>NC_079336.1:64592361-65195104 GCF_029582105.1 Oenanthe melanoleuca
TTTTACTGAAAGCAGAAATGCAGTTTCCAAAATTATCATTGACTTAGGTGCTTTTGAAATTCCACCATCTGGATGTGTTTTTTTAACTCCTTTGGGTAAGCTTTCTCTGATTTGTTGTGCAAGTATAGCATTTAAGGCTTGAGAAATGTGTTTTTTTAAATTAATTGTCATTAATTGTTTCTAAGTTCCTAGAAAAACATGTAAACAAAATTAAATGCTTTTTTTATCTATCTGGAATTTTAACATGAGAACCATTCAGTTAAAGTAGTAATTTTTGAATCAGTTCATAGCCTTTTATACCTTCTGTATCTGATTCTAACATTGACTAAATATAGAAAATGCTTCTTGGCTAGAAAAGACCAGAGTAAAAATAAATTCTGAAGTATTAATACTATGAAACAATTTAAAAGCATCTGGATTATTTTGCAAGTGGCCTATTTTCTTGCTTAAGATTTTTTTTTTTGTTGTTTGAAATTGCATTTTTATGAGGGCTAGGGAGCTAGAATTACTACTGCCTGATTTTTCATAGACTTATGCAAGACTAGCAGTCCTTAGGAGAAAAGCTAGTTACTTATTGGTGTAAATTACTACCTACAGAATGTACTAGATGGCATCTTCAAGATTTTCCATTCAATATTGTACAGTTTCTTGTGACAGGGATTATCCTTTATTCAGTCCTTACCTAGGGATCACTAACAGCTTTATGCCACATGATTGCAGGTTAATGACAGGACCTCAAAGTCCGCTTTTAAGTTGTCCATCTTTCAAAAAGTATTATAATGGGTGTTTGAAAAGCACAAGAACTACTTGTATGGTTTGTATTAAACTACAAGAGCCTTTTAAATTAAATGGTTTTGATGAGTCAGCATTTTAATTACGTGAATAAGAAGATCATGCTTAAAATTATCATTCAAACCCACAGTTTTAAATCAGCAAAGTGTGCACAGCTTATCTTATTGATGCAAGTTCAGTGATGAACATACAGGGTTGATATTAAGGAGAAGCCCAGTGGGACTGTTCATTTAATTAGGCCTCAGAAATAATTGCACAGAACTGGCATCAATTTTCAAATAAATTCAAAATAGCCTTAATTATTCTTAATAAATGGCAAAGGTTTGCCCTGTGCTCATTTAATATAAGCACAGGCTTAGACATGTAGTACCATGCTTGTTTTACAACCAGTCTGACACGTTACCTGTTTGTTGAATCTGAAACAGTATGGATAATTAAGCAAAATAAATTTGAATCTCAATTAGAAATTCACATTGAAAAATACAAATGAAGTCATAAGAGTAATGACAGAAAATTATTAAATACAGACCTTTGTGCTACATGTGAAGCCAGAACATCTTTTGCTCTCCGCAGGTATTCTGTTTAGGGACTGAGAACTACTATTTTTTCACACCAGTGTCTTCATATACAGAAGGAAAAAAACATGAGGCAGAGGTGCCAGCATCATAGGTACATGTAGAAAATTAGGCTCTTCAAACTATCTTCAATGCATCTATTTAATGTGATTGGAAACTTTTGTGTTGGTTTGTCGTTTGATTTTATGATGTCAAATAATTATTTCAGCAAATAGAAGCTCTGAAAAGAATGAGACCAGTCATCTTTGTATGCTTTTAATTAAGTTATTCTATAATTTAATGTTCATCAGAGATTACCTAGGGCTGTTTCCTGTATTGGTAGACCAGAGATGCAGTATTGCTGTCTTAGAAAACCTCCTGACTGACTGTTTTTGTATCAGCAAGCTCAGAGAGTTCGTGCATGACTGTCATTAACAGTTTGGTTAATCTTGAATGCTTCAAGCCCTCTTTCAGCACTGTGTTTTAGTCAGAAATCTAAATGTACTTTTCTGAACATTTGAAACTTGAGTTTCATACCAAGTAGGAATAAAGAGTTGAAATAACCCATTGAAGAGAAAATGCTAAAATCTTTGGCATGTGGATACTAAACCATCTGTTTCTACACATTTGATTTAGAAAAAGAGTTGCCAGCATTGTTAAGCTAAGATTTTTTATTTTACTTCGGTGACTTTGCCTTATACACTGGGTAAACTGAAGGTCTCCCTTTAACCTTCCATCTCCACCCCCAAGGTTATTTCTTACTGACTTGATCTGGCAATCACTTTGCCTGTACCTGTGCTTGTCAGTGAAGCAGTAAGAAGAAAAGTGGCCCTTGTATTTTAAGAAACCTTGTATCTGTCTCCTACCCTGCAAGTTTTGCTCAGCCCATGTTGCTTTGAAGCACATCTCTGCACAGGGACAGGCTCAGGAAAACTTCCTGCAACCTTCTGGCCAACTGGACTTGGACTCTGTAAAGTGCTAAAATGGAGAGGGCAGAAAATATTTAAAGAAGCATGTTGCATACTCTAAGAAATATACTGTGACTCTGTACTTTTTAACAAGTGAAACAAGTTTGGATAAGGTTTGTAGGTAGTTTCACTGGGCTATTCCAACCCTGCATTTGTGTAAAAGGAAAAAAAAAAGATTTTAGCAAAATGAAGAAAGCTGTAGTGTGGGTGGACCCCAGTACACTCAACTAAGAGCAGTCCCTGTTCTGATGTGTGATAACTGAGTACAAAATTATGCTTATTTGATTTTGGTATTCCTGAGTATAGTCTTAATTCCCTGGCATTGAATTTATTTTTTTTTTAAGGGACAGAAATCACATTAAGACATCTGTGTATGTCTAAGTAGGCCAAGGCTTCAAGTTTTTACCATGTATCTCTTGAACTAGCTTAGTTCCTGAGGAATTACTTTTTGTAGTATACTTCTATGTAGTGATCATCTTTATGTGGTGTTGATTTAGGCTCAATTTTAATGGAAGAAAAAACTCTTGTCCTGCACTTTTGTTGTGTTTGAATTAATAAAAAAAAACCAAAACCAGTTATTTAGATGCTGAATTATGGTTCAAGTTGATAATTTTTGCCAGATGTGCAGATGAGCAGCAATGAAATTCTTATTTAGATTTGACAGTTTGAAGATCAGGGTTTCCCCCCACGAGCCACATGGCATGGTGGCACTGAGGAGCCGTAAAAATTCTGCTCTTAGGAGCTGTATTCCTTTCACCTGGCTGTGAGTAGCTGCCCCTGGTGTGTTGTCAAGACCTCCACTGGTTCTGCTCCTGGGGTGAGCTGGGCATGCCTGGCTCCCAGTGTGTTCAGAGCAGTCACTTGTCACTGTTCAATGGCTCCTGTATGCTGTACCCTTCTATTACAGGATATTGCTATCTGCTTTCTTTTTGCTTTAGAGAAGATGCATTGTCACTGTTGTCATAGAGTTAGGCTTTGAAATAGATTTCACAGTGTCTTTATGTGTCAAGATGAAGGCTGCAAATTAGCTTCACAAGGAGACAAGTGAAGTTTTAAATATTAATATTGCAAGTTTGTTCTGAGTTGCCTATGCATCAGAAGTTTAGTGAGTTTTTGTCAGGGTTAGAACTACCTCCCTGGTTAAAAAAAGGCACTTTTTAAAAGAAGACATTTATTTAGAAAGCCTTCTGTAGGATTTGTGCTGCATTGAAATGTCTTTCTAGCTAGACTTTTTATACATTAAGTAGCTATACTTACTTAATGATGTATCATGATGACTGAAAAGCCAAAAGATATGCTTATACACATTGCTCTTTTTGAGCATATTGACCTTCATTTGCTGAGTGATCAGGAGGCAAATTATTTGTGGGTTTGAATCTTTAGGATTAAAATGGACCCCACTGCAAGATGAGTGCCGGACAGGTTTAGCCAGGTAAGAGCATATGAATAGAAAAAAGTCTAATTCTGAGGTGAAATGAAGAAGCCTCTATTTTATTTTTGAGCATTGAGTCAGGTGACTCAGAAACAAACAGTAATACATCAGGAAGGAAAATTATTATATCAAGCAGCAGCATGTGTTTCCCAGATTAGGCTTCTTGAGCAAAATTAATTAAGATTTTCTTTCATCATTCTAATTAAACTGTTCTTCCCTTTTCATTGTCTTAGGTCATTGTTGATGAATGACAGAGGAATGCCTTGACTGCTGCTTCCCAAATATGATTTGTTTGATTAAGTTTGATGGTTTTTAGTGGAAGAGGTTATATATTTGCTGAATTTAAAGCAGCTGAAACAGAAACAGCAGCTGCATATTTTGAAACTTAAACTGTGCATCTGCATATGTTGGATTGGATAGGTTTGAATCTTTAATTTAAACTTTTTTTTCCTTTAAATTTTCCTTAAATTTCTAGAGTTCTTATGTTTAAGATTTAAGATAACCACAAACCACAAATAACTTAGATTTCCATGCAAGAGGTCAACTGTACCTAATTAGTGAACTATTGTTGTGCTGTGTGTTCAGAACATTCCTGCTCACTTAGGAGGTAATCTTTGCTTGCTGAGTTATCCAGGCAGTTCCAAATTATGCTGTCTGGAGTGTGAGCTGCCTTTTGCACAGACAGAATTCACACCCAATGCAGAACAGTAATATGAGCTTGATATAAAAGGGAAGGTGCAATTTTGCAGTGCAGACATCCTAGAGTTCACTTTGCTAATCTAAACCAGAGGACTCTCCTAGAGCTTCAGCCTCTCTCAGAGTTAGATTTTACGCTGTTTAGATTCAATCCTGTCCATGAAGAAAGTTTAGGAAAGCATATGTAAATGTTAGCTAACAATTTGTTCTATGTACTCTCAGAAGACAGTGCTGACAGCACTGGGCATTTAACATTTGCACTCCTGTGTTCTTGAGCAAGCAGTAACTGCATCTCTCTACCTGTAATAATGTGCTTGAGAAGTGGCCTGTGTTTGTAGTAATCCTTATTATATTGCAAATATACATTTAACTTCTTGCTTTATGTACAAATTGTCTTCTACACTTTGTCCTAGTGTAATGTGCATTGTTCGCTCTGGGGCTCTAGCAGAATTCTCACAATATTCTCACAAGCTTACTCTGCATGTGTGGAATTTATCACCAAACATAGCAGCAAAAATATTTACCTGAATCTGAGTGAATTCTTATTGACTTAAGGGCAAAATAAGACAATTCACCAACTGAATTTGGAAGGAGTTGACACCAATCTTCAGTTACTATGTGGATAAAAAAATGTAGGGACACATGCCATTTCTCAGATAATGGTTGATGAGCAGAGATATGCTTGACAGTTTCTTCAGAAATCTATTAATAGCCTTTTCTATTTAAATAATTAAATTTCATGTCAGATGAATATTGGTTTTTTTTTTTTCTGTTACATTTTACAAATTGCATAATTCTGAGCAATAGACTGAGTTTTCACACCTTGCTAACAATATCTACTTCTTGTGTTTACTTTTTGGTTTGGACAGTCACACTGGATTTGTATTCCCTAGGTTGTTAATTTGTGATCTATAAATACATGGAACATGGGAACCTCCAGACATTCTGTGTATAAATATCTTTTTCATGAGCAGTCATGCTAAATGATTTTGTTTTCTTTTTTCTTTTTTGTTTTTTTTGGTATGGATATTTGTTCTTTTTCCTAAGTACACCACTGGCGACCCCAAATGCTGGTGTTCCCTTTCCTGGCTCTATACAACTCCCTTATTGGGCCAAGTAATGCACAGCTGCACCCAGTGCTGGTTTGCTGTTTGCTAGGGTGGGACATCTGACTTTAGGGGTAAAAGGTGCACGACAGAATATTGTCTGTTATTCTGCTTCCACAACATAGCCCAGCCACAAACTTTTACTGAAGTTTTTGGGAACCGATTAGGGATACAGAAGCAACATACAAAAATGGTTTAAACTTTGACTAATAAAAGAGCATAAAATGTCCTGTTGCACAGAGTTTTTCATATGGAGCATCTTGGTGGCTTAAGTGAAAAGAAAGAATAGATGTAGTTAATTCCATTGTAATGTCATTGAACGTTTTGAAAAGTTAGATATTCAAAGAAAGAAATTATTTATTAATCTATTTTTTATTTCTCTATTCAGATGGAAGACGTCATAGCCCGCATGCAAGATGAGAAAAATGGGATTCCTATTCGTACAGTGAAAAGTTTTCTTTCCAAGATTCCCAGTGTCTTTTCTGGTAAGAGTCAAAGTGAATTTCATACAATTTTTAAAGTTTTCATTTTGCCTTATGTAAGGGGATGCTCTAGTGGGAAACGCTTTTAAATAAGTACTCTTGAGAATTGACAGTCATCTGGTCTGAAGGAGACATTCTTTACCCTTTGAATAGTTTAATTATAGATGTTTTTGATGTTTCTATCAGATTGGAGTGGGTTTACACAGAGCTGTTTCTGTCCTGAAAATTAGGTGAAAGGAATACCTAATTTACTACAAAAAGTTAATTATCTCAAAATAGCAATATTTTTTATGGGAGATCAGGTTTTCAGCCAGCTTCCATAGCAAGTATGATTTTAGTGTATTGGCCAGTACATGAAGATAAGAAATTTCATAGCAGCAGAACAAAAGAAAAATCATCACCACACTCCACACACCACAGGAGTGTATAAGGACTATATCCTTATACAGAAAGTATTTATACAAGTTTCTACTGTCCAGAACACCAAGAAGAATTCTGTATTTTAATTTTCAACGTTTGGAATGCTTTTGCTAGTGAATAATCCTATCATAAAGAAGGATAGTGTCTTGAGTGAACAAAATTCCTTTCTGATTTTACAAAATAGATTTTAGATACTTGCACAAAAGATAGTCTCTGAAGAATGGGCCTTTATTTGCCATAAGTTAGTGCAAATTTGGCATGGCATTTTAATGAATAATTAATATGAATTCTTAATCTCTGCTTTAAGTTGTGTGTGATGGGTATCAAAATAGACCAACCAAAATGCCTTTTTTTTTTTTTTTTTTTTTGGTACTAGAATATACATCATACTTTTAAAGATTGAGTATATCAGTTATACATGCAAGTTACAGCTGTAACATGTGCCACCTTTTCTATTGATGCATTAACTTTATTAGCTTCAGAGGGAAATAAAAGATCATAGAACAGTTCATTATTTTCCTCTTTTCTTACTTTCTCTCTCAAATACCAGGGAGTACCAGTAATTTTTGCTACGCATGACTAAAACTCCCACCAGAACAGCAAAACTGTCATTTTAGTTCAATTAATCTACTTTCCTGTCAGTTCTCTTTCTTGAATGGAATATGAAAGCTTCAAATCCGTGTCCTAAGTCTCTAGTTTCATTCAATGTGCTAGGAGTTTCTGTATATGTAGCAAACAAATATTAGCCTGAACTCAAAACTGCTGATTGCTAGGAAACATGGGAATATTGTCTAAGGATCATGGCAGCAATAACACAAATATATTTAATAAAAATTTACAGTGCTGTTACTACCCACAAAAGCATCAAAGTAGATGCTCTTCATATTAAAATATATATGCTTATATGCTCATATATTTTTATATACGTGTGTGTGTTGTGTGTGCATGTGTGTGTGTCTGTGCATAAAAGATGTCTTGTAAGCAGCCATCTGTCCTGGATTATGCCCCATAAATACTGGAGCTTTGCAGTTGTTTGGTATTTTTTTTTTAATGGGAGGAAGCAAAACAGATAACTCTATCACAGTGAAATCATGATCCTGCAAGCACTTAGGAAAGACTCTATAAGTCCTTTAAACGACTTGTAAAAACTAAGGATGTCCATAAATTGTCTATAGGAATAGGGTCTTTTGTGATTGCGTTGTTATATACATGTTTTTAATGTACTTTTATTTCATAATATTGCTTCTAAAAGCAGGAAGTTAGAAACTAGTTGAAAGAACAGTCATTTTTTATTACTGAATTACTGACCATCTCTAAAAATTACTGCATTAGCAAAATTAGCCTGAGAATGTTGTGATTGTAATAAATAGGATGATATCATACTATCTCATTTACTGAGTCATTCCTGAAATGTTTTCACAAGTAAAATATCAACAGAGAGAAACATTTAAAATACAGATATTTCCCTATACACTATACAAATTTTGTGCTTCAGAAAAATATAATCCTAAATTAAAGATTATTCCACTTTGTGAAATTTTCAAAATACGAGGAGTCATTTTGCTTTATGCTGCATAATTCCATAGAGTCATAGAGGGCAAATAAAAATCTCAAACTTTTAAGATTCTGAGGAAAAAAGTAGGCAGGAGACTTTGCTCCTTCTATGTGATTATGCATTGATGTAAAAAAGGACTTACTGTTGTTGTTTTTATGCTTTTGAAATTTTTTGGAGGAGTGAAGAAGATAATGTATATAGACATCTTGCTGGTCAGCCATAATAATTGCATGAAGGTTGTCACATGCATTCTTTATTAACATGAATTAGAGTTATAGGAATAAAGAGGAGGTGATTTTCCTGATCCATGATTCACCTTTAGGCCTGGAAATGGATTTAAAAAACTTGCTGGAAATGATGAATTTGGGGAGTCTGACATATGAATCAGATTAGAAGGAGGTCTAAAATATATTTTTTATTTTTACTAAGCAGGGATACAAGAAAATGCCAAAGCTTTTCTGTTGACTTTGAAGCAGAAAGAATCATTCGGAGTTTACTCACAAAGCAATAGTTGAGGTTTAGTTTTGGAAGTCTTTGTGAGGTGGTGTGGGTGGTTTACCCAGTATTAGTGCTGAAAGCTTCATAAGCTAATCAGAACAGGAATATTTCATTAAGAAGATGTAGTGATGTCTTATGGTCATTATGGAATCTCAGTGTGATTCTTCATACGACCTTAAAGTGTGCAACACTTGGGTGAGCTTGGTGATGAATAAAATTGGTGGAGAATGTGCCAACTGAGTGGTGTGTAAGTCTGAGTGTGGAACATGAGAATTTTTATTGAAGGAGCAAGGAGAACTATGAGAAATGAAAGTTCATTTAAAGAATACACACAGAGGAAGAATAAAACTTTTCAAGAAAAACATGCTCATACTAGTTATTACTGGGTATTTCTGATGCATGGCTTAATGATTTTGGAATGTAATCACAGCTTGAATGAACAAAAATAGGAGAAGGTGATCAGTAGAAAGGTATGTGTTTAACATCTGTGTTAAAGAGAAAATGAAAACATTAATTTACCTTTCACTGGAAAATATGGTCCATGTGAAGTCTAGCTTTTTTTTGTCATTCCTGAAGGTGAAGCTAATATAGTATCTTTTCCATATAAATATTATATTTTCCCAATTTTTTATAAATATTATTGCCTTTATATCTAATTTTTTTGTTAAATGTTTTTCCTGATCTCAGAAAATGCTTTTTTTCTCTTTTACCTGGGAAGTCATCAAAAGACTGAGATATTGCATTTTGATTAGCAAATGTATTAATATAGTGATTATATAAACCAGTAGCAGTGCGCTTGGTAAAAAAATTAAAGAATTTATGTGTTTGAATATTAAAAAAAAATCCAAGTTAAAAGCAGACTGGCAGTCTCAGTAGCTTGGACAGATGTAGTGAGTGACTCCAGAGGAAAGCAGTGTTATAAGAGCGTATCATACTCACAAATCACAGGTGGGTGAGCCAAGGTATGAGTCACAGGGGCTACCTGCAATAGTATTGCTTGTTATACAGAGTCAGGCAGCAAAAAATGAGGAGCAATACAGTGAGAATTGTGTGAGTCAGGGGACTAATAACAGGAAAGAGTTTCATCTGTCATTAGTTTTGATCTTTTCCAGTTGAGTAATGAGCTGTTATCTGATGACTTCTCAGTGCTGCATGTGAAATTAGTTGATTGGTTTATCCACTTCACTACTGGAAGTTACTAACCTGAAACACAAAATGAAATAGAAAGCTCTACTACTTAGTTTGACAAGAAGCAAGAGCCACAAGGTATAACACTTTGTTCATCTGGTGCCTTTGGAACAAAGTAATATTGCATTATAGGCAAATAAAAGGATTTTTGAATTTATATTTTTGAGAGATTTTCCAGAGTAAATTTTGGAGAATCTAGGATTCCCATGTCCCAAGTCTTCAATTTTATTGACCTTTGTTTTCAACTTCAGTGTCTCCCATGCTGGGTTGATAACAGGTTCATACTTTCTTGTTATATCCATTTCTTCACCTCTCTTTTCTTGTATTGTCCTAAAGTATGATTTAATGGAAGAATCACTGCTGATTTCTTTATGCTAAATGAGCCTCTGATTTACAAACCAAGCCTTCAGTGTTAAAACTCTCTGCCTTGATGAGGTTCCACTCTTAGTGAAATGCTTTGATGAAAAGCTTGCTGTCAGTTCACGAAGGACAGAAACTCGATCATTCCCTCTCTTGTGCCATCTCAGATGGGAAGATTGGAGAAGGGACTTGCCACCTTCACAGTTTCACTTTTCAAAGCAGAATTTTGAGAACAAAAAGTTAATCAACCTCTATTCCCAAATGAATAGTTTGAAGTCACACCACCAGTCTCTTGTGTTTGTCATTTTGTCAGAGTGATGAATTGCATTCAAATTTTCCTGATCATTTGGGAGTGGATATGTTTTGTTTGTGATTTTGAGAGTCATGAGTGGAAGAGATTGAATAAGTGTAGCCATAAGATTGGACACACAGTCATTTCCAATTATTGACATAATTAAGTAATTAATGAGTGATGCTTTGTATGCTTTACAGAGAACCAGAGTAGATATTTGTGTGCTGTCTGCATCTCTTCACCTCCTGTTTCTGTTTGCTGCCTGTCTTGGCCTAGTGACTGGGATGGTAGCTCAGGATGATCTTAAGCTGCTTAAAACTTGACAGAACTTTTGTATCTTATAGAAAATCAGATTTGTGACAGCTTTGCCATTGGGAAGTGCAGAATGAGTAAGCTGTGGTGGGCTGGGATCAAATAAGATGGATGCTCTTCAGAAAGAAATTAAGAACTCTTTACATTATTTTTAATAATGGAATAATAGAATTGTTTGGGTTGGAAGGGATCTTAAATATTATCTAATTCCAGTCTCCCTGCTAGGGGCAGGGATATCACCTACTAGATGCAGCTGCCCAGGGCCTCATCAAGCCTGACCTTGAACACTTCCAGGGATCGGGCAGCTACAACTTATCTGGGCAGCCTGTTCCGAAATGACTGTGCTCTCCATTTTCATTTTAAGAAATGTGTTAATATCAGACCTTTATTAAATTGCTATTGGAATGAAAAGCTTTTCAAAATATGAAGTTATTTTAAACAGAACATCAAATGCTAATTTAAATGTTATTGTTTCTTCCTGATCAAACAACATAACAAAAAATTTATTCTTATGCTTACTTTTTGGTTCAGTGGCAATTACCATTGGGAGCATTAATAAAAAGAAGGGAAAGCAAGCTAAAAAAAGTCTGAGGCAATTTTGCAAAATTGTCCTAGGAAACAGAGATATACTGAAAACCCATTGAAAAAGTATTTCAAAGTAATCTGTATGCAAGAAAAAATCATCATAAATTTATGTTCCCTTAAAATATGAAAATATTATTTTCACAGACATTTGCAAAAGAAATAGGTAGAGAAGTCCTGCAATGGTGGAAAAAAATACCTTAATAGCTATTCACTTGTTGTGAGATGGAAAATTGCTAGAAACATTCATCTTTGAGGTTTGTCCACATGAAATGCACAGCTTGAATTAGATGATCTCATTTCCTAAATGCATGCTTCCTCCCAAACTCCTCTTTCCAGAGAATTAGCTCTGGGTCTTGTTGATCAGTGATAGAAATTTTTTGCTACCATTTCCTAATACGTTGTTTCATAATGAAAATACTTCTCTCTCTTTGCTGCACCTTCTTACTAATCTCCTTGTGTGCAGGACTTTGCTGCTGTTTCAAGTGAACAGGATTGCAAATTTGAAGTGCGAGAACTCTTAAAAGGCATTTGGGAAAACCTACTGCATTCAGCAAAGCCAAAAAATGTGCCTAGTTTGCCCCCCCTGACACTCGGTCTCTGGAGTGCAACATTCATGGAATATGTGGGGTGAAAAGGGAGCCCTGGATCAGCCTCACGTAAACCTGAAATTATCAGGAATTCCACAATCTATCACAGCTTCAATTTCAGTAGACTGCCATTTTTTCTGTTGTTAACACTGGTAATAATTGTGTTTTGCTGGTTTTCCATTGTGAATAGTACTTTGGGAAAGCAGAGAAAATAGCCCCATCCAATACAGACATACAAACACAAGTATTACACATATTTATGCCATTTGTATTTGCCTGTGGAGGCAGTGCATAATATATCAGCTTAACAGAAACCCTCTTAAGCTGATATAAGCAGCATCTGTAGTAGTGATAGCTTAACTAAAATCTGTTCACTGTAGGAAGGAAAGACTAGATTATGTCTAAAGAAGAGAGAATGTACAGAAATATATTCAGGTGTTCTATGAAAATGGTTTTCCTTCCTCACTATCTCTTGGAAATCTCTTAAAAAGAAATGTTACTGATACTGCATAACAATGATTAGAACTAGTGTAATAAGTATCAGTGAGAATTTGTTAGGGATGTGTATTTTAAGTAATTGTTTTAATTAGGAAGCAGAGTAAAGTAAACTATTTAACGCCACTAGTTTAAGAAGTACTTCTATGACTGCAAAGTTATTTAAATCACATTGGAATTTTTACACAGAGCAATTTGAGTGAGGCAGAAGTGCTTTCTCAGAAGAAAGAGTTGGTACTGCATCTGCCATCACTAATTTCTGAGGCAGAAGGGAAATTTGCAGCTCATGTCAAGAATGGGGAGAGGACGTGTGTGGCTGAAGACAAATGAAGTCTCATCATGAAGTCTTTTTTCAGCATTGGTAATGTTGTCACAATGTGAAATCTGTTTCATGGTACTCTTAAGTAGTCTCTGGATACTATTTCAGAAATGAACATCCACTTAGACAGAAGGAAAAGAAAACCAGTCTGGTTCCTTTAAGGGCAGACCCCTGAGTCCCAAAAAGTATCCATTGTCTTGCCAAAAATCAACTGCAATGGTACATTGGATTTGTAAATGTCAGTTTGTAGAGTGCAGTGTAATTCTAAAGTGCAGTTCAATTTGAAAGCTGGGAATATGTGTTAGCAGGTTTGAGTCCTGAATATATTGTCAATTAGAATGGAATAAAATAGTTACAGGGAATTTTTGCATGCAATGCTGTAGTTAAGCAGGTACTGTAATTGTTTTATAAACAGAGACAATAATTATTATTGGTGCAATTATATTTTGGAGTACATGCTGAAAAGTATCTGATTTTTAAATTTATGTGGCATTGTACCTTATTGTCCAGTGGCATGTTTTTGGTTGTGTGATGATTATTAACTATAATTTAGCAAGCAATGGAGTCATGTGATAAGTATTGCTGGTACAGGCACAAATAATAGTTTACAGGCATCCTGCTAGGTATAATACAGTATAAACAAATTTCCCTTTCTTTTTAGGATGATACATATGTGTTTGGAATTGTAGTCCCCTTTTCATCTGAAATGATGTCTAACATTTACTCATTTTGTGGCTTTTCAGGCAACATATTTTCTTTCTATTTCCGTTTTAATTTTTTTAGTAAATAATTTTCTATCTTATTGTCTTTAAATCTATTGTTTCAAAGAAATTTGAAATATTTAAATGAACTTTATGCAAAAAGAAAGTGGTTTTGCATTTGCAGATTTCAATCTTCCATTTTTACAGGCACATACATATTGTTGGCCAGCAGTTAAAATAATCAAACTAAGTAAAATCATTCCCCAGAGAATATGCCCCTTAAGCAAGAAATCAAGTTAGCAGGGTTTACAAGATTACTTGTGATTTATCTTCTTATTGTGTTGGTTCCAGCTATGAGGAAAAAGACATTGTCATTGCACTTGCATCAGAAGACTGCAGACTTGTCTTTGCAAAAGGAAGCAAGGAATAAATTGTAGTAATTGTAATTGTCTGTATTTCTTTTGTTGCTGAAGTTATCTATAGGCTAGTTTTGCATGGTGCTTAAGAAGTTCTGCTGTTATTTTCTGTTAGCTGTGTTCCTGGAAAAAGTAACATACGTTAAATTAGAAAGTCACCTTCATGTTCCCATGAGGTAATTTCATGAAGCACACTGTGACTGACAATCTATCACTATGCAAATAAAGGGTCCATTGATAATAATCAATTTTCTACAAATTATCAAAATAATTTTAAATGGAATTATGGGATCAAGAACAATTTGTTAACAGGAAATGAGTGCTCAAATGTGTGATGAGTGTTGCTTACAATGCTCCACGTATTTGACAAAGCCTGTTGTACTCCTGAGCTTCATAATAAAGGTCAATAATTGAGTTTATTGTTTAAAAACCTACTTTCTAGTCTATGCAGTTGGAGAGTAAGCCCTGATGATACAAAACCAGCATGTAAGCTGGCTGTATTTACCATGTTTCATCCCATTTACCATGTTTTATCCCAGCCCCACAGACTAAGCAGTCCCCAAGACCAGAGGATGTGGGCAGATTGGGAGGCACAAAGCCTGGTGCTCCTGCTGTGTGCCTTGCCACACAGCATCTGTCTTTTTTTCTTAAGGATAGAAGACCTCAGTGAGGATGCTCTTGGTTTACTTGTTTCCTCTTCCAGGAAAGATCACTGGAGTAGGTGCTGCTTCCCTGCACAGCTCAGTACCAAAGGTTAGACCACAGTGGGAAATAGGCAGAGCTGTTGCAGTGATTGTCAGGAAGTCAGAAGAAGCAGGCTGATGAGTCAGGTGTCTGAGGAACAGAGCAGGAATCCAGGTAGATGGCACAAAAGAATGACTTGTTGGTAGGAAGGAGAACACAGTCATAGCCAAGACTTGGTTAGTGATGCCAAATTAATTAGAAAGCATTGATAATATTTGAAAAAAAAAAAAAGACAGGAAAATTAGTATTAAACTCCCCTCCCCAAGCATACATTTTGTAAGATAATAGTTTTTATTAAAAGGCCTGGTAGTGTTTGAATGTGCAAGCAGACGTATGGGACTTTTTTGCACTTTTTTTCTTTAGAGGCAATTATCATGTGTGCATGCAAGGCTCTCATGGATACCAGCACACATGTGCCTGTCTGATACCAGAATTCTTGCCTTTTGAGATTTTTATAGCAAGACGTGAGACAGCTGCAATGTGGAAGTAGTTTAAAGACTTATAGAACTGAGTCTATATGTTAGACACTTTGCCTTTTCATCAAGACCACCTTCTTATAAGTTTTGGACTTGCTTATTATGGAAAGAAGCTTGCAGATCTTAATAAGTATACAGTTGTTTTCTGAGCTGTATCTCTAGACCAAGCAATAAGTTGTGAATAGAGAAAATGCATTGAGCCAAACCTGCCCGTTAATGGTTTGATCACATAAATTCCACCTTCTGCTTTTCTTCCTACATTTTTACCCTCTCCTTGTTTTTGTAGTTGCTTTAATCAGTAATCAAGTTGATTTCTCATTTCTTTCATACTCTTTAGAGAAAAATAGACTTTCTTTGTTGTCTATTCACTTGTTTTCTGAGTAGTAGTATTTTTGTGTTCCTAGTACCTGAGCTCTAGAGGTGGGTTTTTTTTTTAAAAAAAAAATTTATCAAGTTCTTTCATAGTTACAAAAGCATCTGTTCAATAGGACAAATCAGAATCTGTCTTAATGAAAGGTGGAGGTGGAGTGACTCATCTTCTTGGCTTTTGTGCCTGAGGTCAAATACAGTTTTACAGAAAGATTTAGGCCTTGCATGTTACTTATGTCTTTTCAGACTCTTGATGTATCATCTAAAAAATTTATCATGAGTACTAAAATGGCAAGCCACAATGACATGGTTACCATGGTCAGCATTTGCAGAGGGGCCCATCTGTTCTGCATCAGTGATGGGTTGGTTGCTCTGGACTGGAAGTAGGTAGAAAATATGGTTCTGTTAAAGAATGTCATGTTACTCATGCAGGATTTATGAGGCTAATCTTAATTTTGTGTCATGCTTACAAGGAAGCTTTCAGCAGGCATGACATCCCCAAACTCTAGACCATTTAAAGGACAGTAATAGAGTCCATTTTCCAGAAAATGCATTGGAAACTGGTCATAGTAGCAATTTCCTTTTCTTGAACAGTTGTTGAAAATAAATAGAAGAGTGCAACTTGTCTTACTTTTTTTTGCTCTCTCTTAAAAGTACATTTCTTCATGTTTAAGAATAAAAAACAATCACCCCTAGACAAGTGGGTCATCTATCTCTCTCCACATGTTGGTCATAGCACCTTTGGACAGTAATGCAAGGGACAGGGAACCCAGCTCCAGTGTACTGAGCAGGTGCAATTCAGCAGTGGCTGTCCTGAGCTCTGTCACACCAGCAGAAAGGCAAAGTACACAGGAATTGGATAGTCTAATGTGTTGTTTAATTTCATGTGATGTCACTGAGATCTGCTTATAAATTACCTCTGCAATGAGTTCAATGACCTCTGTAATTTAGCCACAATTAGTGGAACTATCCTCCTGTCATTCTAAGGGATGATATGCCATGTTTAATCCAGTCACCTACTTAGTTTTGGATTTAGTCTGATATAATTACACTTTTGATTATTCTTAAATCTTTTATTTCTAGTAATTAATGATGGGATGCAACATTTAAAAAGGCATTTGAACAAGTTTATATGGACATAGCTATAATAAAATGGAATTGTGTATTAGGCAGAGGAAGACCTTATAGGGCATTTAATAGGCTATGAAAGCCAGGATATTGTAGAAAGCTAGAGGGAAACCATTTTCAGTGAAATGCAAGCACTGAGAATAAATTGAACACAAAATACTCTTTTGAAATGTATTTTAGTGGAACCAAAATAAATTGGTAGAGTAAAAAATACAAGCTAGTCTACTAACTGGAAAGTCCCAATAGAGAAGTAGTCCCCCATTTCTCTATGATTTTAGAAAGGGGAAAGGGACCTGTGAGGTCTCAGATGCAGAGAAGAATTGAAACATTTCTGAACAGGAAGTGCATTGGGAAGAGGGAAGGCACCATTAAATCTTTTTGGCGAGAGAAGGAATGGCATTACCAGACACTACCAGTTTAAAGGTTCCAAAGTGCTTCAAGATTTATACTTTTTGATCAAAAGCATTGCATTTGTTTACAAACAGTATCTGTTTGGATTGTTTGGGAGCAGTGATTATTCATGTAGGTGTCAGAAAAGAGAAAAACACTTCCTCAGTGTACATAAATTATTAAATGTGGAATGAGTCATCATTTTTTGTGGAAGAAGCAGAATTTTATATGGAAAGTTGTCTTAGCTTTTGAATCGTGAGTTTTGAAGGGCATTCATGCTCTACAAAATGCTATTTGAATTATGGCTATCTAGGACAAGGTGTCTGTGTAGACATTGTCTTTATTCTCTGTGGTAATCTTACTATTTTGTAAGAATTAAGTATCTCTGTTACACTTGTCCTGGTTTTTAAAATGTAATATTATAGTTGGTTTCAATTGAAAACTCACTGCTTGATAGCCAAACATTAAAAAAAAAATAATTTCCTTCCAATTTTATTTCTTTTACAACAGTACAGAAAGCAAAATAAATATTGAGGTTAGAGAGTGAAATGTCAATTTAGTTCCTCTATATATTACATCTATTTTAGATCAAGTCATAATTGTTCATCTAAGAAGTAGCTTCCATGTTAAGGGGTTTGTGTCAAACAGTTTTGGATCCTTTGTTATAAAAGATGAGATAAAAATCTCAAATTCAGTGTATTTGATATGTTCTTCCGGCACATCTCTACAGCCTGGCTATTCAGGCCACTCCATCAAACTTAGACATCAATATTTGCTGAATCTCTGTGCTCGGTTTGTTACTAGTCAAGCCAAAATAGAAACTGTCTGTACTATCTGTACTCAAAAATGGAACCTGATGTGCAGACGGATGTAGTGAGATCTAGAAGTCCAGAAATAGAAGAAATAGATAAAATATAATTTCATTAATAATAATTTGTTACCTTCTGCTCAAGGCACCACTTACAGGTGCAGATAATTATTTGTTTTAAAAATTTACATGTCATTTGTGCTTTAGCAAGGGAGTTATTTTCAGTTTAAGAGATGTATTTTATAATGGTTATCCAAACAGGAAATTTTACAGAATTTGCTACAGAAAATTAGCAAACAGAAAGAAAAAGGAACTCTGCACAGATTATAAGCAAGAGTTCCTAAGTTTTGCATTAGCTTCAGCAAGCATATAAACAGGCACAATATATGGCCAAAAGAAAAATGGAATGTATTAGTTGTAACATTTGCAGTAGGTGTCCTCAGTCAGCTGGAACTCTTCTCAAATCAACAGATCTGTCAAATAAGCAGGAGATTATAGCCCTGGGTCTCAGATCTAATGAAGATTTGTATCACTATTGGAAATCTTTTGGAACTATCTTTTCTACCATTATTTTGATAAGGAAAAAGTTCCTCTTGCTGACATAAAAAAAAAAAATAAAATGTTTTCCATCTGTGATTAGTATTGACTTGGTAAGAAAGAAGAATAAAAGAAACAGAGTAAAAAATTCTGCCTTAAATCCAAAATGCTTATTTTTGCTGAGTATTATTGTTTCTAACATGAGATTTTTCTATTGGTAAGTGAACCCTGCAACTTTAGTGCTAGTAAAATAGATTCATTTGGAAGATTTTTATACAGATAAACAATACCTAAATGTCTTCTACAGGAAGAAAAACTTGAGTAAAACCCATGCACATTTGAGTTGATCATTCTCCATTCAGAATCTAACTAAATCACTGAACTGAAATATACCATAGCACCAGTACATGAAATATTGTTTAAGCAGCTATGAAACAGCAGCCTAGTTTTTATGGTTATGGGTGAAGAGTTTGAAACTATTAACGAGCTACAAATGAGGCAGCACCCAGTGAGGTCAGAGAAAAACAAGAGAAATGCCCCCTGTGCCTGTAGTCAGAGCCCTGGGCTGCTGCTCTGCTGGAGGGATGAAAAGCCCTGTGCCTGCTCCTGCTGCTGCCAGGAGCTGGGTGCTCACCTGTGGGTGCTTAGGGACCTGGGGGCTTCGAGCCCCCAGACTGCTCTCAGCCAGCATGCATGGTGATGATGCCTGGGCACCTTTATACTGCTGCCTTTGTATAAAACAGACTCCCCCTGTGGCTGATTAGAGGCCCAGCTAATTGTCTGAAATCAAAGTGTGGGTGCAGCCATTAGGACTGAGATGCTGCCTTGGGTTTCCAAAGGTGTTTACTGTTTATCTGCAAGGTTATTCTCTGCAGTTTCCAGTTGACGGTTTTTATTAACAGTATCAACCCTTGCACTGAATCACACAAATTGTCCTTTAATGACCATTTATAACTGCAAAATAACCCTGTTTTCCCAAAGCAACTTCTGTATAGTTCATCAGACTGAGTGTAACTAATTTCAAAAAATGTAAGAGAAGTGATAGGAATCAAAGTGCTGGAAAAGTGTAATCAGTATTATATACCTGCTGTAGTTTTTCATGACCTTTTTATCTGGCAGATACTCAGGGTAATATATGGTTTTAATGCAACAAAATCAGACAGAAAGCCTGAAGTTGAACTATTTTTATTGCTTGAGTGTTCAGTTTATATTCCCTCTCATCTGCTTAAATAATAGCAAGAAAAGAAAACCTGGCAAAATGAATGCTAACATCAATTTAAAAAAGCACAAAACCCCATTTAGCTTATGCCCAGCCATCAATGCAAATGATATGAAGAATTTTTGTAGGAAATAAAATCAAGAACAAGCCTGATATACTTTGAAGTCCTGCCTGAATTCATCATGTTAAACACTGACCTTTATCTGTGTGTTTCCTGTATCTTGAATAGCTTTTATAAATAAATAGACCAAGGGTCAATCATTATTAAAGAAGTACTCGTGATAGTTCAGCAGGCTAACAATCGATGTTATCAAGGCTGAATTGTCCCATTTGAAGCGACATCAAAATTTGTCCATCATTCTTTAATTACATTTTTTAAGTATTCTGAATATACTATGAGTATAGTATTCCTTTTGTAAATGCACCAGCCTCCCCCTAGCCCCTCCCCACAAAAACCCTGGTGTTGCCAAAGGTATACCTACAGCTTATACCTATAACTTATGGCTCATAAGTGGGGCTTAAAGTTAAGTCCCTTGGATTTTCATCATTGGCTTAACTATTCTCTCTTTTTGGCAGCAGTCTTTTAATTTGGTTTCTCTGACCATTACCACAGCTATAAAGTGAACTGTGTATTCCCTTCATCATGGTAATACTAGGGGACTTAATATTGCTGGAGTTGTTCCATATGCTATTGTACAAATTGTAAATCAATTAAGTAATTTTCTGTGATTCTTTTCAGGGCACTTTGTAAGTTTTACATCTTTAGGAAATAGCACTCACTTTAGTAGTGCATCATCTGGGACAAACTGAGCATTGTTGTTTCCCTTGCTGAAAAGCTTTATTAAGCAGTGATCATTCTTCTGTCAAATCCTTTCCCTTGTGCCAAATATAAGTAACCAGCTTTGGTGCAGGTGACTACATCAGTCAAACCCAAGAAAACAGCAGGTCCTTCAAATAATATGTCCCTCAATAACCTTGTCCCACTTGTTTGTACAGACCCACTTGTCTTTCCTTGTGCTTTCTTTTCAGTTACCTAGCTGGTATCTGAGACACTCTCTGTCTGACGCCCCAGAGACCTGTCCTCCCTCAGCTTCCCTGCACACAGAGAGGAGGCAGCACAGCTTCTCCTGGCTTTTACATAAGTGACTTTAATTACTAGCATTCGTGTCCTTTTCCTTGTGAAGACATCAATCATACATCAAACAAAGTGTTTTTGAAGGAGGGAATATCATTACATTGATAATGCCTCTGGTAAAACAAATGTGTTTTGTGTCAAAATAGTTGGAATATTTCTTCTTTATAGAGTGTGATCATGCCCAATTTAGAGCATGGTTGCTTTAGTTTGCATAGCCCAGGAAAATGCTTGAGAGACCATCAGGACAGCTTCTTAAACAATGTGAAGAGTTGGAGCCTTTTTTGCACATCCCTTTCACCTGTCAGGGAGCAAAGGTGCAGATGACTATAAAAATGTACAGAATTGTATAGAGAAGTTTTATGTTAGAAGAGCTCTAGATGGTTATGGTTTCATCACAGTTTTGCATGCATACTGACCTTAGAAGGAGTAAAGAAATAGACTTTAAGTTCCTTAAGCAACATTAAATTGCCATTTGTTCTCTACAATTCTCAACATATATCATAGCTGAGAAGAATATGAGCCATATTTCAATATCTTTTTCAATCACTTCTTGAAACTATGTTGGTTTGAAACTTTTGAAATGTTTTTAGTGACCATAATGGAGTTACTTTGGATTTTCCCCATTGCAACTTAAACGGAGGATGGTTTTATAATATTCCCTTTGATTTATCATTCAATAAAGAGAAATTACTTTTCAGCATAACACCAGAATTAAAAATAGATTTGAAATTAAAGCTTAAAAGGACATGATTCAAAACTGCCAAAATAGTAAGTTTGCTCTTACTCTTATTTTCAAAGAAAAACATCTTTTAGAAGCTAAATTCCAGATACTTCCCAAATGTTTTCATCCCCACTCTATATAGCACACTGCCTGGAAACTGGTGTAGTAGTTACAGGAGCTGTGATTTTACAGATGCATTTTCCAAATGGTATTTGCTATATAAAATTGCAAAAGTGTTAGCTTTTCAAGGCTCATCTGTTTTCTTTACTACATGGTAAGAGGAGAGATGACTCATAAACAAGAGAGAGGCATGGTATGAGATAAGGAGAGCTATCACTGCTATCATTATAGTATTTATATGGCACAATAAGAATATCTTTAGGTTAAAATGGAAGTGATACATTATTAAAGATGTACAGTGGAATAAAAATTTTTACTTATTCTGATAATGATTGACAACCTAACACCTTAAGAGAAATAGGCAGATGAAATTGACCATTTTTCTCTTCCTATTTTATCTCTTGTGTCTAAAACTATCAATTGAATGTCCCTGAGTGCTCCATGTAGCAGGTCCTATGGCTCTGTCCTCTGGTCTTGTCAAAGAGATCATAGAATCATAAGATAATGAGGCACATCCATCTTAGTTCTATATCTGCTTAATATAGAAGAATTATCCATTAGGAGCATTTATGATGTTATAGCTAGCAAACCAGTTTTCTGCTGTGAAATGTTTTCAGAGCCACACTTTCTGAGGAGATTTTTTTGACATTGCCATTATCAGAAAGTACTGAAATACTGAGGGTTTTTTATTGTTTTATTATTATACTCCCATTAGAAGGTGTCGTATGAGTCAGAAAGATGAAGATAAAAAATTCTGTTTGTTTTATACTAAGAAAAAGGTTTTGTCCCTGTTGAATCACACATTTTGATAGCATTAAAGGAAAATATTTTTAATTTTTTAGTTTATGCAAAACTTTGATGTTTGATGTTGGGGTTCCACTTCATATCAAAATGAAGTTTGAGAGCCTCAAAATGTGCTGCAAGGTAAGAAACTCTGGTGTCTCTGGTTCTGTTGTGATTTGTGAAGCATCCTTTTGAAGATGCTCTACATCAGAAATTATGATTGTAGGGTCCTTAGCAGAGGGACTCACTGTTCCAACACGTTTGAATAGCAATTAGTATAAAATGCTTCCATATTTAAATTACTGAATGAGCTCTGCAACATGAAATAGGAGAGTAACTCCTACCTCTGCCAGATGATCTGCCTTTACTGATATGCTTGGTTTGGTGATCAGCATCTTTACTAAGTTTAGAGTGCATCAAATTTAGGCATCACTAAAGCATTACATGCTTGTATTTTCTATATATGTAACAATGGTTACTTGTGGGGGCTTCATCTTAAGAACCTGTACTCAGGGCTGTAATTTTCCTCTATTTTCTTCGCACACACGTTGTTTTTTTGAAGAACAAGAACTTGTCTGCCTTTGTTAGCTTACTTGCTAAAAACAAGAAAACTAACTAGCAAGGACATCTTTCATAACGCAAGCTAAATGATAGTTTTGAACATGTGAGAAGGAAAAATTGCTGAAATGTAAAGCTTATTAACAGTAGTAAAACCTTGTTGCTTCCTTTCCCTGAGTGACAGTCATTTCTAGAAGCATAACGTGTGAGGGAAAACTCAATACCATAAGTAAGAAAGGATGTCAGTTTCAAAGTTGAATCTACAGATATTTTTTAATATAATCACCTAAACTACTAAGCCATTACTTCCTTTACAAAAAAAAAAAAAAAAAAAAAAAAAAACTTTAAAAATAGAAGCATATAAATCTATTCCATCAGCCATTACTTAAAACCATGGAGCGTTGTCCAAGAAATGGCAATGACCAAAGACATACCCTTTGATTAGTCAATAAAAGATGAGAGTAGTGAATTTGAGATGGAGAAATTCTTCTGATATTTTCTGACTGGTGGGAATTGCTGCTGTGTTTGTGTGCTGCAGGACAAATACAGTGGTCATGTCTCACTTGAGAGCAGAATGTTTTACTGGCTGTTAATGCAGCTGGCCTTATTTGTTGTAGCTGGACATTATTTGGACGTTATTTGTTGAAAACATTGCTAAGACAGGCATTTATTTATATATTGGTTATTGACAGGAGCCCAGTTTTATGCTGGGTCAGATAGAAGGGTAGAAGGGAGGACTAAAACAGTAATTATTATTATTATTATTATTATTATTATTATTATTATTATTACTATTACATTAGTTTCTAAGTAGAAACCTGCCTCATTCAAAGTGAAGCTGAAGTTTGAAGGGGATAAGCTACTTAAGACTTCCCTCCTACATGACTTATATCCATCCTGTTTTGCATCAGGAGAAACTCTCAGCAGTCATACTACCATTAGTCCCTTTCACCTGTATTTTGAAAATGGTAACACTTCTGTTCCCAGGCTATCAAGGGGAAGTGATCTGCATACTGTCATAATCAGGATATTTGCTAGTCCAAGCACAAGCACCCTTTGCTGCTCTCCCCTGATTTCTTATCTGACAATAAGGTAGCAGGAGGATCATATTAATTTCTGGTGCCAGATTGAACAGGGTGCATTTATCTATTAAAAAATACTTTAAATCTTTGAATTTTGCGGTTTTGTTGCTTTTTTCCTGTTGCAGGGGAGTGCAGCTAGTTTTCTTTTGTAACCTGTTGACGAGCTCATTTTAGGTCTTGTAATGAGATTGAGCCAAGAGCATGCTTTTCCCAAAAGTCATCTTGCCTCCGTCCCAATCTTGGGACCATATTTCATGTAGACAGCACAATTCCTTAGCTGGCTGACAAATCTTTACTATCTCCAGAACTCAACACAAGAGTTGTGTCTACTTTCGCAGTAATCCTATATATTCTGGATATCTATTTGCTTTATATTTCTTCACTGATCCTGCCTTTATTTTCCCAAGAGAATATATGTAATCTGTTCAGTGCAGTCAGTGGTAAAGGAAGAAATGGTGACCATTGAGAATTTTACATAAAAAATGTACAAATCCTCAAAAATTACATGGAGAAACCAAAAGTCAAATAAATGGTTTGTCCAGGGGCTGGGAAGGGGGCCAGGACTGGTTTGGATAGGTAGCTGAATGGTTGTGTTCCCTCACCAAGGGTGATTTTAGTCTTGATACTTTTTATTCTTACTTTGACAATGTAAACAGCCAAGACGCAACAGGTGCTAAAAGTAGTATTCACGTCACTGCATACTCCTAGGCAACTGTATGAACCTATTTTTTTCTGCATTTTCTGAAGAAGGAAAAAAATAATGAACTACAGTCTCATCTTTACAAAAAGCTTCTGTACTCTCAAGTCTAAGTTATGAAAGATCCATCCTATGTTCACAGTAAGACACCATCAGTTCTCAGCTAAAGAAATAAAACATTGAAATGTATATTAAAATAACATGAAATGAAGCCTCCAAGACTCCAGGACATGCACTATTATTTATTGCACTAATACTTACAGGTTCATCTTTTCAAAATGCTTTTCTGTTCTCTAGCCCCAAAAATCCACAGCACAGTATGAGGAATCTTTACTGTAGAAATAATACCAAAGGTCACATCTTGGTCCAGGATTGTTCAGAATAATGTCTTTTTTATCGTTCTTCAAGTAGATAATGGATGGTGGAAAATCAGTCTCTCCAGCTTTTCCACATAAACTTACAGATGCTTCCCATGAGGTCGTGGATTAGTGTTATTAAATGGTTGCTCTGGATGTAATGAATGTGAGGGTAGGGATGGGAGAAAACAGAAGGTTTTTGCAGAGATTATTTCTTTGTCCAGGCTCCAAGAGACATTCCTAAAATGGAGACATTAGTGATGGGTCAATGACCATTGGCTGATACTGATGAAGGAAAGTACTTTGCTTCAAAAATGTATTTGATTAATGTGGTACCATGTTACTTGTCAAAGCAGAAAGGTGGCTTTTGAATTCCTATAAAAATGTCATAGAGAAAAAGCTAATACTAGCTACAGGGCTTCAATTTATATCTTACAAATGCTGATGTGCATATCCCTTGGGAAACACAGCAGAAAGGGAATGAACTTGGTGGAGGGATTTATTTTCTCCAAATTTTACTTCTTGGTTTGCTAAGTTCATTATGATGGATGGGAGCATAATATATAAAATGACTGGCATGTATATTCACATATATGAGTATATACCATTGAGCATATACCATACATCAATTTTCAATTTGAGATAGAAATATTACAGAAATATATTACTTACTGTGGTTGATATGATTAAATTTATTTTAAACCCAAGAGCTGTTGATTGTTGATGAAAATAGTAATTCGTGTCTACCTCAATTTTTGGTAAATCTCCATTGATGGATAAATCATGTTAGAGAATTTCAATTGTCAGCAGAATTTATATTTCAATGAATATTTTGGAATTTTCCTCAAGAGGTAATAATTTTTACCTTTCTTGTTACAGGGTTCTTAAGGTACTTATATAAAGAACAACCGTGAGAAGAAATATGAGATTTTTATGTCTTTGAAAACAGTCCCAGTAACATCTGCTTCTGATAGTTGTGCAGCACAATTATCAACATTTAGAATAAGTTAATTCATAATCTCTGAATAGTGATGAAAGACTGAAATGAAAAATATGCTGAATTTGGTAAAAGTATCGAGTTGGAGCAAAGTAATTCTTATTTCTAACACAGTTTGTTCCATACTACATAATGTAAGTTATTTTTGTTGCAACTGAGCATACTGAAGTCTTGAAGCAGTCCTATATTTTACTAAAAACTGAATGGGATTAGATTTTCAGTCACAATAATGCTCAAAAATATAGGTAATTAAAATTTGAACAACTTAATTTCCTTTTCCTTTTGAAAATGTAGCCCTGAAGCAGATCTTTGAAGTGTAAACTCTGAGACATAGCAGTATTAAAATAATCATGGATCTGGAGGAAATGCCACAAAAACATTCAGCACAGATTAATCGAGAATAGAAATTCATTTGAACTTTCTGTGGTCTATTGAATATTAAAACATTTCATATTTCAAATTGGAAAAAAAAAAAGAAGGCCTGAGCAAAGTTTTGATCAGAGTCAGTGACATTTCTGGTGTAAGACTTGCATATTCGGATTAAGGTTGAAGGTTTCTACTCAGCTTCAGCAATCTTTCTTGGATTTCATACATTGTATTTATTACTACTATTTGAAAAATAGCTGATCTGTGCTACTGGCTGTGGAACAATGGGAATAAAGAACCAAAACTCCCAGATGACTACTTTGGCCCAACAAGTATTTTTATTCTGCAATTTCTTGGTATTTTGCTACGAAATTCATGTTTTCAGACTTTATAGCCCGTGTCCCTGTGCTGGATTGTATCTCTGAACCTAAGTATATTGTGCAGCTGCTCTATTGTTGATTTTTTTTATTGAGAAGAAGTTTCCTGTTGGAGTGGTTTTTGTATGTGTGAGAATGGCTGGGTTATGATCAAATTCTTGGGAAATTTGTGATTCAGGAGCTTGTGCAGAGCATCGCTAAATCTCTCTAAAAGGTCTATTTTTGTCAAAATAACTATACTAAATAGATTGGGTTAGTCAAGAAATCTACACTGATCAAAGTGTTTTTGGTTTTTTTTGTTTTTTCTGGACATCAGTTTTGAGAGTCTTAAGTGAAAAGAACAGTAAAAACATGAGTCATTGAAAGAGTGTTTTGAAATAGCAACAGTGGAAAAACCCGTTTTCAAACCAACTGTATAAATTAACTATTATTGTGTAGGAAGACTTTGTGAGGAAGTACATTGACATTGTTGCTGGGCAAATGTCAAAACTGCAAGTCACTGTATCCCCACTGACTTTCTTCCTGGAGTCAAAATCCCAAATCAAGTCTAATATAATTTATTTATTCCCATTACCCCTGAATTCGCACTTGGGGATTTTCCCCCGTTAAAATTCTCCATAAATCTTAAAAATGTCTAGCAGAAATTATATTGCTCCTCGCTTCCTTCCATTGCCATCTGTGTGTGGGTGTCCTTTGGAGGCCAGTATGACAAGAATTAGAAGAAGCATTTCTGAAGGAAAATATTGTATTTCTTAGAGATATCAGTGTGGAAATATTAAAAAAATACATAATTGCGTGAATAATGATCAAGAGTTTCACAAAGCTTTTTTGTTGAACTTAGAAGATTTTTGGTTTTACACTCTATTTTCAAACTGCTGATGTAAAAAATAAGAAGGCAAAAGAGTTTATCATGGCAGAGATAAACTCAGGCAGCTTTTACTGTACTGTGAAGAATATCAAAGTGCAATGTGCAAACACTTACTGATGTGTGTATGAGAGAAAGAATATACACTTATCCATCTACCTATTTTCTATATGCATAGTTGTCAGCAAGACACAGTAAAACACCCAGTAGATACAAAAAGAAGGTTAGATGAACTATTTATGGCAAGTAGCAATATTTTCTCTTAAGAACACATCATCAGTTTTCCTGACATAATCTTGGATGGATTTTTCAGAGTAAGAGTTCAAGTTATTTAGATGAAAATGATGTTACTATTGCCCTTTCATGTGTTATTTCAGGACTGGGAGGTCAAACTTGGCTTAGGAGTCAAATATCCATTTCCATCTCGGCTTTTATTGAGGGTGGCTGCTCTTACATTCATACCCTGCAGTGTTCTCCACCAGGATACACTTGCCAATGCTGTTCTACTTCCCATTAACCAGACTGCACAGTAGTAGGGAGGGGATTCCAGGAGCGCAGCTTCCCACATGGGATTCCTACAGGGCTGTAAATAATTTATTTTCTCTTCTCATCTCCCAAGCTATTTAACACAAAAGAGTTACAGCTCCAGCAAAAGGAATTAAAAGGGGTCACAACCAGAATGCCTAAAATCTGAGGTGGAGACACTCAGGTTCAAAGGCCTGAAACTGCTTGTGTCTGAGCAGAAATTTGGATTAAGCTGCCTCCTGATTTAGAGAAGGTAATTAGCACACAGTAGAGACTGTTCCATGTGGAGTTTCTCATTATTTTTAAAAAGGAATTACATCATCATTGAGAAAGATAGAAAAAAAAGTTCTTTAAGCTGGTGACTAGGCACTCCTACAAGGGGGGCATTGATATTGCAGAACAGCCTCGTTGCCTGTTGATTTACACAGTACACACTGGTGGCTGGGAAGAGCATGGACAACATTGTACTTGGTGTTTGGAGGCTTCCTGCTTTCCACCTGGCATTGGATACAAAACTGCTTTGGAGGATGTGATTCAGCTTGAGTTCCCAAAGGTAATGGTCAATGCAGAACATGATGAGTAGCTGAATTCTTGTCTGCTTCTCCCTAAATAGTACCCAAATGTGTCTGCAGGTGTCTGAAAAGAGAGGAATTCAGTGAGAAAAAAAGCAAGGGGCATGATGATGAGAAAAGTTGGAAATCACTTAGCTTATTCTCTTCTTTTAGCATTATTTAGGATTTCTCATGAACAGGAAATCAAGTAGGTCTCACTGGTAAGTCTCCTGGCCTCCTTATTCATCTTGGTCTTTAGAAATTTTGGTTGCAGAAAGCATGCAGTAGTTAAAAACGAAGTGGGCTTTTTTTTCTAGCTTTGGTTGGTTGGTTTTTGTTTTGTTTTTCTTTTTTATTTGGAGGTGAGGATTTTTTATAAATGAAATTTCTTCAGGGCATTTTTATGGTGTTTAGAGTTCTGCTTATATTTTATGGGCTTTTCCCCCCACAAATATTTTTTACTTAGAGGACATTTTTAATATTTTACATATCATGTGCACACTGATACTCTATTATCTTCATCAAGATAACAAGGCTTTACATCATTTTGAAGAAAAGCATAAAAATTTCTTTGCAGTAGGCAGGCTGTACAGGGCTTTCATGCAACTTAGTTTTTCTAAACAGCATCACCTGCCTTGCAAATGTTTAGCACAGAGCAATGTTCTTCAGCAAGATGCCAAACTCTAGTGTTTGGGATAAGAGCCTTGGGATTACAGGGTTTCATCAGTGGTTACTGGTACATTGCCAATTATGCACAGCTGGTGTCATTTGTGGCTGTGGAAGAGATCTAAGTAGAGGATGTCTTTTGGGAAAATGTAGAGATAGATGTTGCTGGAATGAAGCATCAATCCCTTTTGCTGGAGGACACAGAGACCTGTGTGGATTGCCACTTTTAGAATAAAGAGTGCCACAGATACGAAGCTGTATTTAATTATTCTTTTAGTGTTTATAAACCAGATTTCTGCTCTGATGCTTGGTTATGAGATTGAGTGTGACTCCAGGGTTTACATTACTGAAATTTATTGGTCAACACCATTGATTTATTTCATACAAGTATGGAAGAGGAAGAGATTTTTGCGTTCTTTATCAGCTATTTCCCAATATGAATGTAGATGAATTTTCCTGTGTAAAGCAGAATTTTCCTGTGTAAAGCTAACAGTATCAAGCAACATGTTCTTCTTCACAAGTTAGGCTAGTCAGAATTATGGATCCTTTCTGCCCTTTCAGGCTTGAGTATTTCTGAGAACTGCTTACAGAAGAGAATGAAAGAATCCAACTCAAAAGCAGTAGGATGATTCATTTGAGGGTTTCATTTCTAAAATTCCTGTGTCTACCTTCACTTTGGAAAATAAGTATATTTCAGCTTACTTTGTTTTAAAAGTAGAAAACTGCAATTACTTTTGTGCTTGAGTAGTTTCATTAAAATATGTCATATTCTCTCTACAGCTAGTATTATTCAGATGACATTTTAAAATCTGCACCTGGGTACAATCTTCCTTAACATAACTCAAACGAATGTGTGGTCCACCCTCAATTATAGTAAGTCAAAAGAGTAAGTTTCTGCAGTTGTTTTCATCAGTAATTCTAAAAAAAACAAGTGGCAGAAATGTGTGTGAAAGTCGAGATGTAAATAATTTCCTTAATCAAAATGCACTCTGATCAATGATGTTTTTTTCTTTTAAAAAGTCAACCCATTTAAATAGTAAAGGTCAGGAAGGTAAATATGTTGGTGCAATCAGTAGAGTATTCAAATTATCAGTGTCAGCTCTGTTGCTCCTCATGATAAAAAATTCTACTGAGTTAAATCTTTAAATCTATTTCACATTAATCCAAAAGAGTACAGAAAAAAAAAAGAAAACACCTATTAACTAAAAATATAGGGTGGAAAGAATTTATGGAATATATGATCCCTCAGGCACTTCTGCAACCCCAGTCTCAGAGAGCAGTCTCCACATTCTTCTTTCACCTTTCTGTGGACACTGCAACCAAGTGATACTCAGCTGTAATATACATAGGGAAAAAATCTGAATAATCCAGTATAGGTACTGGATAATGAAGTATTTTTCCACACTTTAAGCCAAATATAATATAACCATTGTTTTTCTTCCCTCTACTCTTCTGCCTGTAATACATAGTACTTGATTTATTTCAGATATATATATATATGAAGAATTCATACACAAACTGTTCTTCTCAGCTAAAGAAAAGAAATTGTAAAATATCCATGCTGATAGAACTGTGACAGTATATGCTACTGTTTGTGATTGCAAATACTTCAGGGAGAATGCAGATCATTTATGTCCGATTCACCAGGGAAAGGCCTCTTGCAGACTCCTACTCTCCATTAGGCAGCAATTTTTGTTCTGAAACAACTAAAAGCTGTTTTCTAAAAGCCTGAGAGATCACTGGCTTTTACAGTCTTCCTGCTCATCTAATCCACTTTCTGTGTTTCCAATGTCTGAATCAGGGGTGAGAAATTAAATTGCATATTGTATTTTTTTCAGTCATGATCAAAGATTTTGAAGTTTATATCAGTGACTAAATTTAATTTCCTGATGTATCACCATGAAGTGCTGTTGTTGAAGACAGAAGTTAAAATGACTCAATATCCTCCTCTCTCAATATAAAAAAATAAAGAGAAATAATGGAAATACAGTGCAGTTTCCTTACTAATTTAGTAGTAGTCTTGTCTTAAATTTAGACAGTTATATTTTCTAGACTCATGCTTATTAAGTTTTCTGTACTATGAGCTGACCTGCAGAAAAATCTCATGGCTGGATGGTGGAGAAGCTGAGCCAGCCAACCACGAGGGAGCACCCAAATGATCTGCTCCTGCCTATCAGCACCAAACAGGCCCAGCTGCCCAGATTTCACAGGGCTGGGCAACCATAACTGTGATGGTTATGTTGCTCTTGAGAGTTCAGATGGCAAAAGCCTTCACTGGCAACAGCAAAACCCTCTCTCTTGGTATCAGCAATGCAGGGGAGCTTTGTGCATTGCTTTTCATTATCTGGGAATACTCTGAGGTCTACAAGTAAGAAGAAGAAGAAGAAGAATAGGCTTTAGTTACTAAACCAAGATATCAACAGCAAAAGACTATTTTCTTTGCAAGGTTGAACCTGTCTCTTTATGAAGTAAGAAATCATTGCATTAAGTTTCTCAGTGGTCTCTTGGTTTGTGATTCTGCTTAGTAAAATATGGTTTCTTGCAGCTGTCTCTTCTTCCACTAGATATGTTTTTGAATTTTGAAAAAAGATAGAGCATTTTGAATTTTGCTGTTCTTTTGCAGTACTACTATCATATATATTTTTTTTTTCTGTTAGATCAAAGCTTGCATGGCTCATTGCATCTATGCATATCAAAAATTTGATTTATAATTCCTGTGAAATTTTCTACAGGTCAGAGCGATACCTTTTGAAAATGTATTCTGTAAGGATTTGTTTAAAATAGGTGATTTTCTCTGAAAGGTAACCTTAGCACTGTTCTGGTCTTTATGACTTTGACTTGGAAATTAGTATTGCAGAGTTCAGAGAGCATACTTTCCTCAAAAATATTTTCTAAAGATGCTGTGACAGCCTCAGCAACTGCTATTTTTGGACTATTTCATTTAAAATTAATCACTTGTGGAATTTTCTGCAAGTACATTTCACAAAGAACATGACTGAGTCTTTTTCATTTGTATATGAATATAGACATGTTTTTGCCTATGTCTTTAAAGAAGATTAAGGTCTGTCTTTTTTTTTTTGTTTGGACTTGAGTAAGATCTTGTGAATTTTATTGCCTGTATGGGGATAGGTGCTGGCATTTAAGGAATCTCACTCTTGGCTTTCAGGTTCCATGTCTAAAAAACCACCTTTTTCAAATGTTTTCTGCTTTTGCTAGTTTTAAGATATTACTAAAAATTATTGTTTTTCCTTGTCTAGTTTTATTTGCTTTAAAAATTGGCATGACAACTGAAGCTTTTTCTGGGATTTCAATATTCAGTTGGCAATTTGACTGAAGTCTTCTGCACCTTGCAGATCTAATAGCCAACTTGCTTTTTTTATGCTTGCTGAAAGTGAGGCAGGGAGACTTTAACAACTTGAGAATCTGCTTTGCCAATGTTATAGCTGGGTCTTTGATATGACACATTAAAGAATATACAAAAACTGAGTATCTGACACAGCAAACATTTTCTATTTTGGATTGCTGAAATTTTCCTTTTCAGGTGAGACCAGTACCAAGGGTAGTGGCTTCCATGAAATTTTTATAATCTGACTAGTTTGTGTTTTTGCTAGATTTCTGGTGGTAAGACAGAATCATGTTTGAAGGCTAAAGATTTTTCATTCTATAAGTATTAGTTCTTGTTTACAAATAATGAAGTCTATAGTCTTGGATCATAATTCCTTTAGATGTGAAGCGTTGTGTATGAAAACTGTCATAAGTCTACTGGTCAGTTTTTACTGGTCAGTTTTGTTCAAAGCTACACTCACAGGAAGTATTATTTTCCTGTTTTCACCTGTTTTGCTGCCTTGTTTTTTCTTTTTTTTTCTTTTTTTTTTTTTCCCTAAGAAATTAGAGGAATGGTTTTGCTCTTAGAAACACATTTACATAATTAATAAACCTTAAAAAAGAGCAGAGGAATAATTAAGGGAAACAATATTGTTGGTTAGACATTAAAACTAGTAGCTAAAACAACACCCAGCAAGCTCTATAAGTATTATTTTAGGGCTAGAGTTGGCCCCAAGATCTCCCAAAGGAATATGAACTGATACATTTCTCACTTGCCATATGAAAAATTACTTGCAAGTTTGTTTTAGTCCAATAGCCTTCACTGTAGAAGGAGAGTGGTGATGTTGATATTTATTCCTCTGTCATGAAAGTCATGCCTCTGAAATCATCAGTGTGTCCAAATGCAATAGCTGGCTTAAACTCCTGTCTAGGATTTCATGTGCCAGGGCAATGGCTTCAGAGTAAAGTGTGAATAGAGCATCAATGAACTTTCATAATCAGATGGTGCCATTTTCAAGAAATTCGATTTCCCACTATTATTTATTATTTATAATAAGCCAAAAGACATTGGAACATATGGAGATGAAATTTTGGGTGTGCAGACTATGTCTTCTACTCAGATGTGAGGCCAGGAGCTGAGGAATATAGCATGCCACTGTAAGAAAATTTTCAAAAGAGGCAAAAAAAAAAAAAACGTTTGAAGGTGAGATGGAAAGAATAGAAGACTTCTTCCCATATGCTACCTGAGAGTTTTGAAAGAAGATAAAGTTAAAAATCAGTATTCAAAATGTCATTTTGTTTGTCTAATTTTTGTCTTTGATCATTGAAGATTTAGGAAAATATTTAAGACTGACTAACTTCTCTAGTCAGCTGACAGAAAAATATAGCAATGCTTGGAACTGCGTCATTGAGATTTATGAAATTTAATCTTATATTAAACTAAAATTCTTCCTTCAGTGTCAACCTTGTAAATTTCATATGTATAAAAAAGGATTAAAATTGTATTTATAAAAATAAAATCTTTTTGGGGTAGGAATATCTGTCTGAAACATTTTGCAAACCTATAACAGCATGCAAAGGTAAATTGCCTCATTTTAGGAATAAAGCCATGTAAATGCTATGAGAAACTCTGCCACTGCAGTTTAAAATCTCTCAAAATTTAGACATTTACCATAGCAATGAAAAATGTTTGCTCTGGACATGATCTCTGGAGATTTTCACTGCTATGTAATGAATTTTATAATGCATACACACATGGAAATCTATGATATAATCAATGAGGCTTTGAAAAATACATGATAAAGCTATTCACTAAGTGTAATAAACTAAAAGCTAGAAGGAGAAGTAAATTTACTTTCTTTTCTGAAATATCTTTTTAAAATACTGTTTTCATTGCCTTGAGATAAACAAAGGAAATTATGCAGAATGTAAAGTACAGGAAGAAATCTGAATCTAAAGAGTGACAGGGGAAATATACTCCACATTCTTATGTTATATATTACAGTACATTCATGAGATTTTATTGCTTGATTTGGTTTATATTTGTATAAGTTGTATAGATTTTCATTATTGTTTTAAATTTAAGGTTTACAACGATGGTTTGTTATGATGCTTGGTGGGAAATAGATGAACAACTTAAATATGGGTTCTATAAGGAAATATGTGACGTCTCTGTCTATTACATTGCTTGTCTGAAGTCAGGGTATCATGAAACATGAAGAACATGTAACATCCCTCAGTGTTTCACCCATTTTCTCTCTAAACCAGTTTGGTTATTTCAAATTTCTCTAATTATGAATGTGGTTTGGGTTTTTTGTCTGCAGCAATGCTTCATAATTTCTTTTGCAAATCCGGTTCGCAGTGAACATAAAGCTCACTGTGTGAGTGAAGTTCAACTGTAGCTTTCTGTTTTGGAAAACAAGGCTGACTTCAGCTTGTGACATAAAGCGCAAAGTGTGATAGAAGTGCATGCCCAAGAGGAACAGATGGGTTAGGAATTAGGAGGTGAGGTTGGAAAGATACTCAGTGTGAAAGGCAGGAAGAAATCTGGTATCAAAGTTGTTAGGAGGTAAGCAGTAGCATGGGACCTGAAAATAAGCAGGATATTAAATAGAAAGAAAAGGATATGCAATAAATGAAGAGATAGAGAGCAAGGGAGACTGGAGTGGTAGGGAAAGCACTTTGGCACCAAGAGAAAAATAAATTTTGTCAAGAGCTTAGCCATGGGGTGGAATTTGATACACTGGTAGTCCATATTTAGGTAACTGAATATGCCTTTACTGGTAAACTAATTTTTAAGCAGGATGGCAGGGGGGAATGACTTAGATTAATAAAATGTTTTTCTATGTACATTTTGTGGTAGTATAATTTTTAAAATGCAGACTACTATTGCATACTTAATGCACTTCTATTACTTTTTATAAGTCTTAGCCTAAAGAAAGGAGTTCAATGTTTCTCTGCTAAAACAAAGCTAAAAAAAGAAACTAAACTAAAATGGAATGGCCAATAGACAGACTGAGCAAAAAATGTAGATCTCTTCCATGGAGGAACAATAGGAATTGCCTCAGAGTTCTGAAGAATAGTGAGAGAAAACTTGCTAATCTATAAATGCCTTTTCTTTTGCTCCTAGGTTCAGATATTGTTCAATGGTTAACGAAGAACTTATCGATAGAGGATCCAGGTAATTTCTTTTGTTTTCTTGTCTTAAAATTCTACTTTATTTTTTCAAAATTATTGGACCTGACTTTGTTTTCTGCTGTGGTGGGAATGACAAGACAGCATTTGACCAATTCAATTTCAATATCAAAACAGACATAAAATCTTAAAAACCTTTACTGACAATCTAAGAATTTTGATTATCCATTTTATTGCAGCAGAAATAATATGAGAATGATAATGATAGTTCTTTGCTACAAAATGTATTTGAATCCATCAGGAATTTACTCAGTGTTATGCTAAACAATTTGTTAAATACATGCTGTTTTCTTACAGAATTTTTAAATATATAAAAAATAAATAGAACTATTAAAATACATTCTTGTAGTGTTACCAAAAGCTAATCTTAAATTTGGACACTTCTATAGCATCTTAAATGGAAAATGAAATGCAAATAGAATCAGTGAAATGAGGAAATGAGGAAGAACAGTTCATTGCTTGATCAGCTGGGTTGGGAGGTGAAAGTAAGGGTTTGGTTCCAAAGTCTACCATTGATTTCTTGTGTGCCCAGCAGGAAACAAAGTTTGGTTACTGTATTTAGCTATTATTTATTTACTGGATTTACAAGAATCTAGTTACTTGATCAGAAATTTTCCATAAAGGAATGATTTCTAGTAGAAAATGATGAATTGTAGAAATAAAATATTCTGTGGAAGTTCCCGGGTTTTTTTTGTTAGAGAAAATATAATCTTCCTTCTTTAAAAATGATCAGAAAATCTTTTTTTTTTTTTCCTTGCTATCTTTCAGGTGCGTTTGGTTTCTTTTACATTTTTGGGGGTAATTTTTGTCTTTATTATTAAAATGTGTTTTTCTGTCAAATTAGAAATCCAAGTACGATCATTGCAGAAGGCCAAATCACTGTATTTGCAACTTGAGCAATGAGGAGCTATCAATACATAATTTGGTATTTGGAAGTAGTCATTTGACAACATATTGACATGTTATATGGCAGAGATCACTACATTTTTATCTAACTTTGAACAGGACTGTATGCTTGCTTCCTGGAGACAGTGTGGAGGTTTCAAAAGACCTAAGCGTGATATTACATTTCTCAGTTGTTGGCTACAAAACACTCAGCTATTTGTATTTACCAGAGTTTGCAAGATTGTTAGTCTGTGTTTATTTGATGTGGAAGCTTAACCTTTATTTGTCAAACCAGAACTGAAATACTGCAATAGGTTGTCATTCAGATTACCTGCTTTTTGCAAAATTAGGAATAGAAAAAGCTTCTACTAAACAGAAACTATGTCTCCTTGGTTCCTTATGTTCGTATCCAATTAAAATTAAACAAACACACAAACTACTAACATATGTAACCAAAACACCACAGTAAGTTAACTGAGGCTGGGTTTTATCCTCTCAGATTACATGGATGGAAAAAAAAAGCTATCCACAATGACAAAAATGTCTTATGTATTTTGGTCCTAGTCCAAAGTCAGCTATCTGGATCTGGTTAAATTCAGATCTTTGGAAAACAAATAGCTCTAAATGCTTCCTTTGGGTAACGCTCAGAATTGCCAGATGACAGCGAACTTGACAGATGGTGAGCAAGAGCTTTTCACATGACAGAACTTCTGAAAATCCTCTGTTTTTTTTCAAAATCCCTAAGTGTCTTGCTTTTCATTTCAGTTCTGGACAAGTCAATCTAGAACCTTGAGTGGAAAAGCCCTAAATTTCTGTGATCTGTTGTCACCACAATTTGGATTTCCAGTGTCTTCTGATTGATTTTAACCCGTGTGTTGTAGTTTAACCCAGTTGTTTTTTAAAACTACCCGTAGGGTCCTGTTAGAAATCACATGTGGTGTTATGCAGTTTTGTCATGCAGAAATAAGTAATGCCTTAGTTTGCACTGAAAGTTGTCATCTCTGTCTAAATCTGATATCAGCCACATACCTGGAAGAACAACATAAAATAGACCTTGGAGTACATATAATAAGAGTATATACTAGACAGCAACATTTGCTTCAGTGTGTTAATAAGTGTAAAGCTTTCACCTGGAAACAGCAATTTACTGTAAAAAGTGGTAACAAGTAGGAACTTGTAAACTGCCAGTCAATAAAACCATGCACATTTTTAATAAATGAAAAATAATATTTAGTGGAATATTTGAAAGATTATGGCTTGCTGCAGTAGATCTCCATCAAGAAAATAAACTGGAGATGATAGGTAGATTCTGCTAATGTGTACCAGATTTGGAGTTATTTCAGTGGAGCAGAGCTTGTGCCCAGAATAGCTGTGCTCAATGCATTGTACAGTTGCTGTTACATTGTTTGCTATTCAGTATGTACTTAAGAAGTGTTTTGTTTCAGCCTACAACTCATCTGTAAAATTTTAAGAAACAGAAATTGTCCAAATTATTTTTAATGGAGAAGTTTTATTCAGGCATAAATATAATCATGATCTCAACCTGAAAAGAAGCAATTAACTGAGTTTACAGAATTGAACGGGCTTGTGATTTGACACTTAGACATGTGTTGTTGAATTGACCATTACAGGGTAAGTGCTGATGTTGCCAATTACTCTTAATGTGGAAAATCTGCTCTGTTTTTCTAGATTGTGTTTTCCTTTTTTGAAGTGATCATTAATGATGTGAAATGCACCAGACTGACCACATCAGATATTGAAGTTCCTTTAATCCTTCGTGGGGGAAACAGAACAAAAAGGGTAGATGAGCTGATTTAAAGGTATCAGCTGAAATTGCAGAGTCTAATCCTATACTTGGTTCTTGCACTGATTTCTTTGATGCCCTTTCAGCAAACACTTGATTTCTCTATTCCCTAACATGCAACATCCTAATAGTAAGTGATGCTGTTGTCTCCTAAAGGAGAAAGAACAGTATGACTTTTCCAGTCTTTTCACAAGGAAATGATATTATTCACAAACAATCATTTCATCTTCAAATCATCCCATGAATAATTTTCATCTAGATGTCTCAGAAAATACCTTTTAGTGTAGATAATATATTTAGACTTAATCCTTGTCTTCCTTTAAAATACCTTTACTCCTGAGTGTTGCTTATTTAATTTTCCATAGCTGCAAACCAGCTGAATTTGGTTGGAGGCACTTCTTTATGGAATGGTTGCTCCAGCAGAGCCACTGCAGTCACTCGCTCTAGAATGCTCAACCACTGCTTTCACATGAGCTCCAGCTCATTTGGGCAGTCTGTTGAAGCAGTTTGCTATTGCTCCTGGACATCAGGAATTACACTGAAGTAAAAAATATATATGGCTTAATCCAAGTTTTATAGTTATGAAAAAAGACTATCTTGATATTTATGCTCTCCTGTGATTTTTTTCAGTCAGTTCTCACCATTTACAGTTTTTTCACGTAACTGGTGTAACTAATTTGTAACTAGATGCCCATCAGCATCCATGGTGGTCACTGATCAAGTGCAATAAAAAGGGAGGGCTCAGTAGCACAACATCTGTTTATGTTTCTTCCAGTTTTCCCTCTTCAGTACAGTCTCTCTCTAGCAGCTAGTGTACTAATAATGACCTTGAGAATACACAGTACTTGCTTTAAAAAGTTAGAAGAAAAATGTTAGGGTTTTTATTTGAGTCTATGAAATTTTACTTGAAAAATTGTTCAATTCTGTTTTGCCCTTTCCCCAGTTATATGCAGAAAGGTAGCAGCAAAGAGCAGGAGCCAGACAAGATGTTGTAAACAATTGCCATTTGGGAAACAGCACCAGGGAGCTGCAAGAAAAGGGGAGGTAGTTCCAAAGATTGCTAACAGAGAAAAGAGTCTCTTATGAGAAAGAATAAAGAAAGGAATGGAAAGGTCATGCTTATCTTTGCAGTCTTTGCATTAATCAGAGCAGGTGGAAGTGGAGCAAGAATAGAATGCTCCCGTTTTATTATATTGACTTAAAAAAAAACCCCGAAACAACCCAAAACCCCAAGAAAGTAATTTATACTGCCTGCACACATACCATACCCCTCAAACAGGGAACCCAGGGACACCAGACCCTCTCATTTTTCATATGCCTGATAGAAATTCAGGCACATTTTGATCAATAGCAAATCTCATGAACCTTTGTCAATTCTAGTGTAACTAACTTCCCAACTTTCTTCTACTGTGTGAATTTGATCTGAGCTTGTCAGATCTTGTAACATTTCAATGGAATAATGACTTTAATCTCAGATGAACAAAAAGAAAGTAGAACAAAATTCTGTTTGATAATGAAAAATGTCAGAATTTACAGACACTGCTTTAGTACCAATAATATTAACGTTGTCATATTCATGCAAAAAATGTATGGGTCAGGTTTCATGTAATTACAAACAGCATAGGGGATACTTACGTGTGTGGGGCAATCAGTGGGCTTCTAGCCACTCTTGAATTTGAGGAGTGCAATGGTTAATGCTCATGTGAAGAGGATGTTTTATTTGCCCAAAGCCTTTAGAGAGATTTTGTAAGTGGTGAACAGAAGTGTACTGTCTGCAATTCAATTGTGACAGGATAGATCAGATTTAATGGATTTCATGTTTTTTCCACTGAAGCTTCTTTCAGATTAGTATAATCTATTTTCCTATGTAGACTGCATGTGTTAGGAGTGTTTCCAAGAGCACACAGACCTGCACAGCCACCTGTCGTGAGATGTTTTCCTACAAATGTGCCTGCAGTGTTTGAACAGTCTCCTTTCCATGTAGTCACTCTTGAAAGTGATTAATATGTTCCTAGTTTGGCCTTTTTATTTTCTCACTTGTAGATAGGTGGTAGGCTACATCAGTGCTTATTTTCAATTTTCTTTGATAGAGCAGTCATTTCTTCTGATCTTTTTGGTAGTGTGGCATCTGGTTAAGAAAGAGCAGTTTTTTACACTTACTGGGAAGGTACAAAGATTGTGACTGGTATTGATGCAAAGTATGGGACCATTATCATGATGCAAAGTATGTTACCATGGTATTGGTGACAAAGTGCTTCCTTCACATAGCCAGATAGGTCAAACTATTGCAACTGTTTCAGTATGCTAAGCATGTCTAAATAAAATTCCTCCTTTGATATTTTCTTAAGGAGGCATTATATTTTGCAAGATTTCATAAAAAGTAGTTTTTTACCCTAGCAATTAAGAAATTTTATATGCATTTGAATTACCTGAGAAGTATAAATGAGTTTTGTCTGTTTAATTTATAAAGGAATATCCATCTTGGAGTAATGGGTAAATATGAGAAGTTTGGAATTTGCTGCTGTCTAGCATATTTTTCTGTACAATAAAATGATTATAAAAATAAAATTATAGTACCAGGTATTGGTATGACAAAATACATGTGCTCTAAAGTTGTTACTTTAAGCAACATGTCTGATATTGTCAATAGCATATTGATTCAAAATGGATCTCTTTTGGTTCTACTTAGGCTTTGAGCAACCTGATCTATTGAAAGGTGTCCCTGTACTATACTTCTACGATTCAACTACAGCTTGTGTGACATACTCATTTTCTGTATAAAAGTGATCTCTATTGATGCTTTCTTATCTCTGGTAAAAAGCAAGGCATCAACTGAGTCTTTTAATTTGGTTTTTCTTAATAGTAGCCCTGATTCCATGGTGCTGACTTCAAAGATATTTATTTTAACAGGAAATAATTATTGCCTTTAATATTAAAGTCTCCAGAATCTACTCAGAATTGTTTTCAGTATTAAGTATAATACCTTCACATGACATTCACTCCTTCATCATTTGTTTTAATCATTAAAGGTGAAATTCCAACCTCTGCAGAAAGTTGGAGGTTTTATTTTTAACTCAAATAAATCAAGATTCAGCTATGTTCCTTTTAAAATAGGATGAGGTATAACCTGGCCTTTAATCTACATCTCAGGCTAAAATCCAAAATCTAGTTTATAAAACGTGTCTGATGCTCAATTAGGTTTTAAAAATTGAAACAAACCAACAATCAGCATTTTCTTTACAATTCAGTAGGCAGCATGGGTTTTATTCCACTGAGGTCTTTGAGAGTCTTATTCAGAGAAAAGAATGAAAAACAGTATTGACTAGAATACAAAATATTGACTAAAAAATAAGTCTGAACAAGCTTACTAAGATAAAAAGTTAATTTTAAAACTATTACCTGGTCAAGCTGGTAGAAGATGAAACATCAGTAAGCTTTAATTTTAAGTAATTTCATTGGAAAAAACTTCAGATGCTGTGTTGCAGCATTTGAAGGAATGATTTTCATCCTGTCACAGAGCTAATTAGGACATAGCTTAAATTACACAATTGAAACCTTTACCCATGAAGGTAGAGCAAAATATATTCTTCTAGAGACAAGTCTGATAACTTTTAGAAATAAATTTAATTATTTAATTGTGTAAGTTGAATTATAATGACCTGATAAATTATTTAATCTCATTTCTACTAAAGTTACTCGGAATTTTTGTGGTTTTCTTGCTGTTTGACAGCCTCCTTCTGAACCTTTGTGATCATACCAAGTTTTGGAGGTTTAAAAGGAAGAACATTTACTAATTCCCAATTCACACTGGCATAATTAATTAAAAACAGCTAAATAACTGTCTAGAGACTTCATTAGATTTCTGCTTCCTTGTTTGCCAAAGAACTGTGTTATATAGTAATGGAAAATGCAAGTAGGTGGAAGTGAGATTTTAAATCTGGCCAATTTAATTGAATAAAAGCAGTTGAAATCCTATTTCATCTTGTCAACAGCTGCTGCAGCTATTTATAGTCAAGTAAACAAAAATGTTTTGATATTTACATGTCATATGAAGTATTTGATGACTTGAAGGTTAGTGTGAGGCTTTCTCTTGATTTTGTTAATAACTGACCTCAGGAGTGTTTCAAGTTTTTCCATAGCATATGTGGAGAAATACTGCTCTACACACAGGGGCACAGTGACAGTCCAACATTTACTATGCAAGGACATTGCTTGCCATTTCAGCTTGGAGAGATTAATATTCCTTGGGCACTCTCATTTTTTTCAATATCTCCTCTCCCTCTCCCTCTCCCTCTCCCTCTCCCTCTCCCTCTCCCTCTCCCTCTCCCTCTCCCTCCCCTCCTCCTTTTTCTAATTTCACTGCTTGCATTCAGTCATCTACTCAAATTATCAGGATTTTAATTGTTTGTGTGGTGGGGTGGTTGACAAGATCCATGTCGACTCTGGTTTTTCCAGATCGCATTTGGCTTAAGAACACTTGGAACCACAAAGTATAAAATATCTGGTGTCAATAGAATTTAATTTTTATAGTTGATAAAAAAATTACTGCTCTCACTAAAGCTGAGGCTCAAATGAATTAAAAAAATTCAAGCCATAAAAATAATTTATTCACCTCAATTAGGCATGCAGAAATTATTACAGGTAATTTACACTTTTGAAAATTTGCTTCCTAATTATTATCTACTTTATGGTAATACTTCAGTTAAACTGGAAAACTTAACATTTTAATGGCCTTTAAACTTATTAAAAATTAAATAGAAGTAAAATATTTGCCTCTTGAAATTTTGGAATTATTTATGTCATCAAATATCACCACTAGCACGTAATGAAAAAAAAAAAGAAAAAATATAAGAAGCAGCTACTATAGCATGGTAACTGTGAAACAGAATCATAGTCTCATTTGGGTTGGAAAGGACCTCTAAGATCATTGTGTCCAACCATTAACCCAGCACTGCAAAGTCCATCATTAAACCGTGATCCTAAGTTCTACACAACTTTTAAATACCTCCAGGGATGGTGGCTCAATATTTCCCTGGGCAGCCTCTTCCTGTGCTTGACGCTCTCTTCTGTTTTGTTTTGGGGTTTTTTTTGTATTTTGTTTTTTTCCTATTTCTTTCCTACTAATGCATTGTTTTCTGAGATTTGAGTGGATATTTTCACAGAATCACATATATAACACCTCTAGCTTTTCTTGAGCAGCAGCAGCAGTTACCTAGCAGCCACATTCAGGCATGTACAACTGGGGAGGAAAGGTTCATATCTAAAGTGTTTAGCATTTATCAAAATTTAGTTTCAGCTGCTGTTTTATTGTTTAATGAATCAGTATCATGTAGTTTTACATGATCTCCTCACAACTCACTTTTTGCTGATCTCAGTAATATTATACTTTCAGGAAATTTTATATCTGATGTAAATGCATCATTCACACCCTTCTGTAGATAACTTAGGATTATAGTCCAGGACCTAATAAACACAGTTACTGTGGTTACTCCCCCCTTCAGTGTAATATTACTTCAGTGTAACACTACTCTGCTTAGTATAATAACTGATCTGCTATGCCTAACCTAGATCCCCTCCTTTCTACCTATTGCTTTTCTCATGATCTGCTTAATACCTTTAAAAATCATGTCAAGAGCTCCCTGGGAATCCAAGATACTTTGTTAACCAGATTTTAATAACCTTATATGTTCTCTGTTTCCACATAGGAACACTCACAGAGTTGTAAGACATATCCAGCCACAAAAGTAATCTTGAATCTTCCTATTTTTGTTGCATGTATCTTTATTTTCATTCATTCTATCCTTTATTATAGTTCCTATTGGGCTGTCTGTATTGATGTCTGTTTTGAACATCCTTTTTACCCCATATTTCCCCTGGATGTCTTTCTAAAACCTAAGGACATATTTTTCAACTTTTTTCCTTTAGTACTGAGGGTGATTAAACAATAAGTGGCACATTACTGCTAACAGTTCAGCCATTTAATATTTTACTTCCCATAAAACATAGATTGACCATTATTTTGAACCAGATGCTTCTGTTCATTTTATCAATTTATTTTAAACACTTTGATAGTTTTTGCTGCTGCTGTTGTCATCCGTCCAATCTCTTCCTTCTACATTTAGATTCTGTCACGATAGAAGAAATAGGTCATTCATTGAAGTCCCTTCTCTTTTTTTGGGAAGAAAAAGGCACTTATGAAAGAATTTTTACTGAGCTATCTTTGCTAGTTAATATCTGTCAGTATTTCTGTATTTTTAAGAGCAGAATTTGGCTGGCTGAACTGATAGTTCTCTATAATTATCTGTGTAAATCCATTGCAAAGGAGAGAAGTGAGCTCTAGGAGTGGGAGTTATGATAATAGGAACACAGGATGGTATAAAATTGACTTGTGCAACACTGGAAATTTTTCTCCTTCATTTTGATGAGGACAGTGAAATATACTTTATTTTCCTACCAAACTACTCTAAATAATGGACAAAGAAAACTCTCTGAAAGTGATCCTGTTTGTAATAACTGCTTTGGGGATTCTTGTGTATGTGCATCCCAGATAACTGTGCCTGATCACATGGGGAGTGGCATGTTATTCTTCTGAAAAGCCACCTCCACATTCTTTGTTGTTACCCTTCCTGAGCTTTGATGGCATTTTTTCTTGATGTGTGTCTCAATGATACCAATTTACTTATAAAGCTGTTAACTCCTGGTGGACTTTGAAGTCACAACACTCTTCCCACAGAAAAAAGGACACTGTTTTCAGTATTGTATGCTCTCAGTTTGCTGGAAGTATGAAAATTGTTATAAAGAGAACAGTTGTTTTCTTCTTTATTGAATTGAGTGCAGTGAAAGAGGCAGTTATTTTTCTAGCTGTGACTGCTACATGTTCTTTGTATTTTCTGAACTGCTTGGTCATAAGTGGGTGTTCTGTAATTATGATAGAGATGCATAACAATGACACAAAGGTAATGGTTGGTAAAATAGCAATTCATATCAAAACAGACTTAGAGACTAAAAAAAGTATCATGATTCATCTTGACCAGCAGTAATCATTGTGAAAGTCAGTGCACCCTTTTGCTCCTCTCACCCAACTTCAGAAACTCCATGCTAACTGATGTCCCTCTGATTCAACAATCTTTTCTCCTGTAGTTCCTTCAGGAAGAAATATTTTGTGCACTGGAAAAGCCTGTACTTACTTTTTGTATTTACTGGACATAAATCCAAGTGGTGCATCAACCACGTTAGTTATTCACATGCCCCAGATCTGCCAAGCTTTCAAAACAGGTCTTCTCCTTTGAAACCCCATCCCAGATATTAAACTGTCTGTGGCAGTCCCTACTGATGATGTGTCTGGAAAGTGCTTTTCTAAATGCTCCAGTGCTTGTAGTGCCCAAGCAGAGCTGAGTGAGAGGGAAGTTGGCAGCTGTGCCTTCCCTGGAGGGTGGCAAAGAAGGGGAGAAGCAATGGCACGGTGCTGCTGCCAGGAAAGCACCCCATCACACAGGGCACTGTGTCTGAGAGAGCTGGGATGTACAGCACCTTTCCTGGCTGATACTGGCATGCACAGATTCTTGGGTGTCATGTGGAGAATGAATCACATGCTTCCCCACCAAACATTTGCAGCCAGTTTCGTCACATATCTGTAGACTCAGCCCCTGGGGGCGAGAAAAGTAGAAAGCTCTGGTATGCAGGAAGCAACTGGCAAGCAGTATACAAGAAAACCTGAAATAATAGGATAATAATTATAATACTCAGTAGAAGGTGCCTATGTCAGTACTTTGGGTCTCTTACAGATGCTTGAAACTGTGGAGCGAGATTTCATCTGAAGGAAGTCTCAAAAGTAGTGTATTTGCAGTAATTGGATTTTTTTTTTTTTTTTTTTATGTTTAGCAGGTTTGCTCAAAAGGGTGCACATATGACTAAATATTAACTCAGAGTTTCATACTGGAGGAGGGAATGAGTGAAGTGTTTGGAAATATCTTATGGAGATAAGTTCAGAGAGTCATTAGGGAAAGCAAGACACACAAGTTTTGATTTCCTCTATTTTGCCTTAAAGAAGCAAGGGAATCAAAGTTTAAACCAAAAAGTTGCAGTTTCAGAGGAAGACCCAGAGGGGAAAACAGGAAACTCATACTTCAAAGGAGTTTGGATTTCACCCTTCTATCATTTCAATTTGAAGAGACAAGAGATACCAGTGATAGAAGAGCAAAAAAGTCTGTGATTTCTACAAAATTGAAAATAGAAAAGATCAAAGAGTAGTAATAGTGAAATTAGAGGAAAAGTTTTATAAATGCTGACTTACATTGGTGCAGAGCTAGATTCCACCACTGGCAGGCCTGACTGCTGGTGTGATATTTGATAGGACCTTAAAAAATTGAGGCTGGGAAACTACAAAGGCAATTTTAAACATTTTCAGGCTGCTTTTCATGACTGCATATTGAATGAGCTGTGGCAAAATCTAGTTACCAAATTGTGCCGTGTTCTGTTTTGCCTGGAAATTAAGTCTACCTATTGGTTACAGCTTGGATGGATTTCTTCCAGCCTCTGCAGCAGAGCTTTTCCAGTTTGCCAAACAAACACCACAAACAAATATTCCAGAGGTTAAGTTATAGCACTGCTCAATGCCAGAACATCACTCCTCATTTGTCTGTTTCTTGAGACTTCATGTTGACACTTCAATTTTTTTTATTTTTTTTTTAATTTTTTGGTTATCACCTCAAGTCATTGCATTTTGACTTGGGCATCTGCCTTTCAAGATAGAAATTTATTAAGAGAATAAAAGCAGACTTTAAAGAAGACATAGCAAGAACTAATGTATAATCAGCCGAAATGCAGTGGCAAATAATCACATAAAAATTAACAGGAAATACTTAAAATACTTTAAAAAGTTTTAAAATGGAGGGTTTGTGTGTTGCTAGCAGGGAGATGCAGCTTCTTTTTCAAGGACTATAGGCTAGCTTCCCCTTTCCTTCAGTCTTTGATGGTGACATGACTTCTGTTGATCTTTCTGGATAAAAGTTTTTCAGATTTAGGTCAGTCCCTCCTTTCACCCACATCCTGTCATCACATAAGGCAGGACTCGTAGTGTGTCCCTGGAGTAGAGTAATTGAGAAAACACTCTTGACTCAGGCATGAGTAGTAGTTCATGGTGATTATGTAGATGATTATGATCAGATTTATTGCTAATACAGCATCTAAATCTTGCCAATACAATATTTAAATACCAACTGTATCATCTAGTACCATGGATTATATGTGTATGGTATGTATATGGTCCTTCTTCTTGAGTCAATAAGACTCCCCTGCTTTCTAAACTCCTCAGACAAGTCTGGGTCCAGCTGAGTCCACTTAGTCTCAGATTTGGTCAAAAGCTGATTTTTAAAGGCTTATCATATAAGCAGGTTTGGCTAGAAATGTGCAGGTTTAGCTAGAAATGTACAAGTTTGCAGTCTTTGCCCTTGCAGAATTTGCAATTACAAATCAACAAAGCAGAAATGTAGCTACCCCAGGATTTTATCTCTGCATTTGACTGGATCTTAGTGTTCTAGATCCTAAAGTGTTCTTCACCTTCGGGCTGGATGTACTCTGCCAGAATCCCTGCTGGGGGGAGTTTCCACCCAGAAACTGTGCCCAGCATTGGAAGACCAGTTTGCCCAATTGGACCAAGCTCCAGAAGCATTTTACACCCTCTCACAGGCTGATGTGGGTGAAAGAAGTCAACCACAAGCATCTCATCTCCTCATCACTGGGATTTATTAATCATGTGAGCATCCAGAAATTCCTGCTGAAATACCCACCAGGGTATCTTAGGGCAGACTGCACTGCCCATCAGAGGCAGGGGCAGAAAGGGGTGTGGTGAGGGGAGCATGCAGGAATGCCCAGCTATCTTTTATCACTGTCAGTGCCTGTTTATCTGGATGCTTTTGTGAAGAAAGCAGTTGATGTTTCAGGTGTGCATCATTGTTTCTAGACTTGGGACTATGTTGCACATCATCTCAGACTGTAAGGGTGGAAATTACCATTCCTTGGGCAGATGATGACTCATAGCCCATCTTTGATAGGTTTTCCTCCTCACCTGCTGAGTGATGCTCCTACCAAAGCCTCTGCCCTGTTGCTGGAATCAGCACTGTCTAGCACAAGAAAAATCATACCTATTTAGGTAAGATGCTTTGTTGGCAGACAAGATTTTTTGTGATTGTTATCTTGAAATTAAGTATGACTCTTGTTTAAAAAGTGTTTGGTTAAACAGTGCCTCTTCCTTCACCACCTGGTTTATCCCCCTTGAAATGACTCCCACCAAGTGCTGCTCCCCTTACAAATTCAGTCTTTCAGATGGGACAGAAGAGAGTGGTTTACAATGTTGTGGGTGTTCAAGAATGTTTCTAGCTGGTTTATTTTCTCCTCTTTAAACACCAGAGTCAGGCTGAGACAGTGAGTCTCTCCTACGCTGTATGTCAGTGTGAGAAGCAGGTTGTATTTTATTACTCTAATCCTTTGCAGCTTGTGTTCACACTGGCAATGACAGCAGGAGTGAGGTGAGAGTAAGTGATAAAGTCTTGGCATTAGACACTTACAATGAATGTGTGCTTGTGAAGTTCTGACTCATTAATTCTTTTTTCAGGCTTCTATGGGGCTTAGCAGTGCATTTCAGTACTGTGATGGATTTTAGATTTGACAAATAAGCCAGAATACCAAATAATTTATTGTTTCATAGAAAGGGAGGTTTTCATTTGTTTGACATTTTTGGATCCTAAAAATATGTGGAAAACTGGGAAATTTGGGGTTTTCACTGTTTTATACACCATGAAGCAATTTTAAGGATGCAAAATGCCCCAAGTTGTGTTCCTTGTAGGAAATCTTTCCAACTAGAATTAAGACAGACTCCAAAAATGGACTTCTGAAAGTGGAGCACAATTGAAAAATACTCTATTTTTCTTAGCTCCCTCCCTCAGAGATTACTGCAAGGCGCTTCAGATGTTACAAGACTATGCTGGTATGATACCATAAAGTGTTTTATGGACTTCGGAGTAAAAATAAATATAGATACCACATCACATGAAGACCTGAGATGTGTAAGAAAAAATAGAATCCACACTAATCACTGAAAACTTATCCTTTAAGGGCTTTCAAAGCACAGAAACATGTTTATTCCAAAGAAAAACAAGGAAAATTATTCTTTTTTAATTCCCTCCTGTGGACATTATCATAAGAAACAACTCATTCCACCAATACTACCATACCTTACAATCTAAGATGAATAAACTGTCAGCAATCCATGCAATAATTATTACAGTAAGGAGAAAACTGCACTACATTTAAAAAGAAGATAAAGTCAAAACTCAACCACTAGGATATGTTTTTCATTCCCTTGATTTTAGGATTTAATTCCTTAGATTCAGGTTACATTGTCCCAAAGAGTTTAAAGTATCTGACTCTTGTATAAAAAAGTATATTAAAAGTGGCTGACATTTAATCTGTCTAGATAACTTTTTTGTAAAGGCACAGCAGATGGCTGGGCAATATTATGTCTCACAAAAATGATTTCTAATCAATCTATGTACATGTGTTGCTCGCTTCACCCACTCAACTAAACAAAGTTCAACAGCAGAGTGAACCATGGAATTTTTAGCTTTTTCTGAGCTTTTAGCCAAACATACTCCCAAAGCTATATAAAATATTTTGTATCCTGTTGAATTGCAATGGGGTCATAAAGATGTGCTTTTTCTTTCACCTGAAGAATTCTTCTTCCATTAGCTGTTGTTGCAGTCAACACTTTCCTGTTTTTACCTATGAAAATTAAAGCAGTGGTTTGGGTAATTTGTTTTTTGAACATGCTGCTCCACTTTTCCACAGTTTAGTTTCTAGGAACCTCAAATCAGATAACTGATATCTTAAAAAAAGGTGTTGAGTCAAGGAAGCTGAAGTATCTGTTTTATCAGTTACACCTTCAGGAGCTTTGTCTTCCTCCGATTTTTTACATGTTGGATTTGGCTGCAGTTTGTATTGCTTGTACAGCAGCTGACTGCCATTTGAATTATGCCTTCTCAATGAGGCTATCTGGGTGTGACTGGGGATGTTGTTTATGTTCTGTGTTTTTTATACACAGTGTCTGAGGTTAGTGAAATAATAGTTGTGTAGATATCACATTTCTGTGGGCATCTGTGTACACTTGCCATCTAAAAAAAACCTTTTTTTTTCCTTCTTCTATTCCTCCAATTTTTTGAGTTTGTATTCTGAATACATATAAATGTTATTCTTTTTATCTGGCAACCAGTATGTCTAAAAAATTTTATTTCAGACGTCTTTTTACTTCTTATCTAATGCACTTCATAGACATTTTTGATATTCCAAACCTACATTTGCCATTTTTCCAGACGAAATGTGCTTCTTAAATGAAAATCCTCTAACTTCATACGCAGGGATAGATGGGAGATATAGAAGCTGCCTGTATTTGAATTCTAGGAATTTAGGCATGTCAGATTAGTCTGATTCTGGCTTCATTTTCCTTTTCAAGCTCATGAGTTTGTTTCCTAAATGCTACTGTCGTACTTCATTGGCTTCTTACAGTAGTTATTTTCTCAGTCTGATTTTAGCAAATTGAGAAGGATATTAAAGTGTTGCCTCTATAATACACTGGATAACCTCTTGCTTGGAGATTAGAAACCTCCTGAAAGCTGAGTTTTCTTTCTGTGTTGTAGTTGTACTGTTGTTGCACAGAAAGCATCAGCATACATCCTCATCATCCTGGTGTGAGGCAGGAATACAAACTTGTGGATGTTACCCACTGGGTATAATTTTGTAACACTCAAAGTGTGAGCTACAGTGGATCTTAGGTGGATACTAAAAGGAAATATTTATGCATTTATAATCATGTAATTCTGAAAGAAACTGATGGATTGTCAGGGTAAAATCACCATACTCTCCATACATAACTGGAGAAGAGATATAGGCTGCTGTTGGGGCTAATTCAGACCTTAAATAACTTTAATTGACTTCTGAAGAAGGGCAGGCAACTCTTTCTGTTTTTCATGGAGAATTATTGTGACTCTGTACTTGCTTATATGACTCAATGGTCAGTGAGAGAAATACAAGCTTTTACTGCTGCTGTATCCAGCCTTGCCTGGAGTATAGGATGTTCTGGCAGGAGCTTTCAAATTTGTGTTTCTTCTCCAATTGTCTTCATCCCTTTTTTATGTTCTACATTCCACTTCTGTTTGACTCATCTAGAGTCACAGAGCTGTAATATAATTCAAGCTGAGAGGGACCTCAAGAGGATTCTAGTCCAACTCCTTGCTCAAATGAGTGTAAATTGTAAAGTCAAACATGTTGCCCTGAACTTTATCTGTTCAGGTCTTGAAACCCTCCAAGGATGCAGATTACACAGTGTGTCTGGGCAACCTCTCCTGCTGCTTGGCTGAAAGTCAGAACTATACCTGATTTGTTTTATTACCGTTTTCTCTTTTATTTATTTCTTCATTTATTTACTTTATTGCCCTGCAACTCCATAAAGATCTTGGCTCCCTCGTTTTGAAATCTCTTTTCAGGTATTGGAAAGGTACTTTTAAACACCTCCAAAACCTTCTTTTTATGCATTCTGACCAAGCCCAGCTCCTCCAGCCTCTCCTTATATGGTTCTCCAGCCCTAGTGATCTTGGTGGACTCCCACTTGACTCACTCAAAGTTTGTTGATGTCTTTTTTGTACTGCAATGGATATGTTAATCATAACTGGACATAGTAGTCCTGATATGCCCTAAAAATTGCCAGATAAAAGGAAATAATATGAGGTCCTTGTTATCTTGAAAAATATTATGATTCAGAATCCGGGAAGCACATGAAAAAAATCTGGAGCCTATTTAGTTTATGCTAAATAAAAAGGCACTCTCATCTGTGTCAGAGCTCCCTGGCAAGCCCTGTCACCCTTGTCTGAGAAAGCTTTTCTCTGGAAAAGTCAGCACATTTCTTCCTTGTTTTTCTCTCATTCCACTGAGATAAATAATACATGCAAAAGTAAAAGTTTTTTGAATTGGCGATAAGTTGCAATGTGAAGAACAAAGAAAACCTTAATAAAATTAAAAGGCAAATGAACTGAAACAGTAAAAAAAAAAAAAAATCTCAGTGGCTGACACACTACAGAAAGCATTGACTCAAAATTTCTGATTCAAGGGATAATATTTAGCAGCTTGAAATGGATGAATAACAACCATATATAAACTTTTTATAATTAGGACAAAGTTCAGATGGGGTTTTACAGACATTGCAAGCACAAGGAACAAAGCAACTCCATTCCTTCTGTTAGGGAAATTTCTTGTAGGCTTGCAACTGGGAAAAGTCTAAACAGCACTGATGAGTTTTATATGAGGCTGGAGGGCTCAGTGCCAGAGAGGGTGTGTTGTATTTTAGATAATGGCTCTGGCTGGAGGGACAAGAACAAGGCATGCTAAACACAGGGATGGCAATAAATATTTGGTATCAAATAAACCCTATGGGATTATTTGTGCTCTCAGTTAAGTACTGTCCAGATTCCCTTTCTTGTCCTTTCATATGCTTGCTGGCTTTGGGTGAGCCTGAACCTGTCCCACTGCTTCTCCTCTATCTCCCATGTGAGTCAATGTCTTCAGGTGAGCAAGGAGGGAATTTTTTGGGATGCTGATGAAATGTGAGTAAATAAATAAGCCTTCTCACATTGAAAATAATAATGGGTGAAACATAAGCGAATGCCTCTCTGTGTTTGTCAGCAAGAGCACAGATGTCAGGACTTGAATTTCTTTCTGCATGATGATACTTGGGTGCTGCAGTGGTGTTTTTAAGAGTCAGGACAAGACAAATCTGTGCTTGCCATTGATGAAAACCGAATTAGGCACCAGGAACAAACGAGCACTTCTTAGAGGATGAATATGAATCTGTGCATTATCTAGAGGGGTTTTGGTGTCTCACTCCTTTGAGTTGTTCAAAAAACTCTTGAATAAGGTCCTCAGCAATTAGCTTAAGGTTTCTCTGCTGGAGTGAGGGAGTTGGACAAGATGACCATCACAAGTACCTTCCTACCTCAGCTGTGCTAGGAACCTGTTATCCTTTGCTGCTTTTCCACTAATAAACTTTTGGGGAAATCTCTATCCTTTAAAGTAGCTCTGATAAAGCTACTGAGAAAGTTATCATGTAATTGGAATCAACTATTTTAACATGTAATCAGAAGCTCTTCTGAAGAAGAAAAGCAGGCTGCACCATCAAGGTAAAAGTGATAGCTATTTTCAGTTTCAGAACAAGTGAGTGAACATTAAAGCTACCTTTTAATGTTGGTGTGAACTGCAGCTACAAGTGGGACATATAAAAGCTATTTGTTAAGGAAAGTACAGTGTTTTTTTGGTTTCATCATTATATTGCATAGAAAAAGACAGTTCTTTCATGATGGTAGGACTTTGAGAACAAAGTGGTTATCTGCAGGATATCAGGTGATTCTTAACAACAAAACTAAATTGCTGAAAAGAAGTTATTTAACTTTTAAAGTTAAACTTTCTTTTTATTCTTGAAACAGTTGAAGCTCTGCATTTGGGAACTCTGATGGCAGCACATGGTTATTTCTTTCCAATCTCAGACCATGTTCTAACACTGAAGGATGATGGCACCTTTTACCGATTCCAGGTAAGTATTTTCAATATGTTCTTGACTTGCACAAATAGAGGCTCAAAGGCCTTACAGAAAATTTCATAGCAAATTTAACCACACTTTGTTTCTTACCTAACAGAGTAAAAAGCAGAAATTCTCCTAAAAAAAAAAAATGCTAGAAGGATTTTATTTATAAATTTTCAGCAAAGTGTTGAGATGATAATGACTAATTTGATATCTGGAATAAAAGTGTGATAATGCTGAGTGTGGAATTATCTCTCATGAAATAAATTTATGTAGTGTTTTTGAAATACAGTAAGCTAAATTATGTTATTGCCTCTTAGTCTTACTACCGTCTGAATTTGGAAAGGGGAAGATTTTAAATATTAAGTCTATAGTCTATAGATTTTATTAAATGTAGTCTATATCAGAAATCTGATAAATAATGGATAAATAAATCTGATAAATTAATATTTATTTTTCTTCTTTTGTGAGAATTTCCTTACTGGTAACTCAGTAGTATCAGAGTAGTGTGTATTCTTCTAGCAAAATACAGAGACATTTTTACATTGATCTGTCAGTCCCATTGTGTACAACAAATGTGCAGATGGTTCAGAACAAGCTGGAAGCATAAATATGTACATATGCCTATACCTACACTTGTACATATATTATTCAGAAACCTACATAGTCGTATTTTATTTTATTACATTTCAAACTAAGGCCCTGGGAGCAGAAGTGTTTTTTTCTATTAATGACTAGTGGGCAAGAATTTTGCAGAAAAATATTGCTAATGACTTGAAACAGATAAGCAAAGTACCAGATTATGGATTCAATGGAAAGAATTCACTTTGCTTGTCATGTGCCACTTTTGACAATGGAGGCTGTGTTCTGTATTGCTCTTTCTATTAGGTGGTATTCCTGGTAAGTACCACCAACAGCTGCTCCAAGCTCTTTTTTAGATATTTATTGCTTTGAAATAATATGGTGACTATCCCTATAAAATTGAGTTTGTTAATTGTTCTCTGTTACTTCTAATGGTATTAAACACTCAGTAAAATAACATCTGGTAGAAAAAAAATCTGTTGTCTTCAAGGTATATAGGTCTAAACTTTGTTTTAAAGATTGTTTAAATAAGAAGACTTTAAGAAGCAAATAGTATTGAAATTGTGACATTCAAATTCAGAAGAAAACTAGAAATTGGAGACCAGTCATAGTTTCAAACTATTGTTATAGTATTATATTAATCTCTGTACAATACTTTCACCAATATTTTGGCTTAAGTCCTATAGACCCATATAAGGGAAGAGATAGACTTGTAATGTTTGTATAAATCAAAATCTTAGCATGAATATAATTAAATATGCATAGCACAGTCTGACGAGGAAGAGAATTATTATTGCATATATTCAAACAATATTATCTTATTTTCATATTTAGTTCTTGTGAGTCAGACTGCAAAAATTTGTTCTTCAGCAGAACAGAAAGTTAATTTGTACATGGGTAATACAAAGAGCAGGCATTCCAAGACTCCTCCCCTGGATCCACAGCTGCCTTTGATCCTGGAGAGGATATTTGAAGGAAAAGGGGTTTTTTAAGCTCATGAGGCTTCAATCTTCTCAGTGCTCAGTATAAAGAGAGGTGGCCCATGATTGCTGATGTGCTTTCGAGGCAAGTGGAAAGGAATCATGAAGTGGTTGAGGCTCCAGTTCTTGGCTTGGTGTCTGAATAGGCAGTGTCCAGAAGGACAAAATATACAAGGACTTAATTTTGCAGAGAATAGTATTACTTACAGGAATGCTAGTCATTGAATTCTGCACATCTGCTGGCCTGCCTCCATCTCTACCACGATAAATAAGCACCTCTGCTGGCATGATTGGTGGCTGAGGGAAAGTACAGACTAGAATTATGGATCACTGATCATCATGGATCTCTGAGAGCACTGCAGCTACCCTGCTGTGAGCTTTCCTCAGAGAGATCCACAGCCTACATGTTTGGACACAAAGCTACAGTGAGGGCTGGACTGTAAAAGCTTTTCAGTTTATTTACTTAAGAATTTGGCACCTGTTTGACAAATGCATATGAAATAAAACACTTCAAGTGTTTCTCAGTCTGTATCTGCAGTGCTTGGCTTATTTGCTTTTCTGTGGTACCTTTTCCATTGCTATTCCTATGCCAACAATGTGACTTTGCTGTTGTAACAATACAACTTCAGCTCTTAATGTATAGGATGAGAAAAAATTCATGGTGGTGACATACTGTTAAGTGGAGTTATAATAGCAAAATGTGTGTGATTACATCTCCACATTCCCCAGCAAAATAAGGCTAGTATAAAATCTGTTACTGAACTGTTAAATTGGAAGATGAAGAGAACATATTCAATGAGGAGGAAAGTTTGACTACAAATGTGTGAGTTTTGCACTAGAATAGACATTCAGATTCTTTGCAAATAGTACTGGTCAGGATTCACAAATTTCTAGATATTTTGATAGAAAGAGAAAACTGTTCACCTGCCAGCACTGAAAAGTTCAGAAGCCATGCCTGCAGAGAAATCTTTGCAATAAAAGACCTAACCTACAAAAAACAGACTAGCTATACTGAGGTTCTCCATGTGCTTGGTATTTTGTTTTTTAAAGGGTGACACATTCCCTCCTGACAGCAAAATTATCTCTAACTTGTTTTAAACCACCTTCTGTTATATAGAAATAGCTAAAACCAGTGGAGCTTGTGCTTCATTTGGACAAATGCCCTTTTTTGGGCAAAAATTTTACTTTTTCAGTTATTACTCTTGCCATCAGGAGGCAAGAATATAGTTACATCTGCTTTTTTAAAATAATTAGAAATAAAAAAAAATTCTGGATCATTCAGTGACCTACTCAGGTGTTAATTAGGTTAGTTTTTGTGATATCAATTTAATTCAAAGGAGATTAATCTAAATATTAATTGCCTTATTGAGAGAGGATTTTAAAAATTAGTCTCAATAAGAAAAAGCAGGAACAGCTGCATTGCCTTTTCCTAATAATTTAAACCTGTGACCAAAAAAGGAGCTGAATATTTGCTCATCATCTTCCTCTATCTGAGAGCACATAATTATGAGGGGCCCAAATAAAAAAAGCAAGCTGCATCTTAGAAAACATATCTTCCCTGGGCCAGGGGTTACTCATGGAGACATTTCATTTATGTCCACACAAATGATAATTTGTCCATCTTGGTGAGGAATGTCTGACTTGCCCTCTCAGCTGGTAAGCTTCTGTAATATCATCCTACAGAAAAATTTGCTGATTTCCTCTACAAGCCCTAAATGCATAGTGTCACCTGATGTTAATTATTAAAAATAACCTTTCCCAGTATCTTTTGGCTGTAAACAAACTCCTGGGATACCTGAGACTAGTGATAGTCACATTCCCATTTTTAAATGAGATTAATTCATGATTTAACATAAATTAATTTTCTGAGATGAGGGTTAGGTTTTTCTGTTGTTTTGTAACTTTTAAGATGAAAGGCACAAATATCGGAGCGAAAGTGTGAAAACAGGAACAGTTTCTTGTGAAAGTATGAGTCTGGTGAAGATAGCAACAAAATTCATGGACCTTGGAAAGATGAAGGTGTGGACTTAGATGTCTTCTCCTGTTCTGCCACTGGGAACACTTTCTTGACAAATGCATTTAACTGCTTTGGCCTTGTTTTCCCATGCCCAAGTTTGGGATAAAATAATATAGCAATCAGTGTAAGGATCTTGAAATATCTTTGTTGTAAAATAGTTTAGAGTGCGAAGTGTTGTGGATACCTCATGTCTCAGGTGGAATTACAATTGCTTTGCACATCTCTTTGAGTCAGCCTTTCTGGGCTCGCTTCTTCTTGGCTCATTCTGGACCCACCTCTGGCCATTCTGAATGCTGAGTCTGGCTGAACATCACAGCTCTTCAGCCACTCTCCAGAGCCTTTCTGGATCATCTACTGTGCCTTGAGGGAAGGATTTTATTTGAAGCCAGATTTTAGAAATTAAAAAGAAGCAAGTTATACTATGCAGCATTTGGCAGATTTTCTTTGGCAATTGCAGTTGCAATAACAAATTAATTGTCTTTTCAGGTCAGGCTTGGCATATTACAGGTTCTCTGATACAGGTTAAGGTTTCTGAGTGAAAAGGATTTTGAATCCATGTGTCTTTTGGACTGCCCCATCAGTGGCACTTTTGATTTTTTTAACTCCTTACTCAGACAGACTTTGCTTCACACTGCTTTCCGTGTTCATCCTCTTTTCGGTTGGAAAAGAGGAGTCACAGAACCAAAATTTTGTTCCATATTCCTTAACCTCTTTTTTAATTATTCTGAGCTAACTATGGAGCACTACTTGCTTACTGTATGGGCTTGACAGTGCTAGACTAGCAATCTTTTACTTTACCAAGAAATCATTTTTGTCAAGTGCAACGATTGTAAAACAGAACGCCAGTGAAATCTGCCATCCATCATGCAAAGCATTTGAGATTGTGCATAACTACTTTTCAGCAAAGGCTTGATTTCTGCTGGTTATAAAGACTCCCTGGTGCCTGAGAGAAGAATAGCAGTAATATGCAAAGGTTCATAAGTGATTTGAATACTCCTTCCCCATCCAAGTAATTGGATTTTTAAAAAAATTGTGGAGCGGAATGGAGCAGCTTCAGAGACAGCAACTCTTTTCTTATTACTATCAACAAGGGGTAGCTGAAAGTTGCTTAGTGATTTCCCTCCTCAGTTATACAGTATAATTCATAGAAATTAATCATGTTTTATAAAAGCTGATGGATAACACTGATTTTTACTAGTGGCTGTTTCATTAGCTCAGATATTGTTATTGATTAATTTTGAGGGAAAGCCAAAGCAGATCTATTTACTTTATCACTGGATTCCTTGCAATGCACAGCAGCCACTGCTGCTAGTTTGTTTATTGTGGAATATGTGCTATATTACAGGATTTTGTTTCATATTACTTTATTACAGGAGGATTATGGATTTATGTGGTTAGGTTTACTAATGATATTAGTGTATAATGCAAGAGAACTAGTATGTGTTTGTGTGTGCAAAACCAGTTTTCTGGTTAAAGGGATAAAGTTGCTTGTAACTGTATTGTTCTGGAGGCTTAAATGTATCTGAAATCACATCTGCAGTGCAAGGTAAGCCTTATTTCTCCAGCTCCTGACTTGTTCTGGCTGCTGATTCAAATTACACCTACAATTAAACAGAGTGCCTCAAAAGCACGCTGATAAAATCTGGCAGCATTATTTCTGCCTGGGCTGATAAACAGTACTTGACTTTCCCATAACCACTCTACCACCCACCTTCCTTCAGCTATAAGTGGGATGTCATGGCAAAATGACAAACGTTCCCTCTTCAATACTTCTTCATGATGAACTGCTTCATATTTCCTTCTGAGGAAAAGTAAAATTCTTAAGTATGATAACTCCTTCGGGTTTTCTACACTCATGAAAAATAACCAAACCACATCAGTACTTCATAATCTTCTGTTTGGAGCTGGTGGTGTTGTGGTACATGTTATACCACATCCATAGCTCTCCTGGGTGAAATCTTCACTTATGAGCTTCTAGATCATGAAGACAGGCCCAGAGATTGTGTAATATTTGTGCTATAGGATTATATGACAGTGCAAGGCATGCTATAATTCTACAGCCTATTTGGTATGTGATTTGCAACAAACAGTTGAACCAAGCTTTGTTTGCATAGTCCAGCTATTTAGAAGGTAATTTATGTGAGCAGAGCCTCCCTGCATAGCTGTGGGATATTTTTAATACATCAGATGAGAACAGGCATATTTCTCCTTTGCTCATGCATCCTATTCTCATTCCTGACCTCATTCCATTAGACCTGGGATCTTCTTATCAGACTCTTCTTATTTTCTAATCCTTCTGTGTTGAACAAGGCAAATCTTTCTCCTGTAGTCTTCATGGATAACCTCTCCACCAAATTCTTCTCAGAGATTGTTAAATAGCTGGAGAGTGAAATTGTGTGGAGACTTTTGAAACAAATGGAAATGTAAACTCAGCACACACATTATAGTCACGTGTTATGTGATTAAACTGTTTGATGCCTGTAATTAGGAACAAGGTAAACTTCAGATTAAGACTAGAATTTTATGACAATTAAAACCAAGCAATTACACAAGAAAATATGGAATATTCCTTTGGAAAAACATTAGTCACTTTAACTACATGCATGTTTATTGCTGGTTCTTTTTGTCCATAAAATCACAGCATTGCAAAAGTCCATTAATCAGAAATTGACTTTTATATCACGCTTTATTTTAGTGTCTAGGGTTTTCAAAGATTTTTTTTTCTTGATATTTTGGACTTTCTTTCTATTTAAATTTTTATCTGTCCATTATCCCTAATTTTTGCCTGTTTTTAGTAGAGTTTTCCTTATCTCTGCACACATCAATGCAATTTCCTGCTTTGAAAGTGAATAATAGATATCTACTCTTCGAATACAACTTTATCAGCAGGTGTAGCTGCATTTGAGCACATACCTTAGAGTGATACCTGAAGTCTTTACTTGCTGGTGAGAAAGTAATGTAGAACTTTGCCTTGGTCAAAATACATAGCATCTAATGTTTATTTCTTCACTAGTAGGGGTTTTACACTGTCAGTGACCTAATGTGTTTTTGAAAATCCAAATATTAGTAACCTTTAGCTTTCAAAGATTGGAAACGTAGTGTATTATGACTGTTCAACCTAGAGAGTAGATATAGAAACATCATAAAAGAGAAAATTTAAGCTTTTAACTTTTTCTGAAAATATACTACTTCTTTTTGCTGTACTCTTCTGAAGGTCCTCTGGTTTTGCATTTTTTTTAAAAAAAATAACTACCCATGTTTTAAAGATTACTTAAATGAATATTTTTTCCATGTATAAATTACCCTTCAGGTAACTTGCACCCCTTTAAACATCATGCAGGTGATTCAGTACTTTTGATTACTCTCACCAATTAGATAGTCATTGTTATAGAGTATGGGAGATAGAGGAGAAATACCAGAAAAGAGTTTAATCATATTTACACATACAGATAACTCACAGTCCATGAAGAACAAGGAGTCATTCTTTAGCTTGGTAAGGCTTTTTTTGCTTTTTTGGAAATAAACACAGTTTGCTATGTGAAAGCACAAGAAATCCATAAGCTTTCTGGGCTGAATTTCATCAGCCTTCTAACCTGAACTGTCTGACCTCATAAAAACATTTCCCTCCCTGAATTTTTTTTGCCCTGTGCTTTGCCCTGTAGCCTTATCTCCATGTCCAAATTAATTCTGGGCATGTTCACAGAGCTGACTGCAGGCAGAACTGGACTTTGTTCCTCTGGGAGCCGGCTGGCTGGAGGCCAGCTGTGGCCACGCTGCGGTGCCGGAGCGGATCAGCTGTTCTCAGTCCCATTAAATGCACCGGGCAGGGCAGGGCAGGGCTTGCAGCTCAGAGACAGCTGTGCCTGCCCAGCTCAGAGCACCAGCAAGGAGACCTCCTGCCTCTGTCATTCTTTATCTGCCCACTGCCTCCCTCCTTCTGCAGACTCACACAAGGAAGGCATTAATAATCTTCTGTACTTATCTGTACTAGCTGTTATTTGAAGCCTTTTCTCATATTGTAATGTCTGCCTTTAACTGGGATTTCTTTTTGGCTTACCCTATCACACATCTTTTAATATGGCTCATCATGTGCTTTGCTAATTAAAACTCATGTTCTGTTTTAACTTTTCTGCTTTTATCTCCCTGGCACAAGGAGGCTTACACTCATCCTTAGTATCCAGTGCATTATTTTTGGCTTTTTCCTCAATCTCTTCTCCACATTTAAGTTGCACCTTTTTATCCTTCAGAAAAGCCTTGGTCATCTCTGCCTCCTAGTGAGCTAAAGTGACAACATTTCACAACACTGAAGATCATGTCCCCTTTCCCATATTGTGTTTAGTGCCCACACTGCCTTCAGATCAAAGTGCAAGTTTCAATAAAAGTTAAATGGATTATTTCAACTAAATACTGAAAACAGTACTCTGGCCACACAAAGCTTTTCATTTATGTATGAAACAACAGAGTCTTCGTCTAACATCTCTAACATAGTTGTGAATATATAGTATTTGTTCATAGCCTGTTGTGAAATGAATGCTGAAAGCAAAGTTTGTGTTTTTTCTCTAAGTCAGAAGATGGAATTTGTTTTTAATCTCAGGTGGGATGGGAAGATATGCAATTGTCAAGAAAAATCCTTAATATGCACAAGGACTATGCAGCAAGTATGCCCACATCTAGAAGCAGCAGGAGTGCTGCTTGAGCAGATATGGTTTCTATGTATTTAGTAACCCTCACTACATACTTTTTTCAGCAGCTCAGCTTGAACCTGTAAACAGAGGTTAACCATCCTTTTAGCAGAGAAATTAGGTAGCTGTGCTTTTTCTTCTTGGGCCTCTCTGGATATACATTTTGTGCCTGTAAGGAAGGACAGTTCTCACATCCTGAGTTTGTAAGCTGTATATTTCAGTGAGGGTGACTTTTTGCTTTATATGAATCACACTAGTGCATTTTATAATTGCTTCTCCAAAATGTGCCGAGTACTGCAATTCATTCTTTAGAGGTTCATCTTCTTTCTGTTTGTGCTTGTATGTGCTTCTACTGGTCACTTTGATTTCAGTGGCACTGTGAAAGAATGGTTGATTGGAGAATTACTTATTGTTGCTCCCTTAAAAAATATAAAACAGCTTGCAAGAAATACATCTTAGCCTTTGAAGTTAGCTTGTGATAGTTCCTTTTTTATCCTTTATCTCCTTGCTGTTGCTTGATAAATACCAAGTTCTAAATTGCTTCTATTAAATTTGATTTGTCAATGTTACAAAATCAAGAGGTTTTTCGCAATATATATTTAATTTGAAAATTGGTGTGAATGTGTCACCCTTCAGCCCTTCTGGTTTCCAGATTAACATTAAAGCAATTTTGAAGGGAAGTGGGCAGCAAAGAGGTTTCCATTTTTGCAGCTGGGAGATTTTTGAGAAAACAGTAAGAAATAGAGAGTAAAGCAGAAGGTTTTCCTGAAGAACCACCTGTGTTTTGAAATACCACTCAAACCACTTCACACATTTAATGAGTTCCATTCAACTGCTCAAATATTATTAATTCTTTGTATCTCTGTGTATGTGTTTATATATAGATCAGTCATTCAGTCACAGAATATCCTGATTTGGAAAGGACCCACAGGGATCATGGAGTCCAACTCTTAAGTGAATGGCCTGTATGGGGATTATGTGCTCTGTAAAAAGTGCTATAATAATATCCATTTTAACCAAAAGTTGCTATTTTAAAAATGAAGTAATTTGAATGAAAAATGTCTATATAGTCTTATATTCTCCATTTGTTAGAAGTAAATTCTTTTAACAATACATGTAGCACAGTCTTAATAAGTATGGTGTTGAAGTAGTTTTTGGTACTTTATTGTGTTTCCCTTAAAAAAAAAATCACATTTTAAATCACAACTGGTAAACAATTATTAAAAAATAGACTTTGATGTCTTTGTGAAAACAGGATATTTTTAGTGGCATTTTTTAAACAAATAACACCTAGGAAATAGAATTGAATATTTATCTGTGAATGAAAACTTTCAAAAATCAAAAACTGAATGAACTTCAAAGTGTCTTCTGTCTTTATACCTCTAAACCTGATTCTACAGGACATGTGAGAGATGTATTTCTAGGGAAGATTTAAAAGACAACCCCATTACCTAGCCTTGCAGGTTTTGTTCCCTTAACTTTGAGAACAAAAAACCCACTTTATTTTCTTTTTCAATTCTGTTCTGACACTACTGTGATAAACAGGTATGCAAATGTAATTTTCTGTTTTGATGCCTATTTCAAAAATTTGAAGTTAACAGTGTAATAGATCTACCAAGAATAAAAATTCTGAAAACCAGTAACAATCCTAGGACTGTATAATGGTTGCATTGTCTAACTTGAGTTTCCTACTTCTTTGTTTTGTCTATAGACACCCTATTTTTGGCCATCAAATTGTTGGGAGCCGGAAAACACAGACTATGGTCAGTGTAGAAGTATTTCCTATTTCTTTTGGAAATTATGCATTATATAAATGAATGCACCATTGCAATCTGTCTTGTTTCACCATCCCATTGTTGAAAACATAATTATATGCCATGTAATTCCTATGCAAGAGCTGCTGATATTGAAATGAAATGTGTTGCTGCCTTTTTCAAAGTTTATCAGAAGCTTATCAAAGTAATATTTTAGAGTGGATCTGAGGAAAATAGAAAAAAATGCAAATCCCAAAATTAAAGAGTCATCAAAACCTACCATTTATATCCTCTGCTTGTGCCAGCAAGTGTAATTATTTACAGTGAGAGAATCTCAGTCAAGCAGAGGAGATTTTACTGATGGTTGTGCAGTGGTTATTATCAGATTGAGACCCAAATATGTACCTAGTTTAGAACTCTTATTTCTAATATGCATCATGTAGAAAATTACTTCTTATGAAAACTAATATAATTCTAATATGAACTATATTAGAAAATACAGTTTATTGTTTATTTGCCTGTGTGTTGGGGGTTTATTAATAAATTATATACTGCAATTACTGATGTGTGCTTAGAGAGCAAAATCTGAAGATAATAGGTAGCAGTGTATCAGGAAAAAATATTATTAAAAATTATAGCAAAATTAGGTTCCTCAGTACATCAAATAGTGACCTACTTTTAAAAAAAAAGTGGATCTATGAGTAGCCTCCTTTTCATTTTAATCCAAACTGTAAGTACTGAGCTCATTTGAAGACCAGGTCACTTATTTAGGTAACTGAGCAGGTACATGATAAGTTATGTTTTCAGAACTTCAAACTATGAATGTCTCTTTTTACAGTTTTTCAGAAATGTAGGTAAATGTTCACTTGTAATTTAAATTCTATGCCCTTGGGAGTTGAAGACTTTGGGGATGGATAGTTCCAATAAATGCTTCCTTCCTTTTTGGAGCAGACACAGTTTAATTTCAAATACATTGCCAAATAAAGTAATTTTAAGCTGAGACTCTCAGCAGAGCTGAGTGTCTCCAAGGTACAGTTTAAAAACGTGACAGTTTTTTCATCCTATAGGAGTAGAAAAATGTTCAATTTTTTACTGATATTCAAAGATGTCCAGTAAATAGTTATTGAAAACTCCCAAGGAGGAGGGATTCTTACCATATGTGTATGTTTAGCCACTCTGTATGAGGAAATTAGTCACTGAAGGAAAAATGATTGATTTATCATTTATTACTTCAGTAATAAAATAGTCCCCTAATATCTTAAAGATCAGCAACTAATTAACTTTGGTTTAAGAGACATTGAGTTGTTCAGCTGTAATGTGCATCACATTACTGGGGTGGTTTTCATAAATAATAATATGCTTAACCTGTCTGAATTTGAGATCAGGCTGAGAAAGTTTCTATTAATATCCTTTAGTCTAAAGTGGGAGATACTAATTTTCCTGTCAGTGTTGATCAGTGGATTGGTCAATGAATTATAAAACTTAGTCAGTAAACAGGAACCTTGTATAATGTGTCCAGGCTAGCGTGCTAGGAATACAGAATTAAACCTGGAATCAGTGTCTTCATCGTGCAGGGAGGTGCTTCTGCTGAACAGTAAATGCAGTTATTTGAGAGCTTTTGAGATTTAAATATATTTCAGTTGCTGAGTTAAGCTCTTTGGTTGCAGAGGGGGGAAGGAAGGGGAAGCAAACCCTCCAATCCTGCTATCTCATTGCTCCTCCCATGTCATGAGCCAAAAGTGCAATCCTGTACAAAACAGACCCACAGCTTCCCTGTATAACAGAGCATTGTGCTGGATCTACCAAAGGGGATTGTGTGTCACCAGAACTGGATAATGCTAGAGCATTTGCAGGAAAATAAACTTTCAAGGCACCTTTTCAATACCATTCTTATTAGGTTAGCATCAGCTGAATCCCAGAAATTAGCATTTCCCTTTCAAAAAATGGTGATCAGAGCAATACAAGAAAATCAAAATATTTAATCCAAATATTTAAGGAACCAAAATAAATAAAAAACAGGCTTGAAACATTTTGAAAATATTAAAGGCTAAATATCACCTCAAATATACACCAAATAGGTTCTGCAGTTTTTCACGGTAATTGTTACTTCCTGGAAAATAGAGTACATAGAACTTGTGTTATTACAGATATGCAAATGCATTTCATAGTTATCATGCATTATGGTGCTGTGTAGTGCTACCAATTTCATGGATTTGTCTTGAAAAAGCTTGAAACTGTGCCCTCTAAAATTAATGACTGTGACAGGCATTAGAAGTCTCTCAAGACCAGCAAAAAGTAAACTCTCTCTGGAATGTTCCTTGATCAAAGTTCCTAACAAGGCAAATCACTTTCTTTTCCATTAACCTAATTTTACAAGCCATTGGAAATGCTCTAGAATTTTATTTTAATTTAAAAATTAATCCTAACCATTCATCTTTACTCATCCATAACTGGGCTACTGTCCAGAATGTAGCACACTGACAGGAAAATAATTTATCTTAAACAAGAAATTAAATGAGATTGAGATACTGTGTGTTAGTTTATTACCAGAACTAACTGAGAAACAAATAATCTTTATATTTGTGTAACATGCTAATATCTTCTCTAACATACAATCTGATCTATATGAGCTTTTAATATCAAATATTTCTCTTAAAAAATACCCTTCTGTAGAAAGTATAACTGAAAAAAACATATAAACAGAATCTTCCAATACGTCAAAAAACCACAGACACATTTGTATAATAAAGGTGTAGTGCACTGCTGCATTGTGGTAGCAAAAAGAGGGCTTGGATTAATTTAATTTATGTCAAAATGGAAAATAGCCTTTTGATTGTAATTTCCAAAATATCAACTATGATAATTCTGAGGTTACTGAGAAACTTCTAATTTTCATAAATTGCTGAAAATCTCCTTCCTTTTCTTGAAAATCATGCTTCAAGTGTTGTGGGGAGCGATTCCTCAAATTACAAATAATTTTTACAAAGGCAGGTCCTTAAGTTCCATCTGTTGAAGTCCCATTTTAGTGCCATATGTCTTGGAGTCCACCCAGGCAGGACAGGTTGTCCTTTGTAGAATCCTATTGGTTTTAGTGTGATTATGTTAGTGAAAATAAGTAGCAATGATAACAACTACTATTATTAAGGCCAGTGTAGTTCAAATAACTTTGCTTTTTCCTGTGAGTTAAGTCACGTTCCTGAATTATGATTAGGTTTTGTGACAAATAGAATTGGATCTCAATTCAGAAAAACTGGCTCCTGAAATGAGCACAGCTAGTGGCTGAGCATGTGACCTGCTTGCAATTATCTTCTCTTTTCTTACAGATATAATTTTGTAACTGATGGAATGTTTTTTCCTGGCATATTATAAACAGGTCGTATCATTAGGAAGTAGTTATATAGGGAGGCTAGTTAAGACAATTGCATCCCAGAAGGGGAAATATAATGCCATGTATGAAATTGTTATTCCATGTGCATTAGGTATCAATTCTAATGGAACCTGTCAAGTTCTCTTGGAGGTTTAGTGACTCACAGCTGTTGCAAATTTGAGGCATTTAGTCCATTAATGTCCTCTTTTTTGAATAAGTAAAAAATATGAAATGTTAGGGAAAAATTCCATTCACAACGAAATACAATTATTTGCCTTTTTTTTTTTAGACTTAATTTACCATATTTTTTAAATTTAAGAGGCTTTTAATAATTTCAGACATAAAATAGGAAGAATTATTAATTTTTTACTCATTTTCTCTAGTAAGCTTTTGCTGATAGCTAGATTCAAAAGTATCTATGACATATCAGACTTTTTCTTACAGTTAAATGTATATTAAAAAAAAAATCTACTCAAAGGAGAGAAAGAATAAAATTTAGAATGTGTCACAGTCATCCCTTGCAGTCTTAAGGAGGTTTGGACACACTAGAAAACAAAAAATCAACTGTGTCTATATAGTTGCAACGGGATGTTGTTTGAGCATTGTCATTTTTATGGTGTGCATTTCTTTCAAATGAGTTAAAAATGGAGGACGACTGCAGAATGTTGGTGAGTTATGGAAAACACAGCAAATAACTGATAATCAACATGTGTTGAAGAGCACTTGACCATATGATCATTAAATTATGCTAAATGAGACTATTTTTCTCTATATTCTAAGCAAATTCTTAAATTCTGTTGCTGTGAAGATGGACAAGTTTTGAAAATGTAACATATTTTCAGTAGCCTTCCAGGTAAAGTCATGTATTGCAAAGGCAATCTCCTAGGGAATTAGAGCAATCATGGGGGCTAGGGTAAGTCTTAATTAATTGCTCCCTTTAAAGTGCACGATGCTTGTCTGGATAAATGCTGCAGTTCTTTAGACAGCCATCACTTTGTTATCTATCCTGTGGTACAGTAAAATGAGGTAGCCATTTACTTTGGCCGTGTCAAAGCTGTTTCATTGCTGTTCTCAAGCATTTTTAAGAAAGTACAAGTATTTCTTTATTAAATTTACTTGATAATCAGCTAACAAGTCTGAACAATACTTTCTTCCTAATGATGCTTTCTTATTGCTCAAAGGTAAACCGACAGAGGCCTCTCCATGTTCTGTCTCTGCTGCTCTGTTGTGAGCATGAACAATTTCCCCTGGGTTATTTCCTATTTTGTCCCAAACCAGCAGTAATGCTAAAAAGTACATAGTGCACAAAAAGTAACTGCAGTCATGTCATGTTTTTCTCATGTTGAAAATTTCCATATAATTTTCTCTTCAGAGTCTCTTGCCTACGTATTTTACACGCTTAGCTTCAAATTCCTCTATGAAAATTTGAGTAGTCCTGGAATTTTCTCTCTCATTTGTCTTTCTATACCCTTTACCATAGAGTGACTGTTTGGAAGGAGAGCTGTGTGGAGAATGCATTATATATTTTCTTTGCCCAAATGCACAGGAAGGATTTACTTGGCAACAGCTTATTAGTAAGAAATTTGTATTTGAGAAATACTGATCCCTGTTGCTTACCTGAACTCTGCTGGAACACTCTCAGCATCTCTGGAAATCAACCCATAACTATGAGTCAACAGCTTGTGGCAAAACTGGTTGCAGGGAAGCACTTTTGATACAAATTGTCATATTCCTTGAGAATTTACAAAGAATGTGTGAATAGTTTCTGGAGAGCTCCGCCATTCTATGATCTCAAATCTTGGTTCTCAGTGCACATTTTTTCAACAGCTAATATCAGAATATGTCAGCAATGACTTCTGCAAGCAATTATTTTAAGTCTTTAGTACAGATCCCTCTGTTAAGGACCTGCTTTTCATAATTTTCTGGATTTCTAGGTGTAGTAAGAAACAGAGTTTTCCTGCCAGAACTCTGTGTTTCCAAGACTGGGTTGTGACTCCTTAAGTGAATGACTTGCCTTTAGGAAGCTACATATACAGAATATACTGACTAAGATTTTGGTGACAGGACTAAATGAGGAGTACAATATAAGAAGAATAACAGTCTCTCAAGAAAAAATGTGACTGGTGTCAGTGTTTGGTATGCATACAATTTGATCTGGGTAGAACCAAATCAAATGAGTTTTAGGAAAGACACTTATATTAGCAGATAGGTGGAAGAGATGACCTACAGTATTCTTTCCCACTCAGAATTTCATATACCATTATATTTCTCTGCAGAGATACATTATCCACTCATTAGAAGCTATCTCTGTCATCAATGAGGAAAGTCTCACTTCAACAAGCATGGCCTGAATTTTGCTCTGATCCTTGCTAATTCTGACATTGACAAATCACTTCAATGAGGGTTCTGTAAGCAGGAGTCATTTCCTGATAATGCTTTCCAGTCATCTCACCACTTCAGAGTTTTGTGCTTACCTGAATTATTCTTTCCATAAAAATGTAACTTATTCCCATAATATGAGGAGCCTGGCAAATGTGTTTGGCCAATGCATGTGTATGCACACATAAGAAAGGGGAACTGATCCAAGTACAAGTTTCTGCACTACTGTTTTAAAAGCATTGATAATCTGCATCTAGGTCCCCTATAAATAAAAATAAAATTTCTTATCAGAATTGCAATATTCATAAATATAACTTGGAATTTCCTGAATTTTTTTCAAGTTGCTGTGTTGAGTAAACTAAAAAGGTTTCATAGAATACATGAGCTGGAAGGCAATCACAGGGATCATTGAGGTCCAGCTCCTGGCCCTGCACACAGGACACTCCAAGAATCACACCATGTGTCTGAGAGCATTGTTCAAAGGCTGCTTGAACTCTGCCAGGCTGGTGCTGTCACCTCTTCCCTGGGGAGCTGTTCCAGTGCTCAAACACCCTGTGGGTGATTAACCCATTCCTGATATCCAACCTAAACCTCCCTGAACACAACTTCAGGCCTTGTCACTGGTCACTACAGAGAGGGCATCAGTGGCTGCCCGTCCTCTTCCCCTGACCATTAAGCTGTAGACTGCAATAACATCCTCCCCAAGTCTTCTGTTTTCTAGGCTGCAAAGCCCCACCCCATATGAGTTCCCCTCATCCCAGCACCAGGGTGCCCCAGATTAGAAAGGTGTGGAAGAAGCAACGCTGGTGTGCTGCTGTGAGCACTTGGCATGCCTTCCCCAGCACCAGTGTCCCTGGAGCTGTGGGCTCTGGGGCTATCTCAACGCTGACCCCAATGGAGTCTTGGTGCTGGGCTCCCCATCACCGTGGGTGGTCCAGGTTAGAAGGGTGTGGAGGCAGCAAAGCTGGCACTCTGACATGCTCCACTTGCGTGCCTTTTCCTGCCCTCTTGTCCCTGGAGCTATTGGTTTTCTGACTCTGAAAATGTAACCATAAGGGCAAATTGAAAGCATTGTGATAATATCAAGAAATATTAAAAGATTCAATGGTTGTAATTTTAAATTGTATTTGCCAACTGGATAGTCTTCATCTGATCCTGTAGTTCATGTAGTTTGGGTGACCTTTCTCCCATCCCCGTTTCGTCACCCTGCAGGATTTTCCAAGGCCACTATCATCTGGGGACTTCTGTATGTTGAAGAGAAATTTGCCTTTTTTCTAATTCTTGATCTCTTTGGTAGTTTGAAATATGGTTTCTTTCTTGCCCTTTGTTTATGTAAGGAAGTCCTCTACCCGTGTAAATCTATAATTCAATTTCTTTCCTGAAGTGTTACAGGAAAGAAAAGGATCAAAGAGAAGGGGAGAAGTGCTTCATAAGTTGAGGTTTTGACAATTTGGCAGTTTAACATACCTAAACCTGATCATGATCTTCCTCCTAACTTAATGTTATTAGCATTTACTTAAGGGTGTGGCTCTTTTATAGATACACTGGGCTCTGTGGTGACCCATTTTAAAGACTAAGTGAAACTCAATAGCTGTTGCTAAGGGCAATTTTTTTTCTATTGACTGAGAGCTGAGGTGACCTAAAGATGGTATGAAATAGCCCTAGAATTCCCAACATTAATGCTTTACATCCTGCAGTAATGTTTTGTGCTGATTGTCCTGTAATTCTCCATCTGACTCAAGCACTTGCATATAGAGGGAGAACTATCTGCCTGTAGGGCACTTTGAAACCCTTAGACCTTACAGTACTTGCTATTTTCTTTGCTCTTTAGATACAGGCTGGCTTATCCACACTGATGCTGGAAACAGGGTTTTGGCTCAGGGAGTACATAAATTTAAGCTGGCCTCAGTGGAGATAAAGTGTGTTCACTGGAAGCAGGCTCACTATCTGGGGTGAATCGAGCTGTGACACCACTGACACCAGCACAATTGTGGAAGGAGTTTGTGTGTAGGTGCCATAGTCTGTGATCTTCAGAGGCACCCTTCAACTTCCACTGAATTTAGCTGTGGCCATTGCTCCACTGTGGCAAAAGGGAAGATTTAGCCCCTGTTTAGCAACAAGATAAAACTTCCCAGTGTGGATTTTGGGCAAAAGTTCTGGGTTTGGTTTTTCAAGGGTTTTTTTTTGAGTAAATGTGAATATAAAATGTGTACTCAGTCCAGTTTCTTGAGTCTAGAATGAAACCTGTCATAATCTCTATGATCTTACCTAAAGAAAAATCTATAGAGGTTTCTTAGGAGCTTTCAAGTGCAAGTAGACAGTCAAGAATAGGAAACACATAGCTAACCATGAAAATGATTTTTTTTGGGCTTAAAAATTTACAAGAGGGAAAATACAGGCATCCTCTTCATGCAACTCTGGCTTTGTAGTCTCACTTGAAACTCTCAGATTGCCCAAATTTTGTGAATGCCTGAACAGAATTTTCAAGAGCTAGTAGACTGTATTTACTGCACAGCTACTGAAATGTGTTTCTATACTGGTTTGTTGTTCAAATACCCATTTATAAACATCACTGACCATCTTTCATTATGAAATGTTACAAATTAATATGGCCTTTAAAATTATTGGTGAATCTGTTCTCTCATGGTAATCAGTCACTTCTAAAGCACAAGCTATAGCATCTAATATATAATTCACTTTAGTAGAGGCAATTATGTTGATTGCAAAATCCATCAGAATACACTGGCTCTAAAAATAAGAGTGTAAAAGGCAGTCCATATTTAGCAAATTGAGGTTATTAATCAGACCCTGTTCCTTGCATATCATTCATCCCCATGGTGAGCATTTTCAGCACCCTTGTCAGGGTGGCAAGGGAAGGTTGGCAAGAGCTGAGGTTGGCAACAGTGCAGGCAGGAGCAGGGTAGCAGCATGGGTGGGATACAGGGCTGGTTAGAGATGTATCTACAGCACAAGCCTGTGCCAGGGGGAGTAGCTAGGACTGAGCACAATTCCCGGGCACAGCCCTCAGTGGAGCCCCTAGATTGGCTCCTCAGTGGAATTACAGCTCCTTGGTGTTCTGAGGGTCTGACCAGGACCTTTGTGGGACAGATAAATTGGGAACTATGCACAGAAACAGAGAGCTTTAGTTGGAGATCCTTCTGCAGGCTTCTTGTGAAGCTGTAAAAACACTGTCAACACATGGGATGGGAAAAGCAGACACTGTAATTCACTGAAATTCTGGGAGAACCTCATTCTGTTTGAGAGGGAAATTGATTGACATCTTCAAAGCCTGGCTACTGGACAAGTAGAGTTACTTCATGTGTGATTTGGTGCAAAAGAGGAGTGGTGTCTGTGAAAGGTGGGAATATCCATATTTCAAATCTCATTGTTCTAAAAGTCAGAAAACAAAACCTCGTTACTCTGTATCTTCAAGTGATCTGGCTGAAAATGAGGGTGATTTTCACATTCTTGCTTTCCAATGTGCTACTGAATTTTTTGCAGATAAGCCAAATAATAGAGAGAGTAAGAACTGGTGAACACAATTCCTGAGCGGCTGCCAGCTTTTCGTGGCGGTACAGTTAGCTCTTTAATAGAGGCTCAAACGTGCACTTTTATAAGGATGCAATTGTTAGCACATAGCAATAGCAGTAAATTGAGCCAGAGTAGGAATGTCCTCCAGCACTGTTTGCTTCTACACTAGCGAATATGCTGTTCTTCCCACAATAGCACTTCTTCCTTGGACTATTCTACCTTATTCACAGTGGCACATAGAAACATTTCTGACATAAGGAATCCAAGCCACATGTGTTATAACCATTAGTCTCCTCTGAAGGGGAGGGGATCTGGATATTTCAGTTTTAAAAAAAGGGTCTGAGGAATTAATATGATTGTTTGGATCTTGGCCAAGTTGTGCTCATAATGAAAACCAAACATCTTTATATGGACTCTTTACTATGGATTGGAAGCAAAGAGAGTCATTAAAAGAACCCTGCAGGGAAAATAACCACAGTAGCATTACACAGTGTAGACACAGTATTAAATTAATAATGTGTCAAGCTAATTCATCTCCTGGTAACCTGGTGGTCGTTTCTCCAGTTGAAATCTCTTATCTGAATATACTTTTTGATGAAATCTCTTCTGACAGTCAGCTACCTCTGAAACAAGAATTTTTGTAGGAGGCAGTAGGAAATATAATCCCAAAATTTGCCCACAATGGGACTCAAGGAAGAGCTAAACTAACTAAAAATGCCTGTACTGGGGCTATAAGAATGTGGTTTAAAAGTCTTGATAGAGTGTAGGAACAGGGAGCTTTTTTTGTTTCTGTTCAGGTGGGATTAAATTGGTAGACAAATTTTGACCCCTGGAATTCTCAGAACTGTCTACACACTTATATAAGGTGTATATTTTTATTGCTAATATTTACATGGAGTTTAGGATTTTTTTTTTCTTGTTCAATGAATTAACCAATTTTGAAGGAAAAGAGGAAAATACTTCAGTGTAAAAGAAGCTAAAGGACAAAGACCATCTCTCTCCTCAAGTATCTCTTACTAGTGTACATTCAAGTACTGACTTGAATGCAGCATAGGTACAAAAGGTCCAAAATTCATCCCCTCACCTTTTTGTTACATTTCAGCATGCATTACACAGTGCATTAGTGTAAGTGTATAAAAATGCCACAATGCATGAAAGCTATAGAAAATATCTGTGTGGTGTGGATATGTATATGTCTTTGTAGGTTTTGTAGACACAGAAGCTGCTTTTGAACCAGAGGGTATATGGGGGGCAGGGAATAGAGTAAGAGACCATGGCTTCTTATGAGAGTGGAAAGTGAAATATTATGAAAGAAAATAGACCAAATAACAGACACAAAATGATGAGGGGAAGAAAAGACAAAAATTGCATTAAAATATAGCTTCATTTTACATCAAGTAGCATTTTTTAATTGCAGGTAGAAGTGCTTGTAATCAATTCAACTGAAAGAACATTCAGTGGAGTGGGCTTGCATGCATTTGCAGGTGTCTTGTCAGGAATAAATATTTCCATGGAATGTTAAATTACATTTGGGTTGACTACCTTAATACTCAAAGCTGTATCTAAAATGAGCACCTCCTTCTTCCTAGTTAGGAAGAGTTAAGTTCCTACGTGAAGTTATTTCCCAGAAAAACTTTGCTCCTGTAGTAGACCAGCTGGCAGTCAGGGAGCAGGAACATTCCTAAGCACAACCAGTAACTATGGGCTCTGTTTGCCTGTAGTTACAGTTTGCTGACTGTAGAGACAACAGATAAGTTAGGGTTTTATTACCTATACTGATCAAAAGATACATCCATCTCACATGAGCAGTGCTCTGAAGTGGGTAAATAGTGGAAAATTAAGAATTATGCTGCAGTCGTCTCACTGCTGGGGGAAGCTGTAAAATATTCAGAGTTGTTTGGAAACGATTTGCTACTAAACAAAGTCTATTGAAAGTGTATTCTGGCATTTTATTACCAAAGATTCTGCTTTGAATGAAGTGGAGGAAGGATGGGTCTTCTGAAGGCTTTTTGGACTTAGAAAATAAATAAAAGAATATTTTTTTCTCATATGTAAAAATAGCACTTTTTTTTCATTTTTTGGTCTCACATTATTTTCTCATTTAAGTATTGGTTATAGCAGACTAATCTGTATGAGACATGAATTTTATCTGGAATTATTTTTAGCTAAAATCTTAGGCTGAAAGTTTGTGTTTTCTAAATATAGAGTGAAAAAAACAAACAACCATGTATTCATGTTCTTAAAAACCTATTTGACTAATACAGCAGCAGCTCCTGCTAAGATTCTTATGTGTTATGATTTATACACACACAGTTTGAAAAATGTCTTTGCCATTTTTCTTTAATGTCCTGGTTCCCTGGCCATTAAAAAACCCTGACCTCAAGTACCTCATGAATTTTGCACATGATGTCTGTTGCATAAAGCAGATTTTATTATTATTTAATGAACCTCTGTATCTGATCCACCATTTCAGTTACAATATGCTAGCATTGATCCCATATTTAAAGCTTTCTAGAACAAAGGGAGAAATCAAACCAAAAAAAGGTAGCTTTAAACTGATCTGCTGTGTTTGTGAGATAGTAGCAAATTCTGTGTTATTTTATTCTGTTCCAGCTGTTTACCTCTGCAAGCGGACAATGCAAAACAAAGCAAGGCTAGAACTAGCAGACTATGAAGCTGTAAGTACCTGGCAAAAAGTAAATTTCTCTGCTGGGCCTAATGAGCCTGTGAAATAATGTTAAGCATGAGAACTTTGGGCATTATGTGTGAAAAATCTATTAGTTATCCAGTTCTTCCAGCTTGTGGGTCCAACACTGCTCAGTAGTCTTAAATGGTGTTTGAGAGATGGTAGTGAAGGCTAACTGGACAAATGTTGAGATTACAGAATAGCTCTAATCTTACTCAGTGCCAGGATCACAAATAACTTCACAAATCCCATCTACACCATGATTCTTTGGAAGCAGTTGTTCTCTACACCATTTATGGTTTGAACAAAGGATCCCTGACAACATTTCCAAAAGCCCTTGATAGATGTAGAAATGTAAATCTCATTCTTTATAAGTGATGCTGACACTTGAGCCTTTTCCCATCAGCTAGATGAGAGGCAAAGAGGGTCAGACTGGAGGCATTCCTGCTCCCTGGAAGTTGTGCTGTGCCTCGGGCAAGGTGAGATAATTGGGGCCAGGAAAAGCCTGAAAAAGAGGGAGTTGGATTAGCTGAAGATTTGATAAGGAGAGAGATGTCTTGAATTCCAACTCTACCCCCAAAAAGTTCCTGAATTTTTCATAAGCATGTCGACATAAAATTCACAAACAGCCTGTCTCTGTGCTGAAAGCTGTCCAGCTGTGCTGCTGTGACCTGATAGCAGGATAGTCAGCCAGGCCTCAACACACCAGGCATTCCAGCCACAGCACCATGCTGACACACTGTACTGCTTCTTCTGGCACAAGCTTGTTTTTCAGCAAACTGCACTGTGGGGTGTGTATAATTTTATACTCAGATGCCTTAGAAAACTCCCCTTCAGTGTACAATCTATGAGAGCCTTTTCTGGTATTGACAAGATCTCCAGAAAGTCTGCTGTTCTCTTTCTGTAATCTTCATTTTCACTGAGTATGGCACAGAGATACATTTGCAATGCATAGAAATATAGTAAAAGCAACACATTTTTTTGTTAAGAAGACTGCATGCTGCTGCTGTTTAAGCTGGGAAGAGATTTAAAAGGCTCTGTTGGAAACAGTGAAAATGTTCCATCATCAATGGAAGAATGAATTTTGCAATGATTTTATAAATTTTCTTCCTGTTGTTATTAATAGGCTGTAGGATAGATACATTTCCTTTACAGTACTGAAGAACTATAAGTCTGCATTTTTAAAAATGAGGATAGCTGTGGAGGTTTGGCTATACCACCAAAAATGGCAGCCAGCACTGTTCAGTGGAAACCATTTGCATAGATGACTGACGAGGAATTTTCATGTGGATCATCCAGTATGGAGACAACTGCTGTTATCTTTCATTATTACATACTTTCAAAACAAGGATGATTCTTTGTACTATTTCAAAATTGCTAAGATGGCACGCAGTGTATACAAATGTTTCAGAAATCCCATGTTCTGCTGAAGGATGCATCTACCCTTTTAATCAAAACTAAAATAGTTGATGCATTCAAAAGTATTCCATCTCATTGGGTGTCAAGAAAAAAACTTTATATCAGATAGGTAAGGTCCACTTACATTGACAGAAATATGATGACTTGTATTACATCTTGGTGAAGGGGAGGTGAGGAGAGGAGGAAAAGATAAAGCAGAAGCTATTAAAGAGTAAATAAATTGCAACCTAACCCACTAAAATTGTGATGTATTTTCAGGAGAGTTTGGCCAGGCTACAGCGAGCTTTTGCTCGGAAATGGGAATTTATTTTTATGCAAGCTGAAGCACAAGCAAAGTAAGTTCCTTTGGAGACCAGCAGTTTTCATTTTGCATGCTTTTTGGAAGGGTGGGGGGGAGAAAGTGGTTGGATACATTTTATGTTTAAAATCACTGTCCTCAACACTGTTTCTTTTAAACATGCTCCGACATTGGCAGGGTTGACAAGAAGAGAGACAAGATAGAGAGGAAGATTCTTGACAGTCAGGAGCGAGCATTTTGGGATGTGCACCGGCCGGTGGTGAGTGCTGGGCGCGGCTGCTGATGCATGGCAGCTGCTGCGGAGCCTTGGGGGCGCCTGGGGACAAGTAAGAGAGCACTAGGGAGAGGGGTTGGGCTTGCCTCCCTGTTTTTAGGATACAGCGTTTATATGAATCTGATATTGTAGGCTTCAGATGTGTGTGCATCCAGTTCATGATTTTTAGTGAATAGATGTGTTGTGCCTGGTTTCTTGAATCAGAAGGTACCGGTCTTTGACTATTATCATCTCAAAGGTTTCCTGGTGTATGAGTCACACAACAGAAATTATCAGCATGGCTAAAAATACCCTTAAATAACTCTGACTATTTTTCTTTTTTAGTCTGCTTTTTTGCTTGCTAAGCCTTTTAACTTCATTCTAGTTATGTTTCCAAGCTATTTTTGAAGTACATAAAGGCTTTGAGCTGTGGGAGTCACACACTGTCTAAACAAAATTTGTCTGAGTTCTTTGTCAAAATCTATCTGAATCAAAACTTTAAAAAATAAAGTTTCTCAACTATATTTGAGTGCTAAAATTGTGAAAAAGAATGTCAATTGTTGCAATAATTCCAATTAAACTGTACATTTTTTTGCTTTACTACACAGCAATATTGGTTTCCCTTACCCAGAATTAAGCTTTTCTCTTTATGTAGTTTGGTATCATTACCAATGAAATCATATATGAACTATATCTTTTGCTCTGACACTGGGGAAAGCTACTTTTAGTGGGGGAAGTAAAATTAAGTGATGACATGTGTGGAATAGTAGAATTCAATGAGAAAGTTTAAATAAAAAATAATAAACTTGAACATGGTCAACTTGTTTGTGACTGTGGAACTGAAGCAGTTGTAGAAGAAATGGATTTTTAGATAGGATTTAGAATGTCAGGTAGTGAAAATAACTTGATGTGAAAGATTCCAACCACGGGAAATAGATGCAAAAAGACTGGGACATTATTGTCTAATCACTGACATAAGACAAAGAAGAAGAACAGAAAGCAATTATCCATCTGATGTAGATTGATGCTCTGTAGGGAATAAACACAAAGTATCTGTGGACCTGAGACCTATGGAAGTGCAGAGAGCTTTTATACTTGCTGCAGAAATGGATCTAAAGGTTTTGAATCTGGGAATGGGATGTTATTTTCAGGTTTGGAAGAGATGAATTGTTGAAGCTTCAAGAGAGTAAAAGGGACCAGGACAAGAGGAAATTGAACCTGATTAAGAGCTTTGGCTGAACTGTGGATAAATCTGCCTGGGCCAGCAGATGTTTTTAATCTGGCTGTAAACATACCTAGGAATTATCAGAGGCAAAAGACTGGCTTACAGTCAGCAATGTAGGCTGCTGGCTTTAGAAGATATAAATAGATGAATGGAGAGGTTCATACTTTGGCTAAACTGCTCCTCTCAAGACTCATTGTAATAATATTTTTGAAAACACCATTATGAATTTATTATCACACTAAAAGCCAGAAGCTTCTTTGGAAAAGAGCAAAAGATAAAACACATACTGAAAAGAGGAGGGTTATGCTAGAGCTAATTACAATTTGTAATGTATTTTCAAGCCCCCCAAAGGCCTCCCAAAAACTTACAGAAATGCTGCTGCAACTCTGGAGAGCTAAATTTTATTAATGTTTTTTTTAAGGTAATGTTTGGGTGAGAATCTGTGCATAATATTTATTTTTATTTACAGTGTTTCACCTTTTGATAAAAGTTCAGAGTCCAGGGACAGTGACAACATAAAAATCCACCCCAATGTAATTTTTTCTTTACTGAAAATGAGTTTTGAGGATCAAATGTTTTATTATTTTTGGTTGGTTGGTTGAAGGTGAGTAAATAAATATTTTTTCAGGGTATTCTTACAAGTGTCCTGGTCCTTAGTTGCTTTATTGCTATATTTGTTACCTCTCCAGCTACAGTACTGATACAGAAGGTTTACATGTAGAATATAAACTATGAATATTAACTTTGCATTGCATTTCCACTTTAATTTGATGGAAGGAGCAGATGAGGGAAGCAAGCCATCATTCCTAAAGGACAGTGCAGCAGTGCACTACAGGAATGGGAGACATGGGAACAGCTGTGTGGCACTGGAGCCAGGAAAATGGTGATGCAGAAAAAGAGGGTGATTAGCTATCAGAAACATCACTGTGACTCATAGGCCTAAAATAAAGGAAATGTACCAAGGTTTGACAAGTAAAGAGGATTTGCCTCAAAAAACACTGTTCCATAGATTCCAAGTCAAAGGCAACCCTGCAGGTGATGACAGAAGTTCTAGAAGATTTTTGCCATAGTCTGAGGCACAGACAAATTCTTGAAAGTCGTTATGGCTGTTATGTTTTGATTGGCTGGCCTGTAATTTATTCCTAGGTCTACAGGCTGAGATGATGCTTGGAGATGAGCCAGAGAAGTTGGATTTGGGAAGTTTTATTCAAATAATCATCTATTCCTCAGTTTTTCTTCTGAGAGACAGTTAAAAGAGAAGCTTTATTGTCTCACTCTTTAGTTTCCATTTCAATGTTTATTGAATTGCTGTTTCCCTGTGAGAATGTTTTGGGTTTTTTGGGGGGCTTGGGGGAGAGTGGGGGTTGTTATATGTATTTTAGGGTATATGGAGTACAGTCTTGGTCATTTCTGTAAATCCCAATTTCTGCTTTATGTAGAAAGATCTTAGCTTGCAGTTAGAAAGAGTATGGCTGAGCTTCAGCTGTAGATAACTGCAGTCTGCAAAGACATTCCCAAACAAGTTTTAATTTTACTAGTTCAGATATCAGCCATAGTAAAACCATGAAAATTTTTGTCAGGGATAGCTGTATCCTGAGCAGCAGGCCTAGGATAAAGTCCATGATGTTATTTCTAAGGTAGAGCCAGTATCTGGCATAGGTCTGAGATTAGTATTATTCACATATAGTGATGCATTTCTCTTTTAAATGGCAGAGTAAAAATATCTTTAAAATCTTTCTCTTATTTTCACCTGCCTAGAAAGTGTATTATTTTCATGATTTTGAACAGACTGTGGAAATAAGCAAAAATTGGTTAGGAGGGTAAAGGTGTTAGTCAAAAACAATAACAAATCAAGCTAAACGGGGAAGTGAGTTACTTCCAGGACAAAGAAATTGAGAAGCTGCTTTTGTTCAAAAAGAAATGTCATGCTCCCTATTAAAGTCTTTGAAAGAGAACTTGTTTTGGCTTTTTTGAATAATTATCTCTTTTTAAACCCCATAATCTTACACTTGTTAAAAAGGGACAAACAGGTACAAAAGCAGTAAATCCTCTAAAACAGTCTCAAACCCACGCTAAATACAGTCAGAGCAAAGCAGCTGTGGCTTGCTGTAAAATTAACTCTATGAGGTAACAAGCAAGAGGACTGATGTCTTGCAAATTATTTACTTTTCTTCCTGAGTTATGCAGTCATGCAATAAAAAAGGCCTTTTGGATACTTGCTGAGATTCAGATTAATTCAGAAGATAATGGAGGAAGTATAATTTTCTTTTGGAAGTCATCTGTATACTTTGTAATGTAAAAACTTTAAAAACCATTTCACTTTCTCCAGTTCCTCTCTTTGCCTTCAGCCTGTGTTGGTTGTATTGCAGTCACATTTATTAGGTTTCTGTGCACTTGTTTTTAAGATAAAGATGGGAAATATGCAACAAATGTGCTAGAAAACTGCATTGGCGTGTGTCCCTCTCCAAAGTTTAAACACTGGCTGTGGTTTAGTCATAGTGTGATTTGATAAAGCATGAGCATGAGTCAAAATGTGAGCCAGTTCTTTCATTCTGCCATTTATAACTTGGGTAAACTCAATCCACAGGATTTCTGTTCCCTTTGCTGTTACTGCTTTTCTGGATTATGATGATTGTTTTGGTTCTTTGGAAAAAAAATTATAGAAAATATTGATGAGGGTCAGGCTTGATGGCCTTCAAGGTCTCTTCCAATCTAGATGATTCTACGATTTTGTGAAAAACAGCAGTAGTATTTGTGTGATTAATACAGGACAGTGAATTATCTGGGGTGAGTATGTCTACTAAAGACAAGCAGTAATATTATGAGCAAGGGTGGATTTCTGATGTTTCACTGTTTGTTGTAAAAGTCAGAAATATGAATTATTTCTGGATTTGGTTGTTCTTTGCCATTGTTTCATAGCACCAAACTAGGAAAACAGTGTTCTTCAAATATTTTAAACTTTATCACACATCCCACACCTTTTGCTTCTCTCTCTTTTTATTAGACTCTATGGCCATTAATTTAATTTTCTCTGGTTTTTTTTTTTAGTTGTATTTTATGTGGTCTGAACATGACCCTTGACATCTGACCTGGCAGGTAACATTACCAGGTATTGAGAGTCAGGCAGTGGGTTCTTTTCTATTTTAATGATTATTTCATCCTGTCCTTCAAGATCAGCCTCAGAGACTTGTCAAAACAGTGAATTTAGCTTGGATAAGATGGTGCATGCCTGCATTTCACAGTCAGTGCTAGACTTTTCTGAGCCAGTCACTTGTTTAGCCAGAGAACACTTCTCTCTGCTTTCTCATAATGTTTTCAGAAAATTTTTAAACATCTTCAGAAAGCAAATGTGAATCTTTCCATCCAACTTCTCTATAGTGATATATATACATAAAATTTTCACATCTTTTTTGCACCTGTTTGACCATATTCTTACAAGGGAGTTACCTTTGCAGCAGACAGGGAATGCAGTCAAGCCAGGAATTGTCATTCTCAGATAATTGCCCTTCTGGTAATGAAACAAAGCTTTGTACAATGCTTTAATTTAAAAAAAAAAAAAATTGTTATAATGTTTATGGTTCATATTTGCATGTAGTTGAGGCACATATTATTAAACCATCCCTAACTGAGACCTTTGTAGAAGATTTTGTGCACTCATTATTTGGCATTTTTATTTAGTCTAATACTTGAGCAAAGGTGGGGCAGATGGGGAAAAAGAAGCCAAATTTCTTGAAACAGTGCAACAAAATGAATTTTTGGAAATTAAATTTGGGAGGTTACAAGTTGTGAAGTAATTAATTGATAAGATGACCAAGAAAAATGATATGGCATTATAGTTCTGAGTAAGACCCAGTTCTGTGTGAAACTAGGAAAGTAACTTAAAGAAGTATAAGGAATATTTTTATAAGTGCAATGTTTATACATAGATCTTTGTATCTGTGGGAATTAAATTTGCTACTTTAATCCAAAGCATTTTGTCAAAAATCTTATAAGTCAAAAGGCATATAATCAATTTCTAAATGTCACCTGTGTTTGCCATCAACATTTTCAGAGATGTGTTAGACTTTTCTGTTGCCACTTATTTGCAACTGAATAACCTAAATTTCTTCTGTATGGAATCTGTAAACAGAAGTTTCCTGCCTTTTGGTGTAAAAAAATATTGAGAAGGCGATAGTTAACCTAAGTATTTAGTACAGGGGCAACACAACAAAGCAGATAAGTTTAACAAGTTTCCTTGTGCAAAAACACAGCCTTAAGTAAAATTAATACTACTGAAACACCACTTTAATAAATACAATGGATCTAATTTCTGTGCAACAATTTCTGGTTCTGAAAACCAATCACTGCAAACCTGAGGCGGTATATCCTAAATTAAAACTAGTTAGAAATTAAATCAACTTGCAAAAAGAATCAAGCATAGAACTTCAATGCAGTAGTATTTTCTTGGGTAGACCTTCTAGTTTAATTCCATATGACTTGTCTCAAGAATTAAATTCTAACATCCTTTTCTTATGCATTTTGCATATTATGTAATTCTGTGACACACAGACTACTAATTTTTTTTTTAAGCAGTGATCTTGTTCTCTTAAGGTGAAAGCTCAACTTTCAACAATGTCTGTCCTTAAACAACCAAGTATGTGAGAGGATCACTGTAACAGTTCAAGATTTTCTATCCTATGGATGCATTTTATGGCTTCATTTATTAGTATTGTATTCATTGAAAGTTTGTCTGTGTCTCTCTCCTGTTTCAAGCAGGTCTTTTGTTTGCACAGCCACTGGAATTCCTTGTGTGTCTGATACTAGTCAGGGAAAATATCTAAACTCTAGTTTAAGACAAATAAGTATAAAATGGAAATTGGTACAGTGTAGGTTTCTTTATTTTGGAAACATGCCAAAAATCTTTGAAATTTTAAGTGATCCTAAAGTCGATACTAAGTGAGACTGCACATCTCTCAGTCTGAAAATCATCTGAGTTTTACCTCGCTGCAAACATAATTAAAGTTTGATCAAACAGATTGATCAAATGTCTCTCCTTTATCTGATGATGTTTGATCCTCATTTGTCTTGTCCAAATAAGAGAAACAGCTCATAGTTGAACTTTTATCCATTAATTGCACACCTTTCTGTGTTTTGATTAGGTCCATTGCAAAACAACAGTGGAACTACTGTTATTTTGGTAGTAGTCAGTGACCTCCAAATCAGTCCTTGAGTAAAGGATGTATAGATTTTACTAACTGGTCCAATGGCAAGTTTTCTGTCCCCAATGAGGGGCTCTCTACAGTATATTTAACTTATGCATAAATACAAAATTCATTATTTCTCCATCAGTATATTTCCAGCATATGACATGGTTTATTGCTCATACATTTTAGTTAAACAAATAAGTCTGTAATTTTTTAATATTTATTTCTGTCCTTTAATGAGTCAAAATGAAATTAGCTATTGAGGACAAGTACTGAGCATTTAAATTCATTCTATGCTTCTGCATAATTCTCTACTAAAACCTTCAACAGATGAGAACACTTAATCCTTACAAAGTTTTTATTAATTCTCATGAATTAAGACAATCCCTTACTTTGAAGGAAGAAGCTCAATAAGATTTTACATTGAACATTCTGTGGCCTGAAATATCAGTCCAATAAATGAATAAGAAAAAATGAAAAGCTTTTATTTACTTAATTAAAAGCCAGTAGGTTTTACATTATTATCAGCTGATAGCTGGTTTTAGCAGTTAAGCTGTATACAACTAATTTGTTTCCATTATCCTACTTGACTGTGGATCACTATTTTCAGGTATATTTGCAGTATTGAATGTTTTAAAAATAGATTTGCATTAGGAAATATGAACAAATTTGGGGTTATTCTATGCAAGTCCAGTTCCAAGTTGTATTCACTTACTTCAGTGTCACACTGAATCCATACATTGCAATTATTTACTCTTTCCTGAGTTCCAAAAAAAGATAGTAATTAGAAGCATAACACATACATAATGAAAAGACTGTAGACACTGAAAATATCTAAAAAGTCAGTAGAACAAGCAGGTTTCAATAACTTTGCCCTAATTTTCTGGCAAATTTGAGGCCTCTAGAAATAAAGGCTGAATCATACTTGTACAGAATCTATACTTGAGAATGATCTTGGGAGTCGCTTCCTAAAAATTGTGTTTCATAGGTGGTAATTGAAAGATATATGTGTACTTCTGAGAGAAGGTAATTTCTAACAGGCAAGAGTCTGTAGGAAAATCTAGTAAAATCGTGAGCTAATTTTAGAAGTTTGGTCTGGAGTTGTAGAGAGTTGAAGTCTTGATAGGAGCTCTTTCCAAAGTAGTCATCCAACTTACATGCTTATTACAATTTACATTTGCAGTTACCATGGCTGTTGGACTGTATTCCAAATATTAGTCTGTCTGTGTTTGCTTCTTACTAGAGCTATAATGCAAGTGGGACCTCCACAAAAGCAGTGTGATTTAACAGCAGGTGTTGGAAGTCCAGTCACACTGCTTGTTTGTCAGCCACACAACTGAATCAAAAGGGCATGTTTTCACAGAGATAGTCGTGCTAACTTAAATTGTGCAGAAGCTTGGACTATCCTACTACTACAAGTAGCACATAATATGATAATTTCATATTTTATACTATATATGTGTATGAAACTCTAAGTACTATAACATTATGTAATACAATGCTTAAGTAGCTAGATCCATCAAATTTAGTTTAGAGTTTGTAGTTATAGGATTATGCTATGTAATGGAAAAATAAAATCCACCAATATATTGTGCCATAATAATTCAGAATAATATTTTCCTTCTTTCTTCAAAAATCTGTTGATTTACTGGGATCCTGTTACTAGAGGTGTTGATTTCTCAGTTATTTTCACAGAACTGCTGAACCAAATGGAAATAGTAATTAAAACACACACTTTTAGGGAGGATCATAAAGTTCATAAGAGTGTTTCAGATTAGGTACACCTAGCTGATTGTAAATTAACCCCATGATTAGGTTTTGAAGTTTTAAGTAATAGTATCTTTTTTGAACCAAATGGAAGTGGTTCCTGTAGCCCCTTGATCACTGGTTTGTCTTTGCTGCTTTGGGTGGTACAACAGGGGCTGGTGAGATCTCCCAGAGCAGAGCCTAGTCCTACATATTTGCAGGTTCTGGCAGCTGTGGCTTCTGGGTTTATTTTTTTTCATCACTTAGTTGAAGTTCATTGATCTCTAATTGTAAAGCAAGCTACATTTTTAAAAAGTGCATTTTCTGAAATTTTTATGTGAATTTGAAATTTTGCTGTCCTTTGAGTGATAACAGCCATTTTTCCAAATCCTGTTAAAAGACCTGACCACTTGTACTCAGTGTGTTTGAAATGTTCCTCTGAGACTTCCTATTGCATCAGCAAAGTTTTTAATAGTGCAGCTCTTCCAGTGGAAAAGCCTCTTTATTTGTTGACTCTGAAGTGTGTAAAATGAGGTAAAATCCCAGAATGCAGTGATAATCATTACCTAAACCTCAACTTTTCCTTATAAGCCCTAGTGGATTCTGCACACTCGAATAACTTCTATCTCAGTGAAATGAAAAATTGGTGCAGTGCAGGAGAATGTAGCCTGTGTTTTTGTTTATGAGAGCCTCAGTTTTAGCCATTACTGACAACTTACTCAATATAGGATTTTAATGTCTCCTTTGATGCTAGACTATGTATGAGAAAAAACAATCTTTCCCACTTTACTGGAGTCAAACTGGGTATTTTTCTACCTAGTAACTCCTTTGATTTTTTCCAGCTGAGTGCCACTGATTTTTATTTCCTCATCCCTTTATTTTGTAATCTTCCATCTCTTTTTTGTAATCTTCTCCCCTTGATTTTTAACTATGCACGAGTAAACTGGAATAGAAAAAGCTACAAATAAAAAAGAACTCTTCAGTTCTGCTTATCACTCACTGCCTAATTAGCTCCTTTTCTCTACTTTAGAAAGTGATATGAATAGTTACTGTTAGGGATTAGAAGACTCCTAGAAAAATGACAGGAATAGCAGCAGTGACAGAAATAGCAGAATAGATGGTTGCAGAATCCAGCTCTAACATTTGACATTCAGAAAATTTCAGATTTGAAGCTTACTTTTTTTTTCTGATCATCTTCTATTTCACATAATGTAAAAGAAAGATTTCAATCTCTGATTTTTCTTTATGTTTGTGTGTCTGACTTTTTTCCAGTGAAAGAGACAACCTGTCATGTTTGTACCCAGGTCCATAATTTAAATTTAAAGTCTTTAAATTCTGAAAGCCTGGAGTTCTTGAAATTTAGTATTTTGCAATTACTTAACAAGCTAGCCCATGCCTGCAAAACAAATAGAAATATCTATTTCACAGTGTATTGACACTGAAGTGCAATGAAATTGCATAAGGTATGTGAATCAATCTACCTAAATATTTACTGCTTTAATGAACTCTGAATTTATGGGTGTGCATATTGAAATGAGGCAATTATTTTAAATAGCACCTATGTATTTTTAGCTAAAGAGACTGTGAAATTACATTTCCTTAAATCAACCCGAGGCTTGTTTGTATGGGGTGAGATGCACTGCAGGCTGCTGCAGGGCAGGGGCAGCAGCAGAGGAAGCAAATACCAGTCTTGTTCCCACTCTGCTGTGTGGGGTGGGGAAAGCAGAGAGATGAATTTCACACCAATGTGAATGCTTGATTGGAGTGTTCTGTGAAGTGGATTATTTGAATTTCACTGCCTGCAGCTTGTGTAGAGCAGGCTGCACCACAGAAGTGCAGGCTGAGAGGGACCTCTGGAGGTCTTCTAGTCCAACTTCTGCTCAAACCAGCGCTGACTTCTGAGGTGAATGAGATTGTCCAGGCACTTAGGGTAAACAAGCTTTGAAAATCACCAAGGATGGACGTTCCACAGCCTCTCTTACTTTGCATTGTGAAGCATATTTCTTTATAGCTGACTGGAAATTCCTTCACTTCAATTTCAGATTACTGTCTCCTGTCCTTCTGTAGTGCACCTTTGGAAAATGTCTACCCCTCTAAGCCCCCTGTAGGCACAAAAGGCAGTGGTTAGCTCTCCCCTTTTGCAAGCATTAAAAAAGGCTGTTCCTCCGCTGGATTTTCCCATTTGAAATACATTTCTTGTGTTGTTTGTAGGGCTCAAAAGTAGTCTTGGTATTCCAGAAGTTTCCTTGTGATGCTGAGTAGAAAGAAAGAAACACTTTGCCTGCTGGCTAAGCTGTTGCTAATGCAGCTGGGTATGTGGTTTGTCTGCATTGCTGCAAAGAGATCCTGCTGACTCATGTTCAGCTTCTCCTTCAGATCATTTCCTACAGAGCAGCAATACAGACACACAGTTCCCAGCCTATCGGAATGCACGAGCCTATTCCCTCCCACATACAGGGGTATATTTGTCTCAAATACAAGAAAACTTCTGGTTATTTTGGCTTAACTAGATTCACAGTTAAATTGCCATCTTCTTTGAGAAAGAAAAAAAAGACATCAAAACTTCAGCTGACCTAATTATAAGTATTAATTTACTCTCTGTTGAGCATTTTGCAGTTTTTAAAATTACATCATAGCAAAGAGATTTTTGTACAAAAAAGACATTAGCAGCTGTTGATTTGGGCTATATGGCCAGGCAATAAAAAGGGTACTTGAAGTGTGCAATTTTGTACAGCAAGCAGACTATAAATACTCCATACTCTGCACTGCTTGGATGGAAATGTACCATGGCTCAGGCATGCCATTTAATGTAAATAATTAATTCTGCCAGAGAGTTATTACAGGTTTCCTAAAATTAATACACTGTAGCACTGTTAGAAGGGCTTAATTAATTTACTCGCTGTTGCCACAGTTATCAGGGATAGAACATTAAATCAAGTTGATTTTTTTTTAACTCAGCATGCTCTCAGATGGTTGCTTCAAATGCTGGTGACAGCCAGATCAAAGCATATATGTTCTGCTACCTCCTCTGCTTACAGACAAGGCTTCTTCCTTCTTTTGTGTTTCATAGAAGAATCCTGGTATGCATCCTCCTAGGCAGCATCAGTAGAAAGTGGTGCTGCTTGGGATTCATACTTATGTTATTCATACTCATTGTTATCCAATAATTGAAGTAGGGATTGAAATTCCTCTATGTGTGGGGTTTTTTTTCTTCTTTTTTTTTTTTTTTTTTTTTTTTTTTTTAATAGTATTTATCTGTATCCATTTATATTAACAGTGAATTTATCATGACTGGACTGACCTGTCCTTGGCTGAAAAATTAATACAATGGCATTTGAACTTTGAGATAAGTACATGCTAATAAATAGATGAAAAAAACTAAGTGAAAGTATCACAGTTTTTCACCCAGATATTTAAAAATTGATGAGGACCAGATTCTGCCCTGGTTATGATCTTGCTGTATGATAATTTCAAGAAGGTCGCAAGGCTTTCCTCTGTGTGTGTTGGGGGAAAAATTGTTTTCACACAGAACATTACTCTGAAAGAAAAAAGCACTCTATTTACACATACAGAAGAGTTCTCAAGTCTTCCAGGAAATCTGTTTGAAAACTATTTACAATATTAGTATGTAAATTATATACCACACACTAAATGGGATTCTTGCAGCAGAGCACTCTGACATGCATCTCACTATTTGAACTGTGGTAGTACAGTTAAAAAAACAACACAAAAAGAAAACACAGCTGGACATAATTGTATTCAAACACATACTTATTATGTTAATGAGGGCATACAAATAGAATTAAATGTTGTCCAGCAAAGGTTTTCCCACAAAGACTGAGTATTTTAGCAAAAGGTTTACATAACATAACTTTTTGTGTTTATTTTAATTGAAAAGATATTTGATATTTATTCCTAAATATTGACAGATGAAATTTGGCAGCATCAGGAAAACAATAAAACCCGCCTTGTTTATGCCTTTTTTCTCCCTCTCCATTTTTAGGACATGTTTTTAACAAACCATAACTGAAAACTGAACAAATAACAGTTTGTGCCTTATGTAAAAGTGCCTGCTATTCAAATTGTTACATTCCAAGGTCGTAGATGATGTTAAAGCCCCTGCCTTCTTCACTGCCAGCTGCTGCTGTAATCTTAGAGTAGATGCACTTGGATTTTTTAAAGTTTGTATCTCAGTATACTGCCTGGGAAGCAGTAGGGAAAAAGCAAGGGAAATCACTTTCTGCTTTTAAATTGACCGTCATGCAGAAGTTTGTATTTTTCAACCTGTCTTTTTCTTTGAGATTTGCAAGTTATTTCTGAGTTCAAAACCTCACATTTTTCTTCAGAAGCACAATGGTTACCGTCCCAATTCCAGTGTGCCAGATGCAGTCTTAAGAATATTGTCTATTTTTATCATTAGCAATGAGGAACTGCTTCTACTTCAAATGTTACATGATCAAATACACAATAATTTATTACTTTAAAATAGAAATTTATTAATTTATTAATTTTAAACCACCGTACTGGGTTAAAAAATATCAGTCTGTTGTTTAGAATATTTTCCAGAGGCAAAGTAATATTGCTCTGTTTAACGAAAGCTATTTTTTTCTTAGCTGTATAAGAAATTCTTAACTTTATATAAGAAATTTAAAATTTTTTGTCTTTTTAAATTTACAGTCAAATCAAGCATTTTCTGTTATGATAAGAAGACAGAGGTTGTATCATTACAGTAATAATAAGTCCAGCTTGACTGTTGGGCAAGTAAATTCAATATCTAGCTGCTTCCATTAAAAAACCCCAACCTACTCTCACTACTTTCACTTTCCCACTAGAGAGCAGATTTTGTAGTTTCCACTCAGTGTCAAATGTAATCCCTCTAAAATCAATCGATAAAACTCACCTGAGAGCAAAACACTTATTATTATTTGTTTCCAGCAATGGGTAGAAAACAGATTTACACATAGATTTTGTACTTAGAGGGAAGTGTCAAAAGGAAGATGAATTAGGAGAAACTTGAGTACTTGTGTGCTTTGGGAGGCCACAGAGTTGTGAGAATGAACCACTGAAACCTAAATGTGATGTGTTGAGAGTAATTTTATTTAGACTGTCAGTCTTCTGGTTAGGCTGCAGAAGCCCGTTTTGTTGTTTTGTTTTGTTTTTTTTTTCCTTTCTTTTCTGAAGAAACAAAACCCATTTTGGTACCTTTTTATTATTATTATTTTGTTTTAAAAGAAGATCCTCTTTAAAAATTGACTCAAAACAGATGCTCCTGAAGCGAGCCTGAGGTTCACAGCTGAGGTGAATATACAGAATTCTGTTTACTTTGTCTCATTAAGTCAACCATGCTCCTTGGAGGGATAGCTAGAATGTAATAAATGGCTTTCTTGGCAAAACCAAAGCAGAAACAGACTTGTTTTCATTATCTTGGTAATTTATTTTATTTCAGTTTCATGGTATGGAATTTAGTTTTCAGTCTTGCACACTGAAGAGGAGTAGCTCAGAGAAGTTCCTTCACAGATTTAGCCTTTTGCTTTCCTTTCTCTTTCTTTTAATAGCCTGGCTGTGTAAACACTACTGAAGTGGATATAAAAAAATCTTCAAGAATGAGAAATCCACATAAAACAAGAAAGGTAAGTATGGTTATTATATCAAAAGGAGGAGGTGGAGGAAATTTATAGAATGAATTTCCATAATTTCTTAAAGCACATTTTTCTTACAGCTGGAAGGAACAAATGCATGAATGTATGGTAATATTTCATAAGCTCTTAGTTGAATTAGTATTGACAAATCTGCTAATGATAATTAAATGATATCACATATGATTTTGGAGAAATACAAATAGATTTTGAAGATAAAATGAATTTTTGCATGCTTTATTCATGTTGTTTAGTAGATTGAATAAAACACATTAAAATGTTTCTGTCAGTAATTATGGAAAAAAATTAAAATTCAGAGTAAACTTTAACAGCAGTTCTTGTCCTGGTCTTAATGAAAAGGATGCCTCTATTTCACAATTATACCCAAAATGGATGGCTGGAAATTGTGGAAGAAATTAGCTCTATCTAAATTAGGTTGTAATTAGAATGTAGCTTCTCTAGGGATGTACAGATGGATTGGCTCTATACTTTTAAATCCTTTGCACCCTAACCATGTAGATTGACTCCTGCTTTAAAGTAATTCCTTTGATGTGCATTTCCATATTGACCCATAGAAAAATATGTTTTAAGAAGGAAAGTGGATTTAGAGAAAGTTTTAACTTGTTCTACTTATGGTAGTGAAAAGTCCAGATTAGTGTAATTTTCCAGACAATAATTGTGATTTTGGAAATCATCCAAATAATCCATGTGTTAGTAACCTCTCGGGATACTCCATCTACCAGTCATCTCCACTTACTGTAAGAGCATCTCTCAGTGTCATTGCCCATGTTTACTATGAGGCTGATATAGAGACCTAATAAAAGTAGATCCTTTGTTGTGTGGCTTTATGGGATTGTGGGAGCTTGGGAGTCTTTATTTTACATGCTAGTGCAGAAGCACTTGATTTTATATCAGTACATGGGTTGTTATTGCAGTTTCTGTAGGGAAAGATGATTTTGGCTAACTTCTTGAGCAAAATGTACTAAACCATGACAGTTACTATGAGTGTGTGTAGAAAGCATTGTCTGAAAGCAACCATCATTATTCCACGTTTTTTTTGCATAGTCTGTCTATGGCTTACAAAATGACATTCGAAGTCACAGCCCTACGCACACGCCAGTGCCAGAGACTAAGCCACCCACAGAAGATGAGCTACACCAAGAGGTTTGGAACATAACTTCGAACATCTACTTTTAAATGAACTTTTTAGGAAATAACTAGGTATAAACCCAAAAATTATTGCAACTGGAAGTTATTCAAAGCGTGTGTTGCAAACATTTAATAAACCTTTTCCTTGTCTCAAGGTATGTGGGTTTATGCACGTAACTTCACCAAAACTAAAGAGGCAAAACCTGAATTTTTTGTATCATGCATTAAACACCCAAAGGCAGTGGGAAGTAGGCCAGAGTGGGTTCATTGTACAGCTAAGCCCATTAGCCCCTTCAACTGTAGACAGCTTGCTCTTCTTTCAACACTGATTTGAGGCTTGGGGCTATACTTACCACTCCATGTTTGTATGTATATATAGGTTCACATTCTTATCTACTGTTAAAACTTTGTTAATCTTTCTTGAGATGTTAGAGCCTGGAGAAGGTAAATGTCTGAAGAAGTATTAGTTCTCCTCAAAAATCTAAAAAAAAAAAAAGGCTAATTGGATTTTTGTTGATGAACCTTTAGGAAAAATGTTATATTGGGCACATTTTTTGTCTCTTTGTGATCTTTTCTCTTTAATGGAAACTTCCACTTATTTTACAGTCACACTGCTGAAATGTTGTTTTAATTCAGATATATTTCTTTTCTGTGCCCTAGGATAAATTAAGGTTCAATTACAGACCTAATAAAAAAAGCTATAGAAATAGAGTCAAGAAATAAATTACTCATAAAACTCTCTGCCTTCCTTTCTTGCAGATTAAGCACTGGCAAATGCAATTAGACAGACATAGATTAAAAATGTCAAAAGTTGCAGAGAGGTATGTATATTTTCACATTTTCTATTTTTTTCAATTAGACTAATAACTATTGGGAAAAATGTCAGTATGAAATAGCTTCAAAGATCTATTCACAGCAAATAGCTCTTCAAAGAGAGACGTGGGAGCTCAGATGTCATAGAAATAACTGTTGTGAGTTTAAGTAGAGAAGTATGTAATTCTTTTAGTAATAAAAATATTCCATATATTCCATGATTCATTTCTGATAAACCCAAGTCACTGAAAGAGCCTCTGACCAAGGGATCACAAGTTTCACCTTTCATTGGCAGGGAGGCTAAATGGGAATAGGTCTGGGGTTATTGTTCTGGTATTTCAAAAGGGCAGTCACTGGTGAAGCAAGGGGACTGGCTGGTGTGGAGCTCAGTCAGCGCTTGAACAAAGCGAGTTTGGGCTCAGTTTGGGTCAGAGATGTAACACTAGTAGGAATCTGTCTCCAAATAAGACCAAAATTTGTCAGGAAGGGGCTAGAAATCAAATGAAACAAATAGCCCAACACTGCAGAAAACTGAGCTGCATTAGTAAAGGAAATAAGGCCAAATACAAGCTGCTCTTCATTTTCTCATAAACATTTGTGCACATATGTCTACTTATACATGGGGATGTCTGATCATATATGCAAATACTTATAAATAAGCATAAGGAAAATAGAAGATGTAAATTACCAGAACACAAGCAAAGATTTTAGTGTGTGCAACTGAGTCAGACCAATTACTGAATATTAAAAAAAAAATTGTAAAAGAAGTTGATTTTTGGGAAAAAAACAACCCTGGGAGTAGTGTCCTTTGATTAGGAGCTAATGAAAATATCAATTATATTTAAGAGAAAATAAAAGGTGTCCTAGCAGCTGCAGGGCAAATAAATATAACCTGCATAACATGCAGTGCTTTAGAACAGATTTTAAGGAAACATATGATTAAAACCACAGGGATATAACACGTGTTCCAAATATGCATAGAAGAGGTTGTATGATCTAATTTATTAGTGCCTAAAGGAGCCTTAAATGAAGCTATGTGGAAGTATTAGGGAAGCTTATTTTATTTCTACTCTTGGTAGACCTGAGCCACCCCTCCTTCTTCAGTTGTCCACTTTCAAATGGCTCGAGCAAACCTATTTTCCCCTGAGCTTGTAGCTGCCTTCTGAGTGTGCACACACAATTACCAAGGTTCAGTTGGTGCAAGGTAACTTGTTAACTGGGGTAACCTGCTCAGCTTTCTTCTCCTCCTGACATGACAATGTTTGACACTTTTGTTTTCCTAGTCTATTAGCTTATACAGAGCAGTATTTGGAATATGATCCTTTTCTTGTGCCCCCTGATCCCTCAAACCCTTGGATATCAGATGACACCACTTTCTGGGAACTGGAGGCAAGGTATATTATTTCATTTCTTCTTTGGAATTAAGGGAGTATAACATGTTTTTCTGGAAATGTGAAGATTTTAGACAGAAGTACTACAGGAAAATACTGAGGCAGAAGGGCAATGCAGTACCCTTTTGGTCTTTCCAGTTTTACAGTTTTGTAAGATGGGCAGTGCTATAGATGAATAAATCTGTGTGAAATGTTACAGTAACCAGTTTCCAGGCTTCTAGTATGGAGAAAAAAAAAGACAGTTTTAAAATCTGATAGCATTCCTGTTGGAAATTTTTATTTTTCTGTGTATTACCTTCATCCTATGTAAGTACTAACAGTCTGTTTGCTCATGGCTGAACATTGCACAGATCTGAGCACTCCAAAAAGTGAGAAATCCATGGAACTTTAGGACTTAGTCTAAGTGATGAACACAGAGTGTTATAATACTGAAGTATTGCTCACTTTGGGTTCTGTTGTTCTTTTCTTCTGTAGCAAAGAGCCAGGACAGCAGAGGGTGAAACGATGGGGATTTGGCATGGATGAAGCTTTGAAAGACCCTGTGGGAAGAGAGCAGTTTCTGAAATTCTTGGAGTCAGAATTCAGTTCAGAAAATTTAAGGTAAATGAGAGTTACTTTATTTTTTAATAGCTTGTAAGTTATATTAGGTTTTTGTTTTGTTGTTTCTTTTTTTTTTTTTTTTCCTGATACTTTTCATTTTTTGACCCCTTCAAAAATTTTCCTCACATTTCAGAATGAATTCATCCAAATTGCTGCCCATTTTCATGTACAGGCTGAGGAAATAGTCATATAGTTAACAGATACTCACATGAAGCATATTTTTCCATTAATATTAAACTTTTGGTCAAATACTCATGTAAGATCTTTTCTCTCAGCCTGTCTTTTAAATAGGTATAAATCTGACTCATTCAAAGCCTTTTCAATATATTTTATTTAGTCAAATATTGTGATAAAAGTAAAATGAAAATTAAAATGTTTAAAAATAAATAAAGGATCTAAAAGTAAAATTCAGACTTTCATAGGTTGATTGGTTTCTGGGGATCATTTTGAAAATCTCCACCAGTATTCTAGTACTTGTGCATCTGACACAGCTGAAGTAGGGTAACATTTAGCTCTCAAATTCCTCACTAATTGTGAAAAGGAAAAGTGTTCTATAGGGTATGTTTTTAAAAGTATATTTACAAAATAACTTTTAAGTGAGGGGAAAATTATTTTATTTTAAAAATTATAGCCCATCCATTGGTTAATAGGATGTTTTATTTTTCCTGTACTAAGAAAGTCATATTAATAACAAGAGTTATTTCAGAGGGATTAATCACAACCTTTTTACAGACAGATAAATGAAGTTGAGCATAGAACAAAAATATAGAAAACATGCTTTTCTCTTAATTCCACCTTCTTGTCAGATGTCATCTGTATCACTTCCCATTCACCAATAAGTAATACAAAGTCCTATTTGCATTCACATTCTATAACTCAGAATAATCCTAACCTACTTTTTTCCTGTGCCAATTCTCACCCTAAAGTGGTGCAGCATAGCCATTCATACTGAAATTATGCTTTTGTAGCAACTTATAAGAGGCATTTAATATTTATGATGTTGGTTTATAAATGCTGAGTAATTGCACAGATCTCCTTGATGTTAGTTTCAATTTGTCAGCAGAATAATTGGAGTTGGAGTTCTCTAAGTTGCTGACCGTGTTCAAACATTAACTTTGCATCACAAATACAGCCTGACCTGTATGTGTATGTTGATGACTTTATTTGTCACAGATACAGATTTTTCTTATTAAATACTCCAGTTGGTAAAATAAATTTTTAAAAATCAGAATAAAACCAAGAAAAGGAAAGGTAGTTTAAAAAAAATTATTATTTAAAGAGCATCCTGGTGATTTGTTCTACAGAGCAGCTGTTCAAACATGAACCTGTTGAGCCCAGCGTGTGCTGCAGTTTCTGGTGCTTTTCTGTGATTAATTTGTCTCTCTGCCAACTAGACTGTTACCCACATAATCCCTAACTCTTTAGTCTAATCCTATTTACAACACTAAATACAGGCAAACTGCAAGTAACTGATCTAGAAAAATTCCCTCAAAAATCTCTTCAGAGTTGATTCCTTGACATGCCATCTACTCTATTGTCTCTTCCTCTAAATTCTTAGATTCACATTATAAAATATAATATCTGAGTAACAGTGAATATGATCTTAAAGGCTAGGCAGAGGATAAATCTGCTCTGAAAAAGGTGCTTTCTGTGACAATTAACTGGAGGGAAACTGTCTCAGAAGCTCAGAATTATGTTTGTAAATTCCCAAGCTGTAGGGAAATCAATTCATTAAATTCACATAGTAAATTTGGGTTAGAAAACATGAATTTGTAAAGTTTGTTGTGTTTAGCTGTCAAAATGTTTTAGATGTCAATAGCAAAAGTTAAAAGCTTGATGATTTCAAGCATTACCACTAAATAAACCTTAAAAGGTGACCACCTTTGTTGCTCACCCATTAACTCATGGTAATTTAGGGGTTTTTAGTGGTATTTTTTTAATTATTATTTTGACAGCCACCTTGAGAAAAATAATTATGTCCACCCACATCTTCCCACTGCAAAAAAATGGAACTCAAATCTGTTGCTGGTTCTTGTACTTTTACAGATCTAATAATGATAAAATGTACAACACTGCCAAGCCTATGGTTGGATAGGCAGCTGGGACCCTGCTTTTGAGCTTTCAAGATGAGTACACAGGATGCAGCAGGGACTGCAGGCATGACAGGAGCTTCAGTATTAGTAGGTTAGATGACTTATACCTCATTTTGGTGAAACCAAAACCATGAAATGATAAATCTACCAGAAACACCATTTCTATTCAAGAGTAATGATCTTACATTGCAAAAAGTCCCAGCGTTACTGTTACATAAACTTTGGCTGAGAGTGTCTAAGGTATCTGAGAATATCTTTCTTGGTGGATACAGATCCTGTCTTAAAGAATGCAGCGGGGTGAAGGAGCTTGAGCTGTGATATCAGATTAAGAATTGTGCAGTGATCAGGAATATAAGCAATTTTCCCCTTCTTACTTGGTATCTCTGTGCTTTTTTCCTTGCCTGTAAATGGTGCTTAATAGTATTTCACTCTCTGAAGGAGTGTTGAAAAGCATAGCAAAGGAATAAAACTGTCTATGCAGTTCTGTCAGTGCAGCAGCTTCATTACAGAGTGACTGCAGTTTGCAGGTTGGATTCTGCACTCACCTAATGCAGGGTATGACTTCTGATCTCGTGTTACCATGCAGATTTTTTTTTTAAAGAATTGCTTTGTGTGCTGCTCAATACACAGAACAAATAGTTAAAGTAACATATGATTTGGATAATAGATTTATGGAATTCCCAATGCCTATTACAAAAATGGTGACCATTGTTAAAAATTCACAAGACTGAAGTTTGAGCATGATCCGGTACTATTGAGCTTGGTCACAAGGTTTTCCAAGTACTAAAAAAGTACTTTTTAAAGAGAGTGAATTTATGAAATCAAACTTACTGCAGCATGGCACCTGCAGACCTAATATCTTAAATTTCTGCAGGAAATTGTATTCCTCTTCTTGTCCTTCCTTTGTCTGTAGTACAGCAGAATTCTTTGGAAAGTTAATATTTGTATGCTGACTATAGGTTTGTTCCCAACTGGTTATTTTGTAGGAATTGCAGCCTGTAAAGATTATATAATTTCAACTGCCAACCTGAGAGCCTGTCCCAATTCTTATGCAGTATTGCAGTGGTATTATCTCCAAAGCTGCTCTGAGACTGAAAAACCTCCTAGGTTAGTGAGAGTGGTGGCAGGTTCCATGATACACAGAAGGAAAAGCCACTGGACCTCTTGCCCCTTCCTTTGATGTTCATTTCTTAGGTCTGTAATGTGTGACTAGTAGGGAAAAGGGACTTTGCATTCTTGTTCTCTAGTGACAGAAGAGAGGGACTGAGAAATTTGCTAGATTTTGATGTTTTCCCTCAATAATTTTTGTCTAACCATCCCCCTGCAAGCTGACATTTTGTGAGGTGTTTACCCTTTACACTGATGATTATGAGGCCCTGTTGTAGGTGCTAATAACTTGACCAAAATTTAATCCTCAAAGCTGAAATTGCCTGTGAGTTGTTTCTCATTCAGACTCAAGCTTAAATGCCAAGTGCCAGCAAAGTTGCCATTTCTGCAGAGTAGATGAGAAAGAACTAGTTGCAAGATTTAATGACTTTTTCTGTCATATTCTTGAAATCCTTCAGTTCTGCTATGCTTTGAAGCTTGTAGTTGGCAAAAAGGTGGAATCTAGAAATCAGAGAGCTTTTCCTGCCCCTGGAAAATTATTATATGATTTTATTCATAGGGTTTGTTTAGGTTTTTATTTGCTTTTTCAGAAAATGCTGAAAGGTCTGGCCCCTTACTTGATTTACATGCACTGAGTGCAAAGTTCACATAATTCCCACTTCAGTGTTTCCACAGTGACAGTACCTCACGCATTTCACAGAGAACCACTGCAGCCTTTCTCTCCCTCTTTGTTCCTGCAGGCTAAATTTAACTGATTAGCTTGGTCTGGAATCTGGCTGCACCTGACATTTATGTTAGTTAATGGGACAGAAGCTGTGTTGCAGCTGTGCTATTTATCCATGAGGCCACTGTGGCTTTGAAAGTAATCCAGCTGGATCATCTAATCCCAGATATCTTGCAACATGTTTTATCAGTCCATGTGGCTGGATGTGCTGCTGCTGTACACTGCACACTCTCTCTGTGCCCTGTGTCTGCTGTGTGACCCAGCATGTGGCACCCCAAACACTGGGGTGGAGGACAGCAGCGAGGTCTGCACTCAGTCCTCGGGGCTCTGTTCAAACAGTGCTGAGATCTGCCAGGAAGGGTCTCCATGGCAAAGGCAAACCTCCACCAACAGGAGATGCACTCTCATCCAAGGGCAGCCAGACTGAGTTCTAGCTCCTTACACAAAGTAGCACCAAGTCCTTGCATATCATTGCCCAAAAAATGCAATTCCCCTTCTCCTCTCTCCTTGCACATGTTGCAGACTGTGTGCTTTTTGCTGCAAGAGTCTTCCCTTGCTCTGGACACAGCTTATGAGGCAGAGAGCTGTAAAACAGGGCAGGGAGCTCTTTTGATTTGAGGCCTGTGCTGAGGTCTTGCTGACTCCATTTCATCTTCATCTGTGCTATTGGTTGCCATGGTATATTGGAAACTTATTTTTGAATGTGCAAGAGGGGGCAGCCTTATTTTTGTCATTTCCTAACTCTGAATGTTTGAATTCAACTCTCTGTGGGAGGAGGGCAGGCATCTTTTCTTAAAAGATAAGTAAGTATATTAAAATCTTAAAATGTGTTGGCTGTGAAATAAGCACCCTAGACATAACACAGAAATCATATTTCTTCCCACTTTTAGAGAGGTTTCTATATTTAGAGCTTCACATTTTAGTAGAGTCTTTGAATGCTATTGTTAGAAGGGTAAAATTAAATTAATCTATCAAAGAACTGGTGTTCAGCCTGTAAGAATGGGTCTGTACAACCTCCTTATTCTATGCTGCAAGCTTAGAAGCTAAATTTATTGAAATTTATCTCCCATCTCTTTCCCCATAATTGAGTATAACCTACTATATGAAAACAGTTTACTAGCAAAAGAAAATAGCATCCTAAGGCATGTCTGCAGTGACTTCCAGAATTATTGGCAGTGATACAATGGAACATAAAAGGAAGTGACATCTCTGAGCTAGATCTGCAGGATGTCTGCAGGGAGAGAGGAAATGTGTGTTTACAAAGAGCATCCTTCCCTTTCATTGTTGTGTTCCTTACCTGACTTGGAGACACATGAGCAATCAGTCAATCCCAGAAGATGCATTTGAAGGGGTTAGCGCTGCAGGATATGTGCTTTTAAATGCAAATATCGAAAGCAGCTTAAGGAAACCAAAGTAGGTTGCCCAAATTTGAGAGAGTGAACTGAATTAGAGTTTGTGAGCTTTGAAGTTTTTAAACTTATCAGGCATTTCTTCTTCTGCATTGCTGTCAGATTCTCAGGATACATCCCCAGGCTCTATGCAGAATTATGTACAATTCACACTGTAGTTCATATATAAAAGTGATGCTACCCAGAAGTTTTGAAACTGGAGTTCTACTGGCACAGACCCCCTTTGTGGCCTTGGAGAAAACACTATGCATTATTACATTAATAATATATTTGCAAAACTGGGACAATATTGTTTCTCTGTCTCTTGGAGAATCTTAGATTAAAAAAAATGTGCTTATGTACTATTGAAATTGAAGGTTGTAGAAATACCTAAAATAGTCTTCTTGGTAGCATGAAGCTGACCATACTGGCTTGTGGAAAATGAACACAGGGTCCTTCCATCTGTGCTACAAATTTCAAAATAGGACTATGAAGGGATAATTGCTTCCTGAGAGGTAAATTTTCTCAAGTGAAGAATATCTTATAGCAGGAATACTGTAAGGTTTGCTGTGTTTTACTGGCCTCTCTTAAGTGTTTTGCAATTATTAAATTAGAATTTGGACTGAGAGTGGTGTCATTTCCTTTCTTGGGGGTCTGAGTACAGTTTCACTGCTCTCCCCTATCCCATCCTTGTTGAACTCAGCAAAGAGAGCTTAAGTTGATCTCAGAGTGTTAGCAGGGTGCAATCACATTTTAAAGGTGCATCCAATTTATTTGTGAGCCTTTGAAAATCCAACTGATTTCAAAGTTAAATAACTTCAAGGCTCAGCTTATCTGTTTCATAGGATCAGTTGTGTCAGAACAAAGATGAAAAGTTGCAATAGTATATATTGCATGTTTAACGAAGTCAAACTTTATTTGAGCTCTTGGATTTGGGGGAGAACTAAGTGGCCTGAACCATGTCTAAGAATCAGATCCTAAATTAATTTAGGTTTATTTTGTGCCATGAGAGAGTCTGAACATCAATAGAAGAAATAATGAAATAAAGCCTACAGCTAGTTAGCTGTGATTGTAAAGTGCTCAAGACTTTTTCAGTGATCTTGGTCCAGGCTAATGAGGATACAGTGGACTGGCTGCACTACATATGGCTGCCCAATGTGGGTTTGCTCAGCAGCAGAAAAGAGAATGTGTAGTACCATTCAGCAGTTTTAGCAAAAATATGCATATAAATGGAATGCTGAAAAGATAAATTAAATTATAATTAGCAAAGCAAATGTTTTTTCTAATGTATGCGTGATTTGTGGACAACAAAATTAGTGTTACACAATTTAGAATTTAGTAGGACTCAGAGATTCATGTAGATATCAAGAATATAAATTATTAGTTTTTGAAGGATTGTCAAAAAGCAGTCAGCTTGTAAGTAAAATAAGCCCTTGTTGTTCAGCCAAAATGAAGTCTCAGCTTAATTCCAGCTAAGTCTGGAATCTTCCTGTTAAGAGTGTTACCCATGCATAAGTAATGAAGGATTTCCTACTGGTGCCATGAAGAGCCTTCTAATAATTGCTTCCCTAGGTGGATTGATTGCCTTGAGACAGAACACCAGAATGCTGATCCCAACATAAAATCACTCAGCTTTTTCTTATTTTAGCATGTCTAGACGAAAACTTCAGTTAGTTAATTTCTTTTTTAAGAGCTAGGAAGAATGTGGGCATTTCATTAGTGGTTATGCTGGGCTGGGAGCCAAGGTGCTGTGTTGTGCCATAGGTTCTGGTTAGCAGTGGAAGACCTGAAGAAGAGGCCCATCCGTGAAGTTCCCGCTCGCGTCCAAGAGATCTGGCAAGAATTTCTGGCTCCGGGTGCGCCCAGCGCTATCAACCTGGATTCCAAAAGTTATGACAAAACCACTCAGAATGTGAAGGAACCTGGAAGATACACATTTGAAGATGCTCAGGTCAGTTTGCCATCGTGTTTATGGACATTTGAAATGGAATATTGGCTAGTGATATCTATGAACAAAAATGAGATATATTTGGGAATTAAATGATAATGCCCTGATTCCTAAAATGCCATTTTGGCAATGTAAGTAGCATTCTTTCATGAGGCATATGAAGTTCTTCATGAAACTTCTGTGCTTGATACAGAGTTTTCAAGTTTACTTTTAACAAAGGAAAGAATGTGAAGAGAAAACAAAGTACTTCTGTATTAAATGCAACACTTCATGTGACTTATAACTTAATATTTCATCTTTGAAGACTTCTGAGAAAAGCAATAGAAAATAATTGGATTCACAGTAAAAGTAACAGAATTGATATCATCCTCCACTTTCATCAGCATCTCAGTGATGGAAATTTAATTATTAATGCAAAGTGAAATGGTGTCAAAAGGAGAGATTTAGATCATATCCCTGCAGAATTTCCTACAGCTTGATTATTAGGTCATCATCTTGGGAGTCTGGAAATGCTGCTACATCCAATGAAGAAGAGAAGGGAATTGAATTGAGGCTTTCTACTTTTTGGGAGAATGCCTCTGCCCTGAATATGAAGGGGAATAATTTTACCTTTATTTTATGGAATAATTTTTCCATTACGAGAATAGCAACCTATGAAGAAACAAGAAAATTTTCATTAGACCCTATGTCACAGCCACTGTTTTGAAGTACTCTGCATTAAACCAAACATATAATTTTTTCTTGCATCTGTTGACCCCTGGAGATTTAAAAATGCAGTGTATAGCAAAGACAGAAATGGCAAAAGCAAACAAGAGAGCAAGGTTAAAGATTTTAAAAAATATGTCTTTGCAGTTGAGTGAGTAATAATGGACATTTAAATTCCTTGCCAGTATCCTTTTTTTTTTTTTTTTTTTAAATAATAAGTATAAAATTTTAATACCCTTTTACTGCCAGATCTCTTCTTCTAATTCTGTCCTTCATTTATGAAAGACATGGAGTATTCAGTATTTGTGCAAGGACTTTGCCACCTGGAGAGGACCTCTGCTTAGTTCATCCAGTTCAGCAAAAAACCTTACATCTGTAAGCCTCAGTTTCTCTGGAAAAGGGACAGGCTGCCCCTTCTGTGTTCTCACTTGAAGCCTTAGGAAATTTAAAGTGTCCCATCTGAGGTGGAGGGTTTTGTCAGGAGTAGGGATCTGAATCTCCAATAGGATTTTTTGGCCTGCCAGCTGGGTAGGAGACTGCTGGTGTGCCATTCTGGCAGTGGGTGGGTCATTTAATTGTGGTTAAAAATGTATGAAAAGCATTTTGGGACTGCAAATAGAGAAGGATGAAACTCCATGTCAAATGTAGCACATAAGTAAAAGGGACACAGAAGTAAAAATAGCTTGATTGTGCTAAATAAGTGCATTAACATGTCCTGGCTAATGTATACATTAACAATACTAATACAGCCCAATTTTTTTCATGCTTTTACAAGCATATTTCTTGTACAGAAATAAAATTTTAATACCCATCAACACTTTCTGCTCTCTGTTAACTGCATTGTCTGCTTTCACAGACTGAGTGAACAAAAAACCTTCCCCAAATAAACCAGTCTAAGTTCTGAATATACATCAGAATTGTTCTGCTTTGTGTAAGAAATACAATCAAAGACATTTAGAATAATTTTTATGGTTTCTAATACAGCAAAAATTCTAATTCATTTCTAATTTTACTTTGCCTTAATTTTCAGACAATGTGGGGAGTTTTGTTTAGGATTTTTTGTTTGTTTGTTTTGGGTTTTTTTGTGTTCAATAATTTTATGCACTAACAAGCTGAGAAACTGTGTTTTCTTTCCAGCTTGCTTGTGTTTTCCCAGTTGCTGTGCTACAGGTTTCCTACAGTAAAAAATAGAATTTGAGTAAAAGAAAAACTTCACGAAAATAGCTAACTTGATTCAGGATTTTTAAAAATATTTTTGAGAATATTTTCTATTCTGCTTGCTTTTTCTACAAATCTCTTATCTATAATCACTAGAACTAGAATTATCAAGTGTTCTACATCACAGATTTTTTTTATCTCTTTTTAGAAATTAGAATGTTCCAAAATTAAAAGTTTTTTAAGCTGCTTTTGTAATTTATTTTCTGAATAAAGGTTTCCAAATTTCATATGCCTCTGAAGAATTAATATCAGAAAATTAGATTAGCCTGGAACTGTTTTTCAGTTTACATATGTGTTTTCCTTTTTATATTGTTAGCTGGAGAACAGACTAAACATCTGTCAAAGGATGTTTTCAAGAGTAGCCAGGGGAAATCCTCACTAACCTAAGCATTATTTGTGATACTGAATTGAAAACCTAGTACCTCTTTCTAGTCTCTGAAATCACAGGTGTATCTCCAGAAACTAATTCAGAAAATCTGATGAGGAAGGACCCACAGCACTTACTTGCATAACTTAGCTAAACTAACTAATGTAAGAGAGGTTGGAAGTTGGACCTGAAGCTAGGACTCAGTTGTGAATTCTTAGAGAATAATTTTGTACTGGAAAATTTGGTCTATAAATTAAAGAAAGGTGTATTTTGTAGTTATACATAAGAAATGGGTGGGATTTCAGCTTTAAGAATAGAAAGCAATTAAGCCTTATCTTCAGAGCTAAAACCCACTATCCTGTAATACTTCCTATTCATAGCAGTGCTAGCTGGTGTGCATTCCACAGCCAGAGCATGTGGCTGCCTCCCATTTTCCATGTGTCCTCTTCTGTGGGAGTAACAGCTCCTCCTTTCCTTTCCAGGAGCACATTTACAAACTGATGAAAAGTGATTCTTATCCTCGTTTTATACGATCCAGTGCCTACCAGGAGCTGCTACAGGCCAAGAAAAAGGTATTGGTCCATCTTGCCTTTGTCTTGCCACTGTGCAAAGCAGTGGTTATGTTTGCAACAATACTCAGTCTTCTCTCCCCTGTGCCAGTGCAACTGGATATCTGGTAGGTGACCAGCTTGGCGTTTTTGGAGGGTCACATACACACAGGAGTTCAATATACATATATGTGTATATATCCTGCATGCGGGCATGTTTCAATGAGTTAATCTAGCAAAACTTATTTTTATTTTTACATCCCATATTGTACTGTTTTCTCTGTTATGAAGCACCTTAAATTGCAAAGTGCTTTACAAATACATTAAAAAAAAAAAATAAAATAAAATCCCAGAAGAATAGTCTTTCATGTTTGCAAGTTTGCTTATGTAATAATTGTTGTTCTCTTTATTCCACCTATGAAAGCTACAGAATGTGTTTAGAAACAATCTTATTCATATGAATAGTTTCTAACTTCAACTATAAATATAGGGGCTTCCTAATTTTGTTTCTTTCCCTATTGCTCCATGAACAGTTTTGAGTAGGCTAGGAATCTGACTTGAAAGACTGATCATGTCACACTTTGGCAAACAGAGGTTCATGTCTTGGTATGTAATATTTTCTTAGAGAAGTCCAGGTTATGGAATGGGTTCTGAATAGCCACAGCCCAGAGTATGTGGAGCAGCTTGTACAATGCAGATTTCCATGATGATAAATAATTCTGTTAGTGGGCTCTAAACAGTAATCTCCTGGAATCAGCTGGGAGCCCTGTGCCTTGCAAAATCAGGGCCCCAATTGTTACTGGAACAAGGTAGTTATTAACACCATAGCATTCTATTGTTAATAATGACAACCTAAAATTATATGAAAGTACTGTGTGATTTTGTTTTTTGTTCAAACATTGATTTCTGAAGATCCAATATAGAGAGAGATGTTGAAAATACCAGAAAGCTTCAACTGTCCGTGTGAAGTCCTTAAGTTTGTGAATGTCAGTTCATTAACACAAGATGTGCACTTCATTATTTCTTTTTACTTTCAGTTTTTCTTTAAATTCAAACCAGTTTGATCCCCATGAAAAATTATTTTTGTCGAGAACTATATCTGTTTTGCCCATCCTGTTTTGCCAATTCCCATTACAGCCTCATACCTGTATTTGCTTCCTGATTTATACAAACTTTGTTTTGCAGTCCATTGTTACATCAAACTTTCTTTTCTACTCCATTGTTCTTGCTTTTCTTTTCCCCCTCCTTTTTCTTTTTGTTTCTTTTGTTTTATTTATTTCAAATTTAAGTTGGAAAACACTCTGGATCGTCGAACATCTTTTGAGAAATTCACACGCAATGTGGTAAGTTTGTTGCCTCGGAAGAATAGTAAGCCTGATGGGACATCCTTCTCCCCTTCCCCTCACTGATCCCTGCTTTCCCTTTTGCTTCTCTAACTTGATGGTTGAAAGTGTATTCATCACAGCTTGTGAATTTTCCTGGGAATGAGACAGCTTTATAACGTGCTTTCATTACAACCCCTCCTCCCTAGTCCCTTTCCCACTGATCTCAATAGTCACACATGGAGGAATGGACCATTGGGAGCCATGCTTTTTCCATTGGGAAGCATGAAATTAGTCACCTTCCTCCACCTATAATTTTAGTAAAGAATCTGTGCAAACATGCTTGATGTTGTTTCTTTTTCTGATGCCTTCTAAAATAGTTGAATACATTGGATTTCCATCCTGTCTTCTTTTAATTTTACTAAAAATGACTTTGTCCCCCTTTTTTCAATTGGGCACAGGGAAAAAAAAACCACACTATATAAATAATTTCCCCATCTTCCTTAATGTCTAACAGCTTCTACAAGACCAAAGAATTAATCCTGTTTATGTGCACGAGTTTGATTTGGATTAATTTTCATTATGGACTACAAGAACTGATTTTTTTCTTTTCAATGTATAACTTTTGAAAGCTATTTCTCAAAGGCAAAAAAAAAAAAAGAAGGCTGGTAGATTTTGTGTGGGCATTCTTTTCCACCTGCCAAAAGATCCACTGATTTTGTGATACTCGCGATTCTTTTTACTTATCCAGTTTCTGTGAGATTATTTTTTTTTTTTTTACATTGTGAAAGTTCCAACTAAAGAATTCAACGCATTTATTTTTGTAGGGCAGAAACATCCCTATTTTTCCCTGCCATAAAAACTGTACACCAACACTGAGGGCGAGCACTAACCTGTTATGAAAAGAGGTAGAAAGATCTTGGATTATACTCGAGTTTGTCTGCATTGTCTGTTGAATTGTGCAGGTGACGCTGCTGTGTGTGCGTGTGCGTGTCTGTGGCTTTTTCTGTGATCTGGTTAGTGGAGCTGTGTGTGTTGAAATGAACAATATGAGAGCTTTCAGCAAAGATCATGGTTTTTGTTTTTTTAGTTCCTAGGGAAGGAGAAGCAGTTGTCAGAAACTGTCTCTCCTGTAATGAGGCTCAAGAGTGTCGCCTCAATTATTTAAGAAGTGCATATATACTTTCCAGTAATCAAAAAAAGAAACAAACACAGTGAAAGTTTTGTGAGGCTGTGGGAATATCTCTCTTTCAAAAACAAAACAGTAATTCTTTAACTACTTTCTTATAGGTAAAGGCTTCCTCTAATATGCTTTGAATCCAGTGTAATCAGGGAGAAATTTGGATTCAATGGGACAAAGTCAGTAAAGAACACTAAAAGTAAATAAACAGCCACAAAAGAAACTATCCCAATGTTTGAAACAAAAACCCCTGTGTTTTGCATGGTGGTGTTGCCATAGCATGTTGCAGTGTGATTTGTGTGTTGTCTAAACAGGTTGGATCTATAAAACAACATTGTACATGGGAGCATTATACATGATAATTCCATTATAATTCAGTAGGAAGTTTCATATTAAGAAAAAATCTGTAAAGGAGAGTGGGTAACACATCCAGGACCTCTGAGAGACAGACTTTTTCCCAGTCACAGTGCCTGGCAAGCTGCAACATTACATTTATTCATGGCATTTTGAGCAGCCCAGGGGTCTGGAATTGGCTGTGGTAAACTTTATGTAAACAGGTGGCCACGAGGGAGGAAATAACAAGCTGCAGGTAAAGGGGCTGTGAACATAGAGCAAAAAGGGAAAATGTGAATACAAGACTGGGAGATGCTGAAATCCCTCAGCATTAGGGATAAACCAGCAGCTCTGGGCACAAACACTGGAGCATTGTGCCCTGCAGCCCTGCCTGAGTTTCATCCTTTTAATCTCAGGGCAGGGGTACCAGAATAGCAGCATGCCAGAAATTCAAGGCAGGCCCAATAAAGCAGCTGTGAACTAGAAATGGAAAAGAGGATTTCTGCACATTAGTAGTTTGGTAGAAGAGGGGGATTTTTTTTTTTTTTTCTTTTTCACAGAGCAAACTCTGAAATAAAATCTGTGGTTTTGCTTTTTTTCCAACTACTACCTGTTAACCTGGGTGGAGTCTGTCAAGTCGGGTCAGGTATGAAGGAAAAACATGTTGCTGTTAGATTTATAATCTCTATTAGACTGACAGCTCTGAGGCTTGCAAATTAATCCAGAATATCAGGATGCTCAAATGCAAACCTTTTTTCCAAGATGACTGAATTCATGTCCCCCACTTCCTCAGGACCTCTTTCCACCAGACATCCTTGTTCTCCCACTCTTGTTCTTGGTTGTGATGAGTTTATAATATGTAATTATCTGCCTTGGTACAGTGATTCCAACCAGCAGCAATGAGGGAAACATTTCTCAGGATATTCTACAGTGTACTGATTAACTTGATCAACTGTGAAATGAGAGACTGTGGAATAGATCTGTTGTACTGATTAATACTGAAGATAGGTGTGAAAAGGGTCTTCTGCAATCTAAATAAATGCTATCATCTCTGACTTAGTGAGATGAAAATTGCAGTTTCTCTTCTTTGATGGTTTGAAATATTTAGACTAATTTTCACTGGATTTTTTTTCTCAGTTATATCAAAGTGGGTTTGTATTAAACTAAATTAGACCTCAGTTTTTTCCATTTGAAGTGTTTAATAAAAACCAAGTAACCTTGGCTGTGTCTAGGGACTCAGTCTGAACAGAAGGACTTGTAATTCATTATCTGATTTGTTGACTCTAAGAGGCTCCTGATCAATGTTAAATGAAATTGGGTTATCCTTGCTACAGAAAGCATTTGTTAAACTAGAAAGTTTAGAAACTTTGTAGAGGGCAATTACTCTATACTATTTCATTAATTATGTGGAAATAACCTATTGTAATGAGTCATTATTTTAGTCTGATGGAAAAAAATAGAAGTGGAGCTATACACTAGGCTCAGCTCTGCATTTCTTTGACATTGAAGGGTTTTCTTTCTAGAAAATTTTTAGTAAGTTGGTGCAGTTCATGAAAGGCCTAAATGCTCAGTTTAGAAACTGACTAATTAGCTGCTCTGTAGATTTTATAGCAGAAAATTGCTAATGCCTTCAGCAGTTTGAAGCAGAAAATATGGATAGTGTTGGAAACAGGTCTGCATCCACATAAAGTATACAGAAGTAACAGCAAGCTGCCATTTGCTATATGTAATATTTATTGCTGAACACTTTATAGTTTGTATCTGAGTAGTAACCCCAGCTGTCCTTGGTCTGCCTCACTTGCCCTCCTGGGTACTGTGTGAAAATACAGAGCACAGACACTCCCAGCACTACTGGAATAAAGCCACTGGATAAGTGGATAGCTTGGATTACATGGGCAGCCATGTGTCACAGCTTTGAGTCAGAGGCACAGACAGCAGTGACACTTGCTCTGGGCTCTCCCCTGCCTAGATCAGCCCCTCAGCTTTCTCTTTGAGAATAATAAAAGTCCAGTTACCTGCAGCTCCCCAAGGGACTCAGGAAGTTGAAAACTGAAGTCATGGAGCAGGAGGATCTCATTGCATGCTAAAGAGAGAGTAGAGAGACTGAAATCAGCAGTTTCTGTGGCATTTAAAATATGAAGTTCTTTTGAAGAATTCACATAGGGGAAAAAACTATTAAAAATATTTTAAAAGCTCAGCAAATTTACCTCAAGTATTAGTATCTACATTAGAGGGGGAAATGTGGGTGGATATCCAATGGTAATGTTGACAGGAGCAAAGAGGTTCATTAGGGAACAGTTTTGCCTGTAATTTCTCATGTGCATGCAGGACTTGTGACAGTGGCAGACTAAGCAGGACTTTGTAAGCCCCAGCCTGGTGCTTAGCTGCAATTACTGATCTTGAACACTTGAGACAAAAGGACCTGCTTTACATGGGGAGCGAGTTAATTTAATTTCCACCCCGTGCAAATTTTGTTGTCCCACCAGGAATCAAGTTAGTGGGGCAAGGAAGGGTAGTCTCCCTCCTTAGAGCTGTGGGGGCAGACACTCCATCCTCATGTGTTGGTGCCATGACTTCAGACACCACCATCAGTGTTAGCATTGCATCTGTCACAGTTATACAGAACACAAAAAGGAGGTGCTTGTTGTACATTTGTGAGGTCTTAGGGAAATACAGCCAGTTCAAAACAGACCAAGTTCAGTTCATATATTGAACTAGAAAGCCATCTATCTATAATTATCTCCATTCATAACCTCATAAAGAAGTCCCCATTTAATAATTCAGAGTTTGAAACCATTATATGTTGTATTACCTGTATCCTTTCCAACAGTCTTCTCCCACTTACCTGGAAGAACTTGCTGACCAGAGTCCTTTGATTTTTTCCCCCTCCAAACCAGTAACAATAAATCATTTCATGCTTGAGATGTGAAATGCAAAGGTCATTGAACAGAGCACATCCTCAATGAGTTTCAATCCAATGTCACTTAACATTGTGAATTATGGCCTAGAGATGGAAATTAAAACTCATAACAGTAGCTTCCTCAGTTCTTATCAGTGGGTCATAGATTTCTACATGTTTAAACAGGTGTAATCTCTTTTCATGTTAAAATCTATCCCTTTTCTAGAGGAACAAAGCAGATAAATAATCAATTTCATCTGTTAATCAAGAAATTTTTCTATATGAATAGGTAAATCTTGTATACTCAAGGCCCTACTGTGCCAGACTAAAAGTTCTCTAGTCCTGAAACCCTGCTGAGGGCTAGATTTTTCTGAAGTACAGCATTGTCCAAGAAATTAAATGCAGTTTCAGCTGTGGAATCTCATTTTGAATTTATTTACAGGTTATTCCCAAATTTTAAACAAAAAAACAGCTATTCAGAAGAAATATAAATCACAAAGCTACTTTTTTGAGAAATACAAAACAAGAATGAAAATAATAATTATTTGTGGAAATGAAGGCCTTTTTCATTTCAGGAAGAGATTTCAGGATAAGAGATCCTTATTCATGTTTGAATAAAAGGAAACAAATAAATAATTGAAATTTTAAATTTGACCTACTAATTAGTAAAAAAACCTAGTTTTAGGAGGTTTTTAAAGAGTTATGCCCACAGAGGGAAATTATAAAAGACATGCCAGTGAGGGCTGGCCTCCTTGTGCTGTTCTGCAGTGGTTGGAGCCAAGCTGCTGTGCTCTGTGCATGAAGAGAGGAGTTTGGGAGTAACACTTGCACAACCAGGTTCATCCAAGTGAGGAGCCAGCACAGACTGGTCAGGTACCTGTGTCTGTCAGTATCTACCATCTTAGGCTATCTGCAGCAATGACAACTGCAGAAAGGTATGGAAACTTGAGGAGTCAGGCCCAGGACAAATACTAAAAATATTTTCTTGTGCATTGGTCCCTTGGAAACCTACATTTCAGATGGTTATTCAAGTTCAAACTACCCCATCTGGCAAGAGGTTTTAGCTTAATCACAACTGAGAGCAGCTCATCAGTAAATGCAAAGTGCAAAATGAGAAAGAAATTGATGCCACTGGATTTGGAGCGTGCCAAAACAGGAAAGCAGTTGTTCAGCTGCTGCCTCCTGCTTCAGATCACTGCAGGATGAGATGTATGGCCCTAATGAGAAGGGAACAAAGGACTGCAAATCTCCACCAGAGGCAGAAGGATTTCCCTGCACATGTAACCACTTAGCACTGCAGCTGTGCTGACAACTTGTGCCTCAAATTCAGTAAAAACTAACCTTGTCCCCTTCCTTGCCTCTGAAAGAGAAATACACCTGCACAGATGGCTGACAGCAGCATCCTGCTGTGGAAGCTAAAGCAGAATTCTGAACCCCAGAGCAGTGCTGAAGCAATTCCCTTGAGCTGGTAGAGCAAGGGCTGCCTCAGCATGGAAAGGGATTTATTGCTTCTTCTCCTGTGTCTCCCCAGAAGTGCTCCTGTCAGGGGCTGTTTGCACACCAGCTGTGTGTACTGCACTGCAATGGCACTTGGATGCTTTCCCTGCTGATCTGGCTGAGCTGATGCTGTGCTGCAGGTGTTTCACACATGAGCAGATGGGGAGCACTGAGGCCAAGGAGGGTTGCTTCTTGCTCCATATCTCATTTTCCTCACAGTGGGACACTACCTCCCTTTCCCCATCAGATGCATGGAGTTCTCTTTTCTAGTGCTACCAGTATAGGTCCTGAGGATTAGCACCTGCACTGGCAATAAAGAAACATGAAAAAGGAACAGTTGAGGTTGTTTAGCAGAAAGGAAGATAATTAATCTTCTAAAAGGAAGAGATGTGATCTTTCTCTACCATACATTTCAACTCTAACGCCTATAGACAATTCATACTGATTTCTTTTAAGCCACATATGTACAGGGGATGTTGCTGGCTTTTTTGCTGGATTATTTGAGGTGTTAGTGTCATGCTGCATAAATGGGTCAGTCAGAACAATTGTATTTAGCAGCACCTGCACATAGCTTTACAATTTTGCACCCTAAATTTGCTAGAAGTAAAGCTGGAAGGACAACTCTATGTCAAGCAGTTAGTATGTTCAAATAGGGACTGAATGCTGAGGCCAATTGATTTTGTACTTTTAGATGTACTTGTTCATTCCAGCTGCTGTGCTGCCTTCTTGTATTCTGACTCCCTTGTCAGGTTATGTGGGCAGGGTTCCATTTTGGCATCTGTCCAAAGTGCACTAATACAGCCAAAAAATCCTAATCATCTTTAGAATTCGGCCATATGCTTCTAAATGTTAATGGCAAGAATATATTGAAAATATTAAGGATCTCCTTTTCATTATTCAGATAAACATCTACTACATCTGATTTTTTCCCCCTAATTTTCTCATTAGCACAGGAAACATCTTCATGTGCTACAACTGTGAAAACAGGTTCCCAAATCAATATCTGTCTTATGGAAATGCTGTTAATATTCTATCTGAAAGAAATAGCTAGGCTCAGCTCTTAAATTGGGACCTACAGTGGATGATCCTTACATCCAGTCTGTAAATTAAATAAATATGGAAATCTAGAAGCAGTAATTATTAAACCCTACCACAGGGAGCTAAAGCAAAAGTATACTCTGGAACAGAATTTGAAAGGAATATTTTGTAAAGTGGAAAATAACAAGTCCCTGCAGATCTAATAAGAAGATGTGATAATTCCATATCTGGGGCTGCAATGGACCCTCTGTATTAAAAACTTATTTTTCTAATCAGGGAAGTTACTATGATTCAGAATAAGCATTTAAGAAGATCTCTTAAGGAGGGTGTATCTTCTAAGCTGTCACTTTTCCAACTTTGTGATGAATTAGAACTACTAATGTGTGGGAAAAAACCATTTGTTGTCGTTGTTGCTGTTCAGAGGGAGGTTTCTCTGAAGCAGCGAGGGGAGTTGAAGGAGAGGATCATCCTCTCCTTCAGAGAATTCTGATCACACTGTAGGGCTTTGGAGAAAAAATAACTAAAGCAATATCCAGGAAGCAAGCTATGTAAAATATATAAAAAATTGTCATGACAGCTCACTGTGTCTCTAGGAGAAAATTCAAACAATATGTAGAAAATGATCACACAAATCAGATCAACTGATAACTACTTTTTGGCCTGATTTTATGTCAGTTTATGTGATAACATAATTCATTCCCAAGATGCTAGAATTCATTTGTGGTGCATCTAGAAATTCCAGAAATTTTGGAACTCCTAGAGTTGCAGATAATAATAAACAGTTATTTCACAGATTTTATATCACAATGAGCATTTATGCAGCTTTTCAGTGTAGCACTGAGGAAACTGTAATTAATCAAAAACTCCTGGGTTTAATATTTAAATTAAGTGGGTTATGCAATTCAGTACTAGAACTCATAACATTTACAGAAAGTAACCAGACCTGTACACCTGTAAACTTTATTTTCTGCAAATAACCTAGGGAAGGCAAAGATAAGCATATGTTCAATATTTTCTGAGTTGTATCTAGAACCAAAAGTCATGAATTGTCTAACAAAGTTGTCTAACAAAATATTAATCTCAGAAATGCTTTTGATGTTTTGAATTGTATTCCAAGGCCACACTGCTATTTAGGCTTTATTGACTATTTAAAAAGAAAATATGTCTTATTACAAAACTTACCTGCTGCATTAGAGAAAAACATAATTTAAGGATTAAAAAGTATCAAGAAGCTGTGAATTTAATATAGGTAAAAAGTGGCAGATACAGGGAAGACAGAGTGCCAGGAAGGAGAATTTCCATCTTTCAAAGAAGTAGGTATTAATACTGTCAGGTGATATGGGGAACCTGAGGGATGAACAGTCTAAGCAACATTACAAATCATGAGTTCACTTTCAAATTATGTTGTTGGGGAAGTATTCTTCCTAATTTTTTCAACTTGTATTTCACAGCACAAAGAATAAAGTAGTTATTCTTCCTTTTATGAAGACCCACTCTGATATATTGAATTTGAGTGAATGCTCAAAGCCAACTTATAGATCCCTGTGAGCTTAAATTGATGATGACAATAGATACTGAATTGTGTAATTCCACTGATTTATAGCACTGCAGATGACTTAACAATTTATTGATATGGCAGAATAAGTTCATTTACCATTTACTGCAGAAAATGAAGCATCTCTCCATAGTTACAGTATTTTTTCTGTATTCTTGAAACTAGTTTGATATTTTTGAATTGGGCACTTAAAATGAGCAATATAATAAATGTAAGTATTAAATATCTAACTGGTGAGTTAGAACTATTTTATATTTAATATTTTATGATATATTTGTGTTACATTGTCAGGGTATGCCGGTGGTGTCAGCTCGCTGTGCCAGCTCTGCCCCTGTTGGATCAGAGCCACAGTAGGATGGCCCTTGGAGAGCCTCTTATGTGGAGAGCTAATTCCTGTGGTTCTGTGGTCTCTGGCTGGCTCAGATAAAGCTCAAATCTGCCTGGAATATACCAGAGTGACATACCTTATACCACCTTCTCCATGGTGTAGACCTAGCTCTCGTGGGACAGTCATTACACCTTATTAAAAGAACTTGTTAAAAAATTGAAATCACATCCTTGCAATAGGAGGAATGATGAGGCAAATAACAATATGGAAATCCAACACCTTCAAACCAGTATTATGCAGTCACTTGTAATATACCTGACCAATGTTCCTTATAAACAGTAAATATGGTCTCAGCAAACCTATAGCTGTGTCATGGAAAAGCTGCTTTCCTACCTATGTGCAATCTGCCTCTTACTTTCTTACCTTAACTTGAAAGTAGCCTTTTTGTCCTCTGTGACACAGCTACTGCAGTTTGCACATTCATCTTTGCAGACCAAGGCACTCTTGCTTGCAGTAGACTTCAAGTTCTGGGTGTGACTGACAGCAAAAACTTCAGCATCAGTTTCTCATCAGCCAAAACCAATCTCGTTCAAAAATGGCCTTTAAATTTGCTGGTTTGTTCTGTGAAACAATCTGGCTGGCTGGCAGTGCAGGTGTTTAAGTATAAGGACTTCCTGTGGTTTAAGATTTGACAGACTCCAGTTGGTGCCCCTAGTTATTTGAGTGATGTGGCAACACTGAGTGGTTGCTGATGAACAGGTTTGCAGTGATCATGCCTCTGTTTTCTGTTTTTGTTTTTTGTTTTTATCTTTTCCTCAGGGGAAATCGCTCACATCAAAGAGGTTAACCAGTCTAGTGCAGTCCTACTAAAAGGATCACCTTGTAGCATGGAAGCAGACTCAAATCATTATACATACTTTGTAGCTCACTGATTGCCTGACTCAGAGGACAGTAGAACAAGATGTTGCATGAGCAAGGACCTGACTTGTTTTCTTTTGTGTATACTAAGGCATTACAGACTCCGAGGGACTCTCTAGCCTTTCGATGCCTCCATTTCGAAAACTGTCTGCTCACTTCCTCCTTCATATCAAGCTGGATCTGTGTCTTTTTATTTTCTGCAAGCTCAAGTACAGTGAAAAAAAAGCTTCTGCTAGGCACAGTTTATTAAAAAAATACGTCAATCAAAAACTGGAAGAAATGTAAAAAATGCATATATTAATAAATATACATATGGCATCACATTTATTGCACAATAAATTAGCACAGAAGGTTTCATTTCACTGATGTATTCACATTGAGAAAGAAAGCCTGTGTCTTTGTCTGTTGTCTGTATATTCTCTGTTAATGTTTCTTGCATTTATTTTTATACCATATTTAAAAAAAGAACACCTTTTACTCCAGATGTATTAAAGTTGATCCTTTCTCTGTAAATTTGTGTATGTTTATATTGTTGTTTTATCTTTCATTAAAAGATGCAGAATCTCTTTCCTTTGGGAAGTTTGAGATTTTAATATTGAATCTGAAGATTAGTCAAGAGCAAAATGATCCCCAAAAGTTACACACCTTGTGCTTTCTAAACAGTGACATGAAATGGCATTTTCTTTCTCTCAGTGACACCTAATCAAACACACTTTATTGATAATCATTTACTTTTTCTTTCCTTTTTATCAAGCTAGCAGCAGAGAGACCTTTCCCGCTTGCTCATCATCACATAAGCAAACCTTTCCTTAAGCTAGGCCTGTTGTGTGACAGAGCACAGTGCAGGAGGAGGCTGTCATTTTAATTCCAGGGCTCTGTTCAGGGATGCTGTTGTGTGTCCACTGCTGAGCTTACTCACACAGAGACCTGCTGACAGATTTATGAGCGCGTGTTGATGTTACCCGTGAGACAGTAGATCCAGAGCTTCTGAAGCTGATCTGAGCTGGAACCAGAAATCTGCTTGGCCTGAGAAACAACACTGTCAGCTGATAGAGGTGATGTAAGGATAGTAGACAGAATCTCATGGTAGAAAAGAAAGGATGGGAACTAAGTCAAATAACAAAATGCTGGTACCTCCAGGGCATGGTAGGGTGTACAGGACAAGCAAGCCTTTTTAGCAATGCACAGAATAGACTCAGGACAGCCAACTTGACTGCCATCTGTCATGCTGACTTCGGTTTGATATTGAGAATCTTGTTTCAAAGGGACCATGAATCCTAAACATGCACACACAAAGTGAGGTGGTCATAGATACAAGCAATCAACCAGAATGCCTCAATACCAGAGACATCCCACTGAGCTTTGGAAAAACACATGCATTGGTGCCATTAGGGACAAGACTGTTGCACAGAGCAGCTCTGGGCAGAGGGGAGCTGAGCTGCCTTCTGCAAGGAGCACTCACTTCACCAGCTCTGTCAGTAGCCTGGTGCAGCCATAACCAGGAATGCAGCATCTTTAAGGAGGCAGTCTGAGTGAACCCAGTGCAAAATGTATTACAAATCCATAAATGCCTGTTCCCCATATTCCGCTCAGTTGAGGTTTCTTGAGGTTTGGGATTTCTGTTTGTTCATTGTTTTCACATGCCACTGTGTTTCTGGTTTCTAGCTAGGATGGCAATTACTGCTTTAAAGTGTCTCTGTTTTTGTTAGCACAATTCTACTAAACTTTTATGGAAATACCCCATCAGAGCTGAGTCCTATCAAGATCTTAACAAGAGCTCCATGCAGTCAACTCAAAATATTCACAACATAGGGAAGTCATATGAATTTTAGTAAGTAGCCCACTGAATCACAGATCTTAAACTGAGATTTAATTTTACCACAGAAATGTGAGCTCTGAGACATGAGCTCGGGGCCAGGCAATCCACAGAAATCTGAGCTCTGCTTCACTTCTCAGTGCCAAATAGAGATATTTATTTCCAAACTCCTGCTGCCACCAATGGCCTCCTTTCCCTTAGTAGTTAACTAATTACATACCACTGTCTGCTTCAAAGAATCACTTCCTACAAATACCTAATATTTCAAATACAAGCATTAGGCATTTCATGCAACTTCACCCTAAGAAATATAGTTTTTTTCCAAATCACTTTGCTACACCAACTGGTTGATAAAAAGTTATGGAGCATTTGTATTCCTAAACCCATTCTGTACTTATTTCCTGTCATGGTTTAACTCCAGCTGGCAACTAATTACCATGCAGCTACTTGTTCTATCCCTCCTACCTCCAGAGGGACTGGGAGGAAAAGAGGAAAAAAGTAAAACTCACGGGTCAAGATAAGAAAAATGTAATCATTGAAATAATTTATATTAATAATATCAGTAATCTTAATGAAAATGAGAGTGAGAGAGGAGGGAATAAAGCCCTCCACCAAAGACAGACAAGTGACAAGTGATGCAGAATGCAATTGTTCACCCCCATTGACCAATGCTCAGCCCCCCAGACAGTGATCAGCTCCTCTTGACCAGCTTCCCCAGTTTCTAACCTGAGCATGGTGCTGTGTGGTGTGGAATATCCCTTTGGCCAGGTCAGCTGTCCTCATGATGCTGCCTCTCAGCTTCTTGTGCACCTGCTCCCTGGCAGAGCATGGGGAGCTGGAAAGTCCTTCACTAGGGTCAGACCTGCTCCACAGCACTGAAAGCATCAGTGTCTTACCCCAGTATTCCCATGCTAAATAAACCACAGCACTGCATCAGCTGCTAGGAAGAAACTGAAATCTATCCCAGACAAATCCAGGACATTTCCTTTCAAGACATACAAAGTCTGTATTGAATGGCTGTCTTTCCCTGTATTTGCACAGGATTTAACATGATGTCTCTAAAGTAAAACCAGACATTACTAAGGATTTCAAAGTAGTCAGGGAGCTGTGTTAAGGTTTCATTTAAACTTTTTCCAAGTGATACAACTCCACAGTTACATATGAGTGAACTGGGCCCAAACAAAATCAATCCTACAACTAGATTTTTAATCTTCTAATACTTCACCTCATCACTGTAATCAGCCAGTTATACAGTACTGGGACTGGAAACTCCAAGCAGGTACAAACTTCATTTTGCTTCCCCACAGAGCAAATTTGTGTTTCCAAATTTATACAAAGATCCACTTCAAGAATTAAGATTATCTCAGATTAAGGCATGCTTGTACAATAACTGAACAGCTGCAGTAAGACTTTGGTTACACAATAATTTACCAGTTAAGAATGTCAGTGAGGAATCTGATCAAGAAAATTCTGCTGAGGAAAAAAGGACCAAGAGAGAAAATCACTCTGAAGGGACCATATTTCTTGTCTTCTAGGGAAAAGCCATCAGTCAGTGCCTCCTGGCTATGCCTGAGGAACTTAAAAACCCCATGTGAGATATTAATTGTAATATACCTTAAAATAATTGTTTGAAGCATGAAGCTTTCACCTGAGAGTTGGGGTTCATCAGTCAGTCTCTTTCCCCAAACATCCTTATACATGAAACAGCTCTAAAGCCTACAGGATAAAGTGTTTGATGGTGCTGCTGCACACTTCAGGTGGTTTTGTGCTCTCAGATCAGCCTGTGAAGGAAAGTGGCTGGTGGGAGAGGTAGAAGTTACCCTGGCACCTACCTGACTACAGCAAAATATTCACCCATTCCTCTGTAAGAAGCAAGTGAAAACAGTCCTTCAGCCCTAGAGAACCAAAGAGGGAGAAAAAGGGACTTAGAATAGTGATGAGGTAAATTGCAAAATGCTGAGCCAAAACAGTAGGGGAGACCAGCCAAAAATTAATGAGTTGAAGGTGAACAGAGGACTAAGAAATGGGAATTAATTGTGGTGACCAGAACAGAACTGACTAGGGAGGAGAACTGGAGAGCTGAATAATTAGGAGCAAGAGAGGCAGAATGCAGCTGGTGGATTGCCAACCTGCTGGCCACAGTCATGCTGAGCTGGAATTAAAACCTGAAAAATCAGGCAAGATCAACTGTGCCCAGCACCTTCAAACCCAAAACCAACATTTTTTTTTTCATCTAGAAAGAAATACTGAATAATAATAAAATACCTAGAGTTGTCTTTTCCAAATTGCATGCCAATATTGTCTGAAATCATGAGACATAAATGCCAGATAGTTTCCTAAGAAATAAAAAACAGGAGAGCAACAACCAGTTACAGAAAACAGGACCTATAGGAATTCATTTATTATGTTATTTATTAAAAAAAAAATAAAGCCACAGCAGACCACCAAAGAGGAAAGGCTGGTTCTGATATGTAACTGGAACAGGGAGTTGGAAAAGCCAGTGATTTGTGGCTCTTCCAATTGTTTATTTTTATGTGTAGTGAATAACAACTCTTTGAATTTAGATTTTAAAACTGACATATTTTATATGTCTCTTCTAGCTGAAGATACATAGAACTAACACTGCACTTATTAAGTTGGTGCATAACACTGGACTTATTATAACAGAGACATAAAACATAGGAATTTTGTTAAAAGATTTTTAATAGCTATGGGGATTTAAAGAAAATAAGGTTTTAATCCAAGCATGTTCAAGGGAAATTATCAGCAAATTATTTGAACATATTCTCTGTCCACAATTAATTTAAGCAAGTTACTAAGTGGTTGTGACTCACACCAGTCTGCCTTTTGATCTGACTATGCTGAACAGATTGCTTTAGTCTCCTGTGAATTGAAGATATGCTCAAGTCCCAATATTAAAGAGGTGAAGGGGAAGAGAGGGTGAGTTCTCTGAGGCTGGATTCCCCTCCTCATGCCATTGCAGACTGTGGAGTCCTCAAGTGGCATGTGTACAATTCAAAGTGTCTTGTTTGTATGGCTATTGACTTGAGGGCTGCAGACAATCATTATCTGTGAAACTACAAAGTTTGTTTCCCTAATGTCTAAACAGAATCTTCCTTGCTTTGATATATCCCTTTATTTTTGGCCAGGCTGCTGCAGTCACTACAATGTGTCCCCAACATAAATGGACATTGCAATGCTGCAGCCTCCCTTGGTTTTCTTACTGGTGTTCTCTGAAGTGTTGAGTGACTTTATTACTCTCCTCTGGGCCACGGGTTCTTAAAAATTTCTTTGAGGATGGTGCTTGCAGGATTCTCACCAGGGTTTTGCAGGAGGAAGGCAGAGGATTATTGTTGTGCTTCTGCCCTTACACACAACTACAGGACTTGCCCTTTTTGCAGTAGACAGCCACTACTGAACTGTACCAGCTTATGTGACACAGTGATGCCCAGATCCTGTCCAGTCTAGTGTAGATGGTTGCTCCCTTTTTAGTGTAGCTGACTCCTCTTGGGTCAGTGAGGTGCCTTGAGCTATCTCTTGAACGGCATCATTTTTTTTCAGACCATCTTTCTCTTTTCCAAAGATTTTTTTTTTTTTAATTTTCATAATTTTTTATTCCACCTGTGCACTACTTGCAGTCCTTTTATCTGCAGGTATCTTTATGTGAGAGTGAGGAATCTGCTGGCCTGGTTCTTTAACACAAACACTTGAATGAGAATGAGTACCATCATCACTATTTGCTGTAAGGGATCTGTATGTGTAAATTGCAAAGAAAAATGGTCCAGATAATAAACTCTGAGAACCTGCTCAAATGCTAGATGATAGTCCTTATTTACAAGTGTGGACATGGACAGTAAATATCAAACAATATTAAGACACCATGGTAAATGTTACCTTGTTAGTGGCATTTGCACAATTTTTATTGTACTTTGCTCCCAAAATATATTCTGCTGCATTCACCTTCATTGGCTTTCTTTTTGATTTGACTAGTTTTTTAAATCTCTTGTTAGATTCATCACAGATGTCATCTTTCAAAAGGGGTACTATTTCCCACCCTTCCTCTTAACCTGGCAGCTGCTCCTTCAGTGTGGGTATCACATAAATGAGACATTTCATAATGCACATTATCTGTTCTATCCACCCTTTTTTTCCTTTACCCCCTTCATTTTTAAAAGACGAATGGCAATGACATATTTAATGTGACTTACTTTTCTACCTTTTTGCTGAGAGGAATGTATAATCCAAAATCTATGAACTTGTTTTAGCTCATCTCTTCTAGTGCACTGTTCTTTAGACAACTTTTCTTAGATTCTCTTTCATCTCCCCCCTCCCCATCAATATCATCTTTTTTTGGTTTTTTTTCCTTTGTTTTTCTGATTCTTGCTCTATTGATCTCTCCTGCATGATCTTATGGTGCCCACTAAGGCTCTTTGTACTTACCTTCTCTGTTTTGTCCTTCTTGGAACTAAAACAAATTAGAAGAAAAAGCCAAAACAAAATAGAAAGCATTAAAAGAAAGGTAGATCAGTGATAGGGCAAGGGTTGATGTGGATGCACAATGTGCTTCTGACTCTGTTCTGATCTCAGGGGACCATCCTTCTCCCAGCAGTCTGCCTCTTCCCTTTCTCACCCTGTTCCCAGGAGCTCTCCACTCCTTCAGCCACTGCAGGGTGAAGGAGAAGGGGCGTGGGGCAGTGTCCTGGGGAGGAGGGTGCCTGTACATGGCAGGGACATCCTTTCTCTCTGCTGGGGAGCTGTCTCTGGGAAGCTCAGGAGATTCGAGGGAGCTCAGTAATTCCTTTGCTTGGGTGAATGGACACGGACAAAAGGTGTGACTTTTGTCTCCTCTGGTGCCCTGGACTGATGGAAGGAAGGGGAAGGGTACTCAGACTGTTCATTCCCAGCATCACAATTTGGAATATGTGAGGAACTTGAGATTCTTCAATGTTAAGAGTGAGGTGAGGGTGTCCACAGAGTGACACAGAATGTCTCTGTCTTTATCAAAGAAAGTGCCTGTGGGAGGCAGGAATGAAGATTAAAGCCCAAGACAGAAATATTTCTAAGTCCTGGTCCGTACTGGTCTGGGTGGTAGCTCCAGTGACACCAGTGAACAGTCCCATGGAAGCTCATGTTGTGCCTAAATCATGGCTACAGTTTTTTGGGACAGGAGGCACAAATGTGGAATTTCATCAATGGATAAAGTAAACTGCTGATACAGTTCAGACAGTTAGGCAGATATGCTCAATTAATGAGGGAATTGGTTTCCAGAAGGTTGTTCTTAGGGAACTGTTAAGTTTTTAATTCCTAATTCATGTTGGGTGACTCCATTTCTCCTTCCTTCACCCCTTGCGAAGTAGTCCAGCAATTTTTCTTGACTAGGAAGGTTTTGCCTTGTCTCTCTTCCCTTGATTTCCTTCTCCTTAGCTGTTTTCCTAATCTTTTTCTGACAGTATGGGAGACTCCAGCCATAAAGGAATAGCTGAAGCTGCTCTACCACTTGTGGTCCATTTGTGTGCAGAGGGGAATTTTCACTTCCATCTTTATTTTTTGTCCTGTAATGAGAAACTTGAAATACCAGACTTTCACTTTGTTCCAAAGAGCTTCTTCCCAGTGACATTCCCATCATACAGACCAATATCACCTACCTTTTCTGTATACTTGTGGTTTTGGGAAAAAAATGACACGTCCCCACCCCAGACCAACTAAAAAAAAAAAAAAAACAAAAAGGAAGATATGAATTTTAGATATCTTTCCTGCTGCTGGTCAAAGACAAGCGGAACAGCAGAAAAATACTCTTTCAAACCTTGTTGCTGTATTAGAACTGTACTTTAGGATTCACATCTGCAAGGAGTGCTCTTTATTCCTGCCCTGAAGCATACTTCCACTGAAATAAGAGATGTGAAACTTTAAGACTGGCTTTAAAATACAGTTACCTTGTGTTCCTAAAATTGTGCTGGCTAGCTGGATGTCAGTGGTGGAATCTCTTTGGTACAGTAGGGTGGGTAGTAGTGTGGGTTTGGTTTTTTTTTTTTAAAGATGGTTTGGATTTCTCCTGATTCTTCTCTCACTCCAGACCACAGCATGTGCAGGGAATGCACCTTTGTCTCTAGAAAGCTTTTGAAGACAACCTCTTTCCACAAAAAGCATGGACTAGGTGGAGTGGCTTTGATTATTTTGTGTATTTCAATAAGAAAGAAAAAAGGAAGGGTTTACAGGCTGGAAGACTTCAAGGAATATGAGAGAGAGGAGGGAGTGATAAAAATAACCAAAACAGCTGCTTTTGTTTTACATCTAAATAAATATTTGAATATGTTACCCTAATAGCATTGTGGGGGGCAAAAAAAAAAAGCAAAAAAAAAAAAGCAAGAAAGAGGAGACAAGAGAAAACTTTTCCATGCTCAGTGTGATGAAGACATCTGATGTTGCCTGGAGAAGTTTCATCCTTTCCAGCTCCTGAGAGCATCTGCACCAGGATGGAGGTCATAACTCCTCGTTATTGAGGCCTTGCCATCTTGTGCATACAGCAGCAGCTCTACCAGAGAAAATTTGTCTGCAGCAGTCAGCATCAGTCCTTCATGTAACACAAAAATGGCTTTTTTTAGCAACTCCATCCCCTGCATAGTCCTACTTTCTGTTTTATAGGTACTGACATGGTAGGACCAGCATGGCCAGTGTATCAGCACCGATCTGCTGCACTGCTGCTGCAGTTCCCTGCTAAGGAAAATGTGTAATCTGAATGGTGCTACTATGAACTGTGTAATGCTTGCTACAAAAAAATATTCGTTAGAGAAATTTACTGGATGGGACTATTTTGGTATTCATTATAACCCATTATTTGACAAAACTAAATAGAGCATGAAATCAGAAACAAAGGAAAGAAGTCAAAGCATTTTTTTTTACCGCAGTAGAGCAAACTAGCTTGGTATTATCAAAAGCCTGGTGATTTTTTTTTCTCTTCCTTTTTCCTCCCGTAGTCTGACGTGATCATATACCTCTTTTTTCCTATTTGACATTTTCGGTTTTCCTTCACGCGGACTGTTGCTGATGTACGTGCTGACAAGTGGTCGATATTCATCGGGGATAAACAAAGCCGATATTACTCCTCCTCCTCCACCGCGGCTGCGGGGATGCTGGAAGCGGCCGGGCAGCAATCGCGGGCTGTCCTGGCAGCGCCAGCGCCCGGAGCCTTTGCCGGGAGAGCGCGGCTCGGGCGGGGCCGGGACGGTGCGGGGCAGCAGTGACACCTGCGGGAGCGCAAAGGAACCGCGCACGGGGATGCTGGCCTGACAGGGATGCTGGCTCTGCCGGGGATGCTGTGCGGCACAGGGATGGTGGCTCTGCCAGGGATGCTGTGCGGCACAGGGATGGTGGCTAGACAGGGATGCTGGCTCTGCCGGGGATGCTCTGCGGCACAGGGATGGTGGCTCTGGCAGGGATGCTGGCTCTGCCGGGGATGCTGGTTCTGCCAGGGATGCTGTGTGGCACAGGGATGCTGTGTGGCACAGGGATGCTGTGTGGCACAGGGATGCTGCCTCTGCCGGGGATGCTGTGTGGCACAGGGATGCTCTGCGGCACAGGGATGGTGGCTCTGCCAGGGATGCTGGTTCTGCCAGGGATGCTGTGTGGCACAGAGATGCTGTGTGACACAGGGATGCTGTGTGGCACAGGGATGCTGTGTGACACAGGGATGCTGTGTGGCACAGGGATGCTGGCTCTGCCAGGGATGCTGTGTGACACAGGGATGCTGTGTGGCACAGAGATGCTGTGTGACACAGGGATGCTGTGTGGCACAGGGATGATGTGTGGCACAGGGATGCTGTGTGGCACAGGGATGCTGTGTGGCACAGGGATGCTGGCTCTGCCAGGGATGCTGTGTGGCACAGGGATGCTGTGTGACACAGGGATGCTGTGTGGCACAGGGATGCTGGCTCTGCCAGGGATGATGTGTGGCACAGGGATGCTGTGTGGCACAGAGATGCTGTGTGACACAGGGATGCTGTGTGGCACAGGGATGATGTGTGGCACAGGGATGCTGGCTCTGCCAGGGATGCTGTGTGACACAGGGATGCTCTGTGGCACAGGGATGATGTGTGGCACAGGGATGCTCTGTGGCACAGGGATGCTGGCTCTGCCAGGGATGCTGTGTGGCACAGGGATGCTGTGTGGCACAGGGATGCTGTGTGGCACAGGGATGCTGGCTCTGCCAGGGATGCTGTGTGGCACAGGGATGCTGTTTGGCCCGGGCATAGCAGCACCCCACGCCTCTCTGGCCACACTCACACCAGCACTCCCTGTCCCCTCCCCTGGCCAGGGGACAAAGAAGCCACCTTCTGTCATACCCCAACAGAAAGAGCATGGAAGACTTTTGTCAGGTTACATCAGAGGAGACCATCTACTTTTAAGAGGATTCTTGGAAGCCAGTGTCACTGTACTACACGAGTTCCTTCTGGGACGTTGGGGTTTTATTGAGATGTATTTGGTCTGTCCGAAATTTGCTTCAGTAGCCAGTGGTACTTGGTTTAAGAAGAAAAAATCAAGAGTGCTGTGCAACCAAATATAAAGTACCCAGAAAGAAAGAAGAAATAGTGACAGCCATGGTGCAAAGCCAGTACATCAAGGTTTGATTCGACTCCAGAGACATGCAGAGGTTGAGAACTGATGGAATAAGCAGTTCCACTTCTACTAGTATCATGTGCCCAACAAAGACTGCCCCCCTTCCAGCTGGCTGCCCACAGGGAAGGGGAGTTTGGAAGTAATGCATGGGAACAATGCATTGTTCCTCCAGGGCAATGAGATTTTGGACCTATGATCTGTAAGTAAACAAGGTGTTCAGAGGGAAACCCATTGCTGTCTACTTCTTATTTTAGGGAGAACTTCTTGACAAAGATCAAAATATAACTGGTTAACAGCTGCCAGACTGCAGCAGTATGGTCTGTATTGCTCTCCATACTTATTTGTTCTTCATTTGTTAAGAATGAGAAACCCAATCTAAAAGCTGTGCTTGATTTTCCTGGGCTTCCACCTGCATAGTTGCATTGATTTTGATTTTTCTCCTCTTCTCCAGAGCCCCCTACTGCCTCTGATGGGATTGCTGAGAAACTCTGACTCTGTTTTTCAACTTCTTTAATCCCATTTTTTAAATATCCCATTCCAGCTTTAACAAAGAACCTCCACTCTGCCTGTAAGGACAACAGGCAAACCAGAAATAGGCACCCTAATGACCTCAGACACTGAACCATTTTGGGGAAGTTTTCCTGTTGAGAATCATGTATAAGGAGGATCTACTCTCCAGTTTTGAAAGTCAGAGGATGAAAGAAATGGTTTCTCTCCATTAGTAATAGACAACTAACCTTAATAACATAATGTTTAATGAAAAATACTTTAGGTATTTCTGTGTAATATTGTTTTATGTCTGGAGCTGATGATATGGGAAAAATTGCCCTGGCTTTAGGGGATGGAGAGGAAGTTTGTCTTCGCTTGGATATATAGCACTACCCTTTGGGATGGTGTCATTTGATAATTCCTGCCACATGTTCTTATGAGTAGGATGTTTTTGTTTCCTTACTGTGTCTCCCCTCAAGTCCTGCTGGGTAATATTTCAGATGGTCACGGTCAGAAAAGGCATGTGACAACTTCCAGATGTTCAAATAATCAAAGCGATCTGCAGATCTAAGGGAGCACACCAACAAACAAATGGAGGATAACTTGAAGGGCTGCAGTCTAGGTGGGGGGTCACATTCAGAGGTGGTGTAGCAGGCTGAAGGATGGTCTTTTAATATCTGGAGAATTCACTGATGTCTAGATCATTTGCTAAAAATGAGGTCGTCTGATGATGTGGCTAGGCAGGCAGTAAAAACCTAAATCATGGGGTCTGGTTGTGGTTTTCCCACAGCTTGGAGCAGAACTGGCTTCCCCAGGGAGCAAGGAAGGCTCTCAGTAGTGCACCATAGCTCTGAGCTGAGCTGGCCTCTGGGCTCCAGCTTGCGTGATGCATCTGAGAGTAAGAAATGTGAGCATGCCCTGCTGTCATCCACACCACCACGGCATCTGGAGCTGCATCCTTGCTGAGCTGGTGGTGCCTGAGACAGTGCTGTGCTCAACTGAGAGAGGGGAGGGCACAGCTCAGCTCAGAGAAACGTGTGTGCTTCTGTTTTGCTCCAACCTGGCTTGTATAGGCACCTCTTTGGGTACTAATAGCTGATTCTAAGCTGAGTTTGGGGAGCCCTTAATCAAAGCCCTTCATCACCCCAGGTGATTTTTGTTAGTCTAACCTCCCAGCTTTATAGAAACAGACATGACAATTAAAAATGTGTGGTGGACACAGAATTCCACTTGGAGAATGTAAAACTATTCATCACCAAGATTTAAGAAACTCATATTAGTCACTGGTGACCTGGTATTTGTGTAGGTGAATGTGCATGACTGTGCTGCAGTGTGTGTGGAGGAGCAGTAAGGAACCCAGGGTGGAGGATGCATGTTGTTTCTGTGACACAGACTGAACAGTCCTGTCTCTGGTCACAGGAGGGACAATATTCACTCCCCACAGGATCCTACAGCAAGTCTCCTGGTGCCTTTTTGTATGCTGGCATTTGATGTCACAGTGCCTGCACTGCTGGCACATCCTTTGAAACAGATGTTCTCTGCATCTGCCTGCTCTGTGTGCAACTGGCACAGCTCTGCTGGAAGATTGCTTTCCAAATCCTTCCAGTGATGGAGAGGGGCGGCAGTATTACTATTATTTCTACTAGTACTAATTTGTTTGGAAACACTGCTGGCTCAAAACCTGGCTCAGCTGCTGATGAAGAAGGGAAGATCTGCTCATGTCGAGAGAGCTTCTAGAGTTTTGAACTACAGGCTGATGCTTTTGAAGCATAACTATTTTGGACATTGCTACCAACTGTTCTTTCCCCTTGGTAATAAGGCTTTATACGACATTTTATGCAATTCTATATGGGTCTTTTGCTGCTTGGGAGGTTTATGGTGTAGTGTGCTAGAAAATTCAGTTCCACTCCAGGAAAAGGAACAGCTTAGTGACAGTTTGTCCATCATCAATGGCTGCTTTTGTTGGGTTCTCCATATGGCATTTCTGAAGCACCTGGAGAATTTTTGACAAAATTAATCTTTGGTTTTTTGCTAAGAATACTTTTGTGTGTGCATGGAAGGGGAAAGACCAATACACCGTTCTCCTGGAGAATCAGTCTGGTGCCTGTGTGCACACAGGAGGGGCAATACCTGAGGAGGGCAGTGGTAGCAGCAGCAGGGGCTTGGAAGAGACACACCACAACATGGGCAAACACACAAGAGTGAGGAGGATGCTGCAACACATGAGAACACTGGTACCTGAATGTGCTGCAGGAAGTGGTGGCCATGAAGAATTAGATCATAAGACAGATATTAATTGTGACGGCTCATCGCTATCCTGACCCGTGTTCGTAAGACTGAGCTAACAAGGTCATCCTATGGAGTAAAATATTGGAAATATTTTACTGAAAATATTGAAGGCCTGTGTTCTTCTACTAGCTGGGGCATCAACAGCAGATGCTTCCATCATTTATAATGGTTGTCAAGACTGCAAGCTCTTTGCCCATGTCCACAGGGAAAGTTATGGTTATGAATGTATGGTATATTAAAAATAGAACCCATTCATTCCTCTGGAAGCCAACTCAAAAAGGACAGATGGGGAGATGTGATAAGGGAAAGAAAGATACTACAGACCAGAAAACTGTGGGAGAAACAAACTAAGAGGCCTCTATCTACCAACTACCCATCTGTTGGTCATCCACCAATCTCTCTACTGGCTACGTATTTGGATGTTACTATTTAAAAAACAGAGCAGCATGTGGACGTCTGGCTGGGACAAGAGGAAAGCGGCTAAAGGACCTTTTTACTGGCTGGTAAATTCATGCCTGGTCTCCCTTCAAGATTTCATAGTTTAGAAAGAATTTCAGTTTGTTCTTCAAAAGATGCGTCAGTCTGTTCTGGATTAAGAAGACAATATGCCTTCCACATTTACTCCCCTTGCAAAGTCTGATTTTTGGAGGATTTACTAGTCATTTTGTTTCAGACACATTTCTTAACAATTTGGCTTTCTTTGTGGTTAAACTTAGATTCTGTCCCTCCTGAATCCTATAAGGCTCATTAAGTGGTGTTTGTCCTTTCATGGTCATTGCTGATACATACTCGCCACACTCGCTGTGCTCTACAAAGATTGTTTTGTCAGGGTAAAAATTGCAAATTAAAACATTCTCTAAGAGGGAGGACCCCCCAAATAAAATTGCGTAACAAAAATTCCCCAATCATCTCCAAACAATTTAAAATTAAAGATAAATCTTTCCTTTACTACCAGATGTGATCTTCCCAAAGCTCCAGACGTGAATAATCTCTCCGAATTTTCCAGCTATTTCAATATCCTATCCATACTGAAACCAGCCTGTGCCTCTATGACCTATTCAGGAAAATTTGCAAACAAGGCCAATGTCTGACATCTTTATTTTCATTCCCTTCCATTGCTTGTTTTCAGCTGAATCTCAATTTCCCCCTCCCCTTTTTTAAATGGGGAATCTAGGAAGTTCCCTCTGTTTTCCCTTCTCTGCCTTTTCTTTCTTTACAGTCTCTAGTCTCTTTCCCTTATTTTAGAAACCATCATTCTCTGTTGACTGCAGATCTTGGCTATATCCTGATAGTGTCAACAGAAAGGTTTTCTGTGGAATTTCAGATGTGTTTCCATACTGGTTTTTCTTTCCACTCCTCTTCTTTTTCTTGTTGATGCCTGGCTAGCCGATTTAAACAAACATTTTCAGAACAACTTGTCCTCAGCTGACTAAACTGGTAAATAACGGATAAATATAGTTTCAATTGGGAACAGCTTTCTGGCAAAGGATGGAGAACAGCATTAAAGGAGAATTTTTCTCACCTTGAGTCATGGGACCTGTTTGGTTAAATTAAAACCATTTACTTAACCTGTGTGTACAACACACAAACAGCAGAGATATCCTTTACTTGTACTGATACTTTGTGCTGCCTACAGTACCCTTGTCGTTGTGAAATACAAATAGACCATTTTTCTTTCTTTCTTTGAATCCAAAGCAGCACAAACCTAATTTATATATTTAAGCAAAGGCCCGGGCTTATTTTTTCAGTCATTCTTTTTTTTCCCCCCACCACCTAGAAAGCTCTTCAAGCTTCAACATGTAACAACAGAATTATAAATTCCTTGGTGTCCTAAGGCTGGCTACCTCCCATCGTAACTCAATCTTGCTGCTACACATTACTGTCTCCTTATCAAACTGCACTCCACCAGGCAGACAAAAGGGATGTTGCTATGTTTGTTAAGGTGATAATTTGCATATTTGCTATGAAGCATACAGAGGACTTTTATATATATTTTTATATGTGTTTATTCATACTGAGGGGCTAGAAATCTAAATATTACAGTGCTTTTGACATATAGAGAGAAAATAAAAAACAATTCACAATAGTAAGTCATTGTATTTTGAATTTTTATTGTAATAAATTATAGCAATAGTTCACACAACCCAGCTATTATCTCAGATTGTCTCTCTGCAGAATCACAAAAACAATCTGAGTCATCCCGACTTGATTCATGTTCAGTTCCTGTTTGGGAAGACTTCCCTCACCATCAGGCCGCCTGGTAGCATTTTTTTTTTTTTCTGTGAAAGCTCAAATTCTGTAGAACAGTCCCTCAGCCTATGGTGGGTTCTGCAGCATGAATCATGGAAAATCTGCATCCCTGCTTGTTTGCAGCTGGTTATTTTTGCCAAGGTCCATGTGGAAGGAAAGCTATGCAATTTTTTCCTACATGTTATGTGTCTTTTTAGCACTCTGATGGGAATGGATTAATAGAGACCTATCAAACATATCAAAAGATGCTCAGCATTTAAAAGAGGGAAAAGAAGTGGTCCTGACATGCAGAGCCAACTATTTTCATAAAGAAAGTTATTTTGTCTTTCTGAATAAAGCAAAGCACAAGAGAGTTGTTTCCCTTTTTCTCCCAGGTCCTCATCCTCTTCATGGCCTGTCACTAAATTCTTGTGGAACTTTTATTTTTATTTATTGTGGCTTTCATTTCACCTACATATGTTATATGAATTGGTACCTACAGAATATATTATTTTAATTAGTTCATGGAGCTGATTAATTAATAACTTGCTGCTCTTACCTGAAAAGCATGATAGGAGCACAGAAAATCGCTTGCACTTGTTATCCTTCCTTACATAATTTGAGAGAGACCTCTCTGAGATGAAAATGCAGCACAGTAACTTTATATAATACCTTGGACATGAGGTGAATAATAATGTGTGACTTCAGGGAAATGAAGGTATGCAGAGTACCAATGACACTGGCTGATATTTCTGCAGTTGAACAGTTCAGCAGTGAGCAGCCTTGCTTCTGACAGTGCCCTGAAAAATCATGGTTCAAATTTTACTATTAGTAATGAAAGCATAAAATCATCACTTAAAACCTTACAATGATTACAAAGATTACCAGATTCCTCCATCTAAAATGAGGACTGAAGGAACTTTAGAAGCAAAATTTTGAAGTGTTGGGTCATTTGATGTTGTATGACTGAGCAATAGTCATTTACCTGGTGGGCAAAGGTGAAGTCAGGTGCAGAGAAAAAAGCTGTAGGGGCCTGTGTGCTGTGGGGAGAACACCTCTCCAGGGGTCAGTGGGATTAAACTGGATATGCTGGTTCATGCCCAGGGAATTAGCTGTGTGTCAACTCCAGCAACAAAACTGGTCAGAAACTAATGCAACCCCTGGGAATATGCATTTTTGGCATGGAGGCCTGATTTCCTCTGTAGTGTAGCTCTGAAATACAGTTTGCTTCAGGCACTCTTAAAGATTGCTTTGAGACCAACCAAAAGGCTGGAAAATGTCTTTGGATAGAAGAGGTAGGTGTGCCATCATTTAACCATACCAAGAAAATATTAAAAATTTTGGTTGTAGATGGTAAGTATTTACTCCAGGACTAATGCTCTTCCAATCTAGCAAGAAAAGATATAAAAAGGTCTGGTGGCTGAAGCTGGACAAATGCACAGGATGAAAAGGCTACACATTTCACCAGGGAAATACTTAGCTGCTGGTGTGGATTGCAAGAGGTTATTGTGGCTTTTCCACCATTAGCAATTTTTAAATCGAGAATAGATGTTCTTGGGTTTTTTAAATCTAAAAGATTTACACAAGTTTAAACTGGAACAAATTCAAGGATGTTCTGTGTCCTAAATTATGTGGTTAGGTGACCACACAGTGACTCCTGGTTTTATAATCTGAAAATCCTTTTGCTCTGACAAATAGGGCTGGAGGAGCTTTTAGTGTGATTGATGACTGGATTCGTGGACACGCACTGTTTACTGGGGTCAGCACTCACCTTTCTTCCTTCTGAACCAGCTCAGCACCGACTGTCCAGGCTGCAGAACTGCACTGAGCAGGCCTGTCCTGCCTAGCCCAGGGGTGCTCCTTTTTCACTCATTTCTCTCCTCCCAGGCTGGAACCCCACATTCCTTTTTCCGAGGAGCCAGGAGCCACCTTGACCCGGGGAGCCTCTGTAGCGCTTTGAGAGTAACCATTCACAAAGACCTTACAGCTCTGAACTACAGCACCCACAAAGAACACCTTTTTTCTAACAACTACAAAATGCTGCAATAAGCTTTGCTCCAATGAAACCTCTGTTAGTGGTAGTGGAGCTTGGTATGTTAGTGACCAAGAATTTGGCTACCAGGTAATTGTGATTATAGGTTCTTTCCAGAACAACTTGCATTATTTAAGAAGAAAAACAAACTCCAATCAAGCTGGTCAGAGGTTTTGAAATATTCAGATGCAGAGCTCCAAGCTTTAGCCACTGAGGTACAGTGCAAAGTGCTGCTAAGCAGGCAATAGGCTCAGGATTTATTGCAGTGACTGAACTTACAAATACAGAAAGTTCACAGACAGCCTGCTCTTGTGAACTTTCAACCAGCATTTGACAACTAAGAACCCACAGATTACTTATAGAATAAATGGATGCATATCTGTCCAAATGTTTAATAAAGATACTATGTGAGAAGCATGTAACAAGTCATTTTCCTCTGCAGTAACAATATATTTTTTTCTATTGCATAAAGGACAGTCACATTAGCAGTTTAAATCTTTTGAAGCTTCTGTGTTCAGAAGATGACATTTTGACAACAATTATACCCAAAATACAGGTAAAATTAGAATGGGAATTTCCAGGTCAGATGAGACTAAAATTTGGTAATGAATGAATTCTCTTTAACTGTTATTGATATATATGCACCATTTAAACAAGACCTTGATGCTAAAAAGTAAACTGAACTGAGCAATATGATCCAGTGAAAGCTGTTTTTATAAGTGCTCTTTGTACCCTGGAAGACATGGGGATGGTGATACTATTGATTTTCGAAGGCCAGATCACCTGTTTTTGGTTACTTTGGCTTGGAGTGCTTGGCCTGGAGAGGAGAGCGCTGCTTGGCCACAGCTGCCAGGTACCCTCTCTGGCTCTCCCTACACGTGCTCTCTGGCTCCCCTGCAAAGTACTGATCAAGTGCATATCAGTTACATCTACACCAGCACAGAAATGGTGATTTTCATTTCCCAGTTGCTCCCAGAGGCATGAACACAGCCTATTGCCAGCACAGCCAGCTCCAGGTCTGGAAGCCTGGCAAGATGAGTTGAAAATACTGTTTCTTCCACATGCTCTTATGTTCCAGCTGCAGCTCAAATGTATTAAAGACATTTTCTCTCTCTAAATGTATCCTCACATATCTGCATTTCAGATTAGTGCTGTTGCCAATTCACTTTACATTTTGCATTAAACCAAATGCCTACTTTACCTGTTGATATTTGGGCTCAACAAGAACAGGAGGGAAGTGAGGAGAGGGAAGAAACTAAAATGACTTGTGGGTGTATTAGGAGGATTTCTAAACTTGAGTTTAGGTCTACTGAATCTTTGGCAGCACAATTTCCATCTGAGAACTGGAGTAATGGGTGCCTATCAAGATTGGGCAGTTCCCAGGATGGAGCCCATTCTGTCCCACTGGCACTAACCACACCTGGAGCATGAGCTCTGCTATTCTGTAACCACAAGTCTCCTCTCTTGACTTTTTTTACATCTTTTCACTAAAGCACACACAGAGAAAATGCTTCTTTTGAGTCTAGCTGCTTCATCCTGAGAGGATGCAAAGATGCCTGTTCTTGTTGCAGCCGAAGGACTCTCACAGCCTTGCATTTTTGGAAAAGGTAAGTGACGGAGGAGATGGATCTGAAAAGGTAAGAAAGACCATTGCTCAGAGCTAGAAATTACAGCACAGCTCTCGTTAAGTTCCCACTTTAAGCTCCAACTTTATGGATTCTACAGTACTTCCAAGATAACACTTGCCAAAGATACCACTCCATAGGATGCTATTAGAATAGCAGAAGGTGAAGCCAGATGATGAAAAACACATTTGTCAAGAGTTTGGTGTGACAGACATCCATTCCTGAGCTGTCATGTGCTGTAGTATCTGTTTTACATTCCTGCACAGGGTTTTGTAACAGTGAGAGGAAGTGGTCAATCCTTTCAAACTTGAGAAAGCCGTACTGGCACTGATTTCTGTGGCTGCAGTCATGTGTCAAGAGATTATTTGTGCTGGCACAGTGAGTTCAATACATGTCTAAATTCTTGATACTTGAATCTCAAAAAATTCACTAGAAGAGATGCCAGTAAACTGTTATTTTCTCTAAGTACCAGTTCTTCATAGATGTAATCATAGTAACAGCCATCACATTTGTGCTAACACTGGCCAGCAAGGCTTGAAATCTTGGCCCTGTTGAAATCTTTGGTAAAGATTTGGCTGAGAAGTGCAAATAGGTTTCCACACAAAAATAAAAATATGGAAGGAAAAAATAGAGGTCTGTGTAATAACAGTAAAATTGTTTTGATTTTCAACATCCTGGATGTCAATGTTCTTACTCTATAAAAAGTTCAAATTTGTTTGTGCTGCAAGAAGCCCCTCCCCACGCCCCAACAAAAGTTCACTCCTCATTTCCATGTCCACCTCCAAAACAGAAATCCAGAAATCCTGTCAGGACTGTGTTTTAGCTCAGATAGTGGCAGAACTACACCCCAGCTAGATACCAGACAGCCCAATGAGGAGATGGGGCAAGTCATATGCCAGCTGAATTCCTTCGGGTGAACACAGGGATTTTGTTCATGTTCTTAAAAGCTGATGATGCCCTAGAGGGAATCCAGCCTTCGGACAGAAAGTTTCTTCTTTGCAAAGGTGATCTAACAAGTGCCCTGCACTAACGAAAACAAGTTTGTTCCTTGGTTTTAATTGATTTTGGAAGCCAGCTCTATAAAACAAATATCTGTGGCACCAAATATCTAAACCATGGAAAACACTGTGGAGCATCAAGTCCTCAACCTATAAGCCACAGGAAATTCCAGACTATATGTTCCTAAAAGTTGAGCGTGTAGGAAGTAGGAATAGTATTAGCATATTACACAAGGCTTCAAAAATCCTGCTAAAAATTAAAGGTTGAGTGATATTTTTCCTTTCTAGGCTCTTTACCCCTTTCCCTTTAGAATTACCTTTTATTTATTCATGATGATGATTTATTTTCGTTGCTCTTCGCTGCTTTGCCCAGAAACGTGGGCAGTGTGAGCAGCAGGAACAACAGCAGATGGCAGCACCAAGCTGCTGGATCGGGGCTGTCAGACAAGGGGAGAGCACGGGCTGAGATGAGCAAAAGTTTCGTTTGCTTTCAGATCTCCTCCTTTTCTCACGTTCCGTTGGATTCATTTTGTTTTCTTCTGATTTTTCTTCTCACTATTGGAAAAATAAAGAGAAAAAGGACAGCAGATGAGGAAAGTTGCTATGTCAGGTCATCCTGAATTGATTTGGTAGAAGATGGTAAGACCTGATGTGACCTGATGAATAGATGACATGAGGTTATGGCCTAGCCTACCAGCACTTCACGTCCTATTAAACACTCCACAGGGGCAACATCTGGAGGGTTAAACAGCTGCTGGGTAATGTAATTTTAAATACCACTTCATCAAAGTAATAGACTCCACAGGACCCTCTTGGGATCTGTAAACTGATGTGTTCCAGGCTTTGTGTGTGCAGCCCTTTTGTGTAACACATTAAGGAGACCCTGATAGCTCTCACTTTAGCAGAATGATAGAACCAGGGTTTGCAAATTCATCTACAGAACAATGCCTTGCTGAGCCTGGGATCAAACACATGGCCCTTAAGGGTTTTCTCTTCTTCCTTTTTTTTCTTCCTCAAAGCTTGATATTTTGTGTATCCAAAATTACTGTAAGCTAAAGAAAATATTTAAGAAGAATAGATTTACTCTGGAGTCTGTTTTAACAGCAGTGTATGAGTTTCCAAAGGAGATCTCACCCATGCTTTCTGTTCTCCAGGGTAGTTACAGAGGAGGGAGCAAATCAGCTCTCTGCTCAAAATAACCAGCCAAGCTTTCAATCTGGATAACAAAAGGATTCCTCAGGCCCTCACCAGATCTGGCTCTTCTCCTGCATTCTTCAAATACAATCTCTAGCTCCAGCAACATAAATCATAAAGGAAATGTTGTTTCCAATTTGGTCAACCATGGAGGCTGATGCCACCATCTAGCTGCAAATCAACACACCTGACAGTAGAATGGTATGCAATTTTCCAAGATAACTCCTTCCACTGTTTCAGAGCTGCTAAGCAACAATTAAGAGAAGTTGCATTAAATAATTAATTAATCACTTTAGTCACATTGAATAATTAATCACTCTGAGAGACGACAGCCCAATGACTTTCTCTACTGCCTTCGAATGCAACACTTGCTTTCTGATTCTGAATGCAGTGAAACAAACACAGATCTCTGTTTCTGGGCAGGCAGAATCTGATAGCTGTCACTGATTGAACTTTGTCACTACCAGCATACAGATGGACACTTGGTAACTCCTTCTCAGAGAGGAAAACATAGAGTAAAACTTGCAGCCAGCATGAGGCTTCATCCTTTGGCCAAAGTCAATGGAAAGTCTTAAATTCTTTCTGAGCAAGTATCTGCCCTTGGTCTTGTCCTTACTTGGAGATCCTTCTCTCTGCTGTACTGCAATCATTTCAGATTGAAGGGCAGAGGAAAATTCCTCAGTTACCTGCCCATAGCTTCGGGTCAGAAGTTCTGGGTAATTTTCTTTGAGATGCATTTTAAAGAGGGATGTAGTCATAGAGGAGCAGGAGGAGTTCTCAACCTGCAGTAGCCACCACTGTCATTTTATTTTTGTTATTGGGTACTTATAAACTTTGGGAGGCTACAGAGAGGCCAGAGAAATGGCTTGTCTTATTCTTTCTCTACTGAGCTATACAAAACAATCTTCAGCTACCATAATGTCAGCAGGAGCACAGCCCTGAATTGTCTCTGAAGTGTGTGCTGCAGCCTCTTGACATCCTCCATGCCATTCCTGCACAAAATATTTGTATCAGGCAGTACTACCCACAGAAAATTCTATTAGGTCTTTTTTTTTTTTTTTTTTTTTTTTTGAAATTGTAACATTTTTGAATGCACGTAATATTTAAGATGCCCTCCTCTCACTAAACTAGTTTGTGGCCCATGCTTTAGAAACAGAATCTATTCAGACTGCAGGCACATGAGCTACTGTAATTTGCTTACTGAAATTATTTTCCCTCACTCATTACTGCTGAGGACACTGCGGCTGCCCTCCATCTGTGGAGAGGTCTTCATAAGAAAATGGGGAGCAGTAGGGAAACAGCATGGATTCTCCAAAGAATGCCTTAGTTTATTTATTTATTTCAAATGTCTTTCATGTCTTGGCTTTGTGCATCTTTTCCAAGAAGCAAATGCTTCACAGATGGAAAGAAGCAATTTTCAGTTGTAAAAATTCTAAACAGTTCAGGTGAAATGAAAAACAGAGCTTCCTGGAGACATGCCAGCTTTTTTTTTTTATTCTTTTTTTTTTTTTTTTTTTTTTTTTTTTTTTGCCCCAGCCTCACTTTGATTGTAAAAATATTCACCCACCTCCAGACTTTATAGCATGAGAAATGCCCTTCCTGGGGTCTAATCCATGCCTGAGGTATCACTGCAGATCGATCAGAAAGGAAGGTTCCTATTTCCATATAGACTTTACACATGTGCTCTGATTTTCTGCAGGGTGGATCCTCAGTAACCCTGCTGCAAAAATTGAGTCTTATATAAACCAAGCTTATACTGGCATAGCTCCTCTTCTGGAAGGAGCTGTGCTATATTGTCATCAGGAAAAGGTCTAATTTGTCCACTGATACTCTGTTTTCTGTCAATTCAAAAGGTTAGGTAGTGAAAATAGGGAGAAAGGTCACAGTCAATTGGTGAGAAAGAGTAATGAGCTTATTTTTGGATTCCTCCTGCTGATAAAACCTTTCAGGATTTACAGCAGATCAAATTAGCAGGAGCTTTAGTAGATACCCTCATAACCTTTGGATATCACACACTGCCTATGGAAGTTAAATCTACTGCACACTGCCCATGGGGAGCTTAACCCATCCTCCAGGACATCTGCCCTGGAGCCAGACACCCACAGCCAGACACCTCCACATCCATGGCCTCCCATGTGTGGACTGAGGCACAGCAGTGGCAGAACCCAGCCCTGCTGGTGGGTATGGAGCTGCAGCAATCCCCACGTGGGGCAGGTGTCTGCAAGGAGGGGAGCAAGCCCAGGGCACGGAGCAGCTGCTGGGTGCTGAGGGTGGGTCCAGCTCCCTGGGCTCCAAATTGTTTGGGACCCTCAGGAACAGAGGCTAAGGAAAGTAGAGAAGGTGCCCTGTAACTACCAGCTGCTGCACATCCTGAGGAATGCAGGTCTGGCACACACCAACACCAAAAGCTCAGTCACTGGCGCCCTTTGGATTTTACAACATTTGACAAGCATGTCGTGTGAGGGCTACAGGAAGAGAGGGAAACACTCAGCAGTGGGTGCTGAATCAGGGTCTGAGTGTGCAATCCAAGGTTATTTGCTATAAAGTCTAGGACATTCCCTTTAAAATGTTAAGATGTGCAGGAAATGTCTGGTGACTTGTGTAACTGTTTGCAAGATATACAAACTCATCAGGCTCTGACTCCTAGGTCTTATGACAATAATGCAGTTTCTTCCAGACATGTTCAGTTGCATATCTGATACACATATTGCTCAGCCAAAATGACTTGTTAGTGATTTATTTGGAATATCCAGCCTTTACCATATGACATCACCTCCTCAACTTGATGAAAAAAAGGTTTAGACTGAATTCTTCCCATTAAAAATAATGGGGCAATGGTTTCTTGATGCCAATATTTACTGATATCAAAGCAAAATATTGTCTTGGTTATTTGTCTTAATTTAGCCCAAATAGTACACAAAGCACAGTGTACAAAAACAATATGTTCCTTCTTCTAGACCAGATCATCACTTACTAATTGCTATATGATTTTAATGAAAACAGAGGCATGATTTAGTTATGCTTTATAAAAATTATCTCACCATATTTGTTTTTCTTACCCTGATTGATAGAGAGGCCATGTAAAATTGCTTTCTATATCTGACTTCACACAGAATCTCAGAAACATTGCTTTTAAAATGTCCAAAATACAAAATACAGGAGAATGAGGCCCAGATCCTTTGCTAAGTTATGAAGAAGCAGTTACATTATGTGCATGTAACTTTTCATACACAGATAGTAAAATATGTACTCTGTGTGTGTGTGCCCACACACGTATAATTAATTTTTATACTTTAATTAAAGCTTACAGATCTCAGTGGTATTTGAACATTCCTAAAATTCAGGTATTAGATTTGGATACGTTTCGCACAGATCATTCAGTGTATCGAAATCCAATATAAAATCCAACCTAGCACAAGTTCATGTGAGAACTGACATGCTCAGAGAGAATCCTTTGCTTCTGAGCACGGAGCTGGAAGCAGACAGATATGTGCCTTACCTTCCTGTGACTTTTGTTCTGGTTAGAAACTCACATGGAAACCCAAGTGTTGCAAGCTCAGATAAAGCATCAGAGAAAAATAACTTCAAGCAAGGATTGACAGCTAGAAGACTTTGTGAGAGCTAGTCTGCTTCCAGCACACCAGATAAAGAAGACTTGAGCCCAGGTTTTTTACTCTAGGACACATTTGACAATGAATGGAACTGCCCCTTCTTTGTTGCCTTTCCATTGCTTAAGAGGCCTTTATCAGAAGGTACAAATGCATTTTTCTCAGGCATTTCTAACACAGCACCCCTTGTTTACAGGCATTCAGCAGATCTTTGCTTCCATCTACACTGGGAAATTTCTCCTCCTGCCTCCTCTTGGGCAGTTCCCATTCCAGGCTCCTGCACCAAGGCGGGTGTGGTGCAATGGGAACCATGTAGTCAGTGGCGAGCACATCAAAATTCATTAATTGACAACTCCTGGACTTCAGTGACTATGAACAAACCCAAACCCTGCCACACACATCCAGAAGTAACTTTTAGCCATAGCTCACACACGGTACTTCTGTGGGGAAGGAGGGAGGATTTCTGCCTGGCTGCCACTAGATGGAGTGAAGCCAAAACTATAGATTTTATTAGTCGAGATGGAAACACATCCTTTCCCTATATAGGTTTGGGGTTTTTTGTTGTTTGGGTTTTTTTTCTTAAATAAGTCCATTAAGCTGAGAACCAAGCATGTCTGGTTCTGGAGTGAGAGAGCCCTGTTCATGTTAATGTGCTGCTCCACACATGTGGACTTTCCATGCTGTACACCAGAGAACTGAAGTCAAATCCTTCAAAGACTGATTCCTTTCTTTGTCTTCCAGCACCCAGTTCAGATGAGTAAATGAGGAGTTTCAGCCATGGAGAGGGTCCTTGTTCTGTGGCTACACACAGGTTCTGTCTTTAGGTGTCTATGGTAGATCATTAATATCAGGTGGTGCCAACAACCTTCAAAGAGTTTAAGCAGTTATCCATCTTCCCTTTTTCTCTTTCACGCTGTTAGCTCACCTTTTGCACTTGCCCATGCGTGCATCTAGGCTCCCATCTCTGCTCAACTAATTACGTACTCATAATACATGGGGAAATAATGAGATATTTCTTCTTGGTGTGCAGTATGTCACTGTTAATAATATAATCTGTTAATATATATAATCACTGTTTTCATAGCACAGTTGGTACTTCCCAATGTGCTAATCATTGCTCTACTCCATCTAGGGGAGTTTGGTTATTGTTTTAAATTGCAGGTGACAATAAGGTAACAATTATGGTTTCTGAAAATCTAGTCACAGAGATGTGTACTTTTAAAAGTGCAGTGCAGTTTGAAAGCTGAGCATATCTACATAAAGTTCCTTACATTGTTGTTTTTTTAATTATACCAAATCTGCATATGCCTGAAACAGCTGAAATCCCCAAAAGTCCAAAGGTGTTTCAGGAATTGTTTTGCTTAGAAAATATAGAATAGAATAGAATAGAATAGAATAGAATAGAATAGAATAGAATAGAATAGAATAGAATAGAATAGAATAGAATAGAATAGAATAGAATAGAATAGAATAGAATAGAATAGAATAGAATAGAATAGAATAGAATCCCTTGAGCTGGAAGGGACCTACAATGATCCCTAGTCCATCAGCCTGACCAAGGCCTGACCAAGTTTAATACATGTTAAAGGCATTGTCCAAATGCCTCTTAAGCACTGAAAGGGTTTGGGTGTTGAAAACTTCTCTAGGAAGCCTATTCCAGTGTTTGATCACCCTCTCAGTATCTACTAAACTCCTAAGAATATTTATTTCCGCCTACATTGTATTTGGCAAGAAAATAAGTAATTGTTTCATACTCTTCCTTGAATCTGAATTATAAGCCATTTTTTTACCCTTATTCCTTCTGAAGGAGGAAACATTACTACTTTACAAACTTTGAAGGCCTTCTGCTAAGCAAATGAAAACCTTGTGGATTTCTGCTACTGCTAATATTCTTCTAGATGAGGCTGGTTGCATGTTACTTCTTTTCCAATAAGTGAGGCTCTTTTTACAGAACTCAGTGATGAAATGATTTAAGGCAATAGCTGCTCAGAAATCCAAACACATCTCATCAAGAGCCTTTTAAAAGAAAATTTTGTTGAGGAATGTTTCTGCTTGAAGAATAATCTTGTATTTTCTCCAGGAAGTTTTGAACAGATTGATAAAAAATTAGAAACTCTGAAACATTAATATAAATATAATTATTATTAATTGATTGACATAAACATAATTTTATTTGAGGTTTTGAAACTGATTAGTGGAAATCACAGGACAGCAAAAAAAGTTGACATTTCAATGTAGAATGCATCAATATGACACAAAACCACTGTTTCTGTCTGAAAGAGTCTTTCAACCTCTGTTAGAGAGCTCCCCACCTCAAAGGCTTAACTCCCCATGTTGTCCATGCACACTTTCAACCCTGCCAGGGTTTAATAATGAGGGACAGATTGTGAGATCTCAGCTGTGCAAGTAAAGCTGATTTTTTCTATTCCAAGATTGGCATTGAAGTGGATCAGGGCAAGAGCCAGACATTTTCTTCGAGGACAGGACAGGAAGAGTGGGAAGGAATACAGGAGAGAAAGAAAGAGAGAAGGAAATGCATTAGCAATCCAGGCTTGTTGTTTCTGGGACTTCCATGGGAAAGGGAAACTGAGTTCAGCTGGGCTGTGTCCAGCCAGGATTATGACAACTTCCCACACCCCAGCTCTTCCTTCAGCAAAGCAGTGGAAACATCCAGTTTAGCCCTCTGGCACACAGTCTGATTTCTAATCAAAAGTCATGAATTTCTAAGCCACCAAATTCTTCCTACCAACACTTTAAGATGGACAGAGCTGTCATATCATGACTTCCCAATTAGGAGTATGGCAAGGCTATCCCAGGTACTACAAGACATTTTGATGCAAAAAATAAAGGGCTCATTGACCCTTCTTCACTAATAATTTTCTGATTATCTCGCTCTTCCTTGAAAATGCTGCTGGAGTATTGGTTGAGTATCACATCTTATGAACATCAGGTACATCAATAGCTCTTGAAATTTGCATAGGCTTTCTTTCAGGGCTCTCACATATCTTCTAACTATTCCTCATCCTATTTTCTTCACAATAGCTGGCATCACTGCATTAAAAATGTACTACAAAGAAGTTTATGATTATTTGTTGCTTTGATTAAACACTGACTGTAGCCATTATTGTCCACATACATTTCTAATCTGCATGAGTAGGGGTATCTACAACCACTACCTAACTTCAGTTTCTTAAAAATCACATCAAATACAAAAGAATTAATGAGCTTTTTTGACACCTGATGGAGAGAAAGAAGGATGTTTATAAGGCAAATAATTTTTTCTGATGTCATATGGGAGGCTATGGTACCAATAACTCAAGGTGTGTCTTTTTCCTTCTGCCAGTCGTAAAAGGGGACCTAGGTGACTAACTTAAAGTAGATAATTAATACTTTAGAAGGTAAAATTGTGTCAGATGAATCCCAGCACCCATGTCGTAACTTTATCTTGCAGTGAAAAATGGGGGTTTGGCAAGCAAAAACCTCAGTATTGGAATATAGCTATGCATATGCTAATGATTATATATTTAAATACTAATGAGTCTATCCAAACCCCATAAAAGTACAACTATATTATTCTAACAACATAGTAATACTTTTCACCAGCTACATTATTTCCTTTTTCACTTGCCTTTCTATCTCCTCATTGTCTAGAAGACATCATTACCTAAATACTTGGTATGTGGTCATAGTTTTTTAACTTATTGAAAAAAATCTATTTGGAAACATCTCACTCTCTTCATTGCATATTGTTTGGCAATGAGGCCTTTTAAATTAGGTTGCTTCCTGTTACTCATCTTGTAAGCCTCAAGTCTTTAGGTAGTTTTGCAGCAATGAAATACCATTTTATTCTAAGGCTGTAAAGAAAATCGCTTCCTTCACCATTTTTCAGGCAGGACCACCAAACAAAGGGGAGAAGAGATCCTGCTGGGGGCTGCACTGGCTGTGCCTGAGGTCACAGAAGGGGAAAGTGAGCGGCTGCAGCTCATGTGCACACAGTGTTTGCTCCCAAAGTGTTTGTGCCTGGGAGCACAGCCTGAGCTCAGGACGGGCACAGCTCTGGCCGTGTGTCCTTGCCATTCAAACCTGTTGTTCAGCCAGCCCAGGGCTAGGCCTGTCCTTAGACATGAAGGAAAATTATGCCAGTGAAAGCAATTCTTTTTGATATGGAAAAACGTCAGAAGGGGCTCGGATAAGATTAGAAAAACAATTTCCTTTGCTGACCAAACACAAATTTTAAGCCAGGTCACCAAAGGTGAAATGTCACTACACCAAGTTATGTAGTTTTGACTTCCCTGTTAATCCTTATTTCAAGGTAATGAAACTTAACTGTCAGCTGGAATACCGTGTCCAGCCCCAGTATCTACACCTTCAAAAGGATTTTGAAAAATTGGAAAGCATTCAGGAAACCACTTCAGAAATGCTTTGAGAACCCTTTAATCCAGCAGACAAAGGCATAACAAGATCCAGTATCAGAAAGCTGTGTTTTGAAATATTCAGATTAAAATAAAGGTTATAAGAATTGCATAAGCAGGGAAGGATTACATTATCCATCGCTGCAAACATTTGAATCTAGACTGGTTTATCTTATTAAAAAGATCATCCTTTGCTTAGCTAGAACTATGGATTTGAGTAGAGAATGTCAAGATTTTTAAGATTCCTCTTGGACTTTGATAAGCAAGAAGCCAATGTGAAGTAAGGTACTTGCTTTCAAGCATTATGTCTCATGTCCTCTCCATTTGAGTATGTACTTAAAAGTTGGTACAATAGTTGCATACCCAAAGGAAAACCCAAGCCAAGCTTTACACAAACTTTGATCTTTGGTTATTTTAAACTATGATCTTTGATCCTTATAGATGAAAAAAATACATTGAGGTGGTTTTTTTTTTGTTTTGTTGTGGGTATTTTGTTTGTTTGGTTTGGTCTTTTGTGGGGGTTTGTTTTTTGGATGGGTTTTTTTTGGTTGATTTTGTGTTTGTGTGTATAGTAGAGATGTGAGTTATGGTCCAGTCTTAGATATATGTTCCAAGTGCTGGGGAAGAGGTGATGCTGCAAAGAATAACTATAGATAACAACATGCTCTAGTACTCTTTCTTTCCATAGTTATTAAAAGTTCACTTGAAAATCATGGATTCATGAGATTTGATCAGTATTTAGAGGCACTCAGCTATATTTTACTAATAGAATAAAATTCAGACCATTCATATTTTCTACATTTGACATTTTTATTGCAATGGTTACCTAGTATTGTTTATGTTACCTGAGTGGATGGATGGTCTAACACATCAAGCAGAAATACTTGTATGTATGTACCATCCACAGATGCTTCCTTGAGTAAAATTTTTTTACTTAATCAGAATATGAAAAAGTGCATAAGCAAAACTGAAATTATTTGAGGTCCCTAAAATATTCTCTGAGTTCTTTGCACCAGCACAATGAACTTTCAGAGGAAAGTGGACTGATACATGAGAGACTTGTGATGTTCCCTTCTCTTTAACACATAATTTTTCTCGGTGCTGTGCTGCACCTTTTACCTATTGCTTTTCCATCTCTTTGTATTTAACTTTGTAGTTGTGAAATCTTTCTGTCACCAGAGCTTTCTTAGACTTCTCCTTATGTCTGTTTTCTTCCCATCCTGATCACTCCAATTCCAGATTATCCCATTCCCACAGGCCCTAAGTTTAGAAAAGTATGCAAATTGTGAAAATTAGGAGGCATATGTGCATGTTCCCTTGCTATAGCTGCACTATGAAGTTTTGCTCATCTGAAGTCCATTTTTCCACTGCAGATGTCCAAGGCACCTGAATGAAGCATATGGTACTTTATGACATGAAGTAATATTCTCACTATGTGCACCCATAGCACTTCAGGAGCAGCAGAAGTTCTAACCTTTATCTCTAAAACTTTTTGAATTTCCTGTGGTTGGAGGGAATAGCACTAAGTCTGCCCTCTTATATAACATTTAAATCAGACAGCAATGGTATTGAAAGCAGACCTGTAGACATGTTTATATATTCAGAAGTTTGTTTGCTTACTTCTGATTATGTAAGTTGGCTTGCTAGGAGCAACATATGCCTCCTTTTTCAACTAAAGGATTCATGAGGCTGTTAAGTGAAAGTGCAGATCTAGGATTAGAACAAAAATAACTATGGGGTGCATTGACTTCTGGTTTCTAGAGTGATTTAAGTGGTCTAATCTTGTTTCATTAGCCTGTGAATTTCTCCTTATTTCTACCCAGGCTTACCATCATATATAGAAAAGTGGATTATTCAGATCTTAAATAGCATGACATGAAAAGAGAGATAAGTATGCATGGCAGTACTGTCATTTTTAACTTGCTGAAGATCCTTGAGTACTTTGCAGCTGTAAGCTTTATAAATACTTGTTTGTAATCAAATACATCATTTAGAGAAAGTACAGTGCTTTTCCACATGCAGTGTCAAGCACTCAGGAGAACTGTTGCAGACCCTGTGAAATAATAAATACCTGCACTGCCTGGACTGTTTGGTGTTCTTTATGGATGAGCCCCTTCTGATCCTTGCATAATTTAACATAAATTAAAATAGATAGCATATTTTATCTCTTATTGATATCAAAATGGATCAGCATTTATGTGAACAGTAAGACATCTCATTATCAAATCTTATTATCAAATTGAATAATTACCAATGTTAAGCTACATGAAGCACCTTTTGATGTCCATTATTCTGGTAATAACCCTAGTCCATCACTAAGGAAATAAACAGAACCATAGAATATCTTGAGTTGGATACAAGCATCAAATACAACTCCTGTCCCTGCACAGGACACCCCAAGAGTCACCATGTGCTGGACAGCATTGTCCAAACACTTCTTGAACCCTTTCAGGCTGGTGCTCTGACCACTTCCCTGGGAAGCCTGTTCCAGTGTCCAGCCACTCTCTGGATAAAGAACCTTTTTCTAATATCTAATCCAAACCTCCTCTGACACAATTTCATCCCCTTCCCTTGTGCTCTGTCCCTGGGCACCAGAGAGAAGGGATTGGTGCTTGCCCCTCAGCCTCCCCTTGCAAAGAAGCTGTGGACTGCTGTAGACTACAAAAGACCACAATAGTTTTCTCAGGTTTTTTTCAATACTTTTCCCTCAATAGTTTTCTTGAGTGTTTGTAGAGGGCAGTTGATTTTTGAGAATGGAGAACCATCTGCATTCATTTAGATTCCAGCTCAGCCTCCCAGAAGGCAGCAGGTGAGCTGGGTTAGCATCCTCATGGAAATCAGGATGGCTGGAGCAGGAAGATGGCACACCTTGCTCCTAGAATTTGTGACAGAGCTCTTCAGGTGCCAGATTTGCTCTTGATATGTTTTTTTTTTTTTTTTTGTAGTTCTGCTCTTTTATCAGTTTGAACCTAACATTGCACCCTTCTGACAAAGGACATAGTCAGCTCAAATCCAAGAAATTCCTAGCCTCTTTGAGAAGATAAAAAGACAAATATTTTTAAAATATTTCCTTAAATTCACTCTCTTTAAATATTCTCTCTTTACACACTTAATTTTTATTGCATAACACACTGTACTTGGGGTCATATTTTATTTAAAAGACTTCACAGTGAATCCACCCACAAAGATTTCTTAATAACTAGCAAAAAATAAAGAAGGAACTGAAGGAATTAAGAAACAATGTGCTATATTAGTTACTGCATATATGTCTGTCAAAGTTTAGCTGGATAATTTAATCAGAAATGTATGACATTAGGAGCAAAGAGAGCAAAGAGAAGGAAAGAATTCCATCATTCACATAGAGTAGATGAATGAAGTATTAACTGTGCATAAATTGTATAAAACTGGCCAGGTAAATTAACAAAACTTGTCCAAAATAATTCAATTAACGGTCAAATTTTACAATTAAAACTGCTGGTGCTGTTCAAACTGGTCCATTCCACTTAAAAATATTCCTAGATTCCCAGCAAACAGAAGATTCCACTTGTTCTGGCCAAATCTCAGTCCCATTCTGTTTCATGCAACACAGTGAATGGTTTTGTAGTAATAGAATTTTTTTTGTTGTTATTCAGTTTTCATAGTCTCTGATCACATTTATTTATTTCCTATTATGAAAAAAGCCTCTTAAGAAAATTACTTAAAATCATAAAATGTTAAGGGTTGGAATGGACCCTAAATATCATATAGTCCCAGCCTCACCTGCCATGGGCAGGGACAGCTTTCACTAGACTAGGTTGCCCAAGGTCTTGTCCAACCTGCTATTGAACACTTGCCAGGGCTGAGGCATCCATAACCTTCCTGGGCAACCTGTTCCAGTGTCTTACCACCCTCACTGTAAAGAATTTCTCCCTAATATCTAAACTTTTCTACCCTAATTTTGCTTGCAACCATTACTCCTTGCTCTGTCACGACAGTTCCTGATGAGGAGTCCCTCAACAGTTTCCCTGCAGGATCTCTTCAGGCACTGGAAGGCTGCTGTGAGTTCTCACACAACCTTCTCTTCTCCAGGATGAACAGCCCCAACTCTTGCATCCACCTTTCCAGGGAAGTTGCTCCATTCCTCTTAAGAACTTCATGGTCCTCCTCTGGACTTGCTCCAACTGTTCCATGTGCTCGTGTTGGGGACCAGAACAGAACACAGTACTCAAAGGGGGGTGTCACAAGAGCAAAGTAGAAAGGGAGAATCACCTCCATCAATCTGTGACCAGACTCCTCATGATGCAACCCAGGATTCCACTGGAGAATCTTTCTGGGTTGCCAGCACACATTGCTGCTTTATGCTGAGTTTTTCATCAACCATCACCCCCAAGTCCTTCCCCACAGGGCTGCTCTCAATTACTTTTGTGCCCAGCTGGAAGTGTGCCTGGGATTGTTCTGACCCAGCTGGAGGACCTTGCACTTTGCCTTGTTGAACTCAATGAGTTTTGCATCAGCCCATCTCTCAAGTGCGCCCAGGTCCCTCTGGATGGCATCTCTTCCCTCCAGCGTGTCGATTGCCACTCAGTGACACCACTCAGCTTGGTGCATCAGTGAAACTGCTGAGGGTGCACTCAGTCCCACTGCCCGTGTTGCCAGCAAAGATATCAAACATAAAGGGATCTGCACCAGGCATTATGTTTTCAATAGCTTGCAGAGACAGCCATATGTGGCAAATGTTACATTATAAGATATTCTGTGCTCTGTCACCTTATTCAGAAGCAGCTTAGTATTATTTCTTCATAACAATTAGCTGACATGTTCATAATACATTTGAAATATTGAAGAGGATGCTGTCTTTTGTTTGAACTGATGGTTTCAGTTAAATGCTTGGGTATTTCCCAAAATATCCAGTGCCAATCACTATCAGTGAGATATATTTAGGTTTAATTAAAATATCAGTTTAAATTGTGCCATGTGATATTAATATAACATGGGATATTAACTTCTGCCTTGTGTGATGCAGATATTAAATTGTTATCACATGTACTCCATCCTCAACACAAAATCTTAAAATCCGACCCGCTATCAGCCCTACCCATCATATTATTTTTTTGACTGGAGCATCTTCTGCTGTGTGGGGTGGAGGTAGGCTCTGTTGGCTTTGTGCAACTCAAACATCTTCCACAGCCTGCTTGCTCTGTTGTGGTGAGGAAGGTGCTTGTTAAGTTCAAAGGAGATGTCCTCAGTCATGGACAGCAGTGGGCTGCTTCAAGAGCAGTACCAGGGGAAAGCCTGAAGTACACAGAGCAGAAGGGATGGAGCATTCCTTACAAAGTGTATCAGTTATAGCAGGCTGAGAATTGTCCTTTCCTCCTCTTCATAGCTGCTGTGACATGAGATCCACAAACAAGGACAATATGTTGCTTTTTATGAATTTCTTCTCTTTTGCAACATGATGCAACTAGTTAGGCTTCTTTCATCTCTGAAGTTCTGAATGATTTTTCCTCTGAAACACTAGAGATTTGAAACACTTCAGAATGCAAGAAGCTAAAGCAAGAAACTGGGGCATGTTATACGAGGATACAATAATTACAGCTGGATTATAGACCAGATTTTGAGAGGAAAACCACCAGGAGATGAAGAACTAAAGTGGAGCAAGAATACAATAGCTGATGCAGCTGGAGACAACCCCCCCCCCCAAATTCTGAAACTTTGAATTTTACTTTTTCTCCTTTTCATGTTGTATGAACTTGTGCTGTTTGGGAGTAGAGAGAGACGTCACACAGAAAGCATCACTTTTAAGAATCTCACTCAACACATTTTCATGAAAGAAATTAACCAGAGACCCTGTTAATTACTCACAGTTCTTGGAAGAAGCTATATTGGCTGCCTTCCTAGTTCCACACATATTGCCTTTATTAGGCGTTATACAGCAAGTGAATCATACATGACAGGGCTAGTCTGGCTCTAATATTTTGAGGTTATCTGGTCCTATTTAATGATGTTCCCTAGAGATCCAGATGTCCCCAAAGCCCCTCATGGCAGAGAAGGAAGAGAACTCATCTCAAATGGACTTCTGTTCTCTGCTGCTCATCTCTCTTCTTGGTCTAGATAATATTGCAATCCAACCAGGGAAAATAAAGATGGAGTGGAGATTAACTGGTGACTTCATTCATTCATTTCATCCCAGATTTTAGCAGGATTGTCTGCTCTAAAACCAGTACAGCATCATCAAAACAGGGTAAAAGAGTGTCTAAAGTAAATTTAGAGAAGGGGAATGACAGACTTCAGAGATGTTAACACCATTTTTTTCTGTTGTTACTGAGAGTTGTTACAAGCAAAGGAATGGACTGGTCATAGACTGTATGAAACAGAAAGTATAGGATGTGTGTGATGCATTGGCACATGAAATCACAGCTTTCATTCTAGATTAGCAGTTTTTAAAGGATTCTGGATAGCTCAGGTTTCTCAAGTTATTTTGGAGAATTGAAAAGTTTTGTAAAGTATTCATGACTTAATGAAGCACAGCTTTAAAGGTAGTGTTGAGAGGCACTGTTGACTACCATGTTCTGAGAGAGGACCAGTGAATATTTACAAACCCATTCTGTCTTAAAAGGGCATTAACATTTCATACCCTTCTCCTTCCCTCTGGTTTTTTTCTTTCTGTTCTTCACTAGTTATCCCTTTTCTTATTATGATCTCCTGAAAAAGAGTATGGCAGCATTTTATGTTAAATCTTCATCAGTCAAAGTTGAAATCATCTCCAGGGTAGAAAAAAATTCCAATCAAGGAGAAATTTACTTCAGGTTCTGTGCAGACTGATCTTATTTAATCTGGTAAACTGAATTTGTGAGCCTTCTGGAGACTTTTCAAGGGTGGATGTGTGAGGAGCAATTATTTCCTCCCAGAGAACAAACAAAGGAGAAACAACCTTCAACTACCTAAAGTCTGAGTGTGTGGAGCACACAGATGGGCTCAGGGCATCTGGATAGCTCAAATGAAATTTTGATGAAAATGAAGTGAAAGAAGCTAAAGTAAGGTGGTAGCACTTTCTTTTCCTTCCAAGGTGAGCAATTTATATTTGAAGTCAGAACCAGGCAATACTAAGTGTTTCATTCATGATGACTGTGTAATACAGAGATGGCATTTTTGCCAGGAATACATTTATCCATGTTAATGAAGTTACTCTCTGGGGGTTGTGTGAAGTATTTACTCATGTTCCGGGATGGGATGTTGCCCTGTCTAGGTAGAGACATATTTTAGAGTTGTTTTTCACACAGCAAAGATAAAGTACTGAAAAAAAAACAGGATCAAAATTACCGCTGCCTAGAGTGCTTTCCTGGCTTGAATCCACAATGTTAGAAGGAACTCCAAACTGAAAAACAGGTGCACTATGTCCGAAGGCATTTAGGTGCCTAATTGTCTGTGAAAACAGCACGAGCCCTTGGAGATCTTGACAAGTGTGATTTATCTGGCAGGGACGCCACGTTCTCCTGCACTCTTGCATCTTCTCCCAAGCCCCGGCCCAGCGCTGCCCACACGACCTGCGGCAGCGGCGGCTGGGTTATCGCAGATAAACCACGTGCCAAGGCCAAGCAGCTTCTGTAGCTCCCATTCAGAAAGGTGCCTCTGAACAGAAGTTATTAAGGAGCACAAGTGGAATACTTGTGCTAAGTGAGTGTAGCTGGGGCGGGGCCAGCCACTGGAACTGAAGAAACTCGAGACCAGGAGTCAGTCACCAAGGACAGACCAGCCCAAGGCTCCAGATGGAAATGCACCCAGGAAAACTGAGAAATCAGGGCTACCTCAAACCAAATAGCAAATCAACAGCAAGGTCAGGAAATCAAAGAGCTTGCACTGAAAGTCTTGGATAAATGTGAACTAGGACTAGCACAAGACAATGCAAGTTAGTCGAGAGGCAGGAGCCATGAAGATAAAAAGGGGTATTTGTAAGGCAGTGAAGCCAGTTTGTGGGACTGTACTGAGTCAGAAACACATGGCATCTCCTGGACAGTCAGGAGTCTCAGAACACCAATCTCCCAGGAGGGTACTGAGCCAGCTCCTGGCTGCAGAGCTTGACCACTTACTCAGGGCCTAAGAGAGGAGGACATGTGTGTAACCTGGCACAAATGACCAGTTTGTTCAATCAGTGCAGATATGTCAATTTACAAACAGGAATAATTCATATAATCACCAGTGGGGACCACCAGATCTCCCAGGTTTCTTCTGTTCTGATTTATGTAACTGTGGATTGTGTCTTGGGGCAGGAATGGGGTTGGGGTATGTGACTGACAGTACCATCTCTCAAGCCTCCTCTGGCTCTGGGGCTGTGCTACAGCCCTTGGTGCTCTGCAGGCACTCCTGCCAGATGTGCTCACAGATCAAGACAAGCTCTGTGTTCAGAGCTGCAAAGCAGAGCAGTTTCTGTAGTGGTGATGACAAAGACACGGTCCTTGCTGTGAAGGAGATGGGCACCAGTTGTTTGTGTTTTGTCTCAGTGTGAGACAAAAGACACGGATTACAGTCATTCCTGAAGTATGGCCACATCAGTAGAATGTAGTCATTAAATCTGTAGATTAAAAGTAGGTATAGGCTTCAACATCTTGCTGAATTAATGGCTCTGTAATTGCCAGGGGACATTAAAAGGTTAGTCTGTTAGTTTAACTACAGCACACAATAGAAGTCAGGCGCTCACAGTGGAGGAAAGATATCAATAAAAATGTGCTTTACAGTTATATTGCTGGATAAATGCTATCTGCAGAGTATAACTATTTTAGGTTTTAAAATCAAAACAAAAATATGAATAAATAACTAAAGTATTTTTAATGGCATAAAATTCTAGTTGTATACCACACCAAATAATAAATATTCTTTGTGTTTTCCATGTCAGATCAAGACCCTTTGCAGTTCTCACTAACCAAACTGAAAAAAAAAAAAGAAAAAAAGTTGTTTAGAGTCCAAAATACCTGTTTGTTTACTACTATGTATGTGAAAGAAATATGTGGGAAAAACAATCATTGATCAAACAGAAAATGAAACATTTTTGGTTTGAAAATAAAGCCCATAATGAGAAAATAAAAATTATTTATGAAGTCAAACGACTTTTAAATCTTTAAATTCCCCACATACCTTCAAGGATTATAGTAACCTGTGGAAGGTCATTATAGTTATAAGGGAAAAGATTAAATAAGCACTTAAGCAGACATAAATAAAACAGACAGGTTAAAAGCTATTAAATTGAACAAGACTAGAGGGAAACTTATCAGTGCTGTAAAGGAATCCAAACACAGAAGGAAACAAACACAATGTTGAAATTAGCTAATGGGAAGTAGCAACTCTTGAAGTACGAAATCTTATTAAGTCCCAAGTCATCTATACCAAAGAAAGTTCTTGGTCCATAAGGAGGACTATGATGAATATAATACGGGAAAACTTCTGTAAGGAGGTCAGAGCTTTTCCTCCCAAATAACACATAACAGGATATAAAATTTGCATCAAAATTATACGACAATATGATTGAAAACTAGCAGCTAGAAGGAAGCCTAAGGGAACAGCCTGCTCTGATGTTTGCTTCAGCCAATGCTCAGCTGAAGGGCCGTACCCCTTCCTCTGACACAAATGCCCATCTGTTGAGGGAGAAAAACAGGAGGCTGAAAAGAGGTCTTGAAAATGGAGTCTGCATTCTTCCCAGAAAAAAAGTCAGAGTGAAGACAGGCAACACTTTCTGACTTAGGAAATACTGAAAGAAAGTGTTTATATATATATATGTCAGACAGTCATTTGGATCAGGAGCATGCAGGGAGAGATATGCCTGTGGCAGAGGTGTCAGGGGGGCAGTGGAGGTGCAGTGGCTGCTGTGTCTCTTGGGCCATGGCTGGAAATGTAGCTTGGTCTCCAAACCAGCAATTTCATTTCTCCAGAGAAAAATAAATCAGCGACATGTGAAGGAAAAACATATAATAAAAAAGAAACAGGATCTTTTAGTTATTCTTGGGAGGTAACTGAAGTTCCAGAGGTGTCATTGAATTCACTGAATTCACTGTGGGATGTTTTTGCTACTAGAGCTTTTAAAATGAGGGATGGATTATACTCCAAGTATGGATATTTCTAAATACGTCTGGGTTTATATATTTCTCAATATTTCTATTTTTATTTTTCTGACTTTTGCCTGTACAAAATACAAACAAAACCATTCTTAACTAGTTCTGTATGCCCCAAACAGACGAAAGTATGCATGCTTTATAGGGAATGAAAGATAATATGCCATTTTGTAGGAAAAAAATATTTAAATACAGAATAAATTTAAAATGTTATGGAGATGTCACCATTAAAAATGTACATACTGGTGTCACGCAAAGGTATCTCTGCAACTCCATTCTCTGTTTCAAATGCTTCAATCTGCCAAATTTGGATAAACAGTGAGTTTTAATAGCATCTGATGTACCAACAGGCGTAGATGGTGCCTAATTCAACACCATCAGTTAAATGCAGGTCATTGAATTAATTAACAGTGCATCTGTTATAACTCATCATTTTGTTCTCCCTAACTTTAATAAGCAATTTTGCCAGCATGCTTACTGGAAATATTACAACATCTTCCTGCACTGAGAAAACCCACAAGACGTATTTATCTGGTTATATTGTTTAAAGAGAGGGTCAAACCAAAGGCTTGCCATTTTGCCCAGAAGACAGGTCTAATATCTGCCTTAAGATTACAGCACATCTGCAGGAGGGAGAATACTTTTCCACAGGTCCCTTAAGTCATCCTGAGCAAAAGGAATACCAACACCAAAGATGCACCAAGGAATGACAGCCACAGCCGCTGAGAGTGAATAACCTGAGATTCAGGGCGAGGAGGCATCCTGCTTCTATTTTTTGTGCATGCCAAGATTTGACGTGTAGTTAACCCAGCTGGGGCTAGGAGCCCAAACAGCGCAAGGAAAGCAAACTCAACTCAGGCAAAGAATGCTTTGTCCTACCTCAGATTTAGCCCTCAGGTGATCAAGCACTGCATGCTTTTAATTTTACTAGCTAGGGATATTTTTTTAAATGTTCAGAGAACAAACGTGTCTGAATATTGAGCATGACACGAAATGACATGAACGCTTCAAGTCGCGGGTCCCTCAGCCCACGGAGGAAGATGCGGAGGGAAGGAGGGCGTTTTGTCAGACCCACGGTGAGAATGTCCCTCCATAAACAAAGGGCCCGGGATTGGAGGTTTTGGGGAGGGAGGGCGCGGGGGCAGGAGCGGAGCCGGCGGGCGCGGCAGGTCGGGCGGGCGGCGGGCGCGGGGAGGAGCGCGGGAGCGGAGCGGCGCGCGTGGGGCGCGGAGGGGAGGCGGGCGGGAGGCGGCGGCGGGCAGGCCGGTGTGAGCTGTTTGGCCACCGGAGCCAATCGAAAGCGGGGCCTTGATCCTCTCCCCGGGCAGTGGCTGCGCCGAGCCAGTGCCGCGCTCCCCGCAGCCGTCGGGACCGGCACGGCCGCCTCGCCCGCTCCGCGCACCGCCGGCCCCAGCGAGCGCCTATGGGCATCTGCAGCCGCCCGGGGCTTCGCACCACCGGCACCAGCGGCACAGGGCGGCGACCGCCACCGCGCTTCATCGCCCCTTGGGATCTATAGCCGCCGGACGGACCCTTCCCCGCCTCCCTGCAGGTATGGGGCGCCCAGCGCCCTGACCCGGCACCGCTCCTCTGGCGGCCGGCTCGCTCCCTTCCTCCTCCTCCTCCTCCTTCTCCCCTGTCCTCCTACCGCCCCTCCGGGGACAGGCGGCGGGGCCCGCGGTGGCGGTGACAGCGCGGGGCCGCCCGCAGCCCCGTCCCGCAGCTCCGTCCCTCGCCCCCTGCCCGCCCGGTGCAGCCCGGCTCGGCTCGGCCCGGCCCGGCTCGGCTCGGCCCGGCTCGGCTCGGCCCGGCTCGGCTCGGCTCGGCCCGGCTCGGCTCGGCTCGGGGCAGCGGCGCGTCCGAGCGCTCGGCGCCCGCGGGGCGCTCGCAGGGCGCGGAGCGGGAGCAGCGGGAGCGGCGCCGAGCTCCGGCTGCCTTGCTCCGAGCGCCCCGGGAAGGCACCTGGATGGCCAGGTCCCCACGCTCCCTCCCGAAGGAAAAAGGAATACAAATCAGGAAAAAAATTAGCTCGTGCTTGAAACCTGTGCCCCTTTGTACCTTTCTTTCTTTGCTTTGGGTTAATGATGGTTTGTGATTATGAAACCCCACGAGGGATCAGCTCCAAGAGCGAATAGCATTACTTTAAGTCATGACTTGGAAATATACGTGTGTGTATACAGACGCTTTTTTTTTTTTTTTTTTTTACCTTGAACTTGAGGATTATACAAACCCATGTCTCTCACAGGGAGCTGCTGACTGACTTTCTGCTAAAGTTAAGGAAATACTTGTGCTTCCACAGGTCTTGCAGAATTGGAGACACAGGTCTTATAAAAAAAATTGCAGTGGCATTTGGCTGAATAGCTCTTATTTTTAGCATGCTATTGTGAAAGTGGTTATATAACTTCTGGTGCATTTTTGAGGACAAAATTAACAGCTCATAACAAGTTAAACCTCTTTTTGTTTTTTTAATTTTTTTTTTTCTCTGAAAGAAGAGAAATAAACAGAATTAAATTCCAATGAGTAGAGTCAGGTGAGCTTCAGCCCAGCGATAGAGATTCCCTGAGAAAAAGCCCCAGGTTATGAATCCTACAGCCCTCTCGACAGTCATGAAGCAGCAGGTGCAAGACCAAGCAATGTCAGAGCCCCAGTTAGGAAGTTGGTTATCAGGCTGCTCCAAGGCTATTTCTTGCTAAACCGGGGTGAAATCAGCAAGCACTTCAGAATCTTATGTTCCCACCCGTGGCAGTGCAATACAGATGCTGTGTTTCCTTAAGGGATTAGATTGTTTCTTGAACTTCAAGTGCGCACAGCCTGAAGTATTTGCTTATAATGCTTGATGTATTTTAATGCAGATGCTTCACTTGCAAAACTTGGTTCCTGCTTCTCAGGCTGGTCTTTCTTCATTACTTGCAAAAATTGAAGAAGAGTAATAGCCTAAGATTTTAAAAAATTGCTTCAAAAAAGTAACCGTGTGGAACAGCAGTGTGCCTCCGTGGAGAGCCAGGACGTGAGGGTGCTGTGACAGTGTCCAGGCTCTGAGCAAGTGGTCTCTCTCTCACTTTTGTTGCATGGTCCTGCTGTCATCCAAGTGAAGTCCTAAGTTCTAAACATTTGTGATCACTGTGCAGCTGAGAAGAGAGAACTTGTTTGCAAAATCTCTGTTGTAGGATGAGCGAGAAACTTAGCAAGTAGGATTTTGCCTTCTCACCTTCCTTGTAGCCCACTGTTCAGGCAGAGCTCTTGTGTGCGGGCAGGAGGAGTGTCTGCTAGCAGCAGGTTTTGCTCAGTCTTCCACTGCAGTATAAATAAGTGAAAGATGTGTCAGTGAAAAGCATAAGTAAGACCTCCACAGGAGTAACACAAAATAAATGCCGCTAACCCAAGACTTAGAGCTGATTTGTTCAGCTGAAATGTATTCTTTTTTTAACCTTTCAAATAGACTGTGCCTGACTTTCAGTGGGGAATAGAACAAATGTATGAAAAGTTGAAGAATTTAACTATGGAGATCTTTGTTCCTTTTCATAGTACCAGGTGAGGGTAAAAATTAATATCTGAAGTACCCACTGAACTGCATCAATAAATTGGAAAATGCTGGGTTTCAGTCACCATTTGTTAATGTCTATGAAAGTGCAAATCTCAGAGATCCAGATCATCTTTTGTAATAAATAGTCCTGTTTGAGTTTTGTTTAATATGTCTGGTAAGTAGTTTATTCTAACATTATTGCTAAAATAATGTAATAATTCTAACCCACTCATCAGAAACTGATAAATTCCAATTTGGGATTGGTACAGTGGTATTTACCAATTTCTGATCTAGAGTTAGAATAGTTTCAACGAGCAGCTCCAAGTTACTGAGTAAGAATTGACTGGTTCAAACTACTGTGCAGACTTACTGACATCTGAAGAGTATCTTAAAGAGTAGCACAAAGAAGACATTCCCTCTGCTCACAGACGCTCTCTGGTGTGGTTGTGCATTTATAGTGTTGTGGTTCATGTCAGGAGTGGGCTTTTGATGCCCATCCTTCAGTTGTTCCACTTACTATCCATCTCCTCCTCATGGTGAGCCAGTTGGATTCCTTTAAGATGAATCTAAACTAAAAGACATGTTGGAGTTGTTGCTGGAAATATGATCCATAGGACCAGCTCTAGCCTGAAGTAAAACCCTATAAAATGCATACAATGTCTTCTGTGCCGGAATGTTGTGCTGTGCCTGTCAGTTCCTGTTGGGCTGTGCTAGCTGCTGCAGTAGACCTGGTCCATTTGCAGCATGCTTTTGCTGAGCTACCACGCATTCTGGAGCCCATACTAGCTGTCTTTCCCAGGGATGTGGGCTACTCCCTGCTTCTTGCACCATTGCTCAGGTATCTTACCAAAAAACTCCTGGCTCAGCTGGAGAGCACAGCTCTGCAACCAGCCGGGGCTGTCCTGCTGAGATCTCTTCAGTTCTAAATGAAGATGGCTAATTTTTTTTTTCCCTATTCTGGCATGTGATAGCAGATTAGCTTTTTGAGTGGGAACTTCGGATAGTGTAGCCTTGTGCTTGTGTGCTGGGTGTGGCCACAGAAGTTGCATTTAGGAAGGGACCGCTGGTTCTTCACGGTTGTTCGCCGGTCACCGGCCATATCCCATATAAAGGTCCATAAGGCTGTTTGTATTCCTCATTGTGTTTGGGAGTGGTGAGCAATGCTGACTTGATACTTTGAAACTCATTTAGAAATGCTTCGCTGTGTTCCCTCGGTGCAGCATCGTGGCCGGCTGCATCTCCCACAGGGCAGCAGAGGCATCGCTTGGGAGGAGATCCCGCCTGAGGGGTTATTCCTGGCTTCCAGCACATGATGAGAATCATGCTCTGATCCTGGAGTCTAGTTGCCTCAGGCAGGGGGCAGTGTTTAAGGGAAGATGTTTAGAAACATCCACTTGAAACTTCAAGCTTCATTAAAACATGTTAAACCTTTTTTCTGCAGTTTTCACTATAAAAGGAAAATATTTCCACTCTCTCTTTTTTGGTGATTTGGCTGGCTTCTTAGAGTTTCATGTTTTTCTTTAGTTTGCTTATTTGGGAAAAATTGATTTTAAACTGAAAAATTATTCTGTTAATTATAAATGGTTATCTCTCTTATGAAAGCATTTCTTACTTAAAAATATATTATTGGAGCAATGAATTTCTTACCACCTCTTCAGTTTTACATACATTTCCATTGGATCATGATGGAAATGGTAGGATTGCATGTGCATAGCATGCTTGATACAAATACTCTTCTTGTCCTGGATCACTGCTCCAAGACTGCTTTTAGACTGCAGAAAATGTTGTGCTATGCGAAACAATAGGAAGTAAAAAACAAGAGAGCGTTTCCCTCTCACATGACTATATTTCTCTTGCTAGAAGTTCTCTACTCCAAGTCTTATTTCAATGCATAGCTTCTCTGTGGATGAAGTATAGATTTAACATGAGTTGTGTAGATGATGATATGTCACTTGAAACCATGGTATTTCTTGTTCTCAATGCATTAAGCCTTTTATTATCAATTTTAAGAAGATTTTTGAGGCCTGTTTCAGAAAGGGAAGCAGACCATAAAAATCTGTCTCGCTCCAGGACATTAGAACAGAGGGCAATCCATCTTTCAATATCTGGTGTGATACAATCATGGCAACTTCAGTTGTAACCTGTCTTTCTCAAAAAGTCGTCTTACAGCACCTACTTTTAACTTTTTTTTCTTCTATGCTTAACCATACTTATCTATGACATTCTGAATATTTTGTTCTTTGTTGCTGTTCAGATAATATCTCTAAGAGTTATAATGGTGTATTTTAGATTAGCCATAAAATTAAGGGGATTTTACTAAGGTCAGTTTTTCGTGCTGCCATATAGAATTGGTTATACTGTAAACATGGGTTGTAGATAGAAATATACGTGTTACTGTCTTTATTGCAAGACTGTTAGAGAAAGAAAAAGGGTATATTTATCTCTTATTCCTGGCAGGTTTAAAATAATTGTTGCTTAGGAAGTATTTTCAGAAACCATAATAATGAAACTTGAGGAAATTAAAACTGTGATACATTCAAGTAGAGAAAGACTGATAAAGCTTTTGTTTCTGTCTATTTTGTGTTAAGGAAGTGGGAGAAGCAAAGTACACTGTGAAAGGAAAATGTATTATTTACCCTCCAAATTTCATTTTGGAACCAGTTTTTATTGAGTGTGATGGGCAGTGCACAAATGCAACATCAGACTGTGGATTTAACGCAATAAATCTTGAAAATTTCCTGAATTTTTAACTTCTCTTAAAACTTGGAAACAACACTTGTACAGCTCATGCAGAACGCCTTGTTGACCTTGTGTTGTACAAACACTTTGTGGAGTTGGAAAACTGTGTTGAGCTGGTCTAGATGTGAATTAGCTGTCTGTCTCCGTTTACATGCAGTTCTGTTGTGGATTCCAGCCATGTCTCATCTATCCTATTACCCTACTTGAGTGCTGTTATGATAATGCTCAAATAGACTGATATTATACAGTAGTGCTAAGAAGAAAACAAACAGCATTGTAAAAATTCTCCATGACCATTTCTGGCATGGAACCGCAGGTTTTTTCCCTGGTGCAAATCTCAGACCTAATCTCATTTCCAGTTAGGCCAAAACACTAGCTTGGCTTAGAGTTAAGCAAGATCCTGCCCATAAATCTGGCCAGTCTCCATTAAGATAACATCTAGAAAGTTGTCATTTAAAAATATGTGGGAGAGCTTGGGATAGGGGTATAAATAGTGGGTCAGAGCTTCTATCCAAAAGGAAAACATCCAAAAGGAAGCTCTCAGATATCAGACATCCTTGCTCTAGGCATGTTCTTTGTTATGATCCATCTATCGTTTGTTCTTGTTCTGTCAACATAATTTGGAGCTCAGTGTCCTTTTGTGAGGAACAAGAGGAGGCTGACAGGCAATGAGGATGGGAATATGTGAACATGTTACATGACTTAATGGATGCATCCAGTAAAGTCTTCTAATAAAGAGAGAGATGGCTATCGCTTGTGTTTTGATTTAAATAGTTCTCTGGCTGACACCTTTCAGATTACTGCACACAATGGAGTTATACTAAGCATGTTTGTTGACTTTGGTCTATAGTCTTCATTAATGATGTCCATGGAAACTTTGCCTGATTCTTCAGTGAGAGCAGCTTTTGTTGAGATTGTTTCAGTTTGTAAGTAGTCAGTCTTCAGACTAAGTCTAAGCATCTTGGATTCCATGTAGGCAGGGGAAGATTGTTCATCTATCTCTTTAATACTTCCATTCCTTACTGAAGCTGAGCCTTTGGTAAAGTCATAGATCAGAATGTGTGGCTTCTTAACTGTAGCTGAAGCTGAAGATTCAAATGTCACAGAAACTTATTATGATTATTAGGAATATTAATTCTTTTATTCAAAAATCACAGAAGATACCTGAAAATAGCACCATTGTGTTCCATTTTTTTTTATATGTGTATATATATATTTGTAGTGATCCCTTTTCTATAGAAATCCTGAAGGAAACAAGACAAATGCACTCAATTGGAAATTGAGCTAGTATATGTCACTTGAAACTGTCTTGCTTTCAGGTTCCCAAAGTCCCTTCAGTCACTTACATAAAGTTATTCAACAAATCAGCCTAGATTTTTGGTTTTTTTTTTGAACTGTAAGACAAATCCCACCTTTGTCTACTGTACATTCCTCTAAAATGAAAAGAGGCTTTAAATACAAACTGTACCATAATAGATCCCATTTTGTTTTCTTTATCTAATTTTTTTAAAAATTGTCTGGACTTGATATTCTTTCTTCTTGAAGGAGCATTGCAAAAGCTCCTTCACAAAGTAAAGCCTCCTATTTTCTGAATTCTTAATCCAGAATTCCGATTGCTTTTTCCTTCGATTCAGGTAGACTGCTTCCAACTAGAAAAATATTTTTCTGTTGGTGTTTCAATAGCTGGCTTTAAAAATGTGATACATGCAAACATTATTTTGAGTACCTATCAGAATTTGCCAGTCTTCTCTTTATAAAAATAGCTATGTTTTTTTTCAGTCCAAAAATATAATATTTTGTGAAACTCGTTTCTTTGGAAACAAGTTTATTGTGTTATTCCAAGTTGAGCCTAATTATTTTCTGGACATCTCTAAGGTTTCTTTAAAAGAAGCATATGATATTACAGGAAGAATGTTCCTCTTGTTTGCCAGAGAGCTGTACTATGTTTACTATAATAAGATTAAAGGAAATTTGAAAGTCAACGCTAGCTCAGTGGGAAACTGATAAACACACGTTGTACTTGCAGGAACACTCTGCCCAGTAGTATTAGGAAATTTATCACTATTTATTTAGCAGCTCAGACTCTCTCCGCCAAACAGATTTGGTGTCCATTTAAAAGAACACCAGACGCTAAAAAAACTTACCAATATGGATGTGATTTGTGGAATCTGAACTGTTGTCCTGGCATAGCCATCTCGTGTGGCTTAGGATTGGGAATCTCATAGCATAGTCTCTCAAAATAAGGAGTCTGTATCTTATGGATCCTGTTGCTTTCCAAAGACTGTGGTTTGATTCCTGGCACTTCTGGTTAGGTCAGCTATTACAGCCACAGTCATAAACAGCAATTTTCAGACTTTGAGCAAGCTAGACAAGGGTGTAGCTCCTTGGAAAAGGAAGAGGTAAAAACCAGCAATATCTCTGGATCCATATCTGGCATTGGCAGACTTTACTCTTGAGAAGCAATGGCTGTCCAGTCTCATATTTACTAACTTTTTTTATTTGTGCCTTGGCCAATGTTTCAACTAGAGGGTGAATTCTGGAGAAAGAGAAGGCCACAGGGATGACTTTTCATTCCTAAGTTTGAGTTGAGGTCATTTTTACATGGTCACAAGTACTACTTACAAATCAGTAAAACAGAAAGAAGTAATTTTGCTATGAAATGCATACAGGAAATCTTCTGGGAAATACTAGGAGTAGAGGGGGATGTATGAGCACATGGTGATACATAAGCTACTATTGTAAATGTCTTCATCACCTCTGAAATGTCAGATCTCTTGCTAAAGTGGGCAGGTACTCACTGTGTGCTTCTGAGCACCACGAAAGGCCAATGGATTATTCCCACCATGTGTTGGTAATTAGTAGGAACTGCAGGATGAAGTCACTATTGGTTAGCTGTTCATGCTGTGTATGGTAATATATTTATTTGATAAATAGGCGATTAAGGAAATTAGTTAATTTCCACACTCCTCTCAACTATGAAATTTCTTAGAAACAAGCCTGAAAAGCAAGGATCGCTCTTTGTGTGAAATTTATGGATTTGTATGCTACTCAGAAGTCACCCCAAAATATTAATTCCTTTTCTTGGTGATGTAAGATATGAATGTGAGCTCCTAACCTGTTCAGATATTAAAGTCTGATGTAATTTGTGCAAGCTGTGGAGGAATAATCTCATTTCTCCTGCGTTCCTCTCCCCACAAATGGTCTTTAAAGGTCTGTGGATTCAGTGGAGATGACCTTTCCATGCCAGCTGAGTTATCATTTCATTAAGGGCCGTGCCTTTCCATTATAACCATGACTGTAGTACAGTCCCACATGTTGTGGAGTCTCCGAGGCTTCCAGGAACCATGGGAAATTTTATTCTGGTTTTAGGTGATTGGTTCAGGCAGTAGAACTGCAAATGGAGAGGTATGAAGCCCCTACCAAGGGTTTCCTGTCTCAGGGCAGACTGCTGTGTATGTAACTTTGCTGGCCACTCCAGGGCTTCAGGCCACAGCTGGGGTGAGCTCTTCTGCAGATCTGTCCTCAGCAGGTTCACCTGCAGATGGAAGAAATCTCTGTCATTAGGTAAACCAGAGTATTGCCTGTTTTGACTCCTGTGCTTAGCTTTGTCCACATAGATAGACAGGCTGCAATCAGAGTGCTTCCCCATTATGGACAAATTGTACCTCAAGGCTCTACAGACATTGCCAGTTCATCTCCCCTCTCAGACTCCAGCTTCATTTACTCATATAAATAATTGGACAGCAGTCAAACATGATTGACTTAAGCTGTTACTTTATCTGAATGTGTAAAAAAAAGAGAGTTTGAAGAGCTAATGCTGTGCTTTCCCATGTGCAGGCAGGTGTTCAACCATCCCCAGGAAAGCAGGGCTCCACCATGTGCAGTTTGCAAGGCAAATGCCATCACTGCAAACAGTTCTCCTACCATGTCACCATATGGTCTTGAATATCCCATGTGTGAGGTGGAGTCAGCTGTCATGGTGTGTCCCCCCACTTCTTGTTCATCTCCAGCCTACCTTCTAGTGGGGTCAGATCAGAAGCAGAAGCAGAAGCAGAAAAGGTGTTGATGCCATGAAAGGGCTGCTTGGCAATAAATAAAACTTTATCAACACTGTCATATCCAAAACAGCCATATACCAGCTACTGTCAGGAAAATGAACTCTATAACTCTCCCTGCCAAAAGCATCACAAAGTATTAATGGTCCAGAGAGTATCCATGTTTTGGATCCATATCTTCTGCCTACAGCTATGCCCATGTGGCATCACTTTAGCAATGCATAGGTCTAAACTTATAAACTAAAAGGATCATCCTGCCCTTGATTCTGCTTCTGGCCATTAGGCTGTGTCTAAATTCTGTTCCAGCCTTTCTTTGTGCCCTCTGGCCTGTCTGAAGTGGTGTACAATCAATACATATGGAAAACTGGCTCAGAAAGTGTGCTGCAAATGTTGACATAAGTGTTCAAAACACTGTCTGTCCTCTAAGTGATGAGGCTGGTAGGTGCAGACTGCTTGCATGATGTCTTGAAAACACTGTTAGTACTGGGTGGCCTTAGGGGTCTGGATAGGCAGGCTTAGTTTCTAAGTGTGGAAAATCTTTAGATAAGGCTGTTATTTAAGAGACAGCCTAGAGACCAGAATCCCAAATCTTCTGAAATGAGGTGGGCTGGTGGGAGCAGTGAGGTCCAGGAACAGTTTGCTCAGAGAAGCTGTGTATGTCCCATCACTGCAAATATTCAAGACCAGGCTGGATGGGGTTTTGAGCAACCTGATCAAGTGGAATATGTTGTTGCCCATGGCAGGAGGATTGGCCTGGCAGGTCTTTAAATTTCCCTTTTAACCCAAACCATTCTGTGATTGTATAATGCTATCATTGTTTGAACAGAACCTTATGGTTCACTTTATGAGCTGTAAAAACTCTTATTGTTACTGAGCACTTTAAAAAATTATGAAAGGCTAACATGTTTCTCTTATTAACTGCTTGTTGCAGTGTGATACATGTGCATGTAAGCAAATATTAGTAGTATCTAAAAGAGGTAGCTATGACCTTATGTGTAGATATAAAAAGTTAAATGTTTTGTTTTTCTGGAGAGCCTATAAGGATGTGAATTCTAATGCAAATTTGCACACACTGGATTAAATTCCTCACACAGAGAAGGAGAACAATGTATTACTTCAAGACAATGCAAATATACTTTTTTGCTTTAAAAACCTAAGACTTTTAACTATACAGTGAGAATTTCACCCCAGTTTGTATTGCTGTGCTACCTTCATGATGTAGTGTTTCTAACCTGGGACATCCAAAGTTTTTATCCATGGTTTGCACAAGACCATCCATCCCTGTAAAAATATTTTTACTGTAGTAAAAAAAAAAAAAGAGACTGAAGTTGCTAATTGCCCTCACACTTTCCTCTTTTGAAGCAGCATATCTAAACCCAAGTGCTATAAAGTAGGGAAGAGAGGATTTGCTTCTGATGAGTTGAATTATTCCATACATAGATTTTTCTTGGACATTTCAATTATACCTTTTACTCTGTTGATTTTTATGGTAGTTGTGAGTCAACATAATATTTAAATGGAAACTTTCTAAACAGTTTTGTACCTACTTAGGTTTTGTGATAAAACTTGTATGATTTAATTCTGAAATTATTTGATCAGCTTTTCCTGACTTGCATATGTTGTAAAGGTCAGAATTGATTTCAAATTTGAGTTAAACTAGCTCAGGCACTTTGAGACATGGAGCTAACCTATCAAAGATATGTCCACTGAAGGGTTGACATTAACACTTCTGAATTTCATTCTTTAAGAGTCACCTTATTTATAGCAAGATAAATGCACTTTCAGCTCTGCTTGCAAAAGCATTCTTTGGGTAGCTTAAGTAATCTAAAATATATCTTATCTGGGAAACCTCAAAGGATCTATTTATTCAAGAAGTTAGGAAAATTTAAGGGATGTATACTTCCAGCCTGGATTTCAGAATACACAAGTGCTGCTTGCACATTTTAAGAGGACTGTTAATTTCTTTTAATTAAATAGAATGTTTTAAACATCATAAGCTATGTCTTCACAGAGTTTATAGGAAAGATATCATGCCACGCTAGAAATTTATATAAGAACTTGAAAAGTACATTCAAGAAGAAAATCCAAACAGATTAATGCTTTTATGTAACTGAAAAAAAAAGAAAAATGCAAATAGTGACAGAAATGAAAAGTGAGTTGAACTTTTCAGTGGTCTGAAGTTAAATTCCAGACTGTTTATGACTTCACAGTGTGTGTGGGTTTATCAAGTGTTTTGGGCTTCTTTAAAGTGGCTTTAGGATTTTTTTTTATCCATTGCAAACTATTCTGCTCACACATTCACTGTTTTTGAAAGTATTTTTACATGGCAATTTAACATGATTCCTAAGAAATGCTTACAAGATGCATCTTTAAGTAAGATACCTGGCTGTAAACTAATAGTTTCAGAGTATAATCTTTTTCTAGGAGTGTATACATACAGCTTCCTGTTTTTAAGGCTTTTCATGAGAAGTCAAGTGGGATTTATTCCTTCATAGACTTCCTTGGTTAGCATATGTGAGGGGACTCGTGTCTAACCACTAGTAGATTTTATATTGGGTAACATTTACAAGTATTCATTGCATGTTAACTATTATTATTATTATTACTTATTCACTATTGACTTATCTTTGAAGGATGATTTACTTTGTCACTATTGAGTCATCTCCATGCTATGTGGAGACAGCAGTCTCTCTCCAGATCATCATGTGGCATGCAACTATTGCCCTGATGCAGAGTTGTCAGAGGTCTGCAGGAGGAATGTGCAGGAGAAAAGGGAGAAAGACAAATGCTGGCTGAATCTGTGCTGAGGACAGCAATCACTGGTGTCTGCAAGAAGGGTTTCACATTTGTAGATCTTGCTTGCTCCTGTTCACAGGCCAGCTCTGCAGGGCATAGCTGGGCTGTGGGGAGATGAAGGCTAAGTATTTTGCCATTTTTTCTTTCTCCCTTGCTGCTCATAGGGTTGTGTTATTTTGCTACACTAAAAAAAATCAAGAAGCCAGAATTGCAGTGACATTGCTTCTTTGTCTCGGTCACCTTCTCATATCAGCTTACTCTTTACTTAAAGTGTACCTGTTAGCCCAACCTTGCATATGTGTATGACGTGCTATAAAATCTTGGTTAATGCATGAGTTAATGAAAGGTGCATTTTGCTTTTATTTGGAAATTTCAGCACAATCTCTGAGTAACTTAAGAAGAACTTAAGAAGAATATAAATGTATCTGGCCCCTGTGGCACTGCTTAGTTATGTGGCATGTGAAGTCTTTGCCTTCTTCCTTCCCACTTATTTTCACTGTGCAGAAGACTGGCCTGTTAAGAAGGTCAAAGGAATTCTACAAATAACAATGCTTAGAGTGCTAGTTTGTAAACATGAAGCCCCAAACTTCTTGTTGGGTAACTTGCCTTAAACCTTTTTCTTACCAGTGCTTAAGTTTCCCTCTGCCTAAAATTACAGAGGCTAAGAATTTTTCATGGTCCTTGCTCAGTATGTGGAGATGTGAAGATAGATTAGCCTGACAGTCTGAAATTAATACATCTTGCAGAGAAGCAGGAGCTAATAGGTAAACTGCTTTGTGGTAACCTGCCTAGGTGGCTTCCAAAGAAAATGAAGTGATCTGTAGAGTGAACTGCACAGTATCATGGAAGTGCAAGTCATGGTTTTCCAAAGCACCGGTTTTTAAATGTGAAACTGAGCAACCAAAATAATTCAGTAGAGACATCACTCTGAGAACACCTAAGGATTATTGAAGAACACAAAAATTAGATGTCTGGTATCAGGAATTCCAGAGGTAGGGCAACAGGGTGCTGCCAACAGGGAGCTTGGGGAAATTAGCCTTAAAGTGTACACAAGTCAGTGTGCCAAAGTGGGAAATTATTAAACTTCAGATAATGTTGAAGAAATGAGTGTTTACAGAGCCCTGCATCTCATAAGTGGAGGCTTCTGCAGAAGTGTTTGGGCAAAAAAAGGTGGAAGAAAGATTAAGAAATGCTGCAAGATGCTGCTTAATGCTTAATATTTTTGTATGCATCTGCTGAGATTTTCAGTCTGCATGGAAAAAAGTGCAACTGCAGACTGGGGAGGATCTATGAGGGTTCAATGCATAGGTTAAATTACACTCTGGAACTAAAGGTGGTAAGATCTTTGGAGCTATAAGAAGGTGTAATTAGATCCACAGTACAGCTAGACACACTTTACCCCCTCCCCTCTACTGTCAAGGAATGGCCCCTGGTGCCAGTAGCCAGAATGTCACAGTTCAGAGCTGATGAGCCTTTTTCAGGGGCTGTGGGATTTCCCAGATGCTTTTAAGGATCACTGAACATGACTTTACTTCAAGATGAGGAAGTCCTATATAACAAACAATTTTACAAGTCCAAAGTTCAGTTGGGAGCTGTGCACACAAAGGAATACAGATACTGAATTCTTCACTGATACTGTATTAGCCTTGCATGAGAAGAGATTAGGATCAGCCATTCTTTGCTGAAATGATTTGCCTGGTACCGCCAACTGGCAGTAACTAGGTCCTTCCAGCCAGGGAGCTACCAAACAAGACATTTGTGTTATGAAGCCAGCAAGTAATGCAAACATTGTGGGAAAATTACCATTAGCTTCAGAAAAACAGTTATGTGTCACCACTGCTGAAACTGAACCTCATGACTTCAGATGATCTGATACCTCTGGTTTCTTCAGCTGGCCTGGTATCTCTGAAGTGAACCTTAACTTAGGCTAAATTTGGTTCAAACCAGAAGTGTAAATTAATGGAGTACAGGATTATTTCTATTATATTTATATATTTATGCTTTAGGATTGCATGGCACTTGTGCCACAAAATATTCCTCATTTCTTTACTGTTTTCCCAGAAAAATTTGTATTGCAGCTCTTTATCCTTCTTCACTTACTTCAGTATTTTACCCACAGTGGTCTTCCATTCAGTTCTTACTAGGTCCCTATACCTAAGGTCATGGAAAGAGAAATGTTAGTAGATAATTATCTGTGGTGTGTTGATACTAAATTCTTGTGGGCTCAAACTTCTTAGGCATTTAATGGGAGACTGAACCATTCTCAGATGTCCTAAGTGAGCCTGCCAGGCAGCTTTACTAACTTGCATAAGCAAGAAAAATCAGAAAGCAGAAAGTTTGGGTTACCTCTGACTCACAGGACTTCATTGGACTGGATGCCTTTAAAAAGAGAGAAGTTGTCCAGGCACTTTTGGGGATACCTTTTTAGCCATGTTTTATGGTAACCTCTTGGAATATTGGTTGTCTTGTAAAGCCAAGGGCTTCTCTAACCTAAATTAGGATTTACTAGGAGAGATTTAGTTGCTGTTTTACACTAGGCAGAAAACATTAATCTGTGGAGTTTTCCCTTGTCCATTTTTTTCCTCTTTATAGCTAGATGAAAAATAGTTAATTAAAATTATAATATTATTTTAAATATAAAAAATAACTAAAAGTGCAGCATGTTATTGCTTGCAAAAATTGCAAGATATTCTAAGAACAGAAATGTTAATCTGTTGTTTTAAATTACTTCCTAAACATTTTTTGGTGTCATTTTTATTATTTTTTTTCTATCAGTCAGCTGTCAAAATAACTTATCTGTAAGCATTTGCTGGCTACTTCAAACTGATCAAGTATTTTTAATGGTAGTACATTTTTGTGCTGCCTGAAATGTGTCAAATATCATCAAGTCTACCTTAAGATACATCACTGCCTGATCTAAATGACTATATATTTTAAATCTCAAGGATTTTGTACTGGTATTTCCACAGAGTAAAATTATTGTCCCTATTGAAATAAAAATAATTGTTTTCATTCACTTCAATGAAGTCAGTATTGGTCAGATAAAGCCTCTGAAATATTTTAAATCACATATTTGCAGAGAATCCTCCCATCTGCCATATTTTCTTTTCCTGAGCTTACTGAACACAGTGGGCAGGTATGGAGCTTTTTGTTGGTAGAAAGCATTACAGCATTGCCTAGCACATGAAGTCTTGCAGGATGTTCTCATCCTCTGCTGTACTGATCTTTTTAAAGATTCTGTCTTGAATTAAACTTCCCTTTTGTTTCAATTCTGCAATAATTCCTCGGCAATGAGTGATGGATGTACTTTTTATTAGAATATGGACAAATGTATATCCACTTGGTCATAGCTTTGCATTGGGTTACAAGAGAGTATAAATGTAGCATTGGCATAAAAAACCTACCTCAACAACTGGCTTCTCTCAGAAATAGCAGTATATTGGTTACTGAATAACAGTGTATAATAAGAATGTAATAGTAAAGAAATAAATAATATGGATTGTAGGTTGCTGTTGGGAGAATGACTCTTTCCTGGCTTTCAGGAAGCCACACACTGCAATGTCACCTCACCTGTTTAGAGTAATCAGAAATATTAGACTATATCTAGGTAAGGAAGCAGTTCCACATAGGGAAAATGTCAAGGAGATGCCTTTACTCTCTGTATTAATTTTATGGAACTAGCAACAGTAAGTAAATCAAATTTCAAAACTTATATCAGTTTTGGAAGGATAAAGGAGGCAGATGGGAAACTTGAATTCTATTCCAGTGTGTGTTCAGTTTCTGTTTGAGGGCAATTTCATTATCTTCTTTATCATGCTCTGTGGGAAAGGGAGTGTTGGACAGTGGGTACAGCTTCACAGAGCACTGCTGTGCTTGTAGGACAAATGCCATAGCTTTATGATAACAGCTGTTGACAAACTATTCCACACCTGTTAATTACAGGTATTACAAATAGAGAGGAATTTGGGTGTTTGCTGTCATGAGGACATTACAGATGTTTTCTTCTGTGCAGACCTCTGCAGTTGGCCTCAGATCTTTGAGGATGTGGTTGTTTGTCAGCCTGTTCTGTCATCCTGAGAGCTCTGGGTAAGAGGCCACTCAGCTGTCCCGTTCAGTTTTTGGCTGTGGAGTTTGGCAGCTCCATCAGCTGGTGCTGCAGCAGCAGCAGTGCCATTGCCAGCCTTCTAGTTCAGTGCATCTGCCACTGACTCTGAAGGGACCATGGGGAAAAAGTGTGCATGGCACAGTATTTCCCTCTTCTCATCTAACCACCCTGGCTAATTAAGCAGTTTTGACTCCTCTGTCTTGAAATTTGTCTTCAAAGAGGATTTAAAACTTTGCCCAAATTAGCCTTATGTGTAAAATGGTGTCTGTGTGTTTTATGCATATTTAAATATCTTTTAGGAAACTTGACTTATTTTCTAATGATTTATAACTTACATTCATCTTCAAAAAATAAAGAAGAAAATGTTTCCTCTAAATAAATGAAATTTTGGAAAAGCCAAAACGTTCTTCAAAATCTTTGAAGACCTCCTTTGCCAACAGAGGAGCATTGCACAAAAGTTATGTTATCTGCATGCAGCAAAGGAAGTCAAACTGAGTCTTTAATTCTGAAACCCTCTGATGGTATCTTCATTATAAACCTGTTAGGTTCACATTTAGCAGATCACAGAACACCAAGGTGGCTTTGAGCAGTGGTTTGGTGACCCTTTAGAAAAAAAGAATGATAGCAAAGCCTAAAAGCCAAGGAAGACAAGAAGAGAGATGACAAAACTAGGCAAAAAAACTCCACAGCCTATTAAAAAGATGGTTCTTTGGTGGATAATGGTTGTTTTATGTTACATATATATGTATATATGTCTATTTAATTAAAAGGGAATTAAAGGAAGTTTGAGAAGTTGTCTGGCTCTTCTCCTGCTTGTTAGGATCCATTTCATCTAACATAATCCATGGAAGATGTGATTTTGCTTTTTCCTTTTGTGTCACATTTTCCTTAATAATTCTGATGACAAATCTACAAACTTGGGCAAATCAATGCCAATGCCTCACTATCTGTATTGTGGTGCTTACTAATAGGAATATTGTCTGGAATCTTATTTGCTAACATTACTACATTCGAATCTATGAAGACTGAAAACATAACTTTGTTCTTTGCAATTGCCTTTTATGCATTTAAAAGTTATTAACATTACTCCTCTGGACTTTGCTTCTTTCTATTAAAGATCACTGACTCCTGCAATCTTGCCACATTGAGTTGGTTTCTGTGTATATAAATGCTCTTGTCTTTCTTCCTTGCCTCCCCTTGGGAAGACTGCATGGCTTTCCTGAAGCATGGTGCCCAGAACTAGTTCATAATCTACTACTTTCCATTCTGTATTTGTGCACACATGTTTTCAGGGCCAAAAATAGCCTCTTGATTTGTCCTTAACATCCTCACTGTAACATCAGTGAAGGGTGGTGGTTACAGATCTGAGTTTAGCATATAAATTGGATTAGCTTCTGGTTTTGGCTTTTTGTTTTAATTTCCAGGTGCAGAGGAGTTTCTTGTCTACTGTGGAATGTGTTTGGATCATCATACTGTGATGACCATTGTGAAAGATGTCAGTGCACACTGAAACAATTGAAAATTGGTGGAGTGTATGGAAGCCGGTTTGACAAAAACCTGTCAGTGAAGTACTGAGCCTTTAAGAATAAATATTACTTCACAATTGATTAAAAATAAGGGCTATACATATAAGATGGCAGGCACCTTTCTCTGTTTAAATGCCAGCTGATACACTTCAAACTTATTCAACTGTCCTACAATTTCCATCTCTTTTTTCTAATTACAAGTGGGTAGAGGGTGTGTTCCCTGGTGCTTATGACTTGCTGGTGTTCAGGGTACATTGCCATGCTTTTCTTCTAAGGTCTGGGAACTTTAACAGGCTTTTAGGCCTGAATGCAGGAAGCCAATTAAGTGTTTGCTTAACTTCTACAGTGTTAGTTTAAAGCTGTCCTGTCTTAATCAGAGTCCTAATTACTAAAATGCTCCCATGCCTGCATGAGAGCTTAGTCCTATCTGTTGACTATTAATTATATTACATTTATTCTTGCATAAAAGCAGCTGTAGTTAAATGGAAAGCCTTAGCCCACGTGGTTCTCAGAATCAGCCAGGCTTTTGGAGAGTGAAGGTGCCTTTGTACAGTGGCAAGGGAGAAGCTCAATGGATGTGATAAGGCATGCTCCCTTTGACTGGTCATTGTGGTGTCTGTATGGTGGCAGATGTACAAGCTGGTGCTTTTTGGCATCGAAGCCTGAGAAGCAGTAGGAGGCCAAATGAAGACTGCTTCAGCCTTCTGCTGAATGAGTGCTCCTGAATGTCTGCCTTGTGTTTTCCTTATTCAGGTATTACCAGCATCACTCCTTCTCTTAGCATCTCACGTGAAACAAAACTTATGTTTTGCCCAGGGAGGGCAAAAATCCACATGAATTCAATAGCAGAACAAGTGACCAACTTTTTTTACAGCTCTTGTTCTCTGTTCTGAAAGGAAGGTTGGACAAATTCAAGGTGTATTATAATTTCGGAAAAGGTTTTTTTTTTTCAAGCTATAAACCAGCAGATTGGTCCTGTCTCATGAGTATTCTGGCAAATACCTGGAAAGAGAATGGAAAAGTGTTTCCTCCAACTTTTTTTGCCAAACCCCCCTACTTGTTTGTTTGTTTGTCCTTAATTCAGTTTTGTTTAATTTTGTGTTTTATTAATTGCATGAGCACACAGCATCTTCATACAAAGAAAGAGCCACCTTGCCACCGTCTTCCAGGTTGTATTCTGGATCAGGCATGGAGAATCCAGCAAGGGTAAATATTAGGACAGGGAGGATGATAATGGAGAAAGAGTGAAGCAGAAGACATCAGTGTTTCATATATCATATAGATAATTTTTTTTGCAGTGTAACCAGTGGTTGTGTTTAATCAGTTAAAACCCTGATGTTTTGGCAGTAGAAACCTTTGCACTTAAAAGGCAAGACACTCCAAAGTTAGACATTAGGATGGAAAAGTTAGAGTAAGTTTTCATGCTTCTTTTTCCATGTTTAATATTTAGTTTTGCACTACAATTCCAGAGCACATTTTCAAGATAAGATAAAAGATCCTCTTTTTAAGTACTCCATATCCATTGAGGACTTGAGATAAACTGCACATACCACTTTTGGAAATGTAGTCATAAGTCAGAGCTGTAGTGTTTAAGACACTTGCCATAATCAAGTTCTTGTGTCTTTATGCCAGGATGAGGTTTTGATGGGGAGCTGGCTGCCCGAGCACATGTACCTGTTCAAATATCCCACATCTCTCACCTGGCTTCCAGTGGCCACTGTGGAGGAGTGTGCATCTCTCACAGGGTCTGTCTCTGATGTGTCAGCCTAAACAAACATTTTTGTGATGCTCTTGGGCATCTGAAATGGTACTACTCATCACATTCTATTCTATTCTATCTGTTATTATTATTGTTATTATTATTATTATCAATCCTTCTGACTGCAGTGGCACAGACTGTACCACTAATATCAGGCCATTTAGATATAAGGGCCATGCATCCCTTATAGGGAGCCAGAGCATGCAGTTTCATCTGTCAACGCCGCCTTTATCAGCCACACCCTCCCAGTTACATTAGCCTCCTCCGCCCTGAAACAGGTAAGTTGGGTGACAGCGTTCCCAGGCCCCAGTCTGGAAGGAGTATCAGGGCGTGGTGTGGCCACTGGTTGGAGGCAGAGTGCTTGGAGGCTGGAGCTGGGAAGGCAGAGCAGCCCAGCATGGGCAGGGGAGCCCAGCAGCACCACTGATCCTGCAGGCAAAACAGAAAAAGCCAAACCTTTTTGGCTGGATCAGCAAACTTGTCTTGCTGACTGTGTGGCTGCACACATGCCTGTGTCCTGGGTGGGGGGGATAATGAGGTCAGGAGCAGAGTGAGTGGCTCACAGTAGAGGACTTAAACTGCATCCTGGACTGGGTGACGGCGTAAGATGATTTAAGCTTTATCTCAGAGGAGCATGGTTTGCAATCAGAAATATATCCAGCTGTTAATTGCTGTTTTGGTTATTTCCCAAGGTCAGATACAGGGTTTTCTGTGTGCCATTGCTCTTCCTGATAGTGGAGTTTTGCTGTCCTAAAATGACTATATATAGTGGGAATATATATTTGAACCAGTTTGCTGCAGTATTCAAATTAGAATGGAAAATTGAGGGGAAAAGGCATAGGTTTTAATTGTTTTGGTCTGTGATCAGCTTCATTTGGACTCAAAAATGTGGAACAATTAACCTTCTTAATCTGTCAAGGAGGGTGATATAATTCAGGGAGCTTAAATCAAGACCTCACAGACCTCACCCCCCATACCTCAAAGCCTGATGACTTCAAAACAATGTTGAATATGATACTGTAATTCCCTTCAGGTATGCCTACCTCATAATCTAGCTTTAACTGTAAAATATGGTAAATGCCTATCTGTGCTTTCCGTTTTCTCTCTAAACTTTTCTGCAATTTTTAGAGGTTTTTTTGTTTGGTTTTTTATTTTGGTTGCTTTTGTTTTGGCTTTTTTTTGTTGTTTATTTTTATTTTATTTTTTCTTTTTTTACAATGGGAGGGGAATGCGGGTGAAATTATCTCTAGTTCATGTGTGTACAGAAATCATGAGTTTACATTTGTAAACAGGGAAGATGTGATTGAAAGGCTTGTTGCAAGAAAGATAAGTAGCGTCCCCCACTGGCTGCATTTTTGGATGGCTGGTAGCAAGCAGTTCGTGCAGTTCATCCCCCACTCACTGGTGGCTGTGTGTGAAACCCACATGACAAAGCAGGGCTGTTGGGAAGCTGCTGAGAGGCTCCCAAACTTCATCTGTCTTCTGTGTGAATGGCAGAAGACAGCACCACCACCTACCCAGCTGTACCCTACAGAAACATGGCATGTGGACACATGAGCAATGTCACAGTCCAGAATGAAACTGGAGGCCTTGTAGGTGTGGGAACAGGTGTTTTCTGGATTGCTCACAGTGATATGTGTGTCCCTGTCACCTATTTCTAATGTGTCTCTAAATCTCTTGTTTCTCTTAGATGCTTTGCCATGGATTTGGCAAGCGGCTTTAAACAAATAATATTTTGGTTTTTGTGGGGGGGTGGAGAAAAGAGATAGAGAAGACCTTGTTAAAACTATAGTATTGAGAAGAGCTCTTTATGTCTTCTGTACAGTTATGCTGTACATTAGCTTGCATTCTAAAGTCTGTTTCTATTATTTCAAAATCACCTGTCTTGATTTCTTTTCTGCTTTAAGTCTGCAGTGCTATTGCACATTCTGCTTAAACCATACAATTTAATGTTTTAATTCTCACTCCTTTTTAAATTTTTTTTTAAATTTTCTTAGGTAAGTGTAAGAGTCCTCTCCTTCAAGTTTATAACAAAGATGTAGATACAGAAGTGTGCACTTGCTTTGATGTAGCTTTTTGTGTCATTCATGTTGTAGAACAAAGTGTTTGATTTTGAGAGTAGGAAACAAGGAAAAAAAACTCCACAAATGTCCCTGTGTTTTTAATAAACTGAGTTTTTGCCAAGTAGCAATTAGTACTCTTCAGTTTTTGTGCTAATTAAGTGCTTCTTAGGATCCTCTGAGGAGAAGGGGTTTTGCCAAGTTAGATTTTCAGACAGGTGAGCTGCTTTTAGCTTTACCTTTGCTAGGTGCATTTTTTATAAAGTTTTTCCTAATTGCTGTTCTGTTGCTCTGACATTCACCATGTTCTTATGCTGCCCAAATCACTGATGTGATATGTGTGAGGCTTCTCTACAATTTTGTGCTGGAGAAAAATTACAGAAGCTGAAATAATCACTCAAAGCAAAAGCTGTTGTTCTGAAACTAAGTAAGGGAAGAGAGGAAGCATAGTCTTGTTTTCCTAAACCAAATTCTTTACTGAGCCTCCTTTCAAAATACAAGCATAGAAAGTCCCATGGGGCTGTGGTTATCACTGACCCATTGAGGTCCATCATACTACAGGAATTGTGGTAAGTTCAGTTGAAACTTTTTTTGTCTCTTCACGCAGTGGGAATGAAAGTTTTCAGAAGTGTTGATCAAAACTTTTTTTCAAAGAGACTTTTTCAAAGAAAGAGATTCAGACATTTTTGGACTGAAAGCACCTGAAGGCCCTACTTTGAATTGACTTGTGTTTTTTAGGGCTTTCCCATTATTGAGGCAAAAACATGTCTCATGTTTACTCTGAAATGTCTTCTTGGCTTTTGAGGATTTAGTAATTTTACATTGAAAGTATCTTAAAACAAATTTTTCCTTGCTTCATTTCCTTATTGAAAAGAAAAAATAAGGGATAATTCAGAATGTTATTATTTAGCTGATCTTAAGTGGAGACAGAGGCCAGTGCTCCAATATCAAGATGAGGCTTTCAATATGTCTAGTTCTCATAGTGTCAGAAAATATTTTCCCTCATTCCTTGTTTTAGATTCCTGTCCTCTTAATCCCATATTACACACAAATTCTTTAAAAAGTCTACTGTTTAGCCAAGACATAGGAAAAAATATTTGAAAAGCCTAGTTCATAGATACATAATGATTTTTGCATTTTTGATTTAAATCTCTCATAAAAGAATATGTGAGCTCTGTGTGTGATCACTCATTAGGAACCAGATTAAATCTATGGATCAGAGCATTTTCTTTGGGATCATCTTATTTGGCTGTCACAGATGGCATCTGGTTGCTGAGCCATTACAAGCACTTTCATCTGATGGAACAAAACCTTCATCTGATCAAACTTCCTTTCTGCTTCTTTATGAAATGCTTAAACCAGCTCTAAGTGGTTAGGAAAGGTGTGAACTGCAATGCCTATGTTCTCTGACTACTTTGTAATAAGAGAAAAGAAACCAAAGCAAACCCTGAATGGGCAACCATCCTGATCACTCGTTCCCTCTCTTCTCAGTCAGTTTTGCATTTGCTGGTCACATGTGGACCTGCCAGCTAGGATCTCATGTTGTAATTGTGTCAGAAGGGAAGCTCTTTGCTGCTTTGCTTGGACCATTCATTACTCTCAATTAAATTAAGCACTGACATGCAATGGGGTCTTGGTATCCTTTTCCTTCTGTTTGGTAACTTGAAGTCATCCAAGATTGCCAGAAGTGTTGTCTCTCTCTTCTATAGATTCAAGGAAGAGCTGGCTAAGGTAGAACTGGGGAAGAGTCATTGAATAGACCTTGAAGAGAAATGGTGCTTGTGACCTCACACTGAAATTTATAGCTAGATGGCTAACTCTTCCAAGATACTTTCCTGACCTTTCTGAGATTAGCTTTTTGAAAGAACCAAAGAGAAGACTCTTTGGATTTCCTTTTACTTACTGTCTGTTTCTGCTGATCTTGAACGCATCAGTAATGGAAAAATACTCAAAGCTTAACTGTGGTGACACACTTTGAATGGCTTGTGGCCAAACACTGTAAAAAAACCAAGGTCAGAATAAGTTAATAAAGAGCCTCCAGGTGCAATTTATCTTCTGTTGGTGTTTGGGTAAAGAAGGTGCCCCGTTACTATGAGCCAAAAAAATAAACCCTCAGCCAGTAAGTCATGAAGTTGGAGCCCATCCTCTCTGATGCTGCAAGATTATAAATGCAACTGAGGTTACAGGGATAGAAGTGGTCCTGAAACTATCTACAGAAGGAGAGCTCTGGCACTTTTCTGTGGGTGTGTGAGCAGGAGGGGTTGGTGATTGCCCCTGTTGGCTTTCTCCCTTCTCCAGTCACCATTCTGGTGAATGTAGGTCTGGCCTTCCAGATAGTGAGGAAGTTACTTCTTTAGCTCCATTACTAGCTTTGCTTCTGGTGTACTAGTCCAGTGGTACACTACTGAATCTCCTTTTGTTCTGTGAAGGGAGTCTGGAGCAATCAACTCGTGTGTGTTTTTAATTACATGTTTGTTCAGCCTTCCGAGGATGTCAGGAGCTGTGAACAGCAAATGCCAAGTGATTGCCAGGAAGAAAGCTGCTGACTGCAGTCCATCATGGACAGAACCCTTCTGTGTAGCTGCCACTGCCTTGCCATGCACATACCGACGATATCTGATTTTGATTATAGTCTCTCCTCTGATGATAGTGCTGTCTCGGGTTCTCCTGGAGACAAAGTCTTGGTCAAGTGAAAACATAAGCAGTGATGTAGTCAAGGCCAAAGTCAGTCAGTCTCCCCCAGATTCCAGTCTATTGACTCTTCCTTCCTCCTCATTTGGAGTGAACTGAAAGGCTAACGATCTCCCTTTAAATGAGCATAGCTCACTGTATTATGTTAGTCTAGACAAAGGAAATCAAATTAATTAGCAGAAAGACTGCAAATGTGCTGTGGAGGAGGACCTGTCATTAGAGTACCTCATTCAGGCTCCTGTGGCTTGCTGTGTATTCAGAATGATAGCTCTGGTCTTTCTCTCCACAGAAGAGAAATAGAATAATACTAGGCTTCAATTAGAGACAGAACTATAATTCAGTCGTGGGCAAGGAGAGGGGGAGGTGAGTAGGAAGATGGATGCTCTGCAAAGCCTAAGTCATAAAACATAAAATCCCAGTTTACACATGGCAACAGATCCTTCTGTGATTGAATTACAGCCTTCATATTCAGTAGCTGGTCAGGTCTGTAAACCAGAATACAGACAGAGCAAATATTTACATTCAGTTTATAAAGACAGAGGGAGACTCACTGATCTGAGCATGAATCAAAGCCACAAGAACATAGATATGGGACAGCCACGTGTTGCCAGCAGTGTGAAGTGGGAGGGATAGAGTAAATTTCCAGTATTTGGATGCTAAATTTGCTACAGATCATCCTACAGCATTTAGCTGACAATTTTTCTTCTATTTACTTTTAGCTGAGACACACACTGCCAGTAAAAGTGCATAAATGGCAGTTTGCCCATTCATTCCGTGTGCTATATGTTTTCTAATATTTCTGGACAGTTCTTTTGAAGTGTATAGGTATTTAGCATTTTATGTTGATAGTGCATATATAATTAAAATTTTATTTGTGTTCCTGACTTCCCAGTATCTCAAAAGATTTTTTTTCTCTCAAAAGATTTTTTTTCTTTTGACAGCTATTAAGCTGCTATGATTTATTCTTGTCCATGTGACAGCTGTGACAGTCAAAAAGGTTACTGCCAGTTTGGAAATGTCAGTAGACATGTAGTGAAGTAAAAATTATTTTTTATATATTAAAAAACAAGGGTCAAAATATTTCCAAACTGAAGAACTTGCATCAAGGCATCAACTGTGTATGGACTAGTGTAGCCAAGAAGCTGTATAACTCTAAAGGTTTTGAACTCCAAATGTCATGTTTGTTTTTAGGCTTGCAAAAACACAAAAAACCCCCATCACAGCATGTGGCTGCTGTACTTTTCAGCCCTTACAGGTGTGAATTACATTTTGGTTGCATACATCAAGTTTTTCTTGTAGAGACCCTGAGTGAACAGAGTCTTTCAGAGCAAAGCCCACAGCTGAGTTAAACATTTGAAACAAAACTAATTAAAGAGGGATTGTGATGGGCCATTGGTTAACCCACAAAAAGTAACTGCAGAACTAAGCCAAGGAGAAGGCTGGTGCTCTTAGGGAAAGAAGAAAACATCTGGTAATTCCCTAAGTCAGTTTGTAAATGAAAGGAGTTACAAAACATTACAGGACAACCTAAGGATAATACCATGCATGGTGTGCAGCAGTGACTTGCCCCTGCTTGGCTTCCATTGACACAGAGTGCAAACAAGCTTTACACTGTTGGGCCAGCTTACACCCTGGGTGAGAGAATGTACTAAAAACTTTGAGGTGACCCACTGCTGTGTCAAGGTGTCTTGTGTTACATGTGAACATTAGAGCTCATGAACTCTGATTTTCTGTGCGTGTGTTCAGTGTGCCAGTCCACCACAGTAGCCCTAAACATCCCCTTTACTGTTCACACCTCCTGTTCTAAGTTGTGATACCACTGACTTGTTCCCCTTGTCCCCTTCCCTGAAAGATTTTTCATGCCTCCCTGGGTACCCTAGGAGAAAACATTCTTAGTGTAATGCAATAGACGTTTCAAACCTGTCTTGCTGTCCAAACCTTTTGAAATTTGGCAGAGGAAAAAAATTAATTGTGAGGTGGTGTCAGATGTGTTACTTATAAACTGAAGGAAAGGCAAAATAGGATGAGAGGATTCCCTATATTTAGCCTCACCCAGGAGAAAAAGTGCTTTTCTGTGAAACTAGTAACTCTGGTAAGGCACTTAGTTACATGTTTGCATGGCACAGACCTGGCTGGAGCTGGCAGGCTGCATGGGGTCAATGCTTGTTTTATTTGCTCATTAGCAGAGATCTTCTGCATTCTGTCCCAGAACTGCTGTAAGTTTTAGTCAGGAGGACTGACACTTTGTCAGGCAAATTTAAGCAGAGATAAATGTAAATGGAAAATGCTCCAAGCAATAATAAATCTGTGCCATTTTTTAAGACAACTGTATGAAAATACAGCTGAAATGATTCTTACAAGTGACATAGTGGAAAGCAGAGCGATATATAGCTGAAATTTTGTTTGTATGGGAATTTGCATACTACCTAATAGAAAGATTAGCCTGTGGGATATTAGGATAAGAGCAATTCTTATTTGAACCATCTGTATTTCAACTGTATAAATAGAATACTGGCTTACAGAAATTCATAATATAAAGACTAGACTATCAATAACATTTTAGATTTTTCAAACAGGAACATGACCAGAGTCATAATGTGGTAACTGAGGATAGCATCTTGACAGAGAGCCTGAAGGAATCAAACTGTCTGAATCTACCAGAAAATAAGGAAAAATTTAAATGTTACTTCTCTGCTGATTAATCTAGTGTTTCTTATATACAAGATTGCATTCCACCTGCTGATTTTTAGAAGTATTTGCATTTTTCTGATCATTAAGAGAAGCAAGCACTTCTTTTGAGCACTTTTATGTTGCTTTAGAGATCTCAGTTTTCTCCTAGAACAGAACTCATTCAAATGCCCCCTTTGTAGAATGGTGCAAGTACCATAAGGAGCAAATATTGAAGATTAATGGCCATCTCCCTTTATTGAGGCTACAAAATGAGCTGTGCATTCTAGGAGTTGTATGTTGTTTGAAGCCACAAAGAAATTAAGCTCCTAACTCCATCCCTGTTCTATCAAAACTCAGGGAAGCTATATTGGAAATTTTCATACAAAATAATTTTCATTTACAAGAGTAAAATGTTTTTAAAGAAAAGCTTGCCTAAGGGTAACAAATCTGTATTTCTTTGCAAAAAGAAGAGTATTGGTGCCATGCAGTGTAATTGAAAGATGTTGGAAACAGTCCATTCTCAGTTAATTTCTGACCTCCAGTAACTCACTTCCCCTCTGAGCTCAGTTCTGGTCCCGCCATATGTTGCTCACCAAGTCAGTCTACAAACATTTGAAGTTGTGTCGCTTAGTCAGGCATTGGTCTTGGATGAGATTTCTATGTTCTGTTGTAATGCAAACAACAAAAATATGATGGAGACTGTTCATTGCAAAATAGTCTTTTGTAGCATTGATTCTCCAGTGAGGAAGCAACGAAATGAGCTATTGTGTTTAAATACTGAACTTCCCCCATTCTTGTGTTGACTGTCCTCCTTCCCAACAGGCTGAGGGATGGTCACAAATGAAGACATTTGCTCAAGCCACCGCTTCCCTTCAGATTTAGTTTGTAGTTTCCCAAGGGCAGAAGTCTGCTGTTTCCTCCTGAATGAAATGCTGCCAAATGGGAGTTTAACAGCTGCCTTTGACATAGAAGAATAAAGTTAAATGTAGGCTGTTTTTACTTTCTGGACAAAATGTTCATATGCAAACAGAACTGACTTCCTCTTTGGGGCTCTTTATCTTGTGCTGAAAAGCTGAGAAACACTGAGAAGGAGACCAAGTATCTTTTCAAATAAGTTCACTCTTGCAGAGAGACATTTTTTAGATTCATAGGAGAATTATCAATAGTTTCCAAAGACCTTTCCTTGTATCCATTCCTTCCACCCCCTGACTGTAGCATTCTTCAAAACCAGGTTGTGAAGAAGAGAATCAGCCTTATGGACAGCTAGCAGAAATCTGGTTTTATTTTGTGGGTTTTTCCCTCCTCCCACTCCCCCTTTTTTTCCCTAGTGTTGCATATGCTGCCAGTACTGATGACTACCCAGACACTTCTGAGTAGGACATCTCACTCTGCTTGGGACAATTCACATGTGCTCACCAGGCAGACATTTGTCTGTGGTTGTTTCTAAAACCACAAGTTCCTGAAGCTGAAATAGCAACAAAAGTTAGGGCTTTTAATCACAATGATACAAAACCCCCCCTTTGTCCAGTTACCTGCTAGTATTTGATCAGTTTTGTGTTCCTAATCCCCTATGAAAGGCTTTGCTACATTACCACAGATACTATAGGATGACTTTGCTTTTACGTATCTTGCAGCTTTCATTCCTTCTCTTTATTTCACTTTTCCTGTTTTAAAATGATAAATGCTGAGACAATTGTTGAATCAAAATCTTTGCTACTGATAATTACAGGGTCATATGAAGTTGATAGTGGCTTTTTTTACTGTATTACCTGGCTAACATTTAGCCTGAAAAAGAACCCAAAACAACAAAACTTGCAGCATTGTTTCCTGCATTATTTTCTTCTAATTAGGGCCTTAGTAATTGCATCTATTATATGTGTGTGTGTTTTTTGGGAAGCACTGTATTTATCATGGACATAATCACAAAGTAAGGTTAGAAGGAACCACAGTGGCTGATCTGGTCCAACCTTCCTGCTCAAGGAGGGTCATACTAGAGCACATTTCACAGAATTGAGTCCAGACAATTCTTGAATGTCTCCAGCCAGGGATACTCCACTACCTCCCTGGGCAATCTGTTCCACTGCATGGTAATCTGCACAGTGAAGAAGCTCTTCCTCATATTTAGATGAAACTTCCCATGCATCAGTTTCTGTTGCCTCTTGCCTTATTGCTTGGCACCACTGAGAAGAGCCTGGCTCCATCCTCTTGGCACTCTCCCTTCAGAATATTTTAGGCATTGATGAGGTCCCTTCTCAGTCATCTCTTCTCGAGGCTGAACAGGCCCAGCTCCCTCAGCCTTTCCTTGTAAGAGAGAGCTTCCAGTCCCTTAATCATCTTCGTTTTACTGAGGATCCCAAACTGGTTACAGTACTCCAGATGTGCTTCACCAGGGCTCATTAGAAGGGCAGAACCCTCCCTCGACCTGCTGGCAATGCTTTTCCTAATCCATCCCAGGACACCATTGGCCTTCTTGGCCACAAGGGCACTGCTGGCTCTTGGACAGCTTGTTGTCCACCAGGACCCCCAGGTCCTTCTCCAGAGAGCTGCTTTCCAGCAGCTCAGCCCCCAGCCTGTGCTGGTGCTGGGGTTATTCCTCTCCAGGTGCAGGACCCTGCACATGCCCTGATTAAAGATCAGCCAGTGCTCCTCTGCCCATCTCTCCAACCTGCAGAGGTCCTTCCAAAGGGCTGCACAGCCTCTGGGGTATTGGCCCCTCCTCCCAGCTTTGTGTTGTCAGTGAACCTGCTGAGGAGACACCTGCCCCTTCACCTGAGTCATTGATGAACAAGGCAAACAACACTGGGCCCAGTGCTGGACCTTGGGACACACCACAAGGCCTCCAACTTGACCAAGTGCCTCTGGGTATGACCCTCTGGGATCTGCCATTCAGCCAGTTCTGAATCCACATCACTGCTCATCCAGCCCACACTGCCTGACTTTGCCTGTGTGGATGTTGTGAGACAGTGTTAAAGCCTCACTAAAGTTGGGGTAGACAATATCTGCTTCTCTCCCCTCATCTATGCAGGCAGAATCAGGTGGGTCAAGCAACTGGGAGCTGAATTAGTATAATGGAACATTCTTTCAACTAGCATAGACTGTCTCCACCAGTGTCTTCTACATATATCCATTGTGTTGATGATTTACTTTGTTTTTCAATACTTTAAGTTCATTGTTTTCAGGAACTGCCTTGATTAGGAAAACTTCCGAGTTCTGGCATTATTGGGGAAATGCTCTCCTGTTCTTCATCTCCCCTTTTCAAAAGACAAAGCAAGAGCTTGCACAGTAGAGTGTGGCTCCTGACACATCTAGCCTGCAGGAGGACCTTTCCTGGTTCTTTCAAAACTTCATGGTGTTCCCTGTAGGCAGTCTTGACTCTCTGGGGAAGAGATGTTGGTGCAAGAGAAAAGGATGGATCTGCTTTGTGGAAGGGAGAGAGAAGGATGGAGAGGAGGAAGGATCTAGGAATTTATTAAGTCTGAAAGAAATGTTTTCTCCCCCAACCATCTACTATTAGGGCTGTGATGCAACAAAATAGCTTTCTTTCAAATCACTATAGAGGGTTCTTAGAGGACAAGAATGGAAAAAATTCTGACTGTAAAATTTCTGTAATGGCATGAATTATTTGCATTTAAATAATTGCTGCCTTTTGTGTTTTGAGCAGTGGTTTAGAAAAGCACTGTGTTGTACATGGTACCTAGTGCTATAATGCAGATCTGAATAACTGAATCCTAGCTGCAGTATTGTGTTTTCTACATTTTTAAAAGTTTGGTCTGCCTAGCCTCCTGCATGTTTTGTTGTTGCAGCTGGCCTCGCTCCTGGCAATTTAGTAATGGGAATCTATTAATGATGGAATGATTTAATAAGACGCCCGTGTCTCTGCAACAGGAGATACAGTACAGTGTTCAGTTATTGCTAATGCTGTTGGGAGAAATAGTTTCCAAAGGATAGTTAAAAGAGAAAAGTTAGCATCAAATACCTCCCTTGCACAAAGATGCCTGATTAGTCTTTACTGAAGTCTTTATGAGAACATTCTACCATTAGAATCATGCCTAACTATTAATAAATTAAATAAATAGCATTTTTGGCTTCCTGGTAGAGAATTTGATATTTTCTGGCTTTCCCCATCTATTGCTAAAGCCAAGTTTTAGTTCTTTGAAAAGCTGTTGCCTGGCTTGTCTTCAAGGAGCACTTCTTGTGTCCCATCTTAAATGTGAGAACTAACCATGTACATTGTGTTCTTAAGTTGTTACACATATGATAGTTTTATACAGATTCTTTTTCTGATGAGGTCTAATATGAAAGTAAGGGGGGGACTAGAAAAAAAAAATTGGTAACAGGGCTTCTTGCATTCAGCCACACTCAAGTGATCTCTGAGGAGAGTTCTCATGTCTCTGACGTTTCCAGGGTGGAAACTGGAAGCAAGGGATATGGGTCAAATGTGGCCATCTTTGTACTGTACTGCATAATGGGACCTGATTTAATCTAGTCTGTAATGCCTGCCTTTTGCAGGTAGTTACAGAGAAATAATTGTCCAAGGGAAGCTCTTCAGCTGTTAATTAAATTAAATTTTTTCCAAAAGCTAAAAAATCTCTGAACTTGTTTATTATCTTCCAAGCCACTGGCTCTGACAATACTTGAGACTGTACTTCTGATGGTGTATGGTAGGTTTATAGTACTAAATCTTCTTCATGAATGTAGACTGTGATTAATCTGAATAGGTAGAGTCCCAAATTCCATGGTAAGACAGGTTTTGCAGGTTTGGATTTTTTGGTTGTGGTTTGGGTTTTTTAGTAGATAGGGGTGCTTTTGCTTGTTGTTGTGTTTTGCTATGTTTTGTTTTGTTTTAAGTATCCTGTGACTTTTGTTTCTGCATTCCCTCCAGACAGGCCTGGTAAAGAGATGATTGTATCATACCTGTATCAGGGAGTTGGATGCTTCTAGCAATGCTGATAATGCTGAGTGCTTTGTAGGTGCTAAAGCAAACAAATGGGTTTCACACCTCCTGAGCAGCTAACATAAAATATCACAGTGATCTATCTATTACATCCCTCTCTCTTTCTGTCCACTTGCAACCTTGAAATAAGCTGATCTTCAAAACAGGAATTCCCAGTCAGAATCTGCATCCTGAGCTGAGAAAGTGGTCATGACTTTGAAAACTAGAGGAAACATCAGTGGCCACTCAGCACAGATGGGCACTGGTGTTACCTCTGCCCTGCCTTTCAGACCATAACACCCATTTCTTCTCAGGGAGACTTCTCCAAAAATGATGACGTTGAATTCTGAAAGCAAATCCAGAGACAACTTCCCTAAGCACAAAGCTATAAGCTGTTTTGGGGGTTACATGACTGCCTGTCCTGCTCTGGAGCTGGATTACTTTCAAGAATGCATGAGTTATAGGGCCAGAAAGTCGGTATGCAAAAGGGAGCCTGCCTTGGTAGGTACTTTACATTACACAGTAATTGGATACAAAGAAGAAATAAAGCTAAGTAAGGGCAGACACATGATCCTGGGTCTTCCCTTCTAGCACAGTGATCTGATCTCTGCATGACAGAGCTGGATTTTGACACTCTTGCTTCCATGGCCAAGGATTTTTTACGCTCCTAGGCCTGATAGCCTAGCTCCAGCATGTTTGGTTTGATGAGTTTATGAGCTTATACTTGATGCTGAGAGAAAAGCTTGCCATGTGATCTGTAAACGCAGCCAGGCCTCATTGGGTGTCTTGTCTAAGGCTAAGTTATTCTCAGCTCACACACTGGAAAAAAGGCATGGGGGGAACTGGCAGCAGCTGGCAACAACGCTTGAAGAAGTTGAAAACTGTCCCAAAGGAGCTGCCACTATGGGGACCCCCAGTGCAGCAGGAATGGGGGGTCCAGGCTGGCATTGGTGCAAGTTGTAGGGGCATTGGTCTCTTGAGGCAGTTCTCACTTGCAAGGTCTCAGCCACATGCTGTTTCATTCTGTTCCATCTAAGTAGGGCAGAACTGCCCTGTCCTTGCCAAAAGCCAGATTCTCCTCCAATACGTTTTGTGTTTCTCCTCATCCCGCTCTGTCTGCAGACAGACAGCATTCACTGTCTTGCTTTGCATTCAAATTGAGTTTGCCAAAATGTTCTCTTTCTCTGGGAGTCCTGAAGTTTCTCTTCTCTTTGCATGTGAGTGCTGAAAATATATGTGTAGTCCTTGGCAAGGTGCTGGCACCGTGTGACCTTGTTTGCACCCTTACTTGCTTGAATAGGGGATTTGTGTGCCAGGGCTTAGAAAGGGGTGATTTGCAGGCTAGTAAGGGGTAACACTGTGATTAGAAATTCCACGATCTGACAGAATGCACATTTGACCTGCTAGTGTAGAATAGATTATTCCTCTATTATGTAGATATTTCAAGGTTCAAGTTTGATAAAGGATCAATGACAGAAATAAGTGGTGTCTACCTGTCTGTAGAAGTACTTGCACGTATTGCAGTGTTTGGTTTATAACTGTACAATAGTGGCTTTGATTAATAATGCTTTATTAGTTATAAACACAGACTTACTGAATAAATCCTACTTACTCTATTGAATGGCTCTCCATGCCTACATAAAACCATTTAAGCAATTAGAATACTGCTATAGTATTTCTCTATATTGTAGACTTTGAGTTGTTAGTTCTCTGTCAGCTTTCCTGAATTCCTGCATAGGATTTCTGCTTGACCACCACTCTTGACACAAAAAGGAAACATGTCCTTTCAAGCTGCATTTTAAGAGAAAGGGCAGGCGTGGTAACACAGGGTTTCATAGAATTGTAGAGTCATGAAAGTTGGAATAAACCTTAAAGATCATCCCAAGAAAAGAGAGGGGGGCTGGGGGGAAGGGTGTGTCTCTCCTTCTGACCTTTGCTGTCGTCTTCTATGCCAGGATGAGAGAAATGAGACTGGAGAGGCAGTATCCCTTGTGTTTCAAAAGAATAGAAGAGTATGCCTGAGAAATACAGCATAAGGCATCTTGTGGAGAGCTCACCTCTGTCTTTTTCTAGAAGGTTTTTCTAGAACACAAAGGTTTGTAAATCTGGTTTCTTTTCCTTCTCTTTCTATATAAAACACAAAGCATTGGGAATCAGTTGTTTTATCTACTACTGAAATGCAGCCATCAGTGCAGAATAACATGAGTGCAATTTAAAAGAAGCATGGAACACTATATTCAACTGAAACTAATTACCTGATTAGGTTTTGGCCTGGCTGTGTGGGTTGACATCCAGTGGACTTGGCGACAATACCTGCCAGCAAAGCCAAGTCTAGTCTTGCTTCGTTTAAAGACTCTGGACAAAACTTCTGGACTTGCATGCTGAATGCTAAGCAGTGTGAAAATAGGCCACTGATTTAAAGTACCCATGGCTACAGTTAGTATTCAGTGGGGAGATGGCATGGTTGCAGATGAATGAACTTTTTTGTGGTTTAGAAATACCGTTTCCATTTAAAGGTGGTTCTGTTTCAAGCATACACTGGTGAAATTTAACTCTGTGTCAGAACATCCTCTGTTTGCAGCTATACAATTAGCACTTTTGTTTCCTTTAGCACTTCAGGCTTCCCCTCTTAGAAACTTAGTCCAAATCTGACTTTGAGATCTTGTAGACTTGGAAAATAACCTTAAGCCATGTTATCTCACCTAGTCTGCTAGAGTAGTTTCTTTATCTCCACAGAAGTCAAACATGTTAGGTCTGCTTAATTAGGTGAGAAGCATTTGTTACTGCTATTGTTGTCTTCTTCTGCACCTTTACTGCAAACACTTTTTAAATATTTTTGTGTCTTGTTTGGAAAGTGACATCTTTTCCAGATGGGAGTACATATGCAACATCTGAAGTGCCTGTAGTGTTAGACATTATAATTATCATGTGATGGTAGTTTTTTTGTCTAGGCATCTCTCTAAAGGAAAAAAAATTAAAATCATTACTTGGAAGGATTTGAAGCTTTATTGTGAGGAGAGAGATAAGTCTTTCTTCTGTACACTATAAAAATGTCCACTAAGAATAAAGGTGAATAGAGCACTTCAGAAAGACTTGGAAGTGTTCTAGTCTCCAAATGGGAAGCTTCTGTGCACCCACTTCTGGCATTGAAGAGGCCCTCCTTTCTCCTTTCCCAGGGAGAGTGATATGAAATGAGCTGACAAATGAGCAGTTCACTAGTGAGCATTGACTTTATAAGGAAGTTGAGTACACTTAGTCTGATGTTCTGGAAGCACATTGAGACAGATTACTAAAATGAATTGGACAAGAGCTGGTAAGAGATGCTCCACAGAACATGAACACGTAATAGACAACCATAGGAAAAACATTTTTTGCCATCTGGCTGACTATTTTAACTTAGCAACAAGCTTGTGCTCTAACCTATTCCTTAAAATCTAAAATAAATATTGAATCCTCTCATGTTTACAAACCTTCTTAAACCATTTGCCCAAGAGGCCTTGCAGTTGTGAAGTCCTCAAAGTTGTGTTTAAGCATTTCCTCTTACTGCAAAAATAAATCCATCAAGGTTTTGGCCTCGTACAAAGACAACAAATACAAGCCTGTAAGTGCCCTAAGAGCCCTAAGAGACGTCAGAAGCAATTTAGAATAATAAAAATAGTTTTTTGGACACCCCTTGCTACTTCTGCGGGCAATGAGGCTGGGCTGGGACTTGGGGGTTGAAGAGACCTGGGCGTGCACTTTGTGTAACCTAGTATTCCCTTCTCCTCTCCCCTGCCATCCCCAAATCAGCTCTCACCATCTTGGCAAGAGTCTCCTGAGCCTTTGCTAGCCAGGAGGTTGCCCAGCTGTTTGGGCCAGGATTTCACAGAGCAGGAGGAAGGGTTTCTGGCTGAAGCTTCTGTAAAACCACCACTTCAGCTCTGAAAGCATTAGTGTCCCCGTGGGGGAAAATAGCAGTGGGAGAGTTTGGGGAGGGCTGAGGGGGGCAATGTGACCTTCCAAAGGGCCTGGCCTCTTCATGATAAGTAATCACCCGAGAATGGAGCTAATCTAGGAAAAGCGATGGGATTACAAAGGCGATAAGATCTCCACTTGTAAAAGCGTGCGTGAGGTACCAGCTGCATTCCTCCTGTGGTTCGAAGACACGCTCCCCCTAACGTGCCCTGTGTTGCCCTTGCAGGATGGGCTGGAGATTCGCCCTGTCCGTTCTCCTGATGGCGGCGCTGGTTCGAGCAGCGGACGGCAGGAAAAGCCGCCCCGCGGGTGCCATCCCGTCCCCGTACAAGGGCAGCAGCAGCAACCACTCGGAGCGCCGGCAGCAGCTGAACAAGGAGGTGCTGGCGTCCAGCCAGGAGGCCCTGGTGGTCACCGAGAGGAAGTACCTCAAGAGCGACTGGTGCAAGACGCAGCCGCTGCGGCAGACTGTGAGCGAGGAGGGCTGCATCAGCCGCACCGTCATCAACCGCTTCTGCTACGGGCAGTGCAACTCCTTCTACATCCCGCGGCACGTCCGCAGGGAGGAGGAGTCCTTCCAGTCCTGCGCCTTCTGCAAGCCGCACAAGGTCACCTCTTCCACCGTGCAGCTGGAGTGCCCCGAGCTGGACCCGCCCTTCCGACTCAAGAAAATCCAGAAGGTCAAGCAGTGCCGGTGCATGTCTGTGAATCTGAGCAGCTCGGGCAAACTGTGAGAACAGGCGCATAGCTGCTGCTTGGTGTTGCTTCCATCGGCTTTACTGCTGCCTCTCCTCTCCCACTGAGCAGACTGTCCGTTTTGTTGGTTTGTTTCTTCTTTTCCATTTTTTTTTTGGTGTTTTGTTTTCTTTCAGGAGGCATCTCTCCAGCAAGGAAAGACTCCTTGTCACTTGCCTGCTGGAATAATGCTTTTTAACCGGCTGTGTTAGGCACTTCACCATAAAGTTTCATTGTATTTTAAATATCATCTGGCAGTTGAATCTTCTGGAGTGGAGCAGGCTCACAGAAGTTGGGATTGATCATCCAAGTGACCAGTTGGCTGAATCCAGCATTAAATGTTTCCACTGTGTGGAGTAAAGCCCTCTGCCCTACACTCCAGTTCCCTCCACAAGCTGAGAACGCCTTCCCTGTGCTTTGATCTGGAGCTTGCTTCTCTCACTCAGAAACGCTGGGGTTCTGCCCAGGACTGGGGGATACAGATGAGGGAAAGTAACGAGGAGTAATGTGTGAAAAGCAAGCGAGACTCTGATGAGGCTCCTCTCCTTCAGACTTCAATTGTGCAATGACAAATGGCTCTGGGTTTGTTGTTTGAACGGCAGATCAGAAGCAAGGGGAAGAGGGTGAGGCGCTGGGTGAGCCACGGTGACCACAGAGCAGACTGAGGGTGGGTTCTGATGCTGTTGTGGTTAGAGTATATTGAACACATGGCCTCTGCAGCAGTGTTTATTTTGTAACCTAGCTATAGTAAACAGCTGTTTAAAGTATTATAGACCTAGCCATGTATGTTTTTCTTGTGGCAGAGTATGCCAGCGATTAAAATATGTTAAGAGTCTCAGTTGCTAGGTCGGCTGCCTGGCTTAAAATGGACATGGTTTTATTATGCTTTTGGTAGGTTTTTGTACGTTAGATACATGTGTGTGTTTCTTGCTCCAAAAAAGACAACATCTACTTATGACCTTATATTTATGCCTGCTCAAACCAGGGGAGGTGGAAGGGTAGTGGGAGAGATCACTTAGGGAGGTGATGTGTCCCCGAAGATATAAAAGCACTGTCACACAAAGGACAAAGTTCGGTCATTGCTGGACTGAATACAAAAGCTACATAAGTGTCATCAAGTTTTGGGAGTGGCGTCTTTCCCATGATTGGAAACCATGTTTAATGTGTTAGTGTTAAAGGACAAACGCCTCAGTCAGTGCTGCTGGAATAGGTCACTGGAATGGGAGAGAGTAAGTGGTAATTGCTACACTATTGGTGGTCCGCTCAGTTTTTGGGACCTGCACAATAAGTGTTGGTGAACACTTGCAGTTCATTTTAAATCATACTATGTTGTTATTCAGTTGGTGGAGTTTAACATGTCCTGTATACCCCATTTGTTACAGTTCTGATCTGTATTAGTCCCAGCTGCATCAAAATCCTGTGTCAAGCCAGCCCCTTCCCCCAAACCAAAGGCAGTCCTCCCGCAGATGTCTGAAGCTCACAAATTAAAGATGACACGCGGCTCCCTGAGCATGTCTCGCAGTTCAGCATCTGCAGCCGGAGCCGCTCCCCACCAGCCTTTCACATGCAGCACTTCAAGGGTTAAAGCGTTCAGCCCTGTCGCAGCCGGGGCTCCAGAGCCGCAGGTCTCCCCTCCGTGGCCCAGGGCTCCCTAAGAGGCTTTCAGGGCTGATCCCCACCCCAGCTCCAAGCGGTTTACCGGGGCTGGCGTGGGCAGGGTGAGGTTGGTGGGTCTGGCAGCCCTGTTACAGGAACAGGCGTCGCTTTTCTGCCGTGACCTTCCATCGTGTCAGAAGGGCACAGGGAACGCTCTAGGGGCTATTGCTGCTGCCCTGGGGCATCATGCCAGCCCTAGGGTGGGCACAGTTCAGACTAGCCTGGAGAGTGAGGGTGTGGTGGGGTGCAGAGGGGGAAGGTGGCAGTGTAGTCTAGTGTGACTCTGTGGATCTCAGTCTTCACTTGAAAGGAATGAACTGAAAGTCAGACATCCTGGACCAGAGAGAGAAAAGCACCCTAGTAAATTCACTTAAGAAAAACGTGCAAGAATCTTTACCTTTAAGCTATACCCTGCCTGGGTTTTTCACCAGTTTGCAATATGAATATGCTGCAGCTTAAAGCTCCTTTCTAGGGGCTGTGTTTATGTAAAAACTGAGTTGAGCTTGTAATGGTTAAAACTGTATTTAATTCTTGTTTTATAAATGAAAACAAAAAATGAAGAAATGCTTTAAGTATAATGTAATTATTTTATAGGTCAACTATTAAATTATAGATTAAATAATAAAGCTACTCTAGGGTTATATGGCATCCAGGTGTTTTGCTTCAATAGTTTGTGTCCAACTGCACTCTAACTGGTATATTCTCCAGCTTCCTTTTTACCCTCCCACATATAGGTGAATGATGGCTCACCCTGACAGGTTGGGAAAACCTGACTACTTCTTCCTTTGTTTCTCACTCACCTCAGAAGTACCTGGAAGGCAAGAGGGAAAATAAAATGCATTATTCTTAGATTCTGGAGTTGATTCTGAATGAACTTATTCTGGGTTTTTTGGTAAACTGATGAGGAAAGCTACACCACTGGCTGAAACACTGCCATCATTTGCCATAATAGAAGTGACAGACCTAAATAATTTAGTTTAAAATATATCCTTATGTAACAGGCACCAAACTGCTTATAAGGGAAAAAAAACAAAAAGCAATATTCTAAGATATAGGTGAGCTTTAGTGGTTGCTGTCAACTCTTGAATAGGTTCACCATATGGCAGTCCAAACACAGGGTAGTATTTTGGGGTTTGTGGTGGTTTTTTCCGTTACCAGCCCAGAGATGATGCAGTTTCTCAAGGGAAAATTTCTGTGTGGAAAGGGAGCTGTCACATTGATTGATGAGCCTCCATGTGGCCAGAAGAGATGCCTGTGATGGGTCTTGAAAGAAGCAGGAGAACATAGACCACAGCTAACAAGGAAGGGCTATGTCCTTTGTGGCACTACACTTGTAGGAGCCCTTTGCTGTCTTCCCTTCCCTGTCTCTTGCCCAAATCTTCATACAGTTCAGTGTTTGGAGAAGTTTTTTGTTTTAGTAGCTGTTGCTTTAGAGGATTAGAGTTTTGCTTTGCCTTAGCTACCTAGGTGTAGTCAGGCTCCCTGCTCAGACCTCCTAAGTGTCTCTGTCACTTGGCTCAGAGGGAGCTCAGCAATCACCTCCTTGAGTGCTCCTCTCTCATTTCTACCCATCTCTTGGCCAGTCTCCTGTTTTGCAGGTCATGGATTGTCCAGCACACACCTGAACCTCTGCTGCTGGAGGCACAGCCCAGACTCCAGCTTCAGTTCTCTCAGTCTATTGCTGCCCAGCTATTGAACCATTGTTGTAGCAGAGGCATATGCTGTAATCCAGAAATCTCCCCCTTGTGGAAGCAGTCCAAGAACATGGTGAATCTGTCAGAGTTGATGGAAAAGCTGTAGGTCAAACAATTCAGTTACTTCCTAAAGAGGACAGGTGCTACAGGACAGGGAAGGGAGGAGGACAGTGCACGTTAAGCTCCCCACAATGGGACTGCCGTGTCGGCAGGGCCCAGTTTGGGTGGGTGGCAAGCAAAGTTTCTTAGAGCTTAAATTCGAGCAACAGCTGGGAATAAGTGAGATAACAGTGCTGATGCAATAGGGACCCTTTATATTCAGAAATAGATAATTTTTTGAGGTAGTGACTTACCCCTGGATGCTCTTACAAGTAGGTTGGATGAATATCAGACACAGGAACAGATGGGTCTGTTGTAAGCAGGAGAATGGCTCTGAAAACCTGTTCTGTAATGAGAATCCTTTGATGGGTGACAGACATGAGTGGTGTGGGGCATGGCTCTCTCTTTTCTCCCTTTGCTGACTTGTTTACACTATCTTCAGAAAAATTCGACTTCATTAGTTTTCACTTATTCTGTCCATAGTAGTTTAAAATTTGTGTAACTGAAGTAACTGGTGTAGTGGATTTGTCACAAATTTTGCTTTGCTTTTAGCCTAGTCTACAACAAAATAATTAAATGCAATGACTTGCTATATGTTCTCTCAATGAAATGAATATTTTCTTCCAACTTTTTAAGCTGATCATTGAAAATTGGGCAAGAAAAAAAAGCCAGTCTGTGGAATATCCCTGTAATTATTATTCCCACTGCCACTGTTGGTTAATATTTAACTAAGGTTTGGAAGTGTTTTGGGATGATGAAAGATGCTACAAAAAAAGCTGACCTGCTACAGTGTCATGACGTGACAAAGTACCATGCTTCTGAAAGGGTTTAATTGACAGGCAAAACAACATGAATCCTCTTAATTCCTCATTAAAAAAAAAAAACAGATTCAGCCGCCTTTACCCAAGGAGACTATGTGAAACTCACTTCAGCAAGTAACATCTGCTGCTCAGGTCTGAAAGTCATTATTTTGCTGCTGCATTTAAGTAACAGTGAGCAATATGTGGTGTTAGCAATCAACAAAGGCTCAATTTTGTCTCTGAGAATTCTTGTAGAATTAGGGCCAGCTTAAGTAGAGTGCTTGATGTTGCTGTAAAGGAGGGGATTGCAGCAAATGAGAGGAGAGGAAACCTCAGAGTGGGGTGTTCAACCTCTTTAAAACATATCCAAACAAACAAACAGAAGAGCATTGGTCCAGAATCCTGTAAAAGTTGAGTATGCTGCTAAAAACAAAAAGCAGAAGTGAAACTTGTGCTGTAAGTCCTCTTTGGATGTTCTGTGGGTCAACTGTGGTGCTGCACATAGTGGGCTACTTTGCATGAAAGTGTGAGACAGGTTGGAGAGAAGCTATATAAAAGAGAGACGTTCAACCAAATAGATTGGGTCTGAGTAAAATGCAAGAAAAATCTATGTAGCAGCATGTGTCTTAAGATTATAATATGGTTCCATCTGGTGCAGTCAACCTTTGACACTTCAGAGAGAGAGAGGTTTGAAATAATGTCTAATGTCCATGCTGCAGATCCTGTAGAAAGGATATGTATGTATGTGACAGAGGTTCCTAAAGCACTTTTATATATATGCAAGAATTATAATATAGATATAATACTTTTAAATGCATATTTTTGCCTTAATAGCAATTTCTTGAGACTGTTAATTCAGCAATGTTGGTAGGACCAGGTTACAAACCTGAGCCAAATGCAAGACCGGGAGGCACGCACGAGCTGGAGAAGTGAGTTTTACACAGTCTCCTTGGGTAAAGGAGGCTGAAGCTCTCACTACCACCACCTGGGGAAAAGGTGGTATATTTACACAGTTGGGAATCACTGTCACTACCCTGCAAAAGGCAAGCAAAGAGAAGCCTTCTTTCCTCTGCTCTCTTCACAAAGGCTGTTCCTTGATCACAGGAGCCACAATGGGATGTGGTGCTTAGGGAGCAAATAGTTTGTAGCACGCTACAGCATAGCCAGAGAGTGACAAGAGAAGGCAGTTATTTCATTATTATTCCTTTTATTTTCTTATAAATTAACATTCTAAAAAAATTGGAATAGAAACACTAAATACAGTATTGCACATAGTGATCTTTGTTAGATGATCTATTATTTCATTTAGTATAGTAATATACATACTGTAGGTACTGAAGAGAACAGGAAGGCTACAAATGAAAACATGCTACTGTATCCTTGCACTTAGGAGCAAAGTTAGGAGGAAAAGACTATTGTTTACATAAATACAAACATGGATTTGAATCAGTGCCATTAAAATAGCTTTACTCTTTAAAGTTTTTTTTTCCATAAGTTAGCCGTAACAGCAAATAATCTCTTATTTTCTCTTCCCCAAATAGTAATGTTACTCCCATCAACACAAAATTTTAGAATTCCATTCTTGGTAATTTATATCCCTGCCAGAAATTACTACTAGTACAGATTTTCACACAGGTTTATCAACAACAGGAGACTTGCTTTTCACACAGTGAAAAAAACCATCCTTTCTAGTGCTTGGTATATGCGAAGAATAACAGATTCCTGAGGTCATATTTTGCACTTGGTTTTATGACACCCTGTAGAGTATATTAGCTCTGAACAGCTCAGAATGTCTCTTGATGTGCTGTATTAGACAGGGAACAACACAACCCAGCAAGTTAGAGCTCATTTGCCTTACCCCAGTGTCTTTCAGGCTCCAAAGCTCCGAGCGTGTGCATCTGACTGAGTCGCACACACGGTCTGCTTTCAGGAAAAATTAGCTTTGAAAGAAAAGTGTTATCAATCAAGCTGGTTGGTTTGGGGCTCTTAAATAAGGACTGGAGGAAGGGGTTGTTATCAGTTGAGTAGTCTAAAACTGATACAGCAAATTCTGGATTGCAAATAGGAAATAGCATGTGGTCTAAAATGGAAGCCCTAAGTCATGTATTTCAATCATTAACCTCCTAGTCAGGGATACTGAAAGCCTGGAGGAAATGTAATTCTAAGTGTGAAATTGATGTCAATTAGTTGGTAGTCTATGTTCTGTCACTAGAATTGGCTACTGTTTTCCATAAATGTTGTCTCCATGTGCATCTTTTAATGGCTCTCTAAAGGAGTTTTAAATTAACTGTAAAGCTAATTCCAGAAGGGAAATCATGTACATTTGGCCAAAAGCCTGACTTAAGTGATCAGCAGTTAAAACTATACTATACCTTCTAAAGTTCATGTAAAAGTATTAGCTGCTTTATATATTAACAAACTATAATAGACAAATCTTTCATACTCTCTATCATACTTCTGTGCTTTTCTGTATTTTCCTGCTTTTTCATTTTTTCCCTTTTTTTATTTTTTTAATTTTTTTTTAAATGCTGGATTTCTGACCCCCATACCACCTGGCATTCACTATCTGGCAAAAGATGAAGTAAAAGTATGCTGCCTTATCGATTTTAAAGATAGTTACAGTAAACATCTTGTTCCACAAATATTTAGTCATGGAGGGCAACCAAACAAGTTGGGAAAGCATTGATTATACTGTATAAACAGCACTTAACGATTCAAAATACAAACTACAAATGCCAACATGAAACGGATACAAACAATTCACTAGGAGTAACATTTCTTTCCCTAATCTAAGTGCAGTGTCATGAAGTATTTGTGGTAGATGTTGCCAGTAGGAATGGAAATGTTTTACTGTACCAAGTAGCATTCTTATGAAGTTCAACTTAATGCAATTTTCAGCATGTTCAGAACTGATACAGATGCCACTTTTTATGCATGCTGACTTGTCCTATTTGTAATATACCATACACTTTACAAAATACCATTTTTGAGTGGCAAAGGAGATACAGAGTACAGGGAAGGTGTTTCAAGTCCATACCTAGTCTATTTCTGGGCACTCCATTAAAGTGATTACATTCGTGAATGAATGTACAATAACGCATCAGTTGGTGGAAAACTCTAGAGAACAAAACACAAATTTTAAAAGGTCAAGGAAGCAAATGATCAAGATGATGTAGTTTCCTTCCCTCTCACTCCCCACCCACAGGCATGTTGAGTTTTGGTAACCAGGTAACAATGGCTTTTGAATTTCTTCTCTCAGATCTTCATACTTATCTTTGCTTTCTGAAAAATAAATTTAAAAAATAAGGACAAAATTTGAGTGTACACAAAACCACCTTATACAAATATGAAAAAACATAGAAATACATAGGCAAATGTTTTATTATATTTACTGTAGAACTGACTTCACAAATAAACTTTGAAGCTAGAACTGAAGTAGACTACAGCTATACACTGCTTGTGAAATATTTTTGTTTACTCTCCTTTTCACTCATCACTAATCTAATTTTCACTAAGACTGAAGGTCCCTGTTTCAGTGCAAATAAGAATGATATGGGAATAATTAAACAAATAGTTATTTCTTAAAAGAAATCTCTCAGTGTCTTCATATACAGAAGTATATAAGTTAAATGGAGAAGCCCAAAACAATGTTAATTTGGGAGTTTTTTTGGAAATAACATGTTGATCTGCTTTAAATAAAATTGATAAAATGTAGTTTATAATTCCTTACCAAGCTAGCACTCCATTTACATTTCTTATGGCACTAACTACAGTCAACTCTCACTAAACAGTCAAAATAAGAAACAATAAATGAAATATTATTGCTTCCTGTGTCAGATTATGTTAGTTATAACACAGTAAATTACCACATGCTTCATTTACAAGATGTGTCACAGATAATATGACTACACAGCTATGACTACAAAGCACCAAAGAATTAAGTCATGTCTTGGGATGGTGGGGAGCAGAGAGCACAGACAGGGACACACACATGTGAAAAAAAACTTCTAGTATTTTTCCAACATAAATGATGGCTAGTTGCTACAGTTAGGATGTAAATGTGAGGTACCAGAATTTTTCTGTAAAATCAGTCATGAGCCTCACAATGGTTAGGCAGTCACAGGGGAAAGGTTTCATTGCATGACCAGAATTACTCCTCAGTTATCACTGAGGTTATTTATTTGTTTTCATAAGAATGGTGAAAGCACAGTACTATCTTTCTCTAGTGTTTCTCTATTCCAAACAAGTCCATATCAGTGACTCAGAAACCACTGTATGTGATACAGTGATCCAGCTTGAAAAATGTGTAACTATCAAAATTCTTCCTTTCATTCTGTATCTGTAGAAAAGAGAGTGAATACAAACTGAATAAGCTGGAAGACCAAACCTGCCTTTCTGCCTTCTATGTCCATCCTACACCAAGGCTGGGAAGAGCACAGATTAGCACAGTGGGGCAATAATAAACTGCTCTTGCTTGTGCTACATTTATATTTTGTGGAGTAATATTCATAGGCAGATTTCAACTTTGTTAATTTACCACCTTTAAAGAAAATGTTAAACTTTAAAGAAAAAAAACTGACAAACCAACCCGGAACAAAAACACACATAGAAAATAACCTGCCTATAAAATGTAAAGAGAAAAAGGTAGAATAAGCAATATAAACAGAAGTATTGCTACGATTTTTACTTACAATTCCAGAGTCGTGTTTTGGTCTAATATTGTATAGTGACTTCCCCTTTTTCTGCCTGCAGACTTCCTCTGCTTCTTTGACTCTGAAGAGAGACAAAATCTATAAATACTCCTGTACACCAACAACATTTTCAAAGACAACGCAGTATATAACTTAAAAGTTAAGGCCTGAGGACACAAGTGGATAACTTTATTATCCATATATTCATTAGCATGCTCCACAAAATAGTTCTTGCACTCCAGGACTGTTGTAGCCATACCTAGCACTTACCTGGACAGGCATAATCAATTGCATAATCAATTCTAGTTACAAAAGCAATCAGTACTTACTGCAGTTGAAGATTGAAATGTGTGAGAGTTTAAAATACACCGGATGACATGACGTTTACATTTCAGAGCATTCATGAAAATATTGCTAACAAAACTCCTTTTTATCACTGTTTAAAATAATTCTTCATTTATTCTAACCCTCAATAGTTCAATTACAGTTTAAACAAAGTTTGCCACCAAGCTACATTCCCTTCCATCCATTTTTGTATTTAAAATGGCAAAATTGCTTAACCTAGATTTCTAGTCTTTACTCTCTAACTTTAAAAACAAAAAAAAAAATTGGAAAATTTCCATGAAACATGGTGTTTAACCCAAGATGATGCATGCCACTGCACACATATCTTTTTTCCAAAGCTGAGGAATCTCAAGGCTTCCATGACCATGGGATGAACACACTTGGGCTGCTAGGATGTAAAGAGAGGAACAGGTTCTAAAAGTAAGGGCCCACTTCTCAGTGCTTCCTGACATGGCAAATAGGACCAAATTAATACTTTGTGAAATGCCACCACATTTTTGGTGAGAGAAATATCCCTGTTTCCATGCAGATAGGAAACAAACTGTGGAAGGTAGAGGACTACTCTCAGACTGGGAACCTGCCAGAATCAAGCTGATGGGTTCAATGTTACACTGTAAAATGTTTCTTTACAATTTTCACGCATTTTATATATTAACCTTGTAAACACACACGTTTTCTGAAACACTGATAATACAGATTTATGTTATAAATTCTCTAAGCTGCAAAGGCCTAGATAAACATTTCCCATAAGAGAACATTAAATCATGTGAGACCTTCATTGTTTTTAATGAGAGATGAGAATTTTATTGATGAATAAAAAAGTAGAAAACAAAAATGTAAATCCTATATTGGCTTGATCTTGCCAAAAATATGGACTTGAGATGGCACTTATTCTGACTTTTCACCATTAGCCAAGAGTGACAAAAGAAACAACAGTTAAATGATAATAAGAAATAATATATCCTTGGCTGGTTCCTTGCAGTTCATCTCCAGACCATTTGTATATCTGTTCTTTCACTGAGGCTGTACAGGGCAATGTGAGAATCCAACTTTGTGTTACTATTATTTTTGAAAATTTTTGTGTGTGTAGTAAGGGCCAAAATTTTGAAAATAAAACTCCAGCTTAGTCTGCTAAACACATTAAAAAACTGCCTGAACATTCATCTCTACTTCATTCAACTTTATCAGTTACGCTTTGTTCTTTACGTAAGTTTCAAATTTATGCTTTCAAAAATTAATTTAAATGTCAGTTCTTTTCCAGCACTTCCACAAGCTGCCCTCTTCATTTGATGGCCTTGTATATTGCCAGTGTAGGAAGACCTTCATTTACAAAGGTTGGGAGGAAAAAAGCTTTGAAACTTGTTATTTCAAGCTGTAATGCTTTCTTTCTGACTGCAAATCAGATAGACAGCAGCAAAATCTAGAACAAAAATGTCAAGCAGCCAGGTAATTCACCTTTAAAATGTATTCAAATAATTCAGTAAAAGTGGCAGCCAAAATGTGGTGATAGCTTCAAATAGAAACTTAGGGGAATTATGCAGAATGAAGAAAAATTCAAAGACCTTTTCTTTTTCCTATAACGTTTTTTCTTTTGCTTCATGTAAACTTTCCTCCAATGAGGAAAAATATCTGAGACATTGATCTTCCCATGATCTTTTCTAAATATTCAGACACATGCTAACCTAACAAATGCTGCTCTTACAAAGTCAGATATAAAACAGCACATCTATCATATAATTTTCCTCTTTTTCAAATACAATTATAGCTAGCTCCCTTCACTGTGGACATCATTTAAATAACAAAATGAAATCTTACTTGTGAGTAAATGAGTGTCAAATACCTGTACAGGGACTATACAAGTACTATTGAGTTTATCAAAATGACTGTTTTATCGAAGCAGTGTAATATATGCAGGTATTCAGACCACTCAACATGCAATGGCAGCATATGTAACATACAAAAATATTTACCAAACCAGCTCACACAGATCCAGATGTTATTCTTGGGAAATAACAAGGAATCTTCAATTCCAGTCTTTGTCCCACCTAAATATCCCCCTTCCAGGATGGATTACCCACTGCTTGCTAACACACCAGGTCATGAAACAACACAGCACCCTGTGGGTCTCATGATAATTCAAAACAAAAATCCTCACACAGTGAGGAGCCCTATAATTGTTACAAAAGAAATGATAATGCAGTTCTTTTCTAAAGACCAGGTCCCATTAAGTGTCACTGTTGGTGTAACACCTCTACATATTCTGCTTCATGAGAGAAACAGCTTTTTTGAGAAAGGCTGTCTCTGCTTGGAACAGCAAAATGTTAATAACACACCACCTGTGAAGGAGGAAGTCAGAACTTCTGAGTCCCTGAGATAGCACTTCAAAAACTGATCCATAAGCTCCAGACTGGTAAGTGACAATCTTAAGGTTGTGTTACCCAAATTTACAGGATTATATAAGAGGTGCTGGTCTCAATAGTATGGTTGTAGTCCTCAAGGTTTTGGGAGCTTTTATGAAATTCCTTGGAGTTTGAGCCTACTTATTTATACCAAAGGAAATACAGAAAATGAGAAGTATTATTCCCTAATGCACTTAAAGCTGAGAGCTAGCAACCAGTGAGTTCCAGTTCCAACCATATCACTGACTCACTGTGTGGGTTTGGGACAGTTCTCAGCCTCCTGGCTCACCTCCTGCTGTCCTGCAGGAGGATCCAAGTGGTTGGATACAGCCTCATGTGACCCATACATATGCTTCTTCAGCAAGAAATGCCATGAGAAATGTAAAGATAGGGCACCAAAGGCTCATTTCAAGGAGGTTTAGTTTGTGACCATATTAAATCTGGAAGCATGGAGAACTGTGTAAATCTACAGCTGTATCTAACCAAGAAAAGCCAGGAGACTGGTGAAATAGAGGCAAAGGCAACTGCTAGCCTTCCACAGGGCTAAAATCATAAACCAGTGAGTATGCTTATTAAATTTACAGTGTGCAATATATTTTGTGAAGGCTGATCATTCAGCTTAATCAAGATTTTATTAAATGTAAAATTAAAAAACTTAATCTTTCTGGAAGAAGAAAAGGATGTGTTTTGTAGGAACATCTACATGTTTTAACTCTGTGATCTAGAGAAACACACAAAAGGTTGCCTTTGAAGTAAGGACAATAGTCTTAGTTCAGTTGGAAAATAATTGCCATTGGCAAATATTTTGTCACAGGTTTTCTCTGTTAGCCATGAATGTTTTTTCATCTTTCCATGAAACTAAGAAGATTTAGGCAAAACCACATTGTTTCTGTCAGCTCATGCTTGGTTCAAGCCATATTTCTCAGAGGCAAGCAAATCCCTATGCACCTTCTTCTTGTTCAAGCTTTTCCTGCACTTGTCACTGACTTCAGAAATACCCTGATCAGCATGGAGGTGCAAGACAATAATCCAAGACAAAAAGTGCAAAAATTGCATGAGCACTACTTTTTATGAGTTAATTCAACTGTGAAGAGTTGATAAAGGTTTATGAAGAAACTAATGGATCTAATTAAATAATGGGAGGAGGAAAAAGGATTTTTGGAGAAAGCAACACAAGACTCCCAACCATCACAAAAGGAGAAGCAATAGCATACAACAACAGATTTCCAAGCTCCATGTCAAAATGACACCACTGTGCCAATGCAGAGCTCAAACAGCTAAAAAACAGTTAAAAAGACATTCTTAGGAAAGGAGTGGGTATTCAATTGTCAGGCCTTGTGTGGAAAGATAGGCTGCCACTGGGGAGCCTCTGAAACAAAAGTCTGAGGAAGGTGAGTGTTCCCCACTTCCTGAGAATTATGACCCTTAGGCAGAGACAGGCATGTGATAGATTGATTTATTGTTATGAAAATCTGTTTTTACTTAAACTATTTAGTTCTACACTACTAATACTTTCTGTTAGAGAGTTTGTTCAGTCCCCTTATAAAGCCATCACTCTCAATGGCAACCAAATTCTCAGAAGCAGGACATCTTCCAGGCATGACCAGAGAGTGGGAGAGGAAGATGGAAATGGAAGGGACATGGTGTGCTCTTGCAGAATCAGGTGGAACCCTTTACTTGATTAGTGTGGTGGGAATGACTTGCAAGCTTGAGGTGTGTTAAACTTTGCTAAACTGATGCTCAAACTATCCCACTTCATACTTTGCAACCACTTCTCAAACTCACTTTATTTCAGCAAACTGATTTTGGTTCGTTTGCTATCAATCCCTGCCCCATTTTATGCCAATTCTGGCTCAAAAGTGAGCATATCAGTTGACAGAAAAGATAGCATCAACTGTGTTACTTTTAGCAATTTTTGCCTCATATTCTTTTCCCAAGTAGTTTCTTGATTTTGTCTTAGTGAGAATATAATCATACAAAAACTAGTCTTCCCAGCCTAGACAACCAGAGAGTTGATTAACTCTCACTGTGCTAATCTGAAGAGCAGAGTTATTCAGGCTCAGAACAGATTCTAGAAATACTTATTAGGAGTGTTCATCACTTGAATCTCCTTAAATATTAAATTTAGCTAAAGCATTTCTTGCATTCTTCTTTCAGAAAGAAAATACTTTCAAATAGCCCCAATGATAAGAAAACAAGTAGGGAATAGACAACGCTGGCTGATCAGTGGATCAGTTAAAAAAAAAATTAAAAAATCTACAAGTGAATGAATAGCCAGTGACTTACAGAGCCTAAGAATTATGGTCCTGAAATCTGCTACTTAATAAGATTGAGTCTATCAATTGTCACCTGTAACAAAAGAAGTAGTTTCTTATTTCCATCAAAATAAAAACTTTTCTCTAGCACTATCATCTCCTTGTACCTCATATTTATTGTGAGACAAACATAAAAATGATGATTAAGTTTAAAGACAGCCTGTAAGATGAATAAGTGAGTTACACTTCAGCATGCTCACAGGAAAAAGAAACCAGACATGCTTAAAAACCCAAAAGAGTGTTTTTATCTACCTTCTAGACCAAAAGCCAGCCTGGCCACAACCTTATCAAAGCTTTGAGACTTTCTGTCATCATTCAATCCATTGAAGGGCTAGCCACTTCCCTGCCACTAAACATTAATAATTTTGTCTGAAGTATCTGTGGCAGACAGATTCATTTCCTACTGGCTCCATCAAGGCTTGGTCGCCTTACACTTCACTAGTGAGCACTATGACATGACAAATGTAATCACAGTGAGAGCACTGGAAAGTTATGCCTTAGATAGCAGAGCTGCTCACAAAAACTTCCATGATAAACTCAGACAGATATTACTTTTATGGGTGACAGTATAGTTCATGAAACCCAAGAGACATTTTTCTGCAGATATTCTGCTTTTTTTAACACAAAACAAGGCTGAGGCCAATACTTTTTATACTACTAAGTGCTTATTATCAGTTAATAAAAGGAGTGTTGCCAAAATATTTTATGTAGCTTTATCTGGGTTAAACTTGTTTATAATACCTTTTACATATAAAAACAAATAAAAAAACCTCCACTAAATTATCAAATGCCAAACATCTTTCAGATTTCAAGGGTAGAAAACTTTAAAACTTTCTCCTTAAACTCTTCCAAGGCAATATTCCTATATTTTATTCATCGACTAAAATCCTGAAAATATTTTTTTGCAAAGGGAGAAACCAAAACATAAAACCCAAGACGGAAAATTACAATTGCCAACATAAAAGTCAAATAAAAAAATGTAGACCTTTTACTTTCATGCCAATAGGGTTGAAGTGATGACACAGATATGATTCAGTAACTGTCTGCAAAGACTTTATACAGATAAGAAGTACATTGCAATGTACCTGGTCCCTTCAAACAAACTGAGGAAACCTAACCTTAGCCTACCAACAGAGAGATAATGTATTAGACTATCCTGACATCCTGCCAGCTCCTTGCATGGTTAATTCAAAGACCATGAGGCAGACAGAGGCTGTTGGAAAGACACAGTGATTAATCATAATTTCACTCAGAGGACCACAGACAAATAGATTAAAATGTTTTAATCTGGCCACTTAACGTAGAAAATAATCTGTAGCAGGACTCTGAATAAGACCTCCTCTGTCAACAGTGTAGATGTTGAGGAATACATTTCACATTTTTTTAGTGTGAATCACTAAAATGGGCCTAAAATAAAGCTTTGAGGCCAACTGAAATGAAAATTTGAGTTTCCCATTTACAGTCTCACTGTGCTTCACCAAACTTAAAAATATTCTGAAAGTATTTCAATTTAGAATTATTTAGTTTCACTTAGTTCTCTCTGGCAATCATACTCTTGAGGATCTAGGGGTTCTGCTCTTATCTGTGAAGAGATATACAGATGCAAATAAATAAAATAAAGAGAATACTGTGCAAAACATGATTTAAAAATTATAATTTTAACATTAAAGAGAATTTCATGTTGAAAATGGAACAAAATAAAAAAATTTAACTGTTCAAGAATGGCTGTTTCTAATAAAATGTAAGCATACATATCCCCACTTAAATACATTAAATACATTTCATGACCTTCGTCATTAAATTGCCAGAGTGGCCAGTATTTCAGGCTGTACCTGGCCACCTTGAGGCAAGATGGAAATCACTTTTCTACAGACTTTATATATCAAGACTGACATTAATCTAAGAAAAGATAGTCATCGCCTTCCACTGTTTTTCTTGGAACTGAAGCCAGGTTGCTCTCAAAGAAGCTGGCTACATTTGGGCTATTTGGTTAGGAAATTCAACAGGAAATTATAAGGAAAGGGAAGAGGATTAGAAGTGAGGTAAAACTGGCAACATAATCGGCAAGCAAAAGAAGTGAACAGAAGTGTGAAAGCCTGTGTTAGCTGTAAAACATTTTTAAGCAGCAGGTTGGGCAAAAGAAGGCAAAAAAACGTAATGTCTGAAAAGGATAAGAAGAGTCTTGGTAAACAGACTATGTGGAGAAGACGATTCTTAAAGAGAATATGGAAGCAAACCCTGTTAGCTACCTTCTTTATATGCTAAACACACATACTAGGATGCAGCATAATGTGCTAGCATGATACACCACCATCACCAGATAGACACTACTGAAGAACCCTTTGCTGCTTACATGGGGGCTGTTCTGGAATCCAACCTCACACAAATCACAAAAATTAAAAAACATGCATTCGGAACTAGTTCTTTATTAGATCCTTCACTTTGTTTAAGTTTAATGTTTGTAAGCACCAGCTGGCTCACAGCTGCAAATGGAAATATTTTTCCTGCCCTACAAAACACAGGATTGCTTAAAAATGTTAGACTAAGGTATTCAAAAGGATTTTCCACCAAAGATCCAGACTGAGAAATGGATCTCGCAATACTATTTTTCCCCACAAACTTTTCCCTCAAAAGCAATGCTAAGAAATGAAAGTTTTGTTTATGTCCCCCTAAGCAAAGTACAGTAATGCAATAATTAAAAGAAAAAAAAAAAAAATTAATTGCCAAAAAATGGACGAGGAAGAAGAAAACAAATCATACATGTTGAGCAATCTCTTTTATCTGGATAGCAAACAGTGTCTTTGTGAGGTACTGCCTCACAGCTAGCTGCTGAATCTTTGGTGTGTTTAGGCTTTTTAAATTAGATTTTCCAGGGCCCATAACATATTCTGATCAGAAAGCTATTAAGGTTAACAGTTGTGAAATGCTCCCAAAAACTGAAGATCCATGTAATTATTCAATTTAATGTCATGTAAAATTGTCTTCTGTTTTGACATGTCATTATAACTGAGTTGTTATCCCATGCCTACCAGCATGCAGCTCAGCTGGTCAGAGTGTAACAAACACATTGAGATTAAAGCTTCCAAGAGACTCAGCAAATGTATCTGCCCATGACTACTCACTAACATAACCCTAGGAGCTTTTAGCTGGCATTACAGGAGCATGCCAAGCAAAATGTGACCCCACTAAACATACTCCACATGTTCATCATTTCCCTCTCAGGCTGCAGCTCCATATACGTTTTTCTTCTCTTTTCTTCCATCTCTGCATTTCTTTGCAAGTACCTATTCCCATGTCCCTCGATTTCTCACTCTCAAGTCTGACTCACTGGTTCATATTATAAGCCTTAAAAAAATATCCCCTAAATTACTCTGAGAGGACATTGCTCGTGCTATGGGATCGAATGCCCTCCTCTGCGAGCAGGAGTGGCAGCTTACCAATACACCCCTCACTGTGCAACGTACAGATATCCCATGCCAGACTTTAAATTGCTCAACAGCAAGTTTTAAATCATCCTGCCGAGGAGTCTGTAGGGAGACATACCAGTCTTTCTGCAGAGGGAGATCAATGAGCTGTGGAGACATGCTGGCCAGGAATCTCCCTTTCATCTAGATATACACAGTGTGACACACCAGGTGCCAGCTTAACTGCTATTCTTACGGGAATGGGCAACTTCTGCCTTTGAGAGATGAGTGCATTTTTCTGGGTTTATAGGTTATTTTTAATGTGTCAAAGATTTATCATGGGAGTTAAAGGGTTGAATAAAGTCAGCCAAAAGAAATTCTCAAGCTTAGTGTGATGCAAGATATCAGGGACTTACAGAATTTTACCATGGTGTTGATCCTGCTTATGAACTCTCCTCTGCTGGCGTCCCTGACACAGCCTCTGCTCAGCAGCACGACTCAGTAAAGGCAAGAGCCTTTTTATACCTTATACCCACATTTACAGGGCACCTAGACCTGCCCCTCGCTCCTTCCTCCTCCAGCTCTCCCATCCAGAAATAGAACTAAGGTAAATCTGTGCCCAGTTGCACAGGCCCTCTAGAACAGGGAACAGTCTGGAGAGAGGGAAGCACACCCAGAGCTGGAGAGGACGAACAGGTGTGAACACCTCACTGGCACCCAGAGAAAGGGAAGGTGGAGCTGTGGCCCTGCATACGAGTTTCTGCCATATCCCTGATGATATTGATGCTAACATTTGACAGCAATGGAACTTTGAAACATAACATTTTCTTAAGGACTCACTGCTTTTTCTACTGTAGTGAGCCAGGGTGTATTCAATGGCTATAAAGAAAAGATATAGTCCTAAAGATTAATCATTGCTGTCCATAGCAATGAGAAATTTTCTGATAGATAACTGTATTTTCATATTTTACTTCCATGACCAGCAGTTGCTTAACTTTTTAATTTTTTAGAACATTTCAAGACTATTCTGTTGGGATGTTGCATCATGAGCTCTTTTCATCTTTCATTCTTAGGACAGGATATTTTTTCCTGGTTGGTAGGAAAATGGTAGGGTCTGGTCAACAATTCTGCAGGCCTTTCCTGGATGTCAGGAAAAAAAAAAAATACTTCTTGCTCTCACAGAAATGCTAGACTGAAATAGAGCACTTAAGATTGGCTACATCTAACTCAGAAACATGAAAAAAACATTTTTAGAAGCGAAAGATAAATGAGAAAAGGGTTAATACATTGATAGATCACCTTGTAAAAGACAAAACAGGAGGGAAAGCCAGGCATTTCTAGATTGGTGGTCTGATTGCCTAAGAGTTTTCCAAAGAATGGGAGACTTTGCAGAGGTGTTACTGAAACTGTGCATTGCCTGACTGTATTCAGAGAGCAATGTGCATCTGTGGGTATGCAACACCTCAAATTCATGTATATAATAAAGGTGCTGAACAGGAAGCTTGTGGAGATCAAAATACTCTCTCTTTTCAAACAACATCAAAAATATTAGGGAAGTTTTCAGCTAGTCAGCTCTTCTAGTCTTTCTTGCTGATTAAGCACAAAATGCAGGCTATTCTGACAGTAAACCTTTCAAGAGTTTGCAAAGTCTGAATGAAAACCACAGACTATGACTGACACGTTATAAATATATTTAAAGGACAATGACAGCAACACAACAACTGTTAAAACTCCAAACATGCCCCATTAAGTTTTATTATGGATTTCTTTTTTTTTTTTTTTTAATATGGGCTTTTCTGCCTTTTTTTTTTTTTTTTGGCAGGCTTTTTGTTTGTTTTGGATTGTTGTTTTTGGATTTTTTAAAAGCTGCTTAATCAGAAAGAAGTAGTATTTGAAAATTTTCACTTAAAAGGAAATATTTAGGATAGATATGTCATCAGAAATGTCAATGTCCACAAACTATAATTAAAAACTTTATAAATAACCCAATATCAATTTCTAATGGAATTATCTAGTTAACCTTAACTGCAGTGTGACCACAAAAAATATTGCTGCTCAGAAAGCCTCTTGGCAGACCTATGCTTTTACTGTAATTTTCAGGTGCATTTTTCTTTTTATTTCTACTGTATTTAAAAATTTATCACACATAATTTTCCCTAGGGATGGTATTTTCCAGTCTGCTTTACTTCAAGTGAGAGAAGACCAAACGCAATAGAAAACTTCAGAAAAATTGTTTTTAACTTTGCACCATTTTTCTTTTCTCATTTTCCTGTAAGGAAATATGAAGTCTGACACTTCAATGTTTATGTTTTGCATATAAATGCCTGGCAAACCAATAAGCAAGTTGAAAAGCCAAGTGAAAAGTGTTTAAAATAAGAACTGACTGCTTTCTGTAGAACACACACGCTTAAACTATCAGTAACAAAATATAGTACTGCCATTGGAAATGCCATCTATGAATATCCTGTGGTTAAATTATTGTAAAGGAATAAGATTAAGGAGTTAAATTATTGTAAGCACATATTTGCAGAGTCTAAATAAGGAGCAGCCTCTATTCACAGTCCATATGGAAACTGGGATACAAAATATTCTAGGAAAACCCAAACAAACCAGGGGTTGATAAAGATGAACAAACTAAAAAAGACAAGGGAATAAAGTAATACATTTTATAAATAATTATTGTAAATAAAGTTTGTTTCATGAGGCAGAAACCTGGTCAATAGCTCACCAAAGTGGCACACCACAGTCTTTGAAAGGCTCACCATATGTGTCCCTTGATTTTGCTGACAATGAACAATTACAGAAAGTTTCTCTCACCATTAAAGTTTTAGCCTGGTCCTCAACTTTATCAGCAGAAAAAAAATCAAGAACAAGGGGGAAATCTATTTTCTTCAAATAATTATTAATATTTCAGTGGCAATAGGCAGTTTTCAGGTTTGTGTCACCTACAGATCTCATGAACTAGGCTGAGATTTTGAAAACTATCATGATTTACATTCTTACACCTCTAGGCAACACACGTATTTTTCCATAGAGATTTTTCTCCTTTGACTTCTCAATACCAAGACACCTTCATATCACATCATCTTGTCTTTTATTAAGGGAGACAGAAAAGCAAAATCAAGAAAAAAAAGCCTAAAAGACATCTTCAGATATCAGGTTGAGTTATGATTGGAGGCAAAGTATTTTCTGTGCAAAGGTTTTGGTAAGACAGTTGTTTAACCAAAGGACATGCTTAATTTTTGGAAAAATGATGTCTTACTTGAAAAACTGTTGCTCTTAACTGTAACTCTTACTGCCCATTTGGCCAAAACATTCTAATTCCTAAAATGCAATGAAGAAGTACCACCAAAGATTTCTCAGAGTTGAGCACAACCAAGATATCAAAGGTCCCCAAAGTCTAAACCTTGCCTCACCTGAAGAAATCAAATAAAGTGGAAGATTTAAACTCGATGAGGCAAGTGAAAGTTAAAATTCAAACCAAAAATCTACTTGTGATTTTCAGGATGTATTATTTTCAGTCCTAACCTCAGTGACTCCCTGAAATGAAGTTAGAGTGAAAGCCTCCTTCAACCCACCAGCTCTGAGTCTGGGTTTAAACAAGAGTATCCCTGCTGTTCTTCCAAGGGATCTCCCAGTTTCCTTTCCCACTGTAGGTTCTTCTCACTGTCCTTTCCCTTCCCTGTCACATCTTGCACCTGCAGACATTTTGTAGGTTATACATGTTAAGGTCCTTTTGGGCTAGAACCACCCTTCCTAGAAAGGACAAACTGGCAGACTGTTTTTTCTCTGCTGCTTCAACACATCCTCTTAGGATCATTTGACTCTCTTTGAGTTCAATGTATGTTATACTACCTCAATCCCATTCTCCTCTTAAGCTTTAGATGTTTAAAGAAGAACTTTTGTGCTGATTTAGTTAATGTCTTCTAAAGAAAACTATTTTGCAGTGAAAACTCTCTGGAGGATTTTTGGGTTTTTTAAATGAAAAATAACTTGGTATTTTGAAATAAAAGGACAATTTTCTTAAATAATTTTCTATAAAATATACAAGACTAAATTAAGCTGTATTAACTAGGTAGCTAAATCCCTGCATAGGGAACCAAAGATATTTAACTGTCAAATCAGTTTCAAAGAGATATACTTAACTACATGAAATTAATTCAGACAGTCAGTAATACGAAATAGATCCCCAGAGATCTGCTGTACTGTGTTAACACTTGAACCATGCTCTTGCTATAGTAGCAGAATCCAGTTTTTCCACTGTTCCAAAATGTACCCACTTACAGCAAATATATATGGCATACACAACATTGACTATATAAGTGCCTCAGGAAAGTTTTTCAGTAACTTTCTAAAGCAGTAGTCAGATGTCTGTGAAAATTACATAGGATGAGTACACTTGGAAAAAGGGTCTGTTCTTGTCAATTCACCTAATAACAGGCTGAAATCAATAATTTAATGAATCTAAAGCTTCAACCCCACCAATTTTTAGGCTCAGATGCAGCTTCAACTCAAGCTGCTAACAGTTGTAGGATTATTAATGCTTAGAATTTACAAGTTTGAATTTGTTTAATTTTTGCTTATATGACATTTATTACTTTTCAAACAACTGATTAATCCTTGGCATAATTTTGATAAACAAAGGTGACCACAATGGACTACCTGCATGCAGATGAGTACAGACCTCATAATTCTTCTAAAACATGAATCAGACACCATAGCTACTGTCTCATATTCTTTATGCCATTTTATGCCTTTGTGTATCCCATCACCAGGGCTGTGATTTGCAATATGATTCAGTCTGAGCCTTTTTTTAACACAGGGCTAATTGTCTTATTCTCTCTGTCTTCCTTTTTTCCCAGCATCATCAAACAAGTATTAACAATATGCCATGTCTTAATGCCTTGACTTTCTTTGGCTAAGTATGCTGATGAAAATCTCTAATCAACTTTCAGGACTGAAACAAGTCTTCCATTCCTTGGGTTCATAGTAGCATAGTAGTTACACACTCTGCCAAAAACACTGTTCAGGTGATGGACTCAAAAAACTTTAGCACAAACTGGCATTAAAATCCCATTCAAAAATTAGGATGACTGGGGGTTGTGGGTGGTGGGTGTCATGATCTGTTAAAAAAACAAAACCTGAGAAAACTCCAAAAGCATTCAATAGGTTGTGTGTTAATGAAGTGTGGCTGACTGGTTTCTGTGCGATTGCTCCCAATAACATTCTTTGAGAAAAGCCTTTGAACAAACAAACAAATGTACCTTTCTTGAAGAATAAGTTTGTTTTCCTTCTTCCAGAAGTCTTTGAAGTCAGAACTGAATTCATGCCAAATACTGAAGAAAGAATGTGGGGACACCTCCTTCTCGCCCATTTTTGGTTTCATGCAGAAATATGCTGTAGTTTCCAAAAAGCTGTCAAAGAAAGCAGAAATATTAAATGCTTCAGTACCTACTGTTGTATATTTTTTTTTACTTGACACTGACACAGTATTTAATTATTCTTAATAGGAGATCTAAAATAAAAGAATATAAAAATGTAACAGTTCTGAGCTCTTCATATACAAGTAGGTAAACAATGTAAGCTGATTCTTCAGTAAAGTTTGGATCTGGGATTTGTCACAGTTTCTAGTTTTGACCAAAGTATTTTCCATTTCAAAAGCTAAAATGAACACACTGTCCACAGCCCTGCAAATCCAGATATCCACACCCACCCATATACTCCTTTTCTGTTGTGTTGAAAGCTGTTTTCAAAACACAGAGTCAAAGCCTATAAAGGACTGTAAATAAACTTCTTCAGGTTCTGTTAGATCTGTGATACAACACAATAGCTTGGGCTGGAGACTACACAGAAATATTAAAACTCAAACCTGCTTTGTACTAAACAAGAAATGACGCAACAGAAAACTTGGCCCAGGAGCAGCAGTGCTGGAAAACAGGTGCCCATTGTGACTCTACCAGAACAATCCAACAATTCCTTCTGAGCACAGCAAGAGCAAAACTAGTGCAGCAAACACACAAGCTGCTCCTCAAGTGAAAGCTGCTCCTGAAATGCAAAGGTCGTATTTCCCACACTGAGTGAGGACTGTGACTGCAACTTAAATCTAATGTACTTCTGAATTTGAATTGCTTCTATTTTATTTAGGAATGTTACAGGAAGGTACAGAATAATTAGTGAATCAAGCAATATTTAAAAAAATATTATTCCATTTTGTGTTTTCACTGTACATTTTGTAAATACTGGAGATTTTAAGAATGTCTTCCTGATCTGAAGATCAACATGCAAGTCACTGGAGAATTGCTTATTTTATGGAAAGTGCAAGAGAACAATCTCATTTGAAATATAATTGCTGGTGCTTTTCTCACTGATCTATTACTATTCATAGACTCCTATGATAATTTCTCTGAATCATACATCACAGTTTTAATCACTTTAATTAGGGGGAAAAGCCCAACTCCAGCTAAAAGGATGGAGATATAGTTTTAGTCACACAAGTTATATCCATTCATGGATTATGATGGTGAAAATAACATACTAAGATTCAACCATTCAGAAGGGTCACTCTCACGAATTCTGCAAGAAAATGTTTACCCTAATTCTCAAACCCAAATATTCCAGCTGTTTTGCCCTAGCTGAAAAATAAGCATCCACATATATTATCATATTGCTGAATAAAAAAAAGCTGCATCTTAAAAATTTAAAATCAATTTACCAACCAAATTTTACATTATTTTTTTCTCCTAATTTGCAGTTAATTTTTCCATCTGCTGAAGCAAATTGAAGATGTTGAGCAACAAAGATGTAGCACATAAAAATATAGAAAACATACTCATTTTTTAACCCATGACACTGGTACTCAAATGCCACCTTACCTGATCATGTCATTTCTTCAGCTCTCTCAGCCTACCATGGCACTCTGTTCTGTAACTCAGTGTTTAGTCAATAAATGCCCTTTTTTTTTTTTTTGGCTGGGTTCTGTTGTGGCTTTCATTTGGGTTTTTTCCAAATTATTTATTAATGATTAATACTGCTAGTTAAAATACTCCATTTTACTTATTTATATTTTCCCCACAGTTTTATACTGGGAAAGATATTTATCATCTCTCCTCTGATTCCACAGAAACACTCAAAAAGAATATCCATGACATTGCAGTCAGCTGCCTTGTTTTAAACTTCTTCCTATTGCCACATATTTCCAACTTTTTGCAAGACTGCAAAAGTTATCAGGGAGGTATTTTTTCTCCCAGTCTCTTCCCTCAGAATTACAGCTCTGCAGCTGGCTAGTGGGGAAATTATATCAAAGGCTTATTAGAATTTTCAGAATGAACTGACAACTGACATTATTTTTGAAGGAGTGTGAGGAATAAAGAACAAGAGAGAAGTCTGGAGGCATCAGCTGAGTATTTTTATAAGAAGCTCTTTGAATGAAATCCATTAATGATTTACAAAACAAGAGAAAGACAGAATTTCATATAATAAACCTTGTTTTGAGAAGTGCGCCTTCAAAACATTTTGCAAATGACAACGATAAGAAAAGAATTTGACAGTGAATGGCCATCCCAAGTCCTGCAATAATATATGAGATAATGAGCTCGAATTCCATCACAGGAAAACATCCCAAGAAACAGGAAACCAAACAAAATTAAATTCATGCTGTATAAGAGAATGCTCAATTAAAAGAAGAATAAAAAAAGATCAACAGCACTAACATCTATTAGAGATGCAAAGACTTCCACTGTTCTTCAATTATTCTGAGAGCAGGAGGAGATAACCAGTGTTTTTTCTCTGGTGACTGAAAACCTCCCTGAGGACTACTTGTATAACCATTGCAAACTTACACATTCATACAGCTGTGTCTAACAGCTGTAACATAATTACTAGGTTTATAGAAAGCAGAGCAATGCTCATACAGGTTGCTTGACTCCCTAGCAGTTAGTTTGGGAGGTAAGGAAAATTAGCTGTCTGTGAAATGTGAAACATCAGCAGCATAGCAGGTTGTCATTGTTAGTATGTCACACCTTTCTAATGCCCAGTAACAATGCACAAGACATCAGCTGCAACACAATAATACTTCAGGGCACAAATCTCCACAAATCAAATATATTTTTCTACACATGCAGATCAAACACTCAAGACAGTTGCTGTATTTTTTTCCAACCAGAGAGGTCTACCCTTCTTTAGCATTATAGTCTCTTAAGAGTTCATTTAGAAGACATATGGAAACCTGCTTGCTGTACATTTGATGCTGTCATCTTGCAGTACAAGACAAAATGGCATAATTCACACATGAAAGACAAAGCAAATAAAGCCAATCCAAATGCATCAAATAATAAAACATGGACAGCAATAAATCCTCTCTGTTACCATGGTCTTTAAATATCTGATTCGGAAATGTTTACATATGTCAAACTAGACATATCTCAAGGCTAATTCCAGGAGAGGACATGCATTTTAAATACAAAGAGAAATTTTGATGACATTCCCATAGCCCCAAGACTAGATACAATCCTTTCAGACTTCAGCCAGGCAATAAATATCTTAAATAGTTGTGGAGCTTTTCTCTGGGACAAGTCATTCAAATTTTCCTGTTCACTTTTTAGCAGATTTTGAAACAAAATATCTGCAAATACCATTGTTACTATTCCTAACTGTGCATCACATAGACATTTTTAATCAAATAAGAGACTAGCTATCAAAAGCCTTTTGTTCCTATACTCAGATTAAGTTCTGCATCATACAGCCTTGGGTAACTCATCTGACCTGTTTGAATTTCATTTCACCTATATGCAAAATTAAATATTTATTTTTGAAATAAGTACTGCAAAGCTTGTTTAGTGTCCATTTCTCAAGTGGAAAGGTTTATACTTATCCACACTCTTTCTGAGAGTCTTAAAGGAAAAGAATGTGCATTAGAGAAGATCTTTGAGTCATGGAAGAGGGAAAGAAGGGCATGCAACTCAGTTTCGGGGATTAAAAGAGGTAAAGGAGGTCACTGCCTTTGCTTCTAACAGCCTGACTTTTCAAGCATGATTAAAAATATGACAGTGATGGTCACACTACCGTCTTACTCTGACATGGCAAAAGCCAGAAATATTTAAACAGGTTTCAGACCGGGTCTCATATCCCTCATACTGGCCCTGGAGGAGAATTAAATAACATGGTCTTTCTCAAAACAATGGAAGAGTTGCTCATCTCTCTGACAAGTAAGGAAGGAAATAATCAGGAGAGATGGTTAGTTTCTTTTCTTCCTTTCTTGTCTTCTAATGTCTTTGGTTCAAGTGTTTGAGTAATTCAATAAAAACCACTTCGGACTGATGTCTGAACTCACTGCTTGCTCAAACATGGAAATTTGATGAATGAATCACTGGACTTTTATGTGTGCTCCCTTGAGTATGACTATGAGCCTATGAAAGTGATTTTTCTATTTGGAGGGAAGAAAGGAATGGATGTACTAACAGCCAAACCAAATTTATTCATATGAAAAAGAAAAGAAGCTATTCACATTGCAAATGGCTCATTGACAGCAATACCAGCTAATAGACCTGAACTATTATCTTAAGAGTAGCTATGGATTATTCAACTTTTTTTCCCCATTCCATTCTGAAAACAGCTGGCAAGAAGTTGCAGACAATAATTCCAATCCAAGCCTGCTGTCTGGGATGCAGTGGCTGGTTTATAAACATATACAAAAGCAAATCAACAATACTAGAACAGCAGTAGTTTCATCTCAGCATTATTTGATCAGGCTTCCTTGGCCAAACAAATAGCAAAGTAACCACAGGTATATACACGCCCTGGCTGACCTTTCTGAGAAATGCTGAACACATGCTCAAACACACATGTATCTGGTTTCCCCATGCTGCAAACTAAATCACCTGCAAGGGTAAAGATTTGCTCTAATGTGGATTTAAAAGCAGAAAAAAGTGTTTCTATTCTGCATGGTTAAACAGACTATGCATTTTGGTTGAAGTTGGAACATGGATATTCTTTTTTATTTTGGCTTTATAAATCTCTAAGCATCACTTTCGTCCATTAGTGATTAAGAACAGTCAGTGTAAATGGTGTAACCTGCTACTTTTGTGAAGCAGTTGTGTTTCAGAAGCAGTTCTAAATCAGGCTGAGACTACTAAAGCACCTTTCAGTTCAATGAAAGTCACAAATAAAATTTAGAACTAAGCCCATTCTACCAAAAGAAAAAAGGTAAAAGGAAAAGACTATATGTATCTCCTACTACTTATTTAAAGGCAAACTAGTGAAATGTGTTAGTTGATGGGCATATAAACCCATTTAGAGTGTTGATCCTGAATTGTTGACTACATATAGAAGGTGGGTACAATAAGGCAACAGTATTTGCTTCCTGGATGCTAATAATTTGAATCATCATATTAGTATCTGGTTTGTTATATAAAGACACCAAGGCTTTGTATCTATTTTCTTAGTATATTCAACATCTGAAAGCAAGAATTAATCTTCAGTCAGAATACCAACCACTGCAACAAGGTCACACAAAATTATGTCAAATAAAAGAGTACCAGCGCCCTGACTATTGAGATAGCACAAGACTGTTAGGAAACTTTATATGCACAGCATTCTATGAAAGCTGTAATTTTCTATTGATGTATTTTGTTGAGGGTCCTTCTCTGCACTATAACTTTACATCACTTTCTTCACCTTTTCTTTGCTTTTCAAAAAAGGTATAAATTCATCTCCTCAGTGCTGTCTCTTGTTCTGCACAATTATAAGTGAAAAGATGTAAAAAATAAATATAGGTTCATTCAAGATATCTAGTACCTAAATGCTAGTATGAAATTTCTTCTTGTCCTTTTTTTTCCCCCCTTCCCTTTGAAAGGAAGAAAAGTAACCTTCATATATTAAAAAGAAAGTTGAGATAATATGCCAGTTTAAATTAGCTGCCAGAATCACTAATCTCATCTCTTATTTGCCAATTTATATTGTGTAACTATGTATTTTGTAATATTGTTCCTTAGAAAACAAAGGTCTCAAGAGATTTTTCCTTCCCTCTAAAAAAAACCTGCCAAACATTTGCAATGTTTTGAATCCTAAGTCATCTCCCTCATGCCTGGTCCCTTGCCTCCTATAAATTCATATTAAACAGAATCTTTTTTATTGCTTCAACCATATGAAAATTAGCAGCTTCAGTACCAGCAAAAAAATCCCTCTACCTTTGAAGCACCATTTTTTTCCTTCCAATAAAAGCTCAACAAAAACCATCCAATGTTAAGAACAGAAAATTATGTTTTGACAGGCTGGTCTGTCTTGTTCATGAGAATTTTAACACCTTCCCTCCCACTAGTAGGAATGCATTACTACTTTAATGATCATCTACTGTGATCAATATTATCAGTTGTACATAATTATCATTAACACAAATGCAGAACTTCCATATTTTATACTAAAGGCAGCAGACCCTGTAACTGAATGCTGTTACATAGCACAGAGCATATACTGTGACACAGACTGTTAAATTCAATAGACAAATTAGGACTACAGCATTCCCCTAAACATTTTGGGAAAAATAAAATTTTAGGAAGAATGATGATCTCATTGTGTTAACAGTGAATAAACCCGTCACATATCAGATGGCTATGTCAACCTCGATTTAAACTGTTATTCCAGACCTTTCTATTTACTTAATCCAATGGGAGAGTATTTCTTTATTCCTGTCTTTCAGGAACAAAGTGCCTCATAACAGCAGTAACAAACCAGCAAAATAAAATGGCCATAACTAAATTAAATTATACTTTCATTGAATGGTGAATTTGAGCACTGAGATTTTCAAAATCTTTATTTTAGAAAATATTTTTATCAGGTCCAGATTAAGGAACATTGGTTGGGTATGATGAAATTTGCCTAATCAATTCTTGTTGCTTGTATCTTCTGGAAATATTAGGCTGTCAGGGATCACAGTTAATACTACATTTAAAAAGCATACTGCAAGATCTTTCCTCACTGGTTTAATTATTTTTTAATTTGTATTTTTATTTTCATTCATCTCTAAAACAATAGGCTACAATCTGGTCCCTCTATATGTTTGGGTTGATTCCGGGTTTTTTTGCATTATTCTGACGTAAACAAATGCTCCACTCATATAACAAGACCATCTTTTATCCAAGGTGGCATATGATTTGGTGCTAAATTTTATCGGGAGTGAGCTATCTTGGCAAATGGAACTTTTCTGGTGACAAAAAAAATCCTGTGCTAAAAAGCCACTCTGCATATACTGAGTTAGATTCCAGCCATTTGAAAATCAAAGGTCAGGAAATGTGGGTTAGAGGTATTTTTGCTACCTTCATTATATCATGTGCCAAGCATTTGTCAGCTACATCTCACCCAGTAACTGGGGTTTATGTGAACCTAAATTCTGCTGTGGATATTTAAAGGTTATATTTCCATTCAATATTATTCAGAATAAAATATGAATTAAGACAATACATTAGAAACCGAACTAACCTTGAGTCTTTTTTTTTTTTTTGCCTCTGACATTCGTATTCTAGCGGCCACTCCAAGAAAAAAATAATTTAAAAATCAAGCATTTTTTAGCATGACTCTTCAAATGCATTTTTAAGTCTCATGTGCTTTTTCTGTATAATTTTAAAATGACAATTTGAAGTCAGTTCAAACTTTCTCCCAAAACCTTGGCTAGAGCTAGTTAAAGCTCTCTAGATGCATTGGTGTTAGCTGCAACCCACTGTTACCTGAATACCTTGCATAAATGTTTGTGCTCTCCATCTTGGATGGAGATCTTGAATGCTTTTAATTCATGTTAGTGTGGATATGATGCCCATGCCTGCCAGCTAAGCTGCTCCAGACAAATGGCTAGCTCTCTGCTAAGCTAGACACAGGCAATATGAGCATGTGTAAAACAATACCATGCAATTTTGTGCACTGGAGAGTCAGGTCCAGCAACATATCCAAGAGAAAACTATTTTTCTCTCTTAAAAAGGCAAACATATGAGCTTCAAACATATTAAATAACCCTTGGCTGGTTGAACTTCAAGAAATAATAAGGTGCTGTTAGACACAGAATACAGTGGTAGAATGAATTTCAACAGCAGTGGTCTGACACAAAAGCTGCTGGCCTCAGTGCTGTAAGAAACAGCTAAAAGCCTCATGTGAAAGCCCAACTCGACTTCAGATCTTTCTATTAGCACTCCTCATGGTCACTCGAGGCCTTCTAAACAATCACTGTTACTTAAGGAGGTTATAATTACATATGGAAGCAGTGCAAAGCTGTTGTGCACTAAATATGTGTTAAAAGCTTATGATTTTTCAATTTATTGATTACAGCCTCAACCTTATAATCTGCCTGCTCACATCATGTGGCTCATCTTTATGACTGAAATTCATGAAGAAACAAGGTCAGGGTTATCTAAGAAAATAATAACACTTATATAATGGAATAATATTTGTTCTTAAATCTAGAGCAGATTTAGATATCTAGATGGAAACCACATACGTGCTTTACAAAATTTCAGGTACACATAAGATTAATGCATCTCTAAGTATGATTCAGCAAAGATAAAATTTTACATATGTACATTGATAGAAATGCACTCTAAATATAGCAAATGAAATAAATGTACAGGGATTTTTTTGGCATAATAATTTCTATTTTGGTGCTCAAATCAAACTTAAGTTTCAGTTCCTATTCTTTGAAATTGTATTCTTTATAGAATAAAAATGCTCTGAAATACTTGGATATTACAGAACATCCTACCATTTTAAAGGTCTTTTGATGCAGCTCCACCTTAACCCTTTGTGGTTGCTCTGGAGAGCATTCTTATCTAATTCAGTAATTCAAGCTCTCTCCTTAACATGCATCCACTCACATCATCATGGCCAGCATAACTCTGAATAGAAGAATTCAATCCTTTGCTGAAAATAGAACTGTTCATTGGGGGCTTTCATACTCTTAGAGTCAATTACGAAAAAATCCCTTGAAGGGAAATTGAAAGACTTCAAAATCTGTCTTGATGAACTGTCAGGTTGGAAAAGTCTTTATTTCCATTTTTCAAATGTTTAGCACTTGAGATTCAAGTCTCAAGTTATCCCAATACATTCTCTTCACAGAAGTGAAAGAATCTTTGTGTAGATGAGTACAGAAAATGGGCAGAATTTTCTATAAGGATTGTCTAAATGAAAAGGTGGCAGTCACTGGAAATAATAGAAATTAAACAACCATATCAACTCTGGATTTGTGAATCATCAGTATTGACACATCCAAGCAAAGCTACACAAATCATATTCCTTTGGCCTGAGAAAACCATCTCATGTCTGGAGGAGCTGTTACCATCCCTTCCAGGGAGACTTCCTGGTGTTTCTGGTCAGGGGTGACCATGCCCTAATTGCTTTCTTTAGGGTGAAGCAGGAAGTTTTACCTCCTCCACAGACTGATTAAGGTAGAAGAACTCTCTTTCACGCAGCAGCTGAGAAAAGAAGCAGGCGAGGTTCTCTCATGAGAAGCCCTCCTTTAGCACATAGTACAGAAGGGATCTGGCCCAGCAAAGCTGTTTCTGAACTAGCTTGATAAAGCAGCCAAGAAACAAGGCAATGAGGCCGAGGAACAAACCAAGGAGGAGCAAAGGGACAATGCTTTTTTCCCTAGTCACCTAATCTCAATGGATTAGAAGCACAGCAGAGTTTCAGCAGTAGGCTGAAGCAATCCCTGTATCGTGGATTGGCTTGTGGATGGCAGCCTTCCATCAGCTGGAAATTGTTATGGAAGGAATGACCTATATTGCACAGATTATTACTGGATAGTTCCCAGATGAGTTAATACAGCAGTTGTGACCTAATTAAATCCCATCCCTGACGTTCTGCTTCTCTATTTGCATATACATGACAACAGCAACATAACATTGTAATACTTCAAGTAAATCATAACACCCAGCAAAGAAGAAAGGAACAATTCCCTTGGCAAATCAGCATAAGAGAGTAAAAGAGACACATTATCCACATTTAAATGACAGTCCTTGCAAATGCAAGCACTGACTAGAAGGTCTTAGGAAACAATCTAACCAAACAGCTCAGGTAGACAATATGATGAAAGAAAGGTCCTGCTGAACATAATCAGAAGCTGATGCACAAGGGAGAGGCACTGGAGCTAATCACACATGCACACACGCACACAAGCGTCTTACTTCAGCTGCAACAGCTCAAGAGGAATATCTTGAATTTTTGAGGGCTACTCAGTGAAACCACCTGCTGAACATAAACTGGAAGCCAAACAAAATGTGCCACGTTGAAATACTTTAATTCATGTATTTTCCCCCCACTAATTTTATTAGCTACATGGTTCTATGCTTTTCTCTTTTTTTAATCCTTAGTCTGATGCCATAGCATTAGTTTTGGGTTGATCAGATCCAAGTTATTTTAACTATATCGCTATCAGGGTGTTAGCTGTATTGTTATCAATGCTATTTAGCCATGTAACTGTAGTTGCACCTTAAACTAATGTCCTTTATCTTTTACTGTAAGATCCAAGAATAAACCCTCTGCATGAACTTTAGAATAAGTTGCATTAAAAAATCAGTTTACGTGGCAGAATATTAGATCTCTGAATTGTATCCTAGTCTGTTAGGAGTTGTATTACCATTTGTTCATGCTAGCATTGAATGCCATTAAATGCAAACTAATTTCAAACCAATAAAATAAAATAAAATTATTTTTCAAAGAAAGTAAGCCAAAATCTTTAAAAGAAAAGACAATGCTCATACAGGCAAAAATCAATCATCCAAATGGTTAAGGACTTGGCAAATATTTTCAGAAAAGGACAAGGACTTCATCTTCCAGGATAAGACCAATTACCCATATTTTATAAGAGACTTTCTGACATAACTAAACTGCTGGCTAAGTTTCCATTACTGCATATCTACTGGTCCTGATATTTTGTCAGGACAGGATACTAAACTAGAATGATCCAAACTGTTTAACAGACTGTAAGCTTCTTCTATACACATTTCCTCTGCTCAGCAAGTATTTACTTTTTGCTGATCCAACTAATGTATACCTATGGTCTGAAATGTATTACCCTTAGCAATTCCAGCCTACATGCTGGGAGCCACACATCGAGAAATAGACATAACAGTGAAGCAACCAACAATAGATGAATGGCCAAAGAGCAGTGAAAGACAGAATCTCATAGTATATTCTTGCCTTTCAGTTAAAAGTTTTCTCCTGGTGGTTTTTTTTTTTTTTTTTTTTTTTTTTTTTTTAACTACATACCTCTTCCATTCTAAGCTTTTCACCAGTTTATTTCTATCATTAACTCAATTTTCACTTTAACTTTACAGTTCACTTTTGGAAACAATCCAAAACATTGTGTGGAGGGTAGCGAGGTGGGAGGAACAGTTAATGTTTTAAAGGATTACCAGACTTAGGTGCTACATTTCGAGGTGTTGCTTTTCAGCAGTGCCATTGTACCATACTGTCTGCTATTTCTCTAAATGTCATCGACTTGTCAGCTCATAAGCAGGTGTAAACCTTTGTTCCTCCCCAAGTTCTCATGTTCAGTGATGTCAATGGAAGTCTGCAAAGAGTGTTGTGTCAAGAATACTGTTTTTTTCTTTTAAAGGTAAACATTTCTCTTCAAAATTAATGGCACTTTGTTGCTACAGCAAAAGAAAGCAACAACACATTTCTAACTGGATTATTAAAAGTCCTGAAAACAGAAGAGGTGCCTGGGAGGCTGCTCTCAGAAAGCACTTAAAAGCCCAAAAATCACTGGAATGTGCAAGTAATGGAAGCAAATTATAAAATAAACCAAATAAAAATATCCAGACATGGAGAGATGTGCATTTCATACCAAGCCACACACATCCAAATCTCCCAGTTGATACTTGCGTCAAAAGGAAAAAAAAAAAAAATCCTCTGTTTGACTTTTTATAAAACAAATATATATTCTCATAATGCACTGAGATTTACTAACGAAAAAATTAAATTCTAGGACTTTTTTTAAATCGGTGATGTACAGAAACCAGGACAGCAAGTGGAATTTCTCTCTTTCCAGGTCTTGTTAGGCATCAGCAGGAAAAAGAGATGAACCGTTTTAAACTGCCAGTGTATGGGACTGTTGACTTAGTGACTTATCACTTCAAGAAGAGTTACACTATTAGAAATACTAGAAAACCCAAACCAAACCAAACAAAAAAAAAAAACAAAAATGGAAAAGATCTTTAGTATTCTTTAACATTTCTAGCATACATTGTCTCTTACAGGAGGGGAATATGTAATTATATGAAATATGAGTAACTGAACAACTTTCAGTGCTGCTGAATGGTATTCAGAATCAAATGCTTTATTGTTAGACTGAGATAGCAGGAAAAATTGAGATCATCTGACTGTATCTTGGATATATATATTAAAGAAAAAGATTAATTAAATTTCTAATAATTTCCAAGGTGCTATTCCAAGAAGAAACAAATATTTGCTGATAAAGGGGAAGGAAAAGATCACCTTAACTATTTCAGTGGAAGACACATCAGTGTTACAAGTCTGGATTTATTTGCTTTTTAAAAAGATGTGAAGCTGGAAGCCTTCTAAGGAGATGAGAACTTAATTATAAGAAAAAGTAATAAAGTTACATGATATTCCTCTAGAGCTATGCAGCTGTTCAAGTAGCAAGGCAGAAAGTTAGGACCTTCAGCTTCACTGAATGTTGTTTCTAGTAACTTCAGTCAGGTTGTTTAGCTATTGGTTCTTTGGAAATTAAAGGAAAGAAGAGGAGTAAGTAACTCATTACTTATTATAAGTCTGCAAAAAGGCATTTCTGCTGTTGCTATTGCCTTTCACCCTAGCAGGGCAAACAAGGGATCACTTGTCACATCATTTGGGCAATAATTTTGTTGTAATCTTGGTTCCTACTTGCTGTGGATACTATGATAAAAGTCCATCTCATTCTGAAATTGTATTAAGCAGACCTGCAAACAATAATACCTCAATATTTTTCTTGCTGCTTAAGTAAAATTACATCTGAAAAGATGAAAGATATTGAACACTAAGTAAATGAAAATACAGAAAACAGAGAGCATATCTTTAACATAAGTCTTGGGACATCGGCATTATTTCAAATTTAAAAATAAAAACAGAAGAAAAATAAACTGAATTGAGGACTCCTGATATACCAAAGCATCTCTTTCCCCTCCTCCTCTCTCTTTTCTGTTTTACTTCTTTCACCTCCCCCCCAAAACGAGTGATTTTCACTTTAACTTGACAAGTATTTCACAGCTTCTCAAGCATTTAGCAATGAGGATCTAATTGGAAAGTGCCAGGTTCTTTCTTATTACACTTTATCAATATTGTTAAGGGAATGATGTAATTGTTTGGGGTTTGGTGAAGACATTCCATGTCACTTCAGTGTTAATACCAGGCTGGAGCCTTCCTTGTCTGCCTGCATGAGCTAGATAAACATAGACCTGTGTGCTTTCTTCTCATCTCAGGATACTTACTCAGAGAGATCTTGGAACATATGCCTATTGCCAGCTAAACATTTCACTTTTCATTTTATCCATGTGCCAGAAATCCATTCCTTGGATAAACACTTTACATACTGACACTCTTAAAGTCACTAAACACGATAAATAAAGAGAGAATACATCATTTCAAAACTGATTAAACATTTTCTCACATGTGACAAATGAACAGCTATACACTGTATGGAGTCCCTGGAGCAGACATTCCATTTTCTTTGTCTTCATTTTGTGAGTAAGATTAACTTTCCATTTCAGCTCATCTATTGCACAACTGAGCTTTTTTAAAATACACATAGCATTTTCCCCAAATCATTATTCATTTCAGAAACATTTTTTGTTATAGCTACAAGAGCTTTTCTTTTGGACTTTTGTATTTTAATGGAGAGAAACTAATAAAGAAAATTGATATTAATAATAATAACAATAATAATAATAATATCATAGATTTTAATGAAAGCTAAAGAAATGCTTCCATGCAGTAGACCTGAACTTACACATGGGCTGAAGTCACCCACTTCAACAAGGAAAATCCAAGCACATTAATCACATTAACTTTGCTCCATCTAATCCATCACTTTTCCTTGCACTACTTGCTTGCCTTGTCATCCTATGCACTGCTATCTACCTATGATTAGTCAAATGCAACTAATCTTTTATTTAGTTTCTTAAGCTCTTATCATATTTTTCACCTACCCCTTCCAAAACAGATCCCAAGCATTTTATTTCCAAGCTAAATTAAAAATCTTACTGAAATAATCACACATAATACTAAAACTGCATATGAAGTTGTCTTCAGTGTTCTAACAAATACCACTAATCTGATCAAGAATTTCAGTGGGAAGGTGGAAGGAAGAAAGAAAATATCCTTGCTGAATATTCACAGAAAGGAGGAGCAGTGAAGCAGAATTTTCTTCTTTGACAAACTGTGTTAAAGGAGCTGAGAGAAGAAAGAATTAGGGCAAGCCAGAAGAGGCAAACCAAGCTGAACAAGAATTCATGGAGCAGCAGTTTGCTTTCTTCCCCCATCGGCTAATAAAATGAATACAAAGTTTTTGATAACATGGTTCCAGTCTAGTTAGGGAAAAAGATTAGAAAAGAAAGTTAATTAGACAACAAAAGATAGTGATAAACCACAAGATTTCTGAGCAGACTGAAGATTGCACTGCCATTAGATTTCTGTCACATTTGGACTTGTATTGCAATCCATTTTTGACCAGACAAATCTTTTCCTTAAAAGAGCAATCTGAGATGACAAAAATCTAACAGTGCCATCTTCTAACAATGTTTTATTTTGAAGGAAAACTTTAAAGGTAAGAATTATGTAACTGAGCAGCTAAACAAAGCTAAGAAATGTCAGGAATGCCTTGAGCAAGAGGTATGATACTAAGCCAAAGCAATACCCTATTATTATGTCAGTTTGTTAGAGTGTTGTGCTAACAGCACAGGCTGGGAGGTTGATCCCTCTATGGGCCATTCATTTAGGAGTTGGACCCGATGATCCTTGTGGGTCCCTTCCAGCTCAGCATATTCTGTGATTCTGAAGTGAAACTTAAGGGAACACACACCTGCTCAAAGCAGCTGACTGTGATTCTCTTTTACTTCCTTACCACACCACCATGATTCCTCACATGCCATCAAGGACCTACCATCCCCTTACAAATAAAAAGAGAGGTTCTTGTGTGGCCCTCACTCCTCTTGCCTTCTTTTTCAGGTGTTATCTTTACATGGCCCAAGGGAATAGAGAAAAAAAGTGATGTTCTATCAGGAAAGACATCAACCGCCCTGTGGCTTTATTGCAGGTAGCAAATTTGGGTGTTGAGGCCATAGAATGGCTAGCAAACTGCAGTAAAACTAGAAACTTTTATAGTGATATCTTTTAGAGGAATCCTATTGAAAGTCTTCATAATTTTGGGAATATATAATGGATATATTCAGTAGTATGTGTTATTAAGTGATAGTTGTAGCTAGTACAAAAAGAAAATGCTATTTTTAGTGAAAGAAAAGCAAATACAGAGTATGAACTTTCCTAAGTTTGGGCTATAAATGCTGTGCGCCGTATTTTGATCTCTTGCTGGAACTGATAAAAATCTGTCCCATCTAAACACTGCTGCTGGGGAACTCTCCAAAAAAATCAGAACTAACCACATGCTGTGCAATGCAGTGAGGTTTCCAGTTTTGAAAACTGTCTCAACTGCATACACTTATAATGAAATTTAATGAGGTATTTTGCTTTTACCACAAAAAATATTTGAATATCTATAAGCAATTTTAGAAAGGAAGTCACATTTAATAATAAATCTCATTAATTTATTAAAAAAGTTTTAATAATTTTTTATAAAATGGACATTTTGTAAGCACAGGAAATGATACCTAATACTTGTTTGGGGAATGCTAAATATCTCTCAAATTGCCACGATTCTGGTGTAGTATGAATAGTTTTCTATCAATCCCAAATGATATACTCAGAATTTATTTTTTCATAAGGTTAATGCATTTTCTGAAAGATAAGAGTAATATACAATATTTTTTAAAGAATTTCAATCTTTCTGCATTATCAAATTAAAATTAACAATAACTAAATATCACTTTTCTTTCTGAGTGCATTTCTATACCATTCAAAAACACAGTAATGCTGGTTACCAATACAGCAACTGCTAAAAAACATATTTTTCAAAGAAAGGTCTTACTACATTGCTCTTTCTTACCTCTTATGTGCTTCTGTCAGTGACTTTTCTTCATTTTCTTGGTCTATTTTGGCTGTAAAAACACAATCAAATAATTAGCAACAAGGTGAAAGATAGAGATGTTTCAGGATAATTTCAATTTTAAATATGTCATGTGTAAAATATACTGAAACCAGCTGAGGATATTCTCATGTAGGTCAATTCCAAAAAAAGAAAAACCAAAAAACCCCAACCATCTTCCCCATTCAACAACCAACCACCCAAACAAATGACACAAATTTCAATAACCAAAACCACCACTGCAAAAAAGAAACTGATCTAAAATTCAAAGCCTTGAACATAAACAAAAAAAAAAAAAAAAAAAAACCAACAAAAGCCAAAAAACCTACCAGTAATCTTAACAACAACCAAGTCATGAAATTGACTTAAAACCAGATCTTAAATAATGATTCCAAAAACTCAAAGAATATGAGGAGGAAAAGCTGAGTAAAGAGCAGAAAGGATTCAGCCTTATAGTTTTTCTCCAAGGTGCTTGGCAATTATAAATGAAAACTCTTTCCTCTCCCTGTACACACATCTATTAGTGAAGTACTAGAGCTGTAGCAGGTCCATATTGAAAACATGACTAGTTTTATATGAAAGAAAGCATTATTTGATGATCTTGTGAAGGAAATTACAAATAAGAAACTGTCATTCTCACACACTGATGAAAAAATTCTCTATTTGCCACATGTTCTCTCCTAATTTTTTTTGCACACATTTCACTTAAATCACTGAAAGAACACTTAGAAAAAAATCTACAAGAATGTCCATGTTGACTTAGGCATCACCAATGTGCAAAGCAATTGTCAATCTATGCTTATGTGATATTTTTATTTATGCAGTCATTCAGGTAATACAACTTAAATTTCATTTTAAGTCTGCATGCTTAAGCAGAAAGCTCTTTTAATTTGGTACTTGATTCCCTTTTCAAGGGAAGTCTGCTAGATTCTGGGCTGTTAACTTGCAAGGAGGATTTTAAGATTCCCAAGAGTCAGAAAGTTTTGAAGCATGAAAAGGTTCTGAACTGATCTGGTAACAAATGTCAGTTGTATCAAATTCATATAGAAATCTAAAAAAGAAACTTATCTGGTATTTTTTATTACAATTTCCCTAGATAGCTCTACAATAATAATTCATTGAAGTTATTTTTCTGCATTATAGATACACTGCTGTTGAAAATGGAAACCCTGATTTTAAATTTACTGAGAAAAAGAGCAAAGCAATAGCATAATTAGGATACAAAGATAATCACTGTTTTTCAGTTAAATGTTTCAATCAACAGCAATTTACACACACTCAAATAGGCACGTGAAATCTATAAAAAAGATACAAAAATGGAATTTCCTTATACTTCCCCAGTCACAACAATGGTCAGAGCTTTGTCTAGTGCTGCAAATGCTTTTTATTAGTAGCAATGCAGTCTTCTGAGCAGTAGCGCTGCTGACTAGTGCCCGGATATTTGCAGAAGAAAACACTGTATTTAGTAATCATTACTGGAAGACTTGGGCTCCACCATTGTTATCCTGAAAGTGAAAAAAAGAATCCTAGCAAACCACAGAAAACTTGAGGGAGAGATGGGTAAATGTTCTCAAGGAAATTGAAGAGCACGTGAATCCTGCCTGATTACAGGTTTCAATACTGACTTGAAACTTGGCCCAGATTCTTCAGAAGGTTTGCAAGGGCTCACAACCCTTTTGAGTGAAGTTCAGCCCAGTGCTGAGTGAATTTGGGCTGACTTAGGGTTTTTCTTGAAAGCCTTGAATCACTTTGGATAAGAAACCAGGTGAAATGTGTCAGCTTTTACAGAATTTCAATAATACTTTTTTATTTTTTCATACTTCAATCCTGAAAATCAAGGTATGACCAGTAAAACATATAAGTCAAAAGAGAAGAAGCTGCACACAAACTGTCTGGATGAAATGAGATCAAATACCTCATTCTGCATTAACACAATCACTGTGTTTCTGTGGATACAACTTTTAAAGGAGATAATTCTATTACTGAAAAATGCAATTTGGACTGCTTTCACTTAAGCATTGTTAGAAATAGAGGCTAACACATTCCATCCTGCAACAGTCTTACATACATAAGACGTATTCTTAGGATACAAATCTCTTTATAATTTCCAAGACTGATGGGATGGAATATCATTAGAGTTGCCTTGTTTTAGGTCCTTTCTTCTTTATTTCAAATGTTCTGCACACGTTTACAAACAATTATTTACCCACCAGTAATGGAGCAAATATTCCACAATTTATTTTTTGAAAGAGTATAAGTATAACATATTATCCTAAGCTTATCAAAGCACGTCAGAATATCCCCATTCTGGCAATTAAAAAAGAAAGTTATTGTGGTCCAGAGAAGAAGAAAAACAAAATAAAGCAAAACAAAAGCAAGTTATTTCTGGTATCTATACTTTTGATAAATTCATAGAGAATTGGTATTATGGCAGACATGCATACAATAGCACCTTTTAAAAAAATAAGTACTTATGCATTAGGCAGCTACTGTACTCACAGAGAGAGATTTCATCCTGCATCAAATCAACTCTTGGTATCAAACAGAATCTTGCAAGGAAAAGAATTTTCTCTGAAGAGGAATTTGCTTGTGGTTTGTATCAAATGTGATGATATTTTAAAACCTTCCTCATTTAATAAAAAAGATACTACACAGGTAAAAATTTAATTTGCAACCCTATTGCATTATCATTTTTCTAGACAGAAAAAGTTAAAGATATTATGAAGATAATTCTGCTTCCACAAGATGACAGGTGGCACCAGTGAAAGAGAAAATATGGTATGTACACTCAGATCTGCCCCTGTCCAAAGAAAATAATCAGATAACTGCTTTTGTATTAGACACAGTAAACATCCAAGAGCTGTGGAAAATGGCTAAAGACATGCAGTGAAATTTAATAAATAAGAGAAGAAAACCTCCTGTTATCAAAACGACAGAATTTTTCACTATGACCTGGATGCAACGGAATAACCATTAGATGTTGAAGCACCTGGAGATTGTTATAATTGTGGAATGGGAATATTATCACCTGATATTAGTGGTTAGGTGTACTTTGCTCTGCACTAATCACCCCATTGGTAAACTACTTCCAATTAAGTTTTCCTCTTTGAATAGGGGAAGGAAAAAATTTAGTTGTGATGGATCAGTTGAAGTATCCCAGAATGCATTATACTTCAACATTTCACTCAATATTATGCATGATTATTATCACTTCTTCCTCCAAAGCAGTTCATCACAGGTGTAAAAAGAGTGGATGAAAGGCACTAGTTTGGCTTCTTCATTCTTGGCATATATCCATTAAGTAGAAAATGCCAGCTAAAAGGTGCCCACCTTGGAAGAACATTCAGAGGAGAAAAGTGTGCCTTCTGTTACAAAGAGAATTCCTATAACAGGGGAAATGAAAAAAAAAACCAAATCTATACCCAGTCCACAAGTGATCACGGCACAGTTATCATCAATGGCCAACACAGAAAAATCAGATAAATCCTGAGATACCATGGCAGGCTGACCTGTCTGAGCACTCTCTTCTGCCTCTATAAATACTCTCTATCTTCTAAAAATAAGATTATTTCAAAAATGTTATTATTTGATTTTCTTTGAAAAACACTAAAAGAAATCTTTAAGTCAAGCAGTATCCATATCTGCTTTCATATATATTTGGAAACCATCAGCTAATATAATAGTGACTGTTTGCAAGTTTTCTGACAGATGTAGGAATTTCTGCTTTTGAGTGAGTTTTCTTCCCAAATATCCCATATTTTATTGGCTCATCATCTTTTCTAACATCCCCTAGCTAAGAACTTGATTCTTGACACTAGTTTGCTGATTTTCCAAATCGTTCCAAATCTATTAAAGACTATATCATACCAGGAAATACTAACCCCTCTATTTTTTGTAATACATTGGTAAGCAAAAGAAACAGATTTATATGTTGGCCTTCACACACTCTTTGTATTGTAGGGCTTTACAACAGCCTTCATAATCCTGAAGGTATATATATTCTGAAAAATCTACTTCAAATAATATGGTTGAAAAACAACCTTAGGTCATCTTGAAAAACATGGCCATCTCAAAACCCACAGCATTTTAGAGTCAAAGTGCCCTCTAACAGAGAGAAGCCACTTTATCAATGGTTTGCAGCATGTACTGATGTAGTTATATTTTCCCCTTTTAGTTTGAAAACATCTTTAATGGCTTCTTGTTGGATGACATTCCACTGTTTGCCTGCTTTTTCCATTAAGATACCTTCAGATTATTTAAAGTTGGTCTCCTTTTAGAGCAAGGTCTATACTTCCTAAACACTTTATATATTTGGTCAAAATTCAAGTACATTCCTTTCTCCCTACGTCATTGCTTACCAAGTGTGAGGACTGTACTATATCCAAGGCTCTTATATCAATTCTTTTAACTACAGGACATATGTATCTCTTCAAAAATTACTCACATCAGATGTCCTAATTTCTATTCTATCACTTTTTTTTTTAAATTTGCTTAAACTCACTGATTGGTGTTTTATAATTGGGGCATAAAACTCGATTTCATGAAGTTCAAAATGAGCTTTTAAACAAGACTTCACAAACAAAATCTAATTAACTGACTTCTCAAATCTTCTGTCCTTATTAGCATATACCCACATTCCAGAATGATACATGCCATTGTTTTGTTTGTTTGCTCTTCCAATTCTTTTTGATTAGAGTCCTGCAAATGTTACATATAAGCTTCTACAAAGGCACATATATGAATAACCATACTAAAGTGACCTATGCCTGTATGAAAATCTCATGTATTTCACCAAACTGAATATGAGAAATAGACACAGGCATTTTAGAAAATTCTGGTCTTCAGAAGAAGTAAAATTCATTTTTCTATAAATACTTTTTTGTTTTCAAGAAGCCTAGAAGATGAAATTAAATTAAATGGGGTTCAAAGGCAAGGATATAAACCACTGATTGACCACAAATTGTCCCCTCTGACCTCAGTGGATCATTCTGGATGTTATGCTAAGTTCTCTGCAGAAGTCAAGCCACAATGAATGAAGACAACTGCCAAGTATCCCTTTTAGTCCAAAAACCTTTCTCTACTAGTCTCCTCTAAATTTAACCACTATATGTTGTGCACTAAATCTGACTTTTAAAAAAGCTAATAACATGAATATAGCTATTTTCTATATGTACAGACTATTTTCTGTATGGACAGATATTGCAAAAAATATCTATTGTCTCTATTTTTAGTTGTTGCAATTTCTTGTTTGAAAGCAAGACATTTCACTATCATCTCTTCCACAGGATTAAAAAAAATCTAAAAAAAAAAAATTTTACTTACAACTAACTGGAAACTCAAGATGCACAATAACTGTTTCAGAGTAGGATTATTGTGCTCCAGTGTTAATACATATTATCAAAAAGCAGGAAAATTCATTGAAATATTTTTTTTTTCTGGGAAAAAAGCCCCAAATAAATAAAAAAGAAAACAATTACTAATATTTTTACAAATCCTTGTTGGAGATTTACCAGAATCTTTAAAAAGGACATATTTTCTTCCACACTGGTGATGAGTGAATAGTAGCTGGGGCTTTGGAAATATACCAAATGTGTCCACTGGCAGAGGCACAAATTCAAAAAAAGTCCCAACAAAACTAAACTAGGAACAAAACAGAGGGAATTTAACCCTTTTTCTTAAGAAGTGTATGGAACCTGTCACTTCTGCCCTATCCTCACTAGGGCCTGAGGAGCTGAGGTACCTGACAGAGGCCCTGAGGATATCTTCTGTGGGCATCTCAAGCATGTGACTAGGACAGAAAGAAAATGGATGTAGAAAAAAATACTGGATGAACTACCAGCACAAGAGCATGCAGTTACTCTGCTATTATTAGGGTCTAAGTTCCAAGTTTACAAGAGCTTTGTCAGTACTTCTGAGAAAATTCCCCTCTGCTCCTTGTTAGTACATATACTTTTAAACACCCTCAGGAAACACCAAAATAACACTTAAAGATTTTTTTTTTTCCAGTTAGCATACTATTCAAGACTATGTTTTGAAAAACCTTGAAACACCAAAGCAGAATAGCAAATATACCACAATCAATAGAAAGCACTTGAGAAAAGTTTCTTTCTTCCCCCTCCTTCTACCCCAACTCCCTTTTAGACTTTTGAATTTGTTTTGCCTCAGTTTTTGGATTTTGTTGGTGTTTGTTCTTTTTGCATGTTTTCTTTAGTGTGCTTGGGGCATGAGTGGCACTAGGAAGAACTAAGCCATTTTAGATGGACTCTGTCAAAAAGGAAGTGGGTTTTGGGGAAGGCTATAAAGAAAAGTTAGACTATCATTAATTTTTAAATGATACCAGGGGCTTGTGCTGAGTGGCTTTGTGAAAAAAAGCATAAAACTCAAGCTGAGAATTTAATATGAAGTATGGAAGGGATTTGATGAGAAAAATAGACTCAAAGCTAGCAACTAATAAAAATTATCAGTGTCCTCTATGTATAAATGTACTAGATAAATATAGTCACACAACAAGCTGACCCCTTGGAGCCTGTTCAGAAAGTATTCCAAGAAGACCTTGTAAGTCTCCTCAAACTGCATTGAAACACCCTGACAGAGCTTTTGTTCCACCAGAATTTTTTGTTGTTGGTTTGTGGTATGATCTTGACCCAGTGATTACTGTCTGTAGTCACCGTCTGGCCCCAGTCCCTGCTGCAATTTAAGCTATTTCTGCTGAACCAGTTTCAAAGGGCTATGAGTAAGAAGATGCACGAAACTGCCATCCCATCTGATCTCTCCATCTCTCTTAAGGGAATATCATATCTTCTCAGGTAATTGAATACAGGAATGCATCTGAGTAATCTCAGATGGAAGGCAACAAGAATCCTTTCATCTGCTTGTCTATGTCCTAAATCTTTTTGCTTTTTTCCTCTCTTCTTATTTAAAGTGTTAACTAGTATTTGTTTATAATTAGCTATGAATGTGCTTTCCAGTAACTTTCAAGTGGAGCCAGTTGTTTTTTTCTCTTTTTTTCAAAAGATACAAAGCCTTTTCAATGACTCATTAGAGCTGAGTTGCTATAGTTCTGAGAATTTCTATTTACACTGAAAAAAGATCCAAGTACATTTGGATGGCTTATCATTGGGTAAGCTAAGAAAGCTTTACAAGAGAATAAAGCAAGATTTCTTCTGGGAATCCTATCGAGAGTCTTACATCCTTCTACACGTCCTATGACAAATTCATAAAAGGCTATAAGCATGAAGAATACCTGTTCCCCCTCCCCCATTTTCTGAGATATGCATACAGGCAAGAGAACATTTAAATAGAACATTCAAATTTAAGCATTCAGACCTCAATTTCTTAAAGATGACTTGGGATAGAACATCCAATATGCTGAACATTTTCCTAATGGTGGTGTTCCTTTTTTTTCAAAACCTATGATCAGTTAAATACATGAATATTTATATTGATTCCAGCCAATTATACTTCTCTAGACGTTATACACTTCAACAACATGAATGCAAATAATGTGCTAGCTCCATAGATTGTGAGCAAGATTCATAGAAGCACAGCTTAGAACCTCATTGAATATGCTAGGACAGAAATTTGAACTTCCTTAAAAGAAAAAAAAAAAATTAAGCTTAATACTCTATAAAAGGAGGTTTATTTTTGACTCAGTATTCCTCAGCAAGTGGTCCAGCCACACTGCCAAAGCTGCAGAAGACAAAGGCAAGGATTGAGAGAATGAAGAAGGAGAAGACTGGGTTTGAGACTCCCTAAGGAACCCAAAGGTACACAAGTTCATGGGACCTGATGAGATTCATCCATGTCAGAGGAAGTGGCTAAGCCACTATCCATCATATTTGAGATGTTGTGGCTGTCCGGTGAAGTTTTCAGTGACTGGAAAAGTGGAAACACAAACCTCATTTTAAAAAGGGAAATAAGGAAGATCTGGGAAACTATAGCCCAGTCAGTCTCAAGTCAGTGATGGGCAACGTCATGGAGCAGATTATCCTGAAAATTGTGCTAAGGAAGTTATTAGTGACAGCCAGTATAGCTTCATTAAAGTGCAAAGACTGCCTGAAAAATGTTGTGGCTTTCTATGATGGGGTTCCAGTGCTGGTAGATAAGGAAAGAGTACTGATGTCATCTGCCTGGAACCATACAGAGTATTTGACACTGTCCCCACATGACATCCTTGTCTCTAAACTGAAGAGACACAGGCTTGACAGATGGGACACTGGGTGGATAAAAAGCTGGCCGATGCTCACACTCAGAGACTTGTGGTTAACAGCTCAATGTTCAAGAAGAAAGCAGTGACAAGTGGAATTACTCAGAGATTGATTTTGGGACCAGCCCTTTTAAACAGCTTTTCTGGCGACATGGACAGTGGGATTGAGGACACACTCAGGAAGTTTGCTGATGACACCATGCTGTGTGGTGCAGCCAACACCATAAGAGCTTTGTGCTGTTGGGAAGGGACCAGAACAGGCTGGAGAGGTGGGCCTGTGTCAACCTCATGAAGTTCAATGAGGCCAAGTGCAACAGGTTGCCTATAGAGTTTGTGGACGTCCCATCCCTGGAAGCATTCAGGGCCAGTTTAGATGGGGTCCTGAGCAGCCTGGTCTGGTGGAAGATTTGTCTGCCCATGGTAGGGGGTTGGAACTAAATGATTTTTAAGGTCCCCTCCAACCCAAACCATTCCATGATTTGTCAGCCTTTGAAGGATGACATCTCTTGTCAGCTGAATTGAGGGAGAGAAAAGTGGGATCCAATCCAACATTCTGAAAAACCCTGAAACATAACAATAACTAAAAAAGCCCCAGTAAATCACTCCATCATACTTAGTAATGCATTTTTTAGCAGCTACTCACTGTAATGTTGTCATGCCACATTCACAGAAGTAAAATGTATTGTATTTTGTGTGCAGCTTTGAGCTCGATGTTCCCTGCTACTGATCTTAAATCCTACACTGCTTAAAGGTCTCAGTCATGTCGGGACTAGGCAGAAAATAGATGTAAGTTAGGCAGCATACTTATGACTTTAGGTACACTAAAGATCCAGCAAGAGAATTGTTCATCTGTGAGTCTGGACTTCACAGTGCTGAAGAACGTGTGCCATTGTGATTAGGGCTCATGAAAGACCTAAGTGCTCTAAAGCTTAAATATCCTCTTAATTTTCATTCTCTATCCCAAGAACTATGTCATGAAAGAAGTCTTATTTGATTACATTTTTACTGGAGAAGAAACTTAAAATGTGAATTTTCTGCTCTCCCCAACTCTCCACGAGGTTTTTAGCAACTTCTTTTCAGAAGGCATTTTTTTAAGTCTTTTGAGTTGGATGACTTCATGCTATTGTGATACTCATACATTGCTCTCATGTGATGATAAAATATATTTTTTAACTCTACCACATCTGTACTATCTGAAACCACTGGGATGCCTACAAAAATGATTAGATTAGATCCTGTGCCAAGGCACAAAACAGCTGACAGCCCCAGTCTAAAAGTTTGGTCTTTCATGGACCTTGAAGCAAGGTAAGGCTAATTCAGTGAAGCTTGTCTAGCGTTGCAAATGCAACACAATCCAAATTAGGATTATTGTGTAAAAATGCACACCAATGGAGGTGCTGACATCTGAAGTAGGGACAAGTTTATATCATGCTGACGTTAAACTATTTATCAGCATTAAGATGTCAGTGGGAGATTAAAAAAATATTTTCAGGACTCAAAGAACAAGTTTTAAAAGCTCCTTCAATAATTCAACAAAAAGAATACTAACAGAAAAATGTAAACATTCATAAAATTAAACTGCTTAAGTTTAATTCCTCCATCTTTTGTTCTAGTGAGTTTATGTTGTTTGCCCTTCATATTCCTCTAACATTTTCTTCTCAAAGGATAAAAAAAGTATTTTTTAGATCTTAGCAATGAGTATATTTTGGTAATAATAATATTTAAAGTAAATGTCTCCACATAAATTACTAATATCCAACCTCTTAATGTTCCGTGCAATCTTTTAAAGAAAAACAAAACACATTTATTCATATATCTTCCTAATCATGTTTTGGTCACATTTTCCTCAAATTATTTTTAGAAAAATTATTAACTACTGCTATGTTCTCCTTTATATTTATCAAATTATAAAAACAATATTTAAAGAAAATGGAATCTGAAAAATCAATCATTCTGGGTTAGAAAAGGTCAGAATTAAGATTACCCTAGCAGCAGTCATTTTGCAATCAACTACAGTATTTCTGGAGCCAGGAACTTAACCCAGACATCCAAGATTCAGTCTGATGCTTTAGTCTCATTCACAATCCATCATTTGATGGTGCACAGCCTTTTGCTACTTGACTTAAATGAACAAGTCATGACCAACTATGTGGTTGCACTACAGCGATAAATAGAACTCACTGTGATTTATACATTCCTTTAGTAACAATTTGGAAACTGGGTTCCTGAATGCTCTTCCAGGCAAAAGGAGATAGGTACAGACAATTCAACAAACAGGACAATTTACATCCTTATTCTGTAAGAACACGAGGATGGGACTAGAATTTAGGTCTGGAGAAGGGCTGTATTCTTGGGTCCAGCAGAACAAAACCTGGTACTGGTATTCATTTACAATAGCAGAACTGCAGAATTTTCCAAAATAAGACTGGAAGGAACAAAAGATTCAATTGTTACCCTGTGGTTCCAAACTCAAAATCATACAGAAATAATTCTTATTGGTTTTAAATGAATTAGTCAAACATCAGAAATTTTTGTTTTTACTTCTGCAAACAATGCTTGTACTTCTCCCGTGGCATAATGCATTTTCTAAAGTCTAAAACAATTATATTGGCTTGGCTTCTTAATATGATGTAGGTAGATTTACTCAGACTTGAAGTCCACAACACTTTCCCAATTTATAGAATTTCAGAGCAAAAAGCTGTGATTTCAACATATTGAATCTTCCCTCTTCCCAAACAAGACTTACTATTCTGAGGGAGTGATGGTTGCTACCTCCTGCCATAAGTTTCCTGCTTTATCAAGCTGACAAGGATGCCCAGTCTAGACAGCATCCCAACAGCAAACACCCAGAGAGTGCTTTCCACTGCAAAGTTAACCACAGTCAAAACCTGGGGACTAGGAGTCATTTGTGGCTCATGCACACACAGTTCTTCCAGCATGAGCTGGGTAACCCGTCCCATGGGCACAAGGTTAAAGGATTACTAACTGCTAATGAAATTCTTCTGCAAACTGCATGATAATTAGTACCCTTAGCATTTCCCCACACTCATTTTCACCAGGAAAATAGGTGATTCCTGAAACTTTCTAAACTGGTGGATGTGATCTCTCATGTATTTGCATCCCTATCTATCCACAGGTACATATGGAGATAAAGTTCCCAAATAGGGCTTTGCTTTCAACTATTCTCATTTAAATTGTGATACCTTGTGGGGAATAACTCAAAACCAAAAAATGTCACTATATATAGCCTATATTGGGGACATGCACATTTTACATTCCCTACTGCTTGGAATGAATACATTTTCATTGGAAAAGGACAATTTACTAAATTTACAGTTATATATTACATATTGGAAATGCTTAGATAAATGGTTATGAAAAACTAAATAAGAAAGAATTTTGAAAAGTTTTGTATTTTCTGACAACTTTTCTTCAATATCCCTTCTTGAAGTAGATTTTCCTTTTTTTTTTTTTAATTGTATGGCTATGGAGAAGTTCACAAAAAAAAATTGACATTTGTAAGAGCAGGAGAACCACATCATACATTTGGTGATTTGATGTGATTTCAGTATGTAGACTCAAAGACAGGACATGAAAAGAAAACAAGGAGAAAACATGGAAGAAAACAAGAGAACCTGGTAGAACAGAAAGAATTTTGTTGGAGGTTTTGAAGCACACAGATCCTTAAAAATCCAGTGTATAGGATAAATCGTGCTTGCCAATTCTCACTAAGCCAATGTAGAAAGGAGAGCACAGGTAATTTAACCTTCTGTTAAGTATAGTGATCATTTTAGGAATAATATGAAGTCCTTCTAGAAGGGATTGGCAACCTGTAACTAATTTGCATACCTTAATGCACATACTGATTGTTTAGCCTACTGAGTTGGATAGCAAATACTGAACAGCCTTCATCACACATATTAATTTCATCTAAAATTGTCATGGTTCTGAACACATACTTGCCTCTTCCCCTTTTTTAGCTTTCAAATGAAACAATCTTTACAGTCAAGCTAGTGATATGCAATTGTTTTTTGTCTCTGATGAATCTAATAAAAGATTTTTTTTTTAAATTAATACATCATTAGCAACAAACAGCTAGACTAGTTGCAGTAACATAACTCAGTTATCTGGCTGCGTGTGACAGTAACTATTCTTTTAAAACACAGCCTTTCTAACCCCTTGCCAGGGATATTTAATTTGGTGTCCAAGTTTTCTTGCCTATGGGAAAACCATTTTCCATTTTAGCTGCTTGCAACATGTACAAGTGAATATGCTGTAAGTAACTAGCTACTTTGAACTTTTGGGTCCCATTATGCACACAAGTTATCTACTCTGAAAAGGCATCATATAAACATGCCAAATTATTCAACCTTATGAAAAATGCTTTTCATCTGAATTATAAGCTAAAACTTTTTCTGACTTTAGAGAAACTGGAACTTGAAAAGATAAAAAACGTAAAGCTTGATTTTTCTTTGCCCAGAGCATATGTTATATAAACAAAAAATCCCCAAAAGGTGCCAAGAATTGTCCCTGTGTTTTTCTAAATGATCACGTGTGCAGTCTAGCTGAAAAGACTCATCGATTATGTCTACACAAACAACAAAAGCCCTTAGAAAAAATATCTAGATCAAAAGCCTGTCAAACACTGAACAGGAAAGAGAAATCCTGCTTTAAACATGGCCTCTTTCAAGTCGGAATTCAATCCCATGAAGTAAAAACAAAGGATTTCATAATGAAAGGTATTTAAATTACTTTATTTTTGGAACTTAACCAGGGATTCTTTCTTGCTATATGTTAGCCTTTGTCTTTCTTATATTGAGACAGAATTCTGCATAACAGGGTCCAAGGTTTTAAAAAAATGTAGAAATTCTTTAGTCACACTTAACTGTGTTCACAATACACATTTCCAATTATTTTTATCAAAATGAGACAGTGACATTATGGGTTTCTCCTTTTGTCAACCACCCCAAAATGTACATTATTAATATGGGAACACAGCAAAGCTTGTAATGGATGTAATGGATACCCTTTCTTTCTTTTCTTTTTCCTCACTCTCCTAAAGTAATCACACGTAATCACAAAGGAAATTGCATATGCTTACAAAACCAGATCACTATACGACATATATAAAATTATATTCTGGAAGATATAGCCAGAAATCATAAAATAAGCTTAAGTATCAAGTTAGATACTTTTAAAAATATGGTTTCTAAAAGAAAAACCACAATTTTAGGAAATTTTACTATCTGCTGAGACACAATCATATAATCATGGAATGGTTTGGGTTGCAAGGGACCATAAAGGTCATCTAGACCCAACCCCCCTGCCATAGTCAGGGTAACCTTTCACTAGACCAGGTTGCTCAGAGCTCCATCCAACCTGGCCCTGAACACTTCCAGGGATAATGCCCATGTTTGATTTCCTACTCTGTTAATAAGGTCAAAATTACATGATTTACAGTATGCCAGTAGTGCTATCTTACAGAAAAACTTGTGATGTCCTCTCTCTACACATAAAAACCATAATATAAACCTAATGCAAAACACTTGCTGCATGTTCAATCATACCACTACTGCTGTATTTATGTGCCATAGACATAACCAGAATACAGTTTTAAATCAGTTTATTCCTACTAGTGCTGGAGACAACATCCTGTTTGCCAGGCTTGGCTAGTAGACATTTGTCTTAGAAAACATCAGTTCATATTTGATGATTAAAAATATCGTGTGTGCTCAATTTATTCCCTGTAATTGAAGTCCTATAGCATGGATCAGCACATGAGCAGTCTGGTCCAGTCCCCTCCAACCCAAACCATTCTGTGATTCTATAGGTACTCCACTTAGTGCATTTGGATAGATAGTCATCTTGGATAAATATATCTGACAGGCCTCTCAAATACAAAGCACATTCAGTTAATAACTATTTCTAGATATGGTAGTTCTAGCACATCTCTAGGTTAATGAATTGATGAATCAGCCCTAGAAACAGAATTCTCTTATAATTTTCCTGTTCAGCAGACAGCAGGTTTGTCTTCGATTTTAAGAGGAAATATCAAAGCAGAAGGAGCAGCAAAATGTTAAAATTATGTTGGTGTACACATCAGGGTATTTTAACCCTGATGCATTGAATTCTAACTTGTATTAAAAAGCAAATTGGTCAATGCAGAGTAGTATTTTGAGAGATTCTCTGACATACCATTAGCCAAAACCTAAAGTTATCCATATTTCCTATAATCTTGTCAAAGAAAGGTCTAGTAAAGCACAGTCTATTAATTTTTAAGTGTTTTTCTACTAACACTCAGGATGCCAGTTGATCCTGGATATTTCTAATATATTTTTTCTTAAAGTGTTAACCATTAATCTCATCCAAGTATTTTATATGGATTTGCAGTGTATCTGGAAAACTTTTAACTACTTTTCTTATGTTTATTCCATGTTTTTGGCGCATACAAAGGAATTATCTCATTGGAATGAAGTTAATGAAATAGATCCAGCTTCAATAATTTTTCAAGGAACAAAGGCTGTAAATTTGTTTTCTACTGGAATGTTGAACTTAGAAGATCACACACTCAAGCCAATAGCATTTGTCTTTGCTGTCATGCAGAGAGTGAGTCACCTATAGTACAAGGGAATAATTTTGCAAATCTGTTAGAACTGTGTGGCATCTGATTAAACTAATCCATGTCTTTCTGTGATGCCAAAATAAACAGTCCCTTTCCCACAACGTATAAACATTGTTCCCATAGCTTTCCTTTGAAATGTCATGAAAAGGTTAAGTGACGTTTCATTATTTACCTTGACTAATGAATTGCTCCATGTTGTCTTTGAAGGGCTGTAGGTGCTCTTCTAGTGATAGCTGATAAACTTTTGCTGCTTCTGTCTCACATGCTGAAATTGAAGTAACAGATTAGTTCAGGATGACACATCATAGCATGGATCTGCATACTCCAATAAAAGACATTTTAACTCATATCCAGTGCATCTGCTGGAATATGTGCCTCAAACACACCACAAGTACAAACACTATGATAACAGAAACAGGTACAGTCATATTCCCAGTTACATATTTTTCAATGCAGATAACTTATGGCCAGCATGTGAGTTTAAATAAGCAATACCAAAAATTAACAAAAGCGTTCAATCGTTTTGAGGGAGAAAGACAAATTTAAGGGGCAGAATTGTATGGGAACTAAATTTAAAACTCAGATTCCAGGCTGTGTTGATATACCTGGCCCCAGGTAATAGTGCCTGAATCAAAATAAAGTTCAGATGCCAAACTTGCACCAAATAGTAGGAATGACCTTAATTTAGGAAGTTAAGGCAGATGAGGGCTTGATACTTGATGAAACCACAGACATAGTAAAGAATTTTGCAATGTTCAAAAGTAAGAGTGCCAAAGGATTAAAGTGAAAGATTTTAAGAGTACAGTACTCATGGCTTGAACTCTGTGAGAGAACTTGAATGAGAACAGCTTGCTTCTTATTGGACTAAGAACCAAGATAGAGAATCTGGAGCCTAAAGCAGCTCTGACAAAAATTATTTGTGGGTAAAGTGGTACCATCATACTTCCACCAAGTATCCAAGATAATTTAATCTGGGTCAGGAGAAGACCTAAGACTATTATTTCAGGTGAATGTTAAACTCCAGTTTCCACTATAAGGGAAATCTCTTTAGGCTGTGAAAAGTTCCGTCATTCAGCAGAAATTAATCCTGCTTGATTCTGCCTCAGAATTTCCAGTTCAAGTGCACACATTCCAAAACACACATTTCCTTGCTTACCCTCCAGGGTTTCTTTAGGAAAAAAAGAATTATTACTATATCCTTAAAGATAGAAAACCTGTTAAAGGTTTAAAAAATATTTTGAGGTAGCATAAATCCTAATATTTAGGTATTTAGGGTAATGCTGAAGTAGCAGCATTATCCTAATATTTAAAATGCAAATATTCCAAAAAGCAGAATGACTCACATAACTGGGAACTATACATGACTGATGTAAAACCAGGGTGATAATTTTAATTATTTTTTTAAGCTTAGAACAATATAGAAATAATAACAGCAGACATTTAGAGGAAAGATATACATGAATATGTCTACTTTGACAGGTAACCTACTTATGAAGCAATATTAAAAATTTTTTTAAAAATTAACACACCCCTCCATCGCCAATATAGTCATATAATATATAATTATATAATGGGAAGCCTGCAGTTTAAAAAAAAATATTAGTCCACACATGTAAAATAGGAGTGAGGACTGAAATGACCATGGATTTTCTTACAACATATGACAGAAGAAGAAACAGAGGACCTGTGTACTATTCTGCAAAGGGAAATGTTCTGATGGCAATATATAGAATTTAGATTATTCTTTTATCTTATGCAGAAATGTGTCAGAGCTCAAACAGGTAATAGAACCTACCATAACATTTTATATCACCAAAATTCCATACCTTTTTTAAGAATATGGATTAAATATTTTTCAGAGCAGTACAGCATTATACTCTCTTGAATGTCTGCAGCTTAGTTGAACCACTGATCTCTCAGGCAGTGTGAGAGAAATATATTAGGAAGACTCATATCCATCAAAAATCTTAGCCTATACCCATTTCAACAAAACATCTAATATTGATTGTCAAAATGAAATGTTCTTTAACTGTTCAGATGCTGGAAGCTCTCCCATGATTGACTTGTTTGTGCACATATGTGTGGTGTGGGATAAGGTGTGCATTAAGCATAGCTTTGTTTGTCCAGTTTTTGGTGGAATGATTTTTGTTCTTTTCTGCCCACACCCCTCTCTCTGTGAAAAGAACAAAAATCAATGATGTTCAGAAGAATAAGTTCAGGTCCATTTTTATCTTATTCCTGAATTGAAGACACTGTGTAAATAATTTAAAATAAAAAAGGAAACAGGGGAAACAATCCCTATATTTTGCTGTAGAGAGAGTAAATAAATTGTATGTAGCATTCAGACTTTAAAAATTAAAAAATCCAGTTAGATTGTTGAAACAAACTAGTTCATCAGTTGCTTTTTCATTAAAGAAGTAACAGACTCTTCCTAAGTTTCTCAGTTCTCCAAATCACCAAGATTGGGATTGAAGTCTCCCTGTACAACCTGTTGGATATAGCATTCATTTATTATTTTCTGTAATTTGTCACTAGAATATGCCATTATTCGTATGAGCCATTGTTATTTCTTATTGTAACTGAAGAACTGAATACCAGCCCCCAGTATTTCTGCCCAAATGAAGAAATAAGATAGTAAATGCTTGTGTCAGAAGGGTATTTAATAACTTCTAAGCAACATGGAGAAGAACAAAAAAAGAATGAGAGAATGCAAACAGCCCTCATTTTTTTAATCCTCAACTTCATATTCAAACACATTTATCTCCATGAAAACAGGTCAGCTAAACATCCCAAATATCAAAGGAATAGATTGGCAAAGGAGATCTGCTGTGATGACTTTGTAAAAGTTTTGTCTAAAGAAAAAGCTTGTCAGATTATTCTTAACTGATAAAAAACTTGGTCTTAAGTTCCCTATTCTCATGTTTAGTTATTCTCTCATTTTAGCAGGCATACATACAATTGAAAAACAGCATATTTTTGCTTATAAGTGAAAAAGTTAGCATATTTTTAAAACTCCATTTACTTCAAGCAGGTTTTAAATTTTCTTATAGTGAAAGAATTGAAAGGTATTCAAGGCACTACAAATGAGACTCATACAGGCAGTCACAAAAGCCAAGCACTAGGTAGAAATTAATCTCACAAGACTGAATTGTCCAAACAGGAATAAAGATACTTTTTGTTGCTTTGAAGCAAGGTTTTGGTATTCTCTAGTCCCAAATCACGCACTTGAGACCTCCCAAAGATCTCAGATCCTAAGCAAAAGTTGGCAGGGGCAGAGACACCTTTTCTCCAGCCCTCTAAATCAATTTTGACATAAAAGCAATATATAAACAATGGAAAGAACTGATAATACATCTAATTTCATCTCCTCTCAAGATCACATACTACAGAGAGCTGTATGTCATTTTTCACAGAAGCAATCAAAATGGATTCTTGTGGGCAATTCAAACTGGCACCTTTTGCCCATGCATACACAGGTGTCTCAAATGCTCCTGATCTGGAAATTGATGTGAAAATCTGTGCTTAAATTTAAACAAATTGCAATTCCAGTTGTATCTAGTATCTCAAGAATTCATCTCATTCTCTATTTCTGTGTAAAAATAGAATTGCATTTTGCAAGCTTGTGTCAACTTACTCATTCTATTTTTTTCTTTTATTTTTATTTCAGGTAAATTTACTAAAAAATCAAGTTTCACAACAGTCAGTATAATTTAAGAGACATCTAAATGGAAAAGGAAAGTGACAAAACAATCTATGCTTTGCACTAAGATTTTCAGTATGTGATTCTGGTAAGTGATGTAAAATGCACTCAGTCTCATTATCATAAATATTTTACCTTTCTCAAAAGGAGAAAAAAAAAGTTTTCAAAATTCAGAATATCTATTTTTTAATGCACATTTTTCAGCTGGTTGTGTTGCATGATAAATTTTAGCCCCTAGAAGCATAAATCTCTTCTAAAGATAAAAGATCTCAATTTGAACAAAATGGGTGAGGAGATGCCCAGCTAATCCTCAGGCTGCATTTTCTTTGGCCAGGATAACAATGGACAACCAGATTTTTCTTTTCAAACCCCCAAAATATAAAAAATAAATGAAAAATAAAAACAAACAAACAAAAGTCCCAAATCCAACAATAAAAAAAGCCCCAACCCATTAAAAAAAAAAAAAAAAAGCAAGGAAGCAGACTGATAGATGATCTTGTATGAGTAATTAACAGATCCATTAAACTGTTTGTGTTAACTAATTCAAAAATTACATACTTATCTACAGAACTCTGCTAGAAGTCAGGTGGATTTTCAAGATTAAGATATTTGAGAGCACACCTTTAATTCAGACTTGATAGACTGTTTGTTTTTAAGCCTTTATGGAAGCTTTGAAATGATGTCCTTAATTTTCTGAGGTTCTGAGTACTCAGACTTCCACAGGAGATGTGCCTGTGTCCTGCTTGTCTGAAACCTATAGAACAACATAATCACTGCTTTCTCAACTTTCTCAGTGCTTTCTGGATTCCTCACCACTGCAACCTGTGACTTTAAAAGAAAGTTTAGACTTTATCTAAAGGAAACAATGCTGGCCTCATCAAAAGACAAACTCTGATGAACCCAGCCACAAATGCAGAAAGAGCTCTTAATTTTCTTTTATTTATTTTTTTTGGAATTGTAATGTCTTACACTAAGAACTGCTGAGTCTTCAAGGGCTTCCATAGACAGCTCCTTGTTTGGAGTTTTAAGGACAGTAAAATATGACTCACAGATTGACTGAAAGCCTGGCTTTAGTTTACATCTGGTTTAGGTTTAGGAATCTGCATGCAGCAAAGCTGCAGCAATTAACCCTTTCAGAGATAACTGAACAAACAGAATTTGTGGATGCACAGTTGGTAATGAGCAGGCAAATGCAAAGATTTAATGTAGTTAAAACAATACTAGTTTCTGTAAAGGTAGCTTGTACAGATAACTGGAGGACTGACCAAAACCACTACTGCTGCTATATTATTTTGCTATTAACTACTTTAAGTGATTTAGCTTTTTTTATAAGACTAAAGGGATTTTTCATCAGACTATGGATCTATGGATCATAGAAGAAAAATAAAAGATCTATTTTTTAATTGGGAAACATCTTCACTCACATTTATATCAAAACTATTGACAGAGAGTGACAGAATGTCAAACATTTCAAATCATCTTAGAACAGAATGTTTTTGATGATGCAATGAATTCAAACTCCAAAGAATACAATTTTCTCATTTCAAATCTTTCTACTCTAGCTCCATCTTCTCTTGAAACATCAGTGTACAAGCATATTAAAAAAAAGTTTTTGGGAAATCTCTTAGGATACACTTTATTTCACCAAACTTTAGCTTTTTTTAAAAGACAGATCACCAGATTAGGCTCAAGGCCTTTCCCCAGCTGGAAAATCTATCAATCCTTATATTGTCCCTCTCCTCCTTTAGAAAAGGACAATCAAATTTAGAAGAGCAGTCCCTTCCCTTTCTTCCATCTGAAGTGGGGCCTTAAATGGCTTAAGGCTGCTCAAGTTTGTTAATTGAAGTTGTGATTAATACCACACTTGCTTCTGATCAAGAAGTGGCATTGAAACGATTCCAGAGTCTTAGATCCATATTCAGAACTGTGATGGAATACAGTCTTCAGAATATGGAAAGATACAAGATACAATGTGTGTGTGCATGTGTGAGAGAGGGGCAAATAGAACGTTGCATTTTAAAAAAATTTAGTCTGAAAGCATTAATATTACTTATTAAATAAGAAATAGTGGATGCAATCTGATTTTGCAAAGTAATCCCTGCACCCCAGACACAGATTTGACCACGAAGAGGAAAATTCCATCTCAAACTATGGCTTGACAGAACTCTCAGGGCTGGGAACTCTTTCAGGGTATGGAGGGTAACCTGCACTGAGGCAAGAGGAATGATCAGCAAGTCTATTGCTGTCTGAACTCTCTCAGGGGCACATTGACACCATCAAAATACAACTCCTAAAAGCCTTTTTACTGCACAAGATGGTACTTCCAATGCTCTTATTCACACAGCAGGTGTTAAACAAGAGAGCACATAACAGCTCTTCAAGTAGCAGGTCCAAACTGAATAGGCAACTTTAGGTGACTGCAACAAGCACTGAAAAAAATAGGGAACGTGTATTTTTCCAAGATACTCTGGGGCTTTTCTTGGAACATACTTTTAAAATACAAAATGTTCTGCAAATGCTTAACACTTTATAAACATTCTCAGTCACATTTATTCCAGATCAGGGAGATGTACTGGGCCACACAGCCTAGCTACTTTTGGATGGAGAATTTTCAATGAGTTGTAAACACTCAGAATAGGAAAAGAAAGCATCACTACAAGAATAATGTTTAATTATCATAATTATTGCTTGTAGTCAGTCTCCAATCAAATATATTAAATATGACATTATGACATATAAACAAGTACTGACTTCAACTCAATTTCATAGCAATCTTCACTTCATTGTACTATTAATCTCTTGTACTAGTCAGATTTACTTTCTGCCTGACATTGTTTCTAATTCCCTTTTAGCTGAGCTTCAGTGAAAGTTTTGCAATAAGTGACAAGTGATGAATTAGTTTCTGATTAGCAAGAATAAACTTAATGTTGAAAAGCTAGAATGTTAATTTGTAGCCAAAGAATAACTTCTAAACATTTTTAACTTGCCATAATCCTGTAACTCTCAATGCCATTCTAGTGTTCTAGTTCTTTCCTAAACTAAATACATCTTGAAGAATTTCGACCACATTCATTGTGGATTTGGGCCATAAATCCAACATTTTCCTAAACCAAAATTTTATCTTAAGACAGTGTCAGAACAAAGAGGTTTAGAGTCTTTTTCGATTCAATGCACATCTTCCACATCTTTCTGCTCTATCTGGAGCACTCTGAAATGTCTAGAAAAACACACTGATGCTAATAGTTATATAACAGAGGTCCTAATCAGTGAGAGTCACACTCTGCTCCTGTGACCCTGGATGCCCAATTTTCTTTACATGGTGAGTTAAGTCATGTGGCAAGTGCTAAAGTTTCTTCTGTGGAATGACATAGGAACAGAAGTCATTGCTTGGCATGACTGCATCAAGGAACGTTGCTGACAGCCAGGAGAGATCAAAAGCAGATCAAGTTGCCTAACAAACTATATGTCACTGAAGTCAAAAAGGCTAAAGTGGGAATCCTGGAGAGCTGTGAAATCTAGGAGCAACAGATGGAGCCAAACTTACTTGATTTGTTAGTAAGAGGATCTACTTGTTCTTTGCACTTCGATCTTGAAAAAAAAAATCAAAAAAAAAAATCTGGTATATAAATTTTATCCTTTGGACCTGTATCATTTAAAAACCCCAAATTTCTATATTATTAATCTTGGAACAGGCACATGGCTTGCTTCTAAAAGCCTTTGGGACTTGTACTTTTAATCTTAAATACTAGAAGAGATTATCTTTTCTAAAATTTTACAAACTGCCAAGGCAAAACATTTATAAAGACTTGCAAATGGACAATAGCCTTGATAGTCAAAAGTGAAGAAAACACAGAAATTTGAACTTCACAAGTCCTTTTTCTTTCTAACCAGTCAGCATAACTCTAACACAAATATAAGTTCAAACTCCAAACCGTTAAATAGCACATTAAAAAATTATTTTACAGAATGACGAAGATTATTTATATCTGCATGTCTCTGTGTATACTACTGACATCTTTAGATGGAAAAATATAGCAGTATTAAAATGAATTGCTATTTTTAAGGCTATGAAACTTTTTTTAATATCTGTCCTCTACTTTGTGGGTATTCTGTTGGGTTTTTTAAAATTTTATGAAGAATCTTTCTGGAATGAAATTTAGCTTTGAATAAGGACCATGGAAAGTTTTCTAAGATAGCAAAAAAATATCTGCAGAAGACTTTTTTTTCCTGGGTGAACCAATACTTTCTTCCCACACTGAAATAAGCATGATCTCACTGCATGGATTTCAGCATATTTGAAAATAACGTGAACAGAATAAACTGTAACAACTTTAAACTGTTATACTTCACGTATTAGTATTATCTACAAGTTTCAGTTTCTCAGTAACAAAGTGAACAAATCAAACATCCACCCTCACCAAATGGTGAAATCTACTCATGAAATCTGCCATCTAATTACTGATGAATAGAAGCAAAGGTTACAGTCCACATCTCAGTATAAAATTCCAATATATTCTGAGCATTTATTTCTATGCCTTTAAAGTCAGCATTTCCCAGGAATAATCAGTACTCATTTACTTGCACTGACTTCAAAAGAATAAGTTCATATTTAGAATTTTGTCAGAATTTTACTGGCTCAAGTAACTCAAGATTCCACATGTTCTTTTGTAAATCTGGTAGCGTATTTAAAGTAAAGGCAGAGAAAAAAAAACCCTTTGAAGTATTTTTACACATTCTGTTAAAATTTGTGCTCTATTTAGAAATTATTGTCATTGAGACAGGGCATTCTATCTCACTGAAATCATTACAATAATTAAGCTATCAGAATACACAATTTTTAGTGTGTTACTAAATTTTACTACTGCTGCTCTTGTGGTCATAAAATCTTTTAGCACAAATAGTATTTAATTTATTTTGACACTTTCCTTTGAAAAAGAAGTCAACACAAAGCATTTTGCTTGTCTGAAGGCTATTAGGAAGCCATGACTGATATCTCAGTCTGGTGTTGAAATTGTCATGTCATATTCAGGATAGGATGAAGCTGCTGATGCTGCCCCCAAAAAAGTTTGTACCAAATGTAATAGGCAAAGAGCAATGGTGTTTGTAGTTATTCTTCAGTTTCATAACTACAGAAAAGACTGACAACAGTCTTGAGCCTAAGGGCTGGATTGGAAGAACAGAAAGAATTCAACTGCAATCTGAAGGCAGATCGAAGCGTGTAATTTCCATTTTTACAGAACCCCTGCTTTGATCACTGCACAGTGTGGATTTATTCTACAAGAGATTTATGTCTACATGCAAACTTCAACCTTGATGTGAAAATATTCAACCATTCATGTACAAAACCCCATTTTCAGTGAATTTGTGAGGAATAATATCTGCCCCTTGTATATTCATTAACATGCCCCTGAATTCAAGCATCTTTTTTTAATAAGATCTAAGTATCTTTCTTCTACATGTGCAAGCTTTGATATCAACTCTGAGACTATCTAGAAATTGCAAGAATTATAGAAACAAGTTTTCATGACTGAATTCTGAGATTTTTGCCCCCTAGATTGTTCAGGATCAATAAATGGATGATACTACTGTTCATTCCTCAGTGCCACACAGAGAGACTTTAATACAACTTTAAATACTAAAAATACTAAATACTGTAAATACTCAAAATATTTCAAATATTTTTTTAAATATCAAAACAAAGTTTTATAGGAGCAAGAAGAGAAGGTCAGATATCATTTAGCAACCATGTTATGTTTTTGTTGTAATAGAAAACCTCCCATTGTAGGTTGTTCAGGGATTAATGGATTACCAAACCTTTCCCAGGTCTCTAGAGGCATGGCATTTAAAAGCAGCAAGGCAAAGTAATATCACTCCTTGATTTGTATCTCTCCCCCAAAGATTTAGCACAGTAGTGTAAGTGACCAGTTTAGCAGAGATTCTTTTGCAAAAATATTGAAGATCATGGATCATTTTTTTCTTCCATTTCTCTTACTTAACAAATTTAGTGCTTAGATCCCCAAGTTAAAAATACACAACTATTTTCTACAGTATCATCTAATTTCTCAGAATGATACAAACAAGACTATAAGAGATATAATTGTAACATAAAATTAGCACTTAATATAGGTTCAGTACCTCGCAAATCTTTCTTCATTTTGCGGAGATCTTTCTGAAAATCATCAAACTTCAGTTGTGAAGCCTGGAAGAGATCTTGTGGATCCGGAAGAGGAAAGATACATTGTTCTCTTCCAGCATCCTGACAAAAACATAAATTAACAGTTACATAGGCTTGTTATATTTTCTCTGTACTAAAATATATAACTGAAAGCACAAGGAATATTTATACATATTTCTGCATCTTGCCTGGTGAAGAGCAAATTTAGTAAATTGGGTTGCTTAATCTGAAATTAAAAGAGCTAATTTTAATTTTCACTCACCTCATCAAAATTACGCAAATAATATGAGACAATGTACGATAGAAGGCTTCTGCTGTTGTCCTGTATAGAAGAGGATAGAGTTTGCTGTGTTACTGAAACTCACATTAAAATAAAATCAGAAAAGATAATTCAGATAAATGAGATATTTAGTGTATAAAAAAAATACTTTGCTGGTTTTGTCCCGTCACTAAAAAGGAAAAAAAAAAAAAAAAACAAAAAACCCAAAAACTGAAACACAGAAATAAACCCACTCAAACAACAACAACAACAAAAAAAACCAACACATCCAGAAGTACCATTTAATCATTAAATAAAATGAAGAAAGAGAAAACAGCAATGTAACCCACTACTGATTTTTTTAATTCTACCTGATTGCAAGGCAAACCCTTACATTCTGAAATTTCCCAAGAAGAAGAGAGATTGTTTCTGGGTTCATGTATACAAGTTTGTTTGCAACACTTCAACTATAACTGAAGCAAAGTTAAATTATGCATAGAAAGTTATTTTTATAAATTAAATTTGGGGGACTGGGGGAGGGGATCATTGGGGGTTGAGGGAGCGTTTTAATTGCTTCCCCTCTGCCATCTCTCTAATGAAATGTCAGCAGAAAATCTTCCATTTGATGAGGATTTCTGACAGAATTAAATTTTCAGGTATTTTCAGAAAAGGATTTTGTAAGGGCTTTCCTGGCTAATCAGTAGCAAATAAATTGAAAATATATCTTGCAACTGCAAGCTTAATATTCATAATATTTCCAGCAAATTACATACAATTTACCAAACTAAATTTAGTGCATCTAAATTTCCTACTGAGCAGAGCTCTGAAACTGGTGATGTGTTGGCTCTGGAGTCAATTTGAAGGTGCAGCTAGAGTAAGCTGACCTAAACTTGTTGTACTGAAGTATCATTCATGTCACTGCTCCTTTGGTTTACCAAAGCATGCAAGAAGGGAGTTCCTCCACCCATTAAAAAGGGCAAATGGCTGACATGCTCTCTCAACTCAGGGTCTGCTCATATGACCTAAGCTAAAAAAATGAATATTTAGTGAGGGATCAAGAAAAGAAACCAACTCTTATTTTCTGCAATTTGCAGAATTGAAGATCTTGACAGCAACTCGCCAGACAGACGTAGGAACAAATTTTAAGGCTCAGGAATTATTTCTATAGTCTGTCACATCCTGATAAGGTTTTCATTAGCTATAGAAACTCTAAGATTATTGATTCCTTGTAAACAAAAGCAGATACATGAATGCAAGCCCAAACTTATTAACTAAAACTGAAAAGTGCTGGTAACACACAAATTACAGTTTAGCACTAAGCAAGAAAAGCTACCACTTATCATTCTCTTTACTGAGATGACTAAACTAGACAAATCTTGAATCAAGAAGTTCTCTACTCAGGTGGCTGCATGTTCCAATGTCAAATAAAAACTCTGTAATCATGGTGTACATAAAGAATTAATTTTGGGTTATCCCAAATGCTCTGAATGTCCATTCAATCATTTTCAGGAGTGACCTTTTTCCCCTCACAAGTATTTTGAATCAGCATGGAACTCCTTCCACCCTCCCTAATAAGCTTTTAACAGTTAGATCATAGTTTGCTTCTAATTACAAGAAAAGTTGGAACTATGGAAGTGTACTGAGAGTAAAATGTATATCAGACTAAGAACTAAAACATAACTGTAAGTATTTTTGTTTGTACAGTAGCGAAAAGAGATGGTTATTTTTCATAATTTTACAGAAATACAAACTCTAGAAACTCTAGGAGTGTGATAAATAAGCTTAGTAACAAAAGAAGTCCCTTCTACATGCCTTCATGAGCTTCTCACCATTTATTCAGAAACAAAGTAATTTTCTGAGAATTTAACCTTCTCAGGCCTTCAGGAAGTCTCAAACCAACTTACACTGCTCTTGACATCTTTCAGTTTTGGCAGGATATCCAGCCCAAACCCATCAGCCTGTCCTCGTGTCCTGTTTCCACCATTCATGTAATTCCCAAAGGCAAGAACCAAACCCAGAACCCGCATAACTCCTGATTCATTCTTCAATGTCTAAAATACAGAGGGAAAAAAAAATTCTGTTCAAAGTTCCATTAATATGTATAGTTAATGAGCAGATTTGTTGATGTTGGGTTTAGAAATAATACTTGTATAAAGACTCAGATAAAGGAAGCTACCTTCTACTGCAACACATAGAAGTAGAATACTATTAATATGTAATTTTTTATGAATGGAGAATGTTATCTCCAAGATGGATACTTGGAAAAACTAATAGAAAATCTATACAGTATTCCTAGGCGTGACCTGTTAGAAAAACAAAACAACAATCTTTAACTGATAGTGACATTGTGAATAGTATGTTTAATTTCACATAAAATTCATCAAGAAGTTCATAAAACACTCAGAACAATTAAAACGTGTAATCAAATAAAAGGCACTACACAGTAAAACATAAAACAGTTGAAAGTTTTAAGTTATTAAAATACTGATAAAACCTGCATTTTAAAACTATTTAAATAATTTACAAATACATAAAAATACATAAATATGTTTTTCATGGAACTGCAAAATTCCAGGAATCTCTTCTGACTAGATACAACATTGCTATCACTACCTGATTTTAGATATCAGAGATATTAAGTTTAACATTTCTCAAGTCCAAGCAAACACAAGGTTAGCTGAACTGGCATTCCTCAGAAAAAGAGTGATAACAGTGACTGTGAAGAGGGAAGATTTTGCATTAACGAAAGGAGATGGTGCATTGTTTTCCAGAGACTGATACACATTGATGGCAAAAGCATGATATAATTCAGTAGCAAAAGCCAATGTTAAATTTCACTTTGATGTTAAAGTAAAATCATAAAATGTTCTATTTTGCTACCGTTCAGATTTTTATGAGTACTTTAAGTAAATAAAGTGAAAACTTCTGAAATATGGTAAAGCTTAACAAGATTAAAAATCAGAAATTTAGCTGTATTTTTTCACAGAGCACAACCTACCTCGCACAGTTTCTGTAGCAATTCGAGTTTGCGGCGGATTGAACCAATGCTTTCTGAAAATGTTGATTGGAACAGGATGCAAAACACACGTTCTGAAAAGTTGGGAATCAGCGAGAGTTCGTAGAGGAACCTGAAAAAGTGAAAATTCTTTGAGTCACTGTCTGTAGGTACAGGCTTGGCGGGTTTTATACATATTTTACTACAGCAGAGAAAGTTTTCTGAAGTGAGCAAAACTGCTCTATGATAAGTATGTTCTTACTGTTCTGGCTTATCCAAAGACTTGGCGTTTTCTTTTTCCTTGGATGCCTTGCTATGCTTTTCTATTTTTTCTAGTTCATCTGACTGTGCTCTCTGGAATAAAGGAAAAAAAAAACAAACAAAAAATGGTTGTGACTAGTCAAGCAACAGAGATAAATATGTCCTTATGTTCATAGATTTTTTTTTTCTTTCTATCACCTGCTTATGGTAGAACTGTAAGAGTTCACAAAGTGATTTTAAGTATAAATAGATATGATGGAGAATAGAACCTTTTGCAAATAATAATATTGACTACTAGCAGTCTGCAAAGTATTTACTCATTCAGTGATGCACTGAGACAATCTTCATTTTGCTTAATCTTTAATTTTGCTCATTTATGAAGACTTTGAATTGAAAGACTCAAGAGGAGATTTGTATTTCTCTTCACAAATTTGTTAGGTTACATTTGAATGTGATCTGATCTTTAAATATGTATTTAAATAATATTTTTTAAGAATAAATGAAAACAGTTTTGTATTGTTTACTGCAATTTAAATTTTATTTGGGATTTGAAAAAACAGCTCAAAAAGCATACTTGATTTATAATAGAGCTATCATACATATAAAACATGAGAATATTCCATAATTCTTTGGAGCAAAATTATTTTCATTTTCATCTTAATGAGCAAAAAAAATTTACACAAACTGCCTAGTTTCTTGAAGAACTCTATGGAACACTGTGAAGTCTCTTCTTCAATATTCCAATCAATAGAAATTGAACCTCACTTTTTTCTGTGCTTCAAGCTATGGCAAAAATTGTTTTCCAAACTACAGTACTGGAAAATGGAATGGCATGGAAAGAAATAAAAGTGAAATGAAAATTTCTCCTTCTGACCCTTCTTTTGCCAATCATAGCAGTTTTCAAAAGAGATTCAGAACATTAATCTGCCAAGAGTTAATAAAAAGTGTATCTACCTTTATTCCTTTAAGAAAAAATTACACTAAGTTTTTAACTTTCTCCACCACAGAACTTGAAGACTACAGTGGAAAATTATATTCTGGTCACTCAGACAATGGCAAAGAGTAAGATATGCTGCATCTGCATTCTTTCTTGAATGCTTTTGAAGGGTTAGCAGAAGAGGGATAGAGCTGCTTCAAAGTATAATGCCTGCTCCATCAGGAACCTGAAACCAGAAAGTTGGGTTTGTACACTTTCTGAGATTGTTGAACATCTTCCCATGTGAAAAGAAAGAAAATACTGACATGAAATAGAAAGATGAAGAGATTGAAGAGTCATATAGCAAAAGCCCGTCAGAGTTTCTCTTATTACTTCAAGAAGTCTGGAAATCACTGCAAAGCCACCTGTCTAGGATGTCACATATCCTAATATTTAGCCAGTACTTTTGGATGTTCTTCAAAGGCCATCTCTAAAGTTATCTGATCTTATATATTAAATACTTAAGCAGATTAGAAATATTGCAAACATATTTTTTTTGTTCAGCAATCGCCTTTGTTCTCAACACTAAGAAATTATAATGGTGGTAGTACCTGTACCAAAGATTAATAGAATAGCTGAGGTTTGAAGAGACCCCTGGAGACTGTCTAGGTGAACACTCTGACACAAAGCAGAGGCAGCTAGAGAAGCTTGCTCAGTATCATGTCCTGCCAGGTTTTGAATATTCCTAAAGATGGAGACCTGACAACTTCTCTAGGTAACCTGTTCCAATGTTTGGACACTCTTGCAGTGGAAAATAAAAAAAAAGTTTATATTTAAATGGGATTTCCAGTGTTTCAAATTCAGGAAGCCCTCTATGTCTTGTCCCTACGTTGGGCATTCCTGAATCTAGATATGTGTTCTCTACTCCCCCTCCCCAGTCAGCTATTTGTAAATACTGGTAAGATTCCTCTGATCTTTCTTTTTTCCAGACTGAGCAACTCCAGCTGTCTCTCAGCCCCCTCCTTGTATAATACTTCTCCAAGTCTTTAGCCATCATTGTTGCTCTGTGCTAGCCTTGCTCCAACATGTCACTGTGTCTTGCCCTGGAGAGGCTCAGCTGCACACAGCATCCTAAACCTGGTCCCACTAGTGCTGAGCTCGACCTGTTTGGACCTAATTTTATCTGCTCCTTTATACAGCATCAGGCCCTCCTCAGTTAACAAGGGCTAGGCTAAGGCTTATTTACCAGTTTTTTATTTTAGAATACTGGCAGTATTCATATTCATATGAATATATATATGAATAGCACATATATATATATATATATATATATATATATTTTCATAGCACTTAGTTTCCTGAATCCCCTACCCCAGTTTCAGTGTGAGGAAGGAAACAGAGATTCATCCTCCAAAAGTACCTTTCTGCATAAAGTCAAGGCAGACATAGGACCTGTGAATATAATTTCTGTAGCAATTGTTTCTTGTATAATGCTATCCTGAGAAGAATATTTCCAAGTTACTAGGATCAGAAAAATTAATCCATTTTTAATCCAATCTTAGACTACTCTTCCAGAGACAGGATGAGGACTAGAAAAGACATAAGTAACTGCAGAAGTATTAACTTAAATATTGCATCTGCTGTTGGGGAGAAGGCTTGGGTGTGGTTTTGTGTTAAAAAAGCTGATGTAAATGGGACATGTCCATACTTAATCTAGAGCACTCTTATTCAAGAGAGAGTTAAAAGAAAAGAAAGTTTCCACCTCTTCTCAAATCAATGAGAACTTTCTTGACAATAAGTGAAATCTACAGATTTTAGAAACTGGAAGTATGCCAAGAGAGGTAGCACTGCTCCAGTGGTCACATCATCAGAGCCACCGAGGTCTAGGTGTGCAAACGACATGGCTGTGTAGGAAGACCTATTTTATTAATTCAACTAACATTTCAAAAATTTAATGTATTCAATTTATACTTGTAAATTTTATAAAAAAAATGCTTTTTGTAAAAGTAAACAAGATGTCATACTAACAATTTTAATTAAGTTCCATTATTTCTGGCCAGTCTGTAATGTATGTTCTCTTTGGTTAAACTGAAGGAAAATCACTTGACATTTTTTTCAAAACAGTTAAAGAGAAGTAAGTATTTTAGCACAGAGCATAAAATTAAATGGTTATTTGTAAATATTTTGGAATAAATACTGAGAGTTGTCTCTCTCCTGGCCTACAACATATAGTGAAATATTAGAGGCTTATCACAGCAATCTATTACATACACGCATGTTCAAGCTCTTAATGTTTTTCTCCACTAAATCCCATGGGCAAAGGTTAGGCAGACTCCCTATTCCTTATTTAAACCATTATTCTAAGGCTGTGTATGCAAAGAAGTAACAACTGTCAAAGATACAATAGCTAAGCATGATCCACTCATGGGCAGGCCAGAGTAAAACTCAAGAGAGAAGGTTTACATCCTTCACCAAAATCAAGAAGTTAAAATACATGGTCCAAGTTCAGAATCAGACCCGAATTTCAAGTCACTCATTATGGCTCAGGTATCCAGAATTGTGATCTATGGGTAATTTAAATTCTGACAGAAAAGGAATACTGTGTCTTTTGCACAGGTATTATTGAAGATAATTTTTCAGAATTTTTTACCAACTTTCTTTATTGTTAATGCCCATTTGCTCTCTAATTTTCAAATGGATAATTTAAAAAAAGCTTCAATATTGCCCTCTGAATTTGTTTCAAGAAAGAACATGTTCAATAAATACCTCTCATAAGTCATTAATCTGATTGCATCAGCACCTCTTTGAATGTTACTGGTCTTTCTTTCCTTGAATTTTAGCTATCGATATACAAAGCCTCAAAATTGGAAAAAATAAAAAAATGTACTAGAATTTGATATTACTATATCTAGAATTAGACAGCATAAATCAGAATGAAATTACTGCAAAAATATTCAGCTTCAGTTTAATTATTTTCCTATTTTCTTGCAGAATATAGATCTAGTCTGTTTTTGCTCTTACCAAAGTTCATAAGGGCCCTTTTCCCATGTCACAACATAAATCATACACATTTCCTGGTAAGCTTTTTCTTTCCTTGCAACAAAACCTTAGCTCTGTGTTTAGATCAGTTTAAATGTATGGAATTTTAATTTTTTGCAAACTTGACTTTAAAATTTTGTATTATATATTTAAAAAACATCAAGTGAGTAGCCTTAGGAATTTTGTTAACAGTAGCTGAAATAAGAAGGATATACAGAGATATACTGTTCATAATAAATATAATATTATTTTGAAGCTGGATCATCAGAACTCAAGTAAAATTTATAGGCTTTGCCAAAAAAATATTAAGACATTACACTGTAATTGTTAGTCAAAAAGAAAGACTCTCAAGAAACAATTGAGGAGAAAGTTTGAATCATAGTGTCAGAGAAGTGTCATGCACTTCAGACTTCTGGATGCTTTTTTCTCTAGCAAAGACATTTTGAGGTTTTTGAAAGCACTGACCTAAGTCTTTTAAAGACAAAGACAGTGTGGTCAATTTAGTGGGAGCCTAATTATGAAAGTATGCATGTTTCTTTTATGATGTAAAAAGGGCTAATCCATAGATGGAAGATAATAAATGATTCAATAGCATTTTTAATCCATTTTTATACAACTGTTTTCATGATACAGCAAAGATGCAAGCAGTAGCAGACATGTCTTGTTCCAGTGATACTTAAGATACAAATTCAGCTGCTAAGAGGCAATCTGTTTTCCAATTAAACATTCACTGATTTGCCAATTGCTTCATTTCTTATCACAACCAATATATCCTAACTTGGGTGAATTTTACCTGCCTTCTCTCTCCCTAGTTATAGCTGTCACCTGGTAGCACTGTTATTGGAGAATTTGTAAAAGCACATTTAACTAACTCTTCCATATGTAGTTCTATCTATAAAGATTCTCCTATTAAAACTGTCTGGATACTAATACATGACTAATCGTAACAAGTATTCAAACAACTCTTCACAAAGCAAGCTACACAAGCACATGTAAGAGCTATTTGACTGTACAGTGCTGCAGAAACACAGTCCTTCTCACTTAATACAATTCAACTTAATAATATTAAATAAATTATTGATGGCTTGGGTCTTTGGTGGGGTGTGGGCTTCTTCGTTTATAAAAAGTCACTAAGATATATACAAAAACTTTGTGGTTTAACACGAGTTTAATTCCTCAGTAAACAGGAATTGAACCCTCGGGACTGTGGCTTTTGAAATTAGGGTGTGTTTAGGTTTGGAGACTGCCCAAATTTCATTCACATTTAAGAAGAGAAAGCACTATGCCAGACACATGCAATCAGAAAAAATGATTACATTCTGAAGGAAGACTGTAAAACAAATGCTCCCATATGTTCCATGCAGATCAAATAGAAAGACTGAAGACTAGTACAGTGGTATTTAAATATCCAGGGGAAAAAAAAAATCAATCCTAAGAACTAAAAATTAAGTTAATGGCTACAAAGTAAACAAATGCTGCAAAGTTATTCCCACTAACAACACAGGATGAGATTGAGAAATAAGGGAGGAATCAAACATGCCAGGCTCTCTGGTACCACCCATTGCTTACAACTGTTATTGAACAATATTGTTATAATTAGTGAAGCTAGCAAGGGAAGGGAATGCAAGGTCTGACGTGTTTTGACAAAAGGCTGAAAGGAAAAAACGAAAACAAAAGTCAACTAAAAAGAAAGCTTCTTTAAGACACAGTTTTATCAAAAAGAAGACCCAGGATTAAAACACAGGTCCCCTTATAAAACCCTCTCCAAGAAAACTGAGGGCTTTTCTTGCTTTGTGTTTGTTGTTTGGTTGGGTTTTCTGGTTGTGGTTTTGGGGGTTTTTGTGTCTTGTACCCAAGCACATATTATAAAGTTGGACTGGTCTGTTTTCTATTCAAAGCAAAGAAATATATTATACATTTAAAAAATTTGAGTCTTTCCTGAGATTAACATATGGTATTTTCCTTTATCAGGACATTTCCTAGACATTTTCTGTAATAAGTGAAGGTAAATACAAAATGAACACAATGTCATTTGGTTATTTCAATGAACTGCAAATTTGCATATAATCCATTATATTTGGATTCTGAAGTATATTAGAGACAACATTAAGTAAACATTTGAAAAGCATTAGTACATTATCAACATAAAAGGAATATTTTTTCAAACCAAAATTAAAAAAAAAATCTTGTATAATAGAGGGAAGTATGCAAAAACTGACTATGACTGCAGTCTCTATTCCATACTTCCCACAAGAAAATCTCTCACATTCACACATATGTAACACATAAAGTAATTTTTCTGCATGCTAAAAATTGTATGGCATGGGATATATCTGTACTGTGTAAGGAAGCAGATTAAAAATAATTTAAAATCTAATGCCTTAGGCCAAAACAGAAATGTTGTGGAGCAAAGAAGAAAAGTGTTCATAGAGATTTGGAATGTCAGAATAGGTTTTTCTTTTGACCATTATCTTCCTTAGCACTGTTGGGTCACCTAGTTCTTCAGGGATAAATACTAAAAGTCCTCTCTAGGTCTTGTCAGACTTTTAGTTTTTTCTTTCAGTTTTTCTGTAAAGTGGACTAGACTTACTATCTCTTTTTGCACCTCAAGGTGGATTATTTAGAGGGACTTCATAAACCATCAAATCATTCCAAAGCAGGTGACTAAAAGCTAAAGTCTAAAAACCAAATATCTGAAAGGTGTAAAATTAATTAACATTATCAAAACTACATGAGGAAAGTGAAGGATACAGTACAGTGCCATACATTGACCTTCAATGCCATTCTGTGGCTCACAGCTTTCCATCTCATATTTCCAGGATCTTTGGAGGGCACAGAGAAAGCCTCTCACTCTTTCAAGAGATGTCCAGCCAGACCTCCACATATCCAGGCAATACACTCACGGAAAGGGGAAATGCTCACTGGCCTCAGCTGAAGGCACAAACATGCTTCTAAGATACAATATTTTGCATTTGTTGTGACAGGCTTTGTCAAGTTTTAGAACAAGTCCCAGCATATTCTGAATCCCTGATTTTACATACCTAGAGGTCAAATCTCTGATTATTACTACCAGACATTTATGAAGCCCCTGGAAGTTTATGCTAATTTTTATTACATTGCCTTAAAGAAGTTCTTTTCCTTTCACAGAATTAAAATTGTTTTGGAGGCAATCCCTGAAGCAACTATACAATAACTAAATGTTTCAGTTCCACAAAGAGAATTATTTCTGTTATCAAAACTTTTCTTTTTTAGTTGAACAGTATTTTTATATGAGTGAAATTACGAAGTGAAGTCAAAGGTGTGGAGTGTACGGTTTGATACCATTGATCAAAGACTGTCACACCCAAGAAGCAAAAAAGGAGCAGAACTAATGTCTGTTTAGTCATTTAGAAGTTGATCATGTTACTTGTGTAGAAATACATGCACCTCATAAAACAATGGCAATAAGTACATTGAAAATACTTGATATTTTCACTGCTTTTGGGGAAGATAAAGTCCCATCAAAATAGGACTTGTTCTACAAGCTTTCTGAATATTATTGATGCCAAGTAAAGATACCTTCCCATGGACACACAGTATTCCTACATTTTATGGACTTCCTCTGATTACTCACATTCTCATACAGGGCTTGCAGTGTCTCTAGGTCAACCACAGAGTTGTCCAAGTTCACAACAGCTATAAAAAAGAAAAAAGAAAAAAGAGTTAGTTGCTCAGGATGATAATCCAGCTGTGAAAGAAAGACTAGTCACAATACTCAGCAACAGTTTTTATGACCTACTGGTCATACAGCTTAAGGGTTTAACGTTATTAATGCCTTGAATAGTGCCGTTTCTAAGAGTATAGCTGGAAACCTGGCAGAGCCAGGTGTCAAGTGTTAAAGAATTCATCACCCTCCCCCCAAACACGCAAACATGATCCCACGAGTATGGCCATAGTCAGAGATCAGAGATAAGCTTTACATCAGACTTTCATGGTCCAGCTGAAAGCATTATAAAAATTTGTAAATCTGCACCGCAGCCACACACACACACTCACACAACAAAGCTCATTCCTGTCGCTGGTTGACTTCAGTCTTAAACTCATTAATCCATAAGTCAGCCAGTTAACTTCAAAACACCTGACAAGGGTCAAGTCTTCTATGCACTAAGCCGACACATTTAGTATGGATACAAAATATGCCTTTCCTGTTCCCAACCAATTCTGGCGCCACACACATACTGTATTTTGTTCAGCATCAAAAAGCCCCAGTGAAACAGCTCAAAGAGACTGATTTCTATCTACCTAACCTGGATTAAAAAAAAAAAAAAAAAATCATTAAGAGGTACACACATTTAGAAATGGAACTCTGACTCCCCACTTGTTAGAGAAACATTTCACAAGGCACGGGAAATATTTGTGCTAACTATTGAAAGATTGTTCTCAGTTAATATGAAGATTTAGTTTTCATATAGTGCTTTTCAGTCTTCCTCTTACATACTTTTGCAAGCACAGTGACCATTCATTTAAAAACTATATAAATCAAATTCTCCTCATCCAGATTTTATATCTTGATTTTTAGAATATTGCTTTATGTGATGGCAATGAATAATTTTTATCATGCTATACCAGTCTTTTCCTACTTTGCACTTCATTAATTTGTACCCTTTTTCTGTAATGGGCTCTTTGTGTGTGTTTGTGTGTGGTGTGTGAGGGCAGTTGTACAATAAGCTGAATAATTCCCCAGGTGAGATTAATCTAGAAATTGCAACATTGATCAGAGATAGAGACCTAGGTTACTTTTGGTCCTATAAATCCATGTCTTTAACTATCACAGAGAAATTCTGTATACACCTAAAGACTACAGAATATAATTCAAGCTCATGTGTTTCTGATTGGCCTAAAGCATAGGCTAGAGATAGCACTCTGAGTCTGGGACTCATCATGTTTCCCCTTTCCAGACCTGAGACACAGTTTTAGTTGCAGTATAAGAAAATTATAAACAAAAAAGTGTTGACCTTGATTAAACTAAGCAGGTCACACTGTATCTCTAAGCAGGGCACAAAGCTAACTTTATTGACTAAACCAAAACATAATATAAAAATTCTTTTTTTTCAGAAATAATGTAGTTTTCCTATTTTACCCTTACCAGAAAGCAATGTAGCAGATAATGCTGATACAACAGTTAACAGTTCAGAAAGCAACATGGTTTTTTTTGTTTTCTTCTGGGATAGGGGGCACATGCAGAAAGCTGCTAATAATTATTTGGGGTATTTTTAAACTTCCCTCCCCCATCCAAGTGTAATAATTGTTGCAACAGAGAATTAAAGATGCCCTCTACACAAGGCACGGTATTATACATTGTATTTAATAATCCCTGTTGCTCAATAAGACTATCTGTATGCTTAAAAATGTGCCAAATTAGCCTTGTAGAACTGGACATTAAAGTTAGCATGCAAATAGAAACTGGGTCTAGATAGGTTTGAGAGCTCTACTTTAAGAAAGCACTAACATCAAAGCCTATGTACAAACAGCTTTATTAAACCCAGGATATATTATGAAACTCAGTTTACACTATCTAACATTTCAGCACTTTTATGCTGACGCAATGTTTTCATGTATGGACACACTTGCAACCCTTCAACTATTTATTGTGAGTTGTGGCTGCCTTCTCCCTACTCCACCCCCCTTCCTTCCAGAGACTGTCCACTCCTGCACTAAGAAATTCAACATAAGCTCCTGCCCTGACTTTTGCTCAACGTTAAGATCACCCACGGATTACTCAGGGAGCAATAGAACACTTTTGTTTGAATGCTTGCAGGAGATAAGAGAACGCCTGGCAAACACAATGGTGCCAGGTCTGTGTACTTTCAACAAAACAGGTATGCAGAAGAGTGTACACACTTCAGGGAGCTGCTTAAAACAAATCAGTCTGAGACAAGGACATGGAGAAGTTAGGTCCTAGGATATATCCTACAAGTCTCTGCCTTCAAAGAGAAATGTATTTCCATATGTTTCATCTAAACCTGTGTATGTCCATAAGCAGCACTCCAACATATCACTGGGATTTTTTTATGTTCACCTTAGGCGTGCTCCCCATACTCTGAGGAGTCAGGATATGAGCTTCTGTTCTTAGACAAATTCTCAGCATTGCCATACAGAATATAATAGCTGGCAAAATAAATCAGAACTATTGCACATTTAATTCCATTATCTAGACAATTAGAACTTTAAAAAAAAAATAAATTATGTTTCCTTATGAAGCCAAGCTTACTAGTTAAACATGCCCCCTACAATCAGCATGACTACACAAACATCTAACCAAAGGATTCCATATGTGGTGGCAATAGGATGATGAAACACAGACAAAGATTAATTTCCTCATAAGAAAATATTTTTAGCCATGCTGCAGTTCCAGTATACTTTGATGCAAACAACTGGAGAAGGGGTTGTATTAGTCCTGCAGTTGCTGGATATTTTCACCCATGTCACTGGTTTAGAAAGTGATTTTTTCTTGTTAAAAAGATGACATTGAAATTTCTTGGCCTTGACTACTATGAAAGTGAAGAATATGTATTGGCTTTTGGTCTAACAGAAAGAACTTTAATCACATCAGACCCAGGGATTTAGTTCTTACTGTCAAGATCTCACAGTTTTGTTATTTTTTTGCATTCCTATTGCCACTGCTGCCAATAAAACCAGCTTCAGTTTCAAGCCCTAACACTGTAAAATTATTTGATGTATATATATATAATTGTGCGTATATACAAATTCATAGATACAATTAAATCCAATTTGAACCAAGTGTGTCTATATATCCACCAGAAAAAAGAAAATATTAATGTAATTACAAACCAGCAATTTATTTTTCTATTTAAGCAAGCCAGGGTCAACAGATGACTACAAATAATCCACCCAGCAAAATGATGGGTGGGGATCAATCACAAACGATTAGTTGATCCTATAAAGGACAGAGAAGAAGAAGACATTTCAAAGGATTTATAGCCAAATTAAAGGGTTTGGGGAACTCTTGTGTCTCCTAAGCTTTCCTGATATTGTCACTGTTTTGGTCACAATCGACATGGAAGTCTAAACTGGTATCATTGTGACAGGAAAAAATATCTTATTATCTAATGGCAGAATATGGAAATTTTAGCAGAATGGAAGAGTTCCTTTCAATTCAAGAATTCCTTTCAATTCTGTATTTCTACAATATAAATTGGAGTAAAAATATGTATACAAACTCACATTAGAAAAGCCAATTTAGACATTAGATTGAAGCTAGAAAGACAAAAGAAAAATGCAAGCAGAGAGACAAAGATCTACTATGCTTTTTAATATCAATTGATTTGCAAGAGTAGAAGTTATATCCCCTGACAGGAGGATATGTTGCTGGTAAAAAAGTGAGATTAGGGCACATGATCATATTCAGAGGCATATTTGAACTGAAAACTGATGGATTCTCTTCCATACATACAAAAGACAACTTAGAACAGAGACACAATTAAAAAAAAAAAACCAAAGCAAAACCAAACCAACAACAAAGCAAAATACTAAAAAATAAATCGAACAAAAATTATCACCACCTTCAAATCTTCAGGGCAAGACAGTAAACAAGCCAAAGAGATCAAACTTTTTTCCAGCAAATGTAATCCTGAAGAGGAAATATATGAGAAAACAGCATCAGCAGGAAGCTGCAGGATGCCCAGCATACTGTGAGGAAGACTACAAAGGGGAGTTGCTGTACTTTTGTCTTTGTCAGACAGATCACTGCTGTTGATATTCATATATTCATATATCTAGGAGCACATAAACTACCAGCTGCCACTAAACCAAAGCTGATAGGCAATGCAGACACAGCTAACCTACATTTCCCTGTGGCTATGAATCTAAATCCATCAATAGTACCACTTCTTATATAAGTTGTTAGAGAAAAGACAACTTCCTACAGCTACCCAGTCCTTGGAAAACCTATTTTGTTTCAAAGTCAAAAACTTTGGAATTTCATTTTAAAATGAAAAGGCCAAAATTCAAAGTTTCCCACTGAGTAGAATTTCAAAGAAAAAAAAGTGTTATAAACCAGACCCTCTGGGTCCAACTTTTGTGTCATAAAACTCTCATTAGCACAATCACATATGGATGACTTTCAGAAAGCTGGTATTCAGTTGAATTCATAGCCTTCCCTTTTCTCAGGGCAGGTTTCAAATCACACTCCATTTCTCTGGCCTTTCCAAGTATGCTTCCTAAGCTTTCCTGTCTCTGGACTCCGTCTAAAATTAAGCATCTCCTTGAAACCTCCTGGAAGCACTGCTGTCTCCCAAAAAACTGACTAAGCATTTTCCAAATCCTACTTGACTGATAATAGATTACAGATTACAGTTTAAATCCTCATAAACTATCAGTAGCTGAATTAAAACCATGTCTGAACCTGCACTGCTCTACTCAGATCCATCCTTCAGGGAGACAAACTAGCAAACCACCCTTCCAAGTCCTCCCTGCTGCTTTCCACCTCAACTGACTTCTCTGTGACTCTCCAAAAACCAAGCAGTATTGCTTCAGGAGGCCACTCCTTTTTTCCTCCTGCACATCTTTGCCTCCTCACTTTCACATCTGCTCTCTTTCTCTAGAAGAACACCAGGAGTTTCTGCAAGACTTCACAACTTCTCTGACAAATGGCAGAAACAGATGGTCAGTACAGCAAAATACAAAGGCAGATCTATTCTTCTTCACTGAGTGAAGGACCTCCTGCTTCTGCAGCAACTAACCACAGTACTCTTACCACATAGTTCTGTGTGTGGCACAGATTTGGGGGTTTCTCAGCTGTTGCACCCTTCATGACTCTAACATGCAAGATTATAGGATATTGAGAGGTTCCAATTTCCATGGTACTTTTTCCCGGCTTTGATCCTCAGATATTGTTGCCCCACTGAAATCATCTACAGCCCAGGAATATTACTGTAAGCTGAAGAATGAAAGAAACTGAAAATGCATCAATTTTACAACAAAAAAAAATCATATCAATATATAGAAACATAGAAAGAGTAAACTTTATTTAATTAAAGCCTCAAAATTACTAAGTAATTTTTTAGGCAGAATGATACCATTAAAATTCATTCAGTCAAATTTCACAGAACTTATAATTATTTTAAATTATCTAAAAAGGGTATTTGCAAGAAAAAAAAGGCACATAAGTAGATGAGTAGGTCCAATGTGTCACTTTGAATGATTTTCCTTGACTTATTATTTCTGAGTTAATTAAAAACAATAGTTTCCTCAAGAAAGATATATAGGCAGTATATAAAAAAAAATATATCAAAATCCAACACCATTAGAAAACCAGCATACTGGCAAAACCATAAAAAAATTGAGAACTCTGATACAAGAAAAACAAATCAGATAATATATAGCTTGATCAACTTACGCTTTTATCAACTAACAAAGAAAAAAGAATAGATATAGAATTGTTTAGTGAATACAGAATGGAAGCCTTCTCTGATAGGTGTCTTTGGAGGAAAATGCAAGAACATGACATATGCAAACACAAGCAAACCAGGAAAAAAGTCTCAACGCAGACAATTTCATCAGGTTCATTGGAATGACTTATAGCTGAACTGCTCAATTCAGAAGTAGAAGAAAAAACACCTGCATCAGTGTTCTCATCAACAAGAAAGCCAAAAGAGCCCAAGAAGATGATCAAATTGCAATGGCTTCTTTTGCTCCTATAAAGACTATGCTTGGATGTAATATCAAGTTACTTGCAAAATAAATCCAGATTTACATCCGATAAATACTTGGTATATTTACATTTACATTTATAATAAACTACTCTGAAAAACTTTCAGTCTCTTATTGGTTACATAGAAAAATAGAAAGACCACAACTTTCAAACTTCATATCCCACCCCCACTTCCCAGACCTGCAACCCCTACCCCCGTTTATTTCTTTTTCCCCATGCCACTTTTGGCATAATTCACCTAACATTCACAAGGTCATATTTTTATCTGTAAAGTTCCAACAACTTGACAGCTACTGCTATTTTCTTGGGACTCTTCTTTATCTTAAATAACAGAAATGTGAATCTCCAATGCAGAAAGTTAAATCCCATATGGAACTCTTTGAAATAAATGTTGTGTTTATGTGGCAGTGCTAAAACCTTATGTCCTTGTGCTAATGCAAGTTGAAGCAATCACACAAGGGCCATGACTATAATTTTAAAGTATCCTCAGAAAATAAGTGAAAGAAAAAAAAAATTCTTAAACATAACTTGTAAACTACACCCCCACTGAAAATTGGTAGGTGTGGTATGGCTGCATTGAATTAGCATAAATTAGTAACTTCATATTATTGCTTACCTTCTTGCCCTCAGTACCTTTGTGATATATTTTTCTATTTAGAAATACTCAAAATTTTCCTACTGACAATGTTAAAGTGCACAAAACATGAGGGAGACTGGAGCTTCAAGACAGTATGGATCAGAGGCAAGACACCACTTAGAACTGCTTGCACAGTTTTACTGTGGCAGTAATTCACCTTGATCTAAAGCTTGTGTGAGAAACCAGAACAGTAAACAAAATTTCCAAGCAGAAGCCATGGATTAAGTTGAGCTGTTGCTTCAGATGACTTAAGAATTTTAAATACCCAGAACATGCACTCCCATTTCTGGGAAGTGATAAAATAAGAATAAATTAAGCATGAATATATTTTGCAAAATGCAAAGTAATATAAGTAGAAGACTTCATTGAAAGGAGTGAATCTTTGGCATGATTTTTCTCTTATAAACTTAATTCAACTTTCAGACAGTTGTTCCCTAACTTGTATCCCTAATAAAAAACAGTATCAATAGAGGTTTTTTACAAACGTGTAAATATATATTCACACATGCAACAAAATATATCACCAGATTTTATACAGCTGTATACAGTTAATGTAAACAGTTACACTACATACATTTCAAACAAGTGCCTACTTTGTTAAGGACAGCAGTTACTGATTATGTGAAGTCAAACTTCATACACCTATACATTCTGTTTACAAAAAGCGTGCAAGTTCAGCTCGTAGAGAACAAATATATTTTGTTTGACTCAGTATGTCGCCTTCTTGTCTAGGCAGGAAAAAAAAAGGAGAGAGCAATGCTGTAATCCTTTCAGAATAAAATGTTTAAATACAAACATGATTGCCATTGTAGACTGTTTAATTTAGAGAGATTGTGTTTCAGTTCTGGCTTTGAGAGGTTTGCTGATTTGACTATAGAGGGTACTTCAATGCTTATCTTAATTGTTTAGATAAGATTTGTTTGAATTTGGCAGGTGAAAAAAACATGGGTGTGGGATATAGGAAGGTTGAGAAAAGACTGGCATTTTACCAGATTATGGGCATTTTAAACTACAGTGCATAGAGGAGCAAACAGTCTCAATGAACATGCCAGGGGCTGGGCATCGCAGAGTGAATTTGAAGTGCGAGACTGAGTGGCAGGATTCAAGATTTTCAACAAACTGAAAAGGATTACTAGGAAAACTCCCAAAACAATACTTAAGGCTTAACATAGTACACAAATGCAAATTATATAAGATACATTTAGATAAGTTAAAAAAAATATAATTCTGCTTTATGATTATAATAGGGGGTTGCTCTCTAGGTGAACTTCCTCACCCTTAAATGCATTTTTTAAGTGTCTCAAGAACAAGATTTCAATATAAAATTAATATTGGCATATAAGAATATTTTATATGTAAGAATTTCTTTGACAGAAAATATAATTGCTGCTATAAAAAACCTCAAAGCTCTTTGCTTTTATTTCAGTATCAGTTTGTACTAAGCTTTTTCACTTTCTGGGTAAGGTAGTAGAGCATGCCACAGGCATTTCATTTAAAGAGTCTCAAAAGAAAGCTTGTCATACCTGTCAAGTATATATTTTTTTGGGGCAGACTACTAGAACATGATATCTGAGGAATATATTTTGGGGATGTTTATGTGTCAGTATGTATTTACAGTGCACGTTATAAAAACAAACTGTACAAACATATCAGCTGCAAAAGCACATACCAGTAGGTTTGGCATTGTGCATCAATCTGTCTGAAGACAGACATGATCTGTATCTTTAAAATTCACGACTCAGGTGACATAAAATTTGGTTTTCCTGCATGCTAAACTTTTCTTTTAGATTCTTGGTTTCAATGGCATTAAGACCACGAGTTCCACAGGCTAATTGTACCAGTGATTGTGTAACAAAGACATTAGAGCAAGAGTTATTTGGAGTACAAATGAGACTTCAGGTTTCAAACTAATTGAGACTTTGAATTACGTGTGGATTTCTTTCAGAATTCAAATTTTCTGGCTTTTTATTTAATCCCACATAATCTATTTCTAATCTATTTCTAGCTCACAATAAAAAAAGTCATGTCTAGGTCTGAGAAGTGCAGCCCACAAGCAAGAAGACAAGATTTTTATTTCTTGCTTTAGGGATATAATTAAAAATTATAAACTGAAGTAAAGTGTGAGAGGAGGAGGAAGAAGAAATTTATTTTGAACCATCCAGTAGTGAACTACTGTATTTGATAAAGTTAACAGGACTAGCACAATCCTTTTCCCCCCCAAATAATAGATTCTCTGAAGGAACAGTTAACTTGGGGTCTTAGCTATTTTTTCCCAATTTACTCTTAGTTAGTGCATAGTTAATGGAGCTCCCGTTGTGTCTGGTTGGCAATTTAGAATACTTACATTAAATTATTTGTTTAACTAAATGAGTTAATAACTGCCCAGCTCATAGATCTGAAAATGCAATTGTTCCTGAAACATTGCCACAATGGAGAGAGTATCTTTGGCTTTCATAGGACTCTGCTCTCAGTTTACTGCAAATATCTTTATCACCCTTAAAACGAAAGGTAATAAAAATAGTGTTTAATCCTCACTGAAATCCAGGTGGCAACGTTAATGGGAGAGCTGCTCTTTGCTGAGCAGACCAAAACTCACCCAAATAACTGCTTTGATTGCACTCTTTGTAATCATGATCAATGACTAATCCGAAACTCTCAAGGAGTGGCTAGAAGTTAAAGCAATTTTTGGACTAGAGCTAGAACCGGTGTAGTATCAAAAAGACCAACAAAGCAGACAGCACAATGACCTCAAGAACTTGTCTTTCTATTGAATTGCTTGATTTATTTAACTTACACAAAGAAAGCTAAGAAGCTACATGCCTGCATAACAAGATACCTGAAAGTATATGGCTCTGTAGTTTCACAGACCAAAAGCATGAAAGAATGAAGAGTATCTATAAATTAATCTGACAAATTCACTATGGAGAGCATATTTAAAGTGCTAAAATTGAGGGAAAACAACCTTTAGAGCAATGTTTCACGATATATGTTGACTTCTCCATTACTTAAAGTATTTCTAGAAATCCTACACTCACCAAAGGCAACTGCAAAAATTTCAGCAACTTCAAAGAAAGCAAAAGGTTGAAGGGTCAGAATTTCAGCTGGAACTTAAGATCATTTATACTGCTAAAGCATTCATATTTATATAGACTAATAGCCTGAGGTAGAAATTAGCAGGCAATATTACATAACTTGCCTTATTAAGCAGCCAGACTAAATGCTTAGAATGCTCTTTCTAAAAACTTAGACTTGAGCTGCACGTTTGCCCTTTGCTAAGTCTCTCTGAAATTCTCTACCAGTCTTCTGTAACATCACCAAGCCTAAATCATTTTACACAGACTACATGGAATGTTGTTACCATTTGATTATTTACAACAGAAAGTAATGCAAGTTCTTTTAGCCATGAGGACACCTATTATCATTCAGAAACAAGCTTTCCCTGCTTACTGCTTCAGCTAGCCAGTTGTGTGTGATATCAGTATCCATACTAGCAGAATTAGCTAGAAGCACTCCTGGAAGCATACAGGGTTCTCAAAAGTCATGCAAAGCACATCCTCATTTGCTTACAATTGTTTTACAGGCAATTGTTTAGTCACAACTCAAAATGCAAATTTTCCCAGTCAAGAATTACAGAAACAAACCATTTGAGTGGTTTCCTCTCAAGTCTAAATTTCTCTTTCCTTCTGTCAAATGGTGGTAGTATCTAACTGAAAAAAAAAAAAAAAAAAATACATACTCTCAATTTATTCTCAAAATCAATTTAAAATTTTATTTTTGGCACAGCAGAGAGCATACTAGATGTTGCCTACTATTCCACATGGTTGCCCTGTCTGACGTCTGGATAAACACACCAGGGATTTCATCGTATTAAGGCACGTTAAGCCTTTCACCAAATATTCTCAAGTTAGAGTACTAAGGAGCTACAGATGCTAAGAAAATGATGTAATGATCTTGTGACACCACGTTATAACTGTGGTAGGATTATGAAAATAATGCAAAAAGATTTTTGGCTAGATACATGACAGAAGACAAAGCTTTACTAATTCAAATCACAATACTGTGATAGCTCAGTACAGACGGATGCCTGTATGTGGTTTAAGTTCCATCTTTTTTCACACTCCAAAGCATTTTTTAAAAGCTGTTATTAATTCTAGGAAATAAAGGCTGGGGTAACACAAAAAAAAAAAGCCCAAAAACCTATGTAGGCAGAAAACCAAAATACATATATTAGAAGAAAAAGCCCTAAAAGTTAGTTGGAACCACATATGTACATTTATTACAGTATCATGACTAGCTTCGGCCTACTGAGTACTTTCAGATTATGGGAGGCAGTCGATATTGTTTCAGTTCAATAACACGGAGCTGTATTTTGTGTCTAGGTAGCAAAAGCAATTGCAACTTCACTAAAAACAGAAAACACATGACACTGAAACAGATCCTAACATCTATTGCTTGGGGAGGTTTCATGTGAAACAGCAGAACAACAGAAATTAACCTGATCTTTCATTGCCTGTGGATAACAACAAAACAAGGACAGACGATAAAGCAGTAAGGAGGAGAAATCCAGGTACTCCATAAAGTGACAGGCACAGGAGCACCAACAGACTGACTGCAGCACGGGGAGCAGCGGGCGCTCAGACCAAGAAAAAACCCGTAATTTCCCCGGCACTCTCTCTTACCCTCCCCTACCACGCATGATGCACGGACACAGCAAACAAGCCACTTTACCATCTTCCCTGCCCCGGCGCTACCGTTTAGAGGAGCCATTCCCTGCGAGAGGGCTGCGCCGAGGGGGCTCGGCCGGGCCGGCTCCCCCTGGCCCGGGCCGCTCCTGCCGCAGCGCGGGCCGCGGTTGCCACCTGCTGCCCGAGCGGGGAGCCGGGCCCGGGCCGCCCGGAGGGCAGGGCCGGCACAGGGACGGGCGAGGGACGCGGGGTAGGGGACGGGCGAGGGACGCGGGGTAGGGACCGCCATGCGCCACGGGCACCGCCATGCGCCAGAGGCACCGCCGTGCGCCAGGGGCACCGCCGTGCGCCACGGGCACCGCCATGCGCCACAGGCTGCGGTAAGCCGAGCTCACCGGGGAAAGGCCAGGCTGTGCGAATGATGCGAGTCCCTAGAGGCACCTAACATCTGCAAGGGGAAGATTTGTATTCGCTGGAGGATGCGATGGTGTTCCGGCTGGAACAGAAGGGCGGTAATCAGAGTGACAGCGCGATGCAAGGCTGTACACGGTGCCATAAAGGCTCGCAGCAGAAGAGGCAGCGAATACTGACGGGAGCATTAGCGGGTAAGACAAAGCAATTGAGTGTAAAAGATCCACCGCACTCCCTGTGGAGGAAAGTCACGCCTAAATAGAAAAAACACCGTCAGCGCCCTCTTACAGACCACTCAACAAGCATCTGAAAATGACTCCTAAATGGTATTTTACCATTTATGTGTAAGCCCGTATGCCACAGAGAAAACATACTATTGCAAGGTTTAATCTGTTACCCATATTGCTTGAAGCATCATTCACATCTAAATTTTACAGCATCAGAGTTATTACTCAAAGGAGCTAGGCAGATTTACCAAAAGAGGTGAAGTAACATTTGATCTGCTTCTGAATAAAGTACAAAGCACGTGCAGACACCAAACCAGCCTTTATCGAAATTTCTCCGTAGAACGAGGGAATAAGCATTTTAGGAGTAAGACCATAAATTTAGATTTTACAACCAGAAATTAGCTTAAAATGAGAAGATAGTTGAAAGCCTAAAAGAAGGTCGAAGGTCAGAAGAAAGATTATAGACACTTCATTACAACCACAGAGAAAAAAAAAAGTCAACTGATAATTTTAAATGCACCCTTTTTCCCTCCCTTGTGTTTTCACATTTCCAATATTCTACTTCTCAAAATCACAGATATGATTAACTATAAGAGCATGGCAGACACCTGTAAATAAAATATACTCTTCAAAAGTGGAAATCAGCCAAAGAAAACAAAAAGCAAAGTCTTGGAAGTTCAATGTAAATTGGACAAGAACAAAAAGGTCTAAACCAAACTTGCCAAATGCATAAAGCTAGTAATAAAACTGCTTTCAAACACATCACATGTATGAAGCCTGACAGGAAACAGCTGGGCATGCAGATAATCTGGCTGTAAAAAGAGCACAAAAGAAAGAGAATCAGAAAAGGTTAAACAAAGTATTTGTGTAAGGATTCACAACCACAGAAAAGGTCAAAGAGGTTCTCAGACAAGTTCTATACTCCTCAAGTGATATGTTTTGGGCACTGCCTCAAATTGAACAAGCATCAGAACATACAAATGAAAATTTTAAGAGGATTCCTCAGATGATACTGGAAACTACAAACCAGTCAATCTGATTTTTATGCCTGGAAAATGCCTATGTATTATACAGAAGGTTTTTTTTAAAGGACATACAGCTAAAACAATGGAATAAGAAAGCAAAGTAACAATTTGTAGCAGGCACTCGTGAGCAACAAATTAAGTAGTGCTGCTATAATGGAGTGTTCACAAAGGCCCAGGTAAGAACTACCAGGTTAATACCGAATTTGCAAAAGGCTCTTTACTATCCTTACCTAATGTTTCAGAAAAAAACATGTTGTGGTGGTATAAGAGGAAACCTCTTCTTGGATTTAAAGCACCCAAACTAACAAACAACCAAAAAAAAACCCAAAAAACTATTAAAAACCAAAACCTGCTCAAAAAAAAAAAAAAAAAAAAAAAATAGAAAGATCAATTACCAAACTGAATTATTAGTTTTCAAAGTAGAGATTTACAGCAAAGAAGCCTTACTAGGACCTCTAAAGGTTACTGTGCTGTTTAATGAACATGAGGCGTCAATGTTCTCAGATAGTAACACCATTTAAAAGCTGACCACAAACACATATAAAAGAATCTCTCAAATACTCAGTGTCAATACATGCAAAGTAGATGGGAAGAAAAGGACCCAGACTGTAAAAGTCCTGTGATGCATACAAAAATCAGCAACTGCTACCCCAAAAAGACACTCAGATTTTTTTCATAGTTTCCTGAAAACACAAACTCAAAAATTAGCAGCAGTGAAAGGCAAACAAAATATCAACAACAATACAGAAAAAGCAGAGCCTGAAAGAAGGTGGTGTGACATCTTGGCACAGGCATATGGTGCACAAAGATCTTGAAAGCAGCCTGCAGAGCTAGCCAGCCACCTCATTGGCAAAGAGTAGAAAGAATCCTGGAGTGTAGACTGGGGACAAGGAGAAATCAAGAGAACGGATAACATGAATGCAAGCTGTTCCAAATAAACTTTTCAGTTTGAAGTAAATTCCTGCAATAAGGTGAGACCTACAAAAATTACATAATGAGCAGTCAGTGCCACTCACCTTAGCTTTTTATTTTTATTTTTATTTTTATTTTTATTTTTATTTTATGGTTAGCTGCAGAGTAGATCAGGTACAAAGCTAGGTAGATTTTCACTTGGTCAAATGTAACATATAGTTTTAATTGATTTTTAAAAAACACTGATTAAAATACAGTTATAGGTACACTGAATATAAAAAAAATTACCTATTTTTCTTGCAATGATACTAAATCCCCATTTTATCTACCTTGTATTTAAATTGTTAATTGTTAGCAGCTATATACATATAAGTGGCATTAATGTTTGAATGCAAATTTTTTGTATGTATAAATGTATTCAAATCTAAAAAACTCATGAAAAATCACAAACTGTTGTGGCAAACATCCCTTTCTTTTAAACTTTTTGGTTTAATGAAAAAATATGTAACTGTATTAATGGAATTTTAATTAATAGGGATTTCTTAATTTTAATAATGCTAGAACCCCTATGAAGTTCAGCAGTATATAAGAGCATGACCAGTGGAAAATACTTCTGCTATAAAAGAGACACAAGGTGCTCTTTTTCTCCCTCCTGCACCCAATTTGTACATGGTACTAATGCTAACAGCACATTTGGTTGTTTTTATGCTGAGAATTTTGTAATCATCCCTCTTCTGAGTGAGTACATAGTACACAAATGAAAAATAACAGTACTAGTTTTTTTCTTTTGGGAGAAAGGAACATTACTGAAACTTTTCTCTAACTTTCAAAGCTAGCTCAGATTTGAAAGAAAAAAACCCCATGGTTTCAACTGAAACAACAGACAGACAATGCAGTTACATTTTCTTACAAAACTTCTCTATTAAATTACATTCATATGTTCTTAACAACAACAAAAATGTTTAATTATCCAAACTGCCCAATGTGGCAGTAATTAGTCTCTGCTGATTCAAATATTGTGAAGAAAACTCAATATTATTTTCCTCATTTAAAACCTTAAACTTAAGTTCTTTAAAATGCATTTTGCATCATAGAAAAAAGAATGTATAATTCTATAGATTTGTTTTTAAGTGTAAATTAGAAAGAAATATATGACATAAACCATTCAGTTCCTTTCTTGATGACACTAATATTTCTGTGCTTCATTATCGTGATGCATCATATATATATTAACAGAAAACTATGATTGAAGTTGTATTTTTCCCTTAACAACTGTTGCTATTTCTTTATTAACCTCTGTTCACTGTAAATTAAGTTTCAGAAAATCTTAGAAGATAGAAAGAGGAGTGGAAGCATGCTTTAAATATTCCGGACAGACTTTCTGGACCTTTACCCACAGCTCAGGGGTTTATGCCAAATTCATTGGAAACTCCACCTGTCTCCAAGGACCTTTGTTGTCCTTCCTCCCTAACTGTGTCTGACAGGAGTGGCCAGACTCCAAGGGCTCCAAAATCACTGCTCAATGCAGAGCACTGTGGGCAAAATAACAGCATTAAAGCAATGGAAACATCTGCAGCAATACATATATGTGACACTCTAACTCTAGTTAAATTTATTCTATAATAGTAATTTTGTGTATTCCATTATTTTCCTTCTCAATAATTTCCCAATAGGAGCTTCTAAAGTAATTAAAAGCTAATAAAACATTTAAGCATCCAACCTAACAGCAGGCATAATGCAATGAGTATGGTAGCAAAAAGTCTAGAAGAAGTAGAGGAATAAGACTCAGAATTATCTGAGGAAGTGCTGGCACATGAGACAAAACTGCTGAATCAAAGCAATCTTTACTTGGGCTTGTCTCTGAAGAATCTAAATAGGCATTGGAAAGGCTATCAGAAGTTTACATCATAATCTTTTAAGGTTTTGGCCATTTGCATGTACAATATTTGATTAGGGAAAAAAAAGAAACAATAAAAGAATTAATATTATCTACTAATAAACCAGAAGTAACAGGTAAAGTCTCAGACTTTGTAATTAACCTGCACTGATTGCAATAGCTTTATTTATCATTAATTTAAGAAAGAAATAAAGAATTGCCACCTAAGAGAAAAAGTCTGCATATCTTCCTACAGCCAACATTTTCCCCCATAACTTTAAAGGACAGAAATAACAATTTTGGGCAGCAGATTTATTTATACTTTCTAGTATAACAGTGGCCAGATAATTTCATCTGATCATGTATTGTTTTGTCCTCATAACTTGTTTGATCAGTAAGATGTCTTTTAGGAAGGTACTGAAATACTTGTGAAGAATGGGTACTAAAAGTTTCAAATGATTGTGCTTGTTCACACACGTTGTTAGGATAAACAATGCTCAGATCACCTCTGGACTCTCTATAAAATAAACTCAGCCTGAGTCTTATTTTCCAGATGATCAGTCATTCTTTCCTGATTGCTCTCCATTTAGAGCATCTCTTGGACCCAGACTACGTGATTGTTCAATACATGAATAAATCCTGCTCAGAACATTGAAGTAATGCAGTGTAAGGGACATTTTATCATCCTTCTCTAGTGAAATCATTTAGTTAAACCTTCGACAAAGCCTCTCCTTGCTCATCATTTCTACATGTCAGCATGAGTGGTCAAGTAAGAAAACAAACCCAAGATTTTCTCTTGTTCTTTTGTCACTAATAGTCAAATAATAAGAATAAACATTTCTTTTTCTTGCTAACATTTAAAGTATGTTCACTTCCTGCACATCTGTCTTGAATTCAGGGCAGAAGATATGTTTGCTGTTCAAAGTTGTACTGCTGTTAGCAGAACAAACTCTGCTGCAGATAAAACTTCCAGTAAAATAAGTTCAAATCCAGATTACAAGGTTGGATTTTACCAGCTGTTGGTGAATCTTCCTGCCCTTTCTGTAATTGTTTTTCCTATTAATTCTTTTTTGAGGTTTGTAATAGACAGTGTCTTGGCCTTCCCTTTCCCCCCCGCCCCCACCACTGCAGATATCAAAGTGGGACAGGTAGTTCCATCAAATTCTGCAGACAGCCAGTGTTTTAGAGTGGGGGGACAAATGACTTATTAAATGAGGAAAATGAAAGTCATGCAAAATTCAGAGGCAGAAATCTCCAAACTACTTCCAGTAGAGCCAGGGCAACCACAAGGCACTATGCAAAATTTTACAGAAAAAATAGTTAAGAGTATTGTAGCAACACAGTCCCTGGAGTGAAAAACCTTGTTGAGAGAAACTCAATGAATTGGAAAAGATAACAAATAACTTCAAAAGACAAAGAACTGCACAATGCCATTTTTGAGAAACTTTTACTTTCAACATTTAAAAGGCATGCTTAGAACTAAGACAATTTTCATGTCCCAAGGAATAATTTCCATATATTAAATGAATACTAGATTAAAATCTCACTGTGCAATAAATTTAATATTTAGCTGCAAAAAATACCAAATTTTCCTTTTTTCCTGGCTGACATCTCCAGTTTAATTTTTTCCTTCTATTTTTATACACACACAGAATAACTTTTTGCTATTCTTACAGCACTTATTGCCAGTTGCAAACACAGAGGAAGAATCACTGTTTCTTTATAAATAAGGGGATTGGGGAAGGCACTGACAAATTTATCTGCACCATGCCTGCAATTTTAAAAAGTTGTTATCTTTCAAGTGCTGACAGAAAACTTGAACAAAGATATCTTATTTACAAGACATGGTCCCTAAATGCAGACACAGGCTTAATATGTAATTATATTTTAATGTATAGTGTGTTCATCATAGGTTACTCCATGCAGTTACACCAGAATCTTGTTGTATCCCTAATCTGAGCAGAATTAGCATCTCTGAAAGGTTAAGAAACCCCCCAAAATATAAATGTTTAAACCCCAAGTCTCTTCTCTAGGAAGAAAATCTGAACTATAAAGGAAAAAGAGGCAAGAAGTGCTTGTTTGGCATTTCTCAAGTTTTGGCCTTATCATGCAGCCAAAATACAGCAATGTTTCCAGTGGGAACATAACACTGGATAAAGAATATTTGTGGTATAAAGAAAACACAAAAGCAAGGAAAATGCCTGGATAAAGTGTTTTGCATAGTTGATAGATGATTGCAGAAAAACCCAGGCATCAGTAAGACCTTGCATGAAATCAGAGAAACCACGAGAACTGGTTTTAGTGCTAATTACAGAGAAAGGGCACTGTAACTAAAGAACCAACATTTCTTACAGTTCTAGCCTTGTCTGCATAAAGTAGATGGGTGTTCTGTTAGCAATTAGAATCTACTAAAAAATATCTCCAAAACAACAAAAATTAACCTAGCAAACTTTGAAGCACTACTAGAAAGACACTCTAGAGTTCAGAACAAATGTGCTCTGATTATTACAGCTAGTCCTTCCACACTATAAAAATATTTTGAAAGCAGACAGGCTCTGGACATTTGTATTACTAAACCTACTTCCAAAGCTGGAAGCAGACAAATGCAATTCTACAAGCAGACACTTAACAGCCATATAATAAAAGAAATCTATTTAAGATGTATTACAATATACTGAGATCTTCTATTAAATGCCACATCTGATCAGATATGCAGACAATATTCTTGCAGACAATATTTCATTATCATTTTGTAATCTTAAGCAAATAAAACACCACCAAATAAAGCAAAAAAAAAAAAAAAAAACCACTAAGAAAAAAAAAAGCAAATAAAACACTACACCAAAAACACGAACCAAAGAACAAAAATTTTACAAGACATTAAATACAACATTTGACGAGGTATCAAGCTATTTTAAGGTCTTCATCTAAACACAATATGATTTAAGACTTGAAATCATAAATTTATTAGATGGATTAGTACCCAGCATAATTGTTTTCCCTTCTGTTCATGTAGGACTTCAAAATTTTTCAAAAGCACCAGAAAAATACAACACAGTAAGTAGTATGCAAAACAAGAAACAGAATATCACTCAGCACTGAAAGTTTCTCCCTCCTTATGGGTGCCTTTCTGGGAACAGTAAAAACAAAAAAAAATTACATTTCTGTGATTTGCATGAACACTGCATTCTAAAAACATGCTTTATGTTTGATATAGGGAATATCTACAAGAAAATTGTAAGTTGCCTAGTACCACAAATGGTCAGGAGGGGGTGGGGGAAGGTTTCATTTGACTACAGTCCTTATTTATGTAAAACAATTGCTTGTATTATTCTGAGATGTGTAAGTTTGTGTGTCAGTGTACATGAAACATAAAAAAATTTCAAGACCACTGCTAAAGCCCTGGGCCAGGGGACAAAGAACACTAATAACATTTTTTACTGTATTCATTGTCACACAACTTAAATATTAATGTATAAAGATGCAAATACATCAACTGGCTATTTTTCTTAATGCAGGCACTTGATCATTGCTTGAGTTTTTGTTAGTACATTCTTGTTAGTATATTCAAATTGCAACAGAAAATCCTAAATGTTATAAAACTCAAATATATAATATTTGTAAATATATATAATACATATAATATATGCAAACATTTTGTTTTTAATAAGGAATTAACACCTTGTGTACATAAAGGTAAAGTTAAATACTTGGGGTTTTGATTTTATAATTTCTGCATGAGCTCTATGGTTAGATCACTCAGAGACCTCTGCATGGAGTGAATGATTCCAGAAATACTTCTGGGCAACATCTTTATTTTCCTTGTCCCCACCATGCAAATTTATTTCCTTCTCCTCCCCACATTTCCTCCATGCCTATTTTATGTTCTTTAAAAAAAAAAAAAAAAAGAAAAAGAAAATAAAAAGAAAAATGAAAACAGAAAAAAAGATTTCTAGCAACAACAATTCTCACAAATTCCCCCCACCAGAAAAAATTTTCTGGTGTTTGTTCAATGACTTGTGCACAGCAAAGGAATAAAAGAACTATGAAATTCCCTTTTGCAAAGACTTTTGACTTTAGAAAACAGCTATTGAAAGAGGAATATACAAAATCTGCACACAGCTCTTAGATGATCATGTGTGCTTAATATTGTAATAGGATAAAGGTTAAGAATAATATTGTTTGACCCCTTCAACTACTGACATTCATGCCATGTTATTGTTAGTGTTGCATGTTAAGCAAGCAAATTTTCAATGAACTTGTGTTGGCTTTACCACAGACACAGATGTTAGGCGGACTCCTTTTTTCATAAGGTTCTCATTATTAACTGAAACCAAGTTGAATATTTGACTGAAGGAAAGGACCATATCATTGTTTTCAGATTTTGCTCTATGACTTAACAGAACTACATCTGCCAGCTTTGGAAATACCAAGTACTTCTTGGCGCCAGTGCTGGCGCCTTGCTCTATGACTACCATCTTAAGCGCTTCAGCTTGAGGAAGTCTAGTAACCATCAAAACAGTTTAATAAAACCTTAAAACTGTGATTACGAGTTACTCACTAGCTGACAGAGGGCTCTCAAATTTGTTCTATTTACGAATAATTTCGCAAAATAAGTAAATCACAGTAAACTGAATGCATGGCTGTAAATATGTAGCCTAGAAAGTTCACAAGATGTTTCTGTGATTTATGAAGTCTGTGTTATACTTGAAACCACATTTATTTAATAGATAGGCTGGCACTTCACAGGATAATTCAATCTGCTTCAAATCTATCCAAAGCCTTTGGGAAACATAAGGGATGCTCTGAATATAAATGCAATTCCACTTTTCACCTTTTTGCACTACTGTCTCTTAGCATAAATGTGAAAAGTATTACACTCCCCTAAAAGACCTCACTTTGTAAAAAATGCTGTTGAAGATGAAAGAATGCCACAGTTTGTGCTAACCCAAATATAGGAACTATTTTGTAAAACAAATAAATTAAACACCATAATTCACTTTTCTGGATATATCCCAAGGTTATCTGAATTCAAATAAACAACACATCATTCTTTCCTTTCTCAAAAGGACCAAAAATCAAAGCATCTATATTATATACCACTTATACAGCTGATGCTGAAAGTGGGACATAAATGCCAGAACAAGCTATTTTCAGAAAATATAATGCAAAAAAGGCCTCATATTAATTTATTTTATATATAAAAAGATGTAAATATTTAGCATTGCCAGATAAATAATTATGTGATCTGAGCATAATCAATAGTTATTTCACTTACCATGCTGAATGTCCTTCATGTCTAAATGAAGACTAGACATTAATATTCCAACAGCTTGAGATCTTTTGTTACTTAACAACTTGACAACCTGCCAAAAGAAACACAAGTATTGTTATCTTATGCAGGGTAATGTACAAGATATTTCTCATTACTAATGACACATTCAAGAAATAGTTCTTTGTAGTCTATATACATATCAATAAATGAGCAAATTTATTATTCCTAAAGTTTGCTTCTGCTGTATAAATCCATTACAAGTGTATGTAACTTTGTCACCTAGTTGAATTTAGTGCTAAAGGAGTCACTATAAAGGTTCCTCTACTCTTCCTTCTTCATTAGAATGCACACTTTACTTCACACTGATGTTACTAAGTGTATGAAACACGTTGTCAAATAAAAAAAATTCCAACTGTGTCTATCTTGGAATTGCTTTGATTTCCAAAACCACACAATGACTTCCATCTTTGATGCAAGTTAAGACTGTGAGAATTTGTATTTTATTTGAATGTTTGACGTAGTAGGCGCCAATATGAATTTTATTTTAAAATCAAAATAACCACGTACACATTGGGGTTTTCTTTGATCAATTTAAGGATTATAAAAGGTCACAAGGCTTTTTTGCTTTCAAAATAGAAAAAAATAAAACCAAAATCAAGCCATCAAAATGTCTTCCTTTAAGGGGCTAAAATCAGTGATTAAAACAGACTTTCATAAATGTTGGTTTTGCAAGCATAAAAGCAGCATGCAATTCACAGGAGTATCTCACAAAGGGCTCTAAGTTGTTTGAATTCAACTTGATGTAAATTTTATATCATTGTTAGGAGAAACAAGTAATGCCAGAAAAGGACCCTTATCTGTAAAACGATATGATTCTAGATGAAATAATTTTCAATGCTGGGATTCAACCATTGCATAGAAGAAAGACGTTAATATTTACTCTACATAGGTTGCTGAGTTTTACACTGTACTAAATGCACTGATGAAAACCTTTCTGAGTCACTTGGAGGAAAAAAGGACAGACAATTAAAACTGTTAGTTCACGACAGGAAGCATATACATATTTTTTCAAGTTACACTGTTATACCATTGCAGCACCAAGAGGCTGTATTATTTACAGATACACTGGCAAAATTATTTACAAATCAATTAACAGAAAAGACATTAGAAAAAGCAGAATTAAGTTAACCAGAGTAAAGAATTTCATGATCCAATTCACATCTGAAAAATTCGAACAAGTACCCAGAAGATGCCCTGTGATTCACTGAATCATTGCCAACTTTGATTCACTTACATTTTCATATACAGGTCTGTACACTGATGTTTGAACAGCAGAAAAAGAAGGAAAAGCCTGATCCTGAACTCTGCCACTGAAACTACTTAGGAAAGGAAACTTGAGAAACTCACTGTACTTACAACATAGGTTTTCTGAGGATGTGGCTGGCTGGCTGGCCAACTGTTTAATTTTTTTTCCCTTCTTAAATCCTCATAACCATTGGATTAGGAAGCTATTTCATCCCCCTTTACTCACAGATGCCAAACTAGCTGTAGTGGAGTGAAAATACAGCTATAGAAGCCCTGAAGATAAGGGGCTAATGTCTATGTCTCAAACATGAACAGCCAGATCGCTGTGCAGCCAACCAAAGATCCTTGGTAATAACATGCTGTGAGAAGTAAGGGGATGTGGCTGGAGAAGGGGGGCTTTCTGGGATAGGGCAGCAGTTTTCTGGGACTGAAATCCTTGTTCTGGCTCCTGGAGTTAAGCACATCATGGTACAGTGCACATGCAGTAATGAGGTTGAGTAAAAGGATTGTTGACCAAAAGCCAGCCCAGTAGAGGGGCATTGAGACACCAGAGACCCCTCAAAGTCCTTCAACACATTTCCAGGAAGGTCTAGAGGAATGAACTGTGAATGATAACTGAATTGCATAGAAAGGAATAAACTTATCTCCAGGGTGGGGAAAACTTATCCATAAATAGGTAGCCCCATGAAGCTCAGGTATACATGCTCCAGCACTCTGGAAATCCCATTAGCTGGATCGACACTGGAGCAAGGACTGGTGATCTTCCTCCCTCCCTCTCTCCAATTTGTCTTGCTCACTCTACCTCTTTATTCAAAACCAATCACTGTGTTCTTATACTGGAAAATAAGGGAATGACATATCATTTTCCATGACAAGTGTAAAATTTGCTAATAAAACTTTGTAAGCTTTTACAGACCTTCTGGCTTTTGTCATGCTGTTTTGACCATGAGCATCTGCACACCTGTGTGTTACCTTCTCTTTTGGGGTGGGATGCCTCAACAGCAAAAATACTGTTCATTAATCAAAAATTATAACATTAGAAAACAAGTATATCATAGCTGCTGTTCACAAGGTCAAAGACCTAAATTCAAGACATAGCTACTGACATCACCTGTTAAAAATCAGCAAGAAGTTCCTATCTAATTTTTAATCCATTTATTATATTATTAGGAATTTAAAACTGAAGTCAAATGGATTGAAATAGGATAGGATAGTCAGATTTTTCTGAATTCAAATGTAAAACTAAAGTAATTCAGGATAACCTGCACTAGTCTTCTAATAGGCTATCATCACTCCAATATTTTTTTAATGGAACAAACATTTCATTCAAGCCTGGAACTGAGATAAAGCTGGGTCAATACATGATTTTCTTCTTGTTAAGAGAAGCTGTTATTGATTTATTTCTTTGCAGCTACAAAAGGATTATAAAATAAAGTAGATCTTGGGTAGCAAGGTATTGATCAAATCTTTCTAACAATTAAGTTGCAATTTGTAATAGCGACCAAACAAGTATCTTGTTGTATAAAAGAAAAAAAAAATTGTGTACAAAATTTCAAAAATAACATGATTTCTTCAACTGGTGTTGCTACAAAACCATACTTGCAGGAAAGGCAGAGCAACAAAAGAAACAATACCATATGTTACATTAAAAAATGTTCAAAAACCTCACCCTACAGTTGTATATTCCAACAACATTGAAAAAGATTGAATTTGGTTGATTTCAGCTCCTATTGTTATGGCTCAAGTCTGAAACATCTTCTATTAATAACTAATTAACTAACTAGCATAAACTAACTTCCTCGTGTTGGCATATAGTGGGAGTCCTTTGTTACCTTTATTTTTAACTGGAAAACTATCCCAAAGCTGGCAAATAAGGTGAATTAAAAATCAAATGCAAATTTATTGCAAAAGTGCTATCAGAAAACAACAATAACAACAAAAACAACACAAAGTGGCAAGAGCTCATCTGAAGTAAGCTTGTACATTTCCTGTCCCTCAGATTCTGCAAAAATGGAACTGATGCAGGATACTATGTTCTCCAGGAGTAAAACAAAACAAAAGAGAAAATCAAGAGTAAAATAGCTTTGTGAAGTCATCTTCCACAAAAAAATAATTTTACAACTGCATTCAGGAATGAACCTACCTAGAACCCACTTGACCTTTCTAAAGGAAGCTGAACTATGTTGTTCCCTCTCAAAGAACAGGGATGAGTTAGAGTCTTTTCTTGGAAATGTCCCACTTCTAATTCATCACCCACATACTATTATATCTGCTTCACATTGTGAAATCACAGTTTCTATATTCCACTAGAATTCAAAAGCTCAGAGAGCTACTAAGATCAGTCTTACAAATACAACAAGGGGATTGACACCAGGGAAAAAAGAAACAAATAAACTATGCTGTTGTCACACAGGATAGAACATGATTCCTGCCAGAAAGCAAGACCAGACTTAGTGACCTAGTAGATCCTTTCAAGTCATGGCTTAAAAGTTAGCAGGAAAAAGAAGCTGCTTTTTCTGAAAGTGAGCTGATAGACAGGAAAATAATTATTTGCTGAGTGCCACATCTTGACAGTGATTAGAAGAAAAACAAAACGAAAAAACCACTGTTCCACATGAAGAATAACTTAATCTTTGCTGCCAAAATTCTGAACCATGATGATCTCAAAAGGGTGACAAATAGCATGACTGTCAGGTGAATGGGTGCAGAACAGCAATAGATAAAGCAGTTTCACATAGCAGCTACCGGCTTTCTCTGGTTTTATTTAAAATGTAGTGTTTATGTCAATTTCTATACTATTCTCTATTATGCAGTACATTCTCATTTCAGTCAATTGCATGAATACTAGAGTTTCCTCCAATAGAATGAATGTAACAATACAACACTAATTCAGAAAATATGAATATTAGCATAAATGCCTAAAGCAATTCCCACTTTTAAAAGTAAAACAATAAAATAAATCAGCTGCATAGTCTGGGCCTACAGGCTACAGACAAGTGACGCCATTTAAAGGCAGAACAACAAAAGTTCGATAAATCCAATCTCTACAAGATCTAAAGCCTCAGACACAATACACAGTTCCTTTTTAGTCTGGATTCTGGAACTCTGCTTTAAACAAATTTAAAAAAATAAATAAAAAGGAAGCTAGAGATATTATCTGCAGCCTGAAGTCTAGGACAAACTTTCTAATTGTTGAGTAGTCCTCATTGTTGAGCAGTAAACAAACTACATGCCAAATTTGTTCCTGATTGTTCAACACAAGCAAAAGCAGTCAGAGATATTTAGTGAAAGGTAATGCAAGACACATGTTTGATGAGAACCCCGAAGCAAAAATTATGAAGATTCCTTTTCCCCAGAATAATATTTAGTTAATGCATGGAATTTTTCAATGATTCTTGCTTTCTGTTTCTGATTTTGAGAGTTTAGAAAAAGTATCCCAAAGTTCTCACTGGTTAAGAAAAACTACTGTACGTTACACAAAGTCACATGCAGGAAACCCTGCTTTACAAAGACCTACTGCTCATATATGTGACAGAGAAGAGGCAGCAACAACAAAGTTCCAAATACAACGTTAAGATACAGGATCAGGGCAGTAATGCAGTCACCTTTTCACCAGGCATTGTGACAACAAGTCTTTTCTGCAGATTCAAGTATATTCCAAGTGCAAACTGGGCATTCACAGAAGTGGACCCATCATATCTTTCCACGTATATCCTTCTTATAGGAGTAACAGAATAATACATTCCTACAGGTGGGAGTTTTTATGCATGTTGTGGAGTTTAGTTAACCTTTTGTTTGCCTTTATTTAAAGGTAAATTCAGAAATAACTTCTGGCTTGTAATGGCAATTGTGAGAGGGGGAACAGGGACTACTTCAAGTAGTGTGGTCACTTTGGTGTAATAGGAGATCAAAAACTTTTCCTTAGTATCTACAAAAAAACCCCTAACATACCCAAAATTAACACCCAGTCCCAGCTGTCTAACAACACATCCATGTGATGGCACATAATGATCTAACTGAACTCACAGAGCATCAATAACAAAGCATAACTTTCAGCATCTCTCTGTCTCCTATCCTAACCAAAATGGAAAATTCCCTCTGGAAATGAGCTAGTTTCTTTACCCACTGAAGAATTTCATAATCTATACCTTCTCTTTCACATATAATTTCAGATGCAAGTTGTTGACATGTTACGCAAATTAGTGAAGTCAATCAGCCATGCCTGAAACTTTATGCTTGAGCGTAGCAATGAAACATAATATTTACTTTTCATACATTTTCTCTTTTACCCTGTTGTGTTATTTCATAAATAAAGCTTTTACCAATATGGATGAGACACAATTCATGCCCTTTGTGCTGTTTTAACACTAAAATAGCACTGTTTGAAATTAACATCTTAAAACTATCACTGTAGGAGTAATCTCTATGAAGAGATTGCTGCCCCAATGACTTGACATTAAGTGAAAAAAACCCAAAACTACTTAGATTGCTTAAATTCAGTTAGAAACTAGTTAAGTTAGATAAGCATTGTGTTCCTCAACAGGAGGCTGAGCAATATTAAAATGTTGTTTACTAAAAAACAAGAACAACATTCTAACTCTAAGGACTGGAGTGGCATTTTATTTCCAGAAGTATTCTCTTCACACAGCTTCTTTATGTCCAACTTAAAATTCAAATATCCTAAAATCATAATCTAAACTGTTTCATTGATACACCTTTTGTGCACCTAGGACTTTTGAAACTAAATGAAATTTTAGCAACCTGCTATTTATATTCTGGGGTGGAAACAGTGTTTAAATCTTAATGTCAATAGATTCATAGTGTTCTTCCCACATGAGAAAATCTTTAACATTTTTTTCATTTACATGATAGATCATTAGCACATGGTCTGTGATTGAAAAGTTCATTGCAGTTACTTCAATAATATTTTCCAGAAGTACAGTTAGAGGATTACCAGTAAAGTTTCAAAAATGACTATTCATAAGTCAGGAAAATAACCTATGCAAGTCAGCTCAGTCCATTCCATATCCTTATTATGCTGACTGATATCAAGGTTTTCTGGTTATATACCATTTTTCCACTGAACCCATTCAATCTTTGCCATGCAAGTATATTCTAAATATTGCATTTGTCATCATTCTTGAGCATGTGGCCTTAATCATGAGAACATTTTCTTATTGCTTTACTAATTACTTGTATTTTAAGTCCTGCAACAACTGTTACAAGCAATTGTTGACACAGGTAACAGCTTAATTAAATAAGTAATCCTTATGGACTATGCTCATTCCATGCAGATGACACGAGCTATGGAAAGGGTTCTATGGAAAAGACTACCCAGCCACATAATCAAAACTAGTATTGTCACTACATGGCACAGCTGAACAAGACACAAGTGTGAGTTTTACCCTCTGCTTGGGTCAGACACCACAGGTTTCATGAGACTGACAATTTAGTTTAAAGGATCATCAAAAAACACCCCAGTCTCACAAAGTTTGAGTGAAATTACTTTAAACAGAATAAGAAATGACACTGAATCACAGCTAATATGCTCTATATTTTCAGCTGTCAGATCTCCTCAGTTGTTCACTCGGTCCTCAGTTACTTTCTTAGTATTCCTTTGCCTCCCTCCTCTTGGCTCCTGTTTTCCACACTACCAGTAAAAAGTCAGAAAAAATTCTTCAGGATTATTCCTGAAGTCCCTCCTAAGCAACAGGAACAGACCTATAATCTGTAGAGCGTCAAAATTCAAGACATCCTTTATACAACTTAAAATATACATATAATAAAATATCTCCATAATTCAAGTCTATGAGACTATGCAGACATGAGCAAAACCAGATCTTGTTTCCCTTCTTAACACTGGCAAAATGAAGGAGACAAACTGGGGGGGGAAAAATCCAAACCCAACAAAATTTGCAGTCTAAAGAGCTAAATTTTGGCCATGTTTTAACAGGGACTCTTCTAATGAAAGTCAGACCACTTTAATAGGTAGCAATGGCAGCCCCACCTATAATATAGCCTATAAAGGACTTTCTTTGAAGATTTAGTAGGCATTCTCATTGAGTGAGCCTGCACACATTTACAGCAGCTGAGAATTTGATATATATGCATTAACAGAGCAAAACTAATCACAGTTTTTGCTGTAGCACCAACCAAATAAGAGGTGGCAAGAATAAAATCAGCTGCATTCACAAATAAATAATAACACTTCATTATTTTTCTTTAAAGTTCTGGAATGTTTTTCATTCAATGTTAGGTGTAATATTGATTTTTTAAAAAGTGTTATAGATCTATATTGTATTACTTGCAGGTGATCATACCTAGAAAACAATTGCAACTAACGTTGCGTAGGGTGAAATTAACTCATTCATTAACAGAAAAAAAAACCAAAACAAATCAACCCAGAGCAATAAGAATAATTTTACCACTTAAAAATGCTCACTAATCAGAAACAATTAAATCATGCATATCTATCTACATACACAACAAACATATGCAGTCACTCCCTGGCTTAGAGAATGAAAGCCCTGTGTGCAGAATAACAGTGTGCTAAAAATCATTAATCTTTCACGCACTAAAACATCCCAAAACTATCAGATCTTTCTACAGATTAGCTAGAATTCTCCCTCCTGCCATGTGCAAAAATACATTTTTATTTCAGCTTGCAATAAAAAAGTTTTATTAAAATCATATGTTTATACAGAATACCAAATACTTTATACATTTGAAAGTTATCTGTAAATTTTTGCATGACTACTATTTCCAGTGCAGCCAGTGCTTTACATCCACCCATCCAAGCAATGCATTCACTCAGCAGACCCTGCACACCAACACAAGGAGCAAAACCAATTGCCAGACAAGAGCTTTTCCAGAAAGCAGCAGAGTGAGGGTCCTGGTTCTGTTCTGCACAGTGCTTCTTCATAGCTCAACAGGTGACACAACACATCTGCTTTGCATAACATGTCCCAGTAAAAATCTCTACAGAAACACCATTTGTAAGATCTTTACAGCACCCAGAGCTGTCATAGAAGCCATGCAAGTCAGTAACCACTTAAAGAGCACTTGGTGCTTCCTGTAAAAAAACACACTTGTGGAATTACAGCCTGCTTTCCCCAAATAACTGCTTCTTCTCCTAAACATGGATAGACTTCATTATCCGAGTGTTTACTGCAGTATAAATTAAGAGAATTCTAAAAATGAAGTCCTGCATTCCAAATTGCTGAGAGGGTGTATGTGAAATATGTTTGTGAAGCTGTTCTGTTTCAATTGTTTTATGGCAGTACTCTGAAAAGCCCTAACTGGATTCTTACACATGAGTATTTAACTTTGACATCTGCAATAAATGATAGCTCTAACCATAGTTGTAATGAAAGCCTGTTTATCTGTTTAGTCAATCTTTTCTCCCCAGATACTACAATTCAACAAGCCAGACTTCTCTATTAAGCAATTTCTTTGTATTTTTGGGAGCAGTACATTTGTTTGATTATCAGAGGAAGAGAAAAAGAATTGTTTTCTGTGAATTAAGGTGGCCCACACAAATGTTTGTCCTAGGTGGCAGTGACTGCTTTGATTGCCTTAAACTTTTGTGTGGAAATTTGTCAGAAAAAAATTGTTCTTTTCAAAGAAGCTAAGCACAATCAGTCATTTTCATTTAGCTTTCACTACATTTTTTTTTTTAATTTGCTGACAACATATCTAAATTTATGGCAAGAAAATTAAATATTTAGTATTAAAATCCACATCTAATGTTTATTCATAATCACTGTCTTTAAGCTCTCTTTTTGTTACAGAAGGAAACAGCCATGCTTTCTACTCTGTTGAGCAATTTTCCTCACCAAATCTTATCAAATGTATAGGGACACACAGCATCACTTTTGCATTCCTTTTTTTACAACTGTGATAGCAATTAAGCTAGGAATAACCATTAAAAATGGCTTTTTCTAGGAGGAGGAAAGAGGAGAAAAAGTCTTGCACTTTGGAGATTTACTGCAGGACAGCAAGATAGCAACAGAACCTTACATTTCCTCCTATCCCAGTTAGTACAGCCTAGTGCAGCACAGTGGTGTGTGTGTTTGCACTGTCCTTCCCATCCACCCAGAGAAAGGTTTTATCCAACACCTTGGGATAATCATCCTAGCTGCATTAGCAGTTCTGCTACCTGCCACAAGTCATCATCACAGTAAAGCTCCTGGCCAAAATGTGTATATGGGGGCAAAACCTCCAGAACCAAGAGGTGGGGAACTAATAGGTCCTACTCAGATATAAGATCTAATGAACTGAGATTTTAAGGAGTCCCTCTGTTTATCCCATGTGGAATAAAGTCTTGTACAGCACTAACTGGCATGTCAAACAATGATGGAAAGAAGTGCCTAGCTTTGAATTGAGTACAGGAACATGAAACCAAGATAAAACAAGAATTTTAACTGCTTTTTAGGAACTCACATAAGACCATCCCCCTCTCTGACCTGAAAGTTTAATTGAAAATTACTTAGCATACCACCACATTTTTACACAGATACCAAGAAGATTACAGTCAAATAGTCATGTAAACATTCCCATTCAATTATTTTACTCTGGGGTTTAAACTTCTACATTTTAAAGTAGTCTTCCCATTTTTATTATATTGAACACCATTCTGTCTCAAGAAACAGGTTTGATTAACGTTGGATTTTTCCCAACAGTGCTTGTCATTTATTGTCTGTATAAACTTCATATTCTTTATATACATAAACACAACACAAACTTTAAACCATTCTTATTGGTATAACACTAGGAATTAGATTATGAAGCATAATTTTTCTCTGAAGTCATGGTACTTCATATGCAAGTCATTATTTAATGTATAAAATTAATCAGAATAATATATATACCACTCCTTGCACATCTGCAGTCAATTTCAAAGCATCATATATGCACCTAATTATTACAGTATTATTTTTGTTAAAGTGGATAAAGCAAAGATATTTTTAAGAAAATACATACTTGAAAAGCAATTTATGAAAAAAAAAAAATCTTCAGCCTTGAACATGTACAGCTTTGAAATCCATCCTACATTCTCTCCTTTTCTAATTTTTCTATAGCGTGTATTTATATATGGTAACAATTCCACACCAGACATAATTCATCTCAGCTGCATGCAAAAATCTGTCTTCATGTAAAAAAACAGCCTAGAAAAGATCTGAAATTAAATGAGTACTCACTTGTTTAGTCTTTGTTTTTGTAATGGTGTCCGAAATGGGTTTCTTCCTCTCTTTAACAGCTGTTTTAGAAAACAGTTCTTCAAACTCATGATAATCTATGGAAGGCTCTTCAATTTTTTCCCACACAAGTGAAGCACTAGAATCTCTAAAGTTAAGCAAAAGACCTATGTAGGGCAATGTCAGACTAAATAAGGTCATAAACGGAGGAATAAAAAAAAATAAAATAGTAGCAATTTAAAAGTTGTTGCCTAAATTCTACTAGCAGCATTTTGATAAGAACCACTTGATTCTTCCTCATACTGCTGTGTTTTCTTCTTTTTTCACATGTGATATGATCGGGCTTATTTATGTTCACCCACTCTACATGCATAGGAATAAAAATAGGCTGTATACAGGCTATAAAACATACAGACATGGACAGGAAGAGAAGTAGAAATAGTTATTTACAGACCACCTGTGTGACAGTGGCAAGAACTTGAAAAGAAGGAATAAATTCATCATGAAATAACAGCAGATGGGTTTTATAACTACTTTTCAAAGATATAAGGAAAATATTTATAAGGAAACTTTTTTTTATGACCAGTAATGATCTTTTACAAATAAAAACTCCCAAAAAGCATCAACAGCTGAAACCAAGTCATACCAAAGTAAGAGCTATCAGAATCTCTTTATGCAATTAAATTGCAGATTGAACCTGAGTCTGTTGAGTGTACTTCTAGGTCACTGAAGAAAGGAAAGAGAAGGATAGGATACGCTCAGCATACGTTCATCTAGAAGGAAGACACTACCAAAACTTGCAAGCTGCTTCAGAGACTGACCGATGCTACTTTGAAATTAGAGGGGAATCACAAATATGACACTTTGAAAAACATTTCACAGAACACTTGGTGGCACACCATCACCCCCGGATCTCTGATCCACATGTGATATGCAGCCCCAAAGGACACTGGAAACGCTACCAAAGAACTTCCAAGTGAAAATTATATTTGTGCACTTTAAAGAAAACGGGCACCCTATTTACATATCCAACTACACATAAAATCCTGTTTGCACCGATGTCCTCCCAAAGATCTACCTAGCAGGAAAGACTTTTGCTAATGACAAAGAATACTATCAAGACAGCCATAAAGAAAAACCACCACTCTACACATCTCTATGACTTACCTTTTACTGTGGAGCTGAATTCTTGTCCAGTAGAGAGGCTTCATTGGCCGAGAAGGCTCTATCACATGTTTCCTGCTCCCTTTCTCCTGATTCATCCCCATTGCAAATAAACCAGATGGTAATGGAGGAGGAAGAAAACCACAGCCCTGTGGGACTGCTGGGTAGCTGCCACCCTGGACTGATGCTGGAAGCGGGGGTGCACTTCCAGGCAATGGTGGTGGGGCTGGAGGAGGCATCCCCAACCCAGGCAAAGGAGGGGGTGGTGGAGGGACACCAGCACCAGGCAGAGGTGGTGGAGGAGGTACAGCTACACCAGGAAGAGGGGGTGGTGGAGGGACACCAGCACCAGGCAGAGGGGGTGGAGGGGGCACGGCTACACCAGGCAGAGGTGGTGGAGGAGGTATGGCTACACCAGGCAGAGGTGGTGGAGGAGGTACAGCTACACCAGGAAGAGGTGGTGGAGGAGGTACAGCTACACCAGGAAGAGGGGGTGGAGGAGGTATGGCTACACCAGGAAGAGGGGGTGGAGGAGGTATGGCTACACCAGGCAGAGGTGGTGGAGGAGGTACAGCTACACCAGGAAGAGGGGGTGGAGGAGGTATGGCTACACCAGGCAGAGGGGGTGGAGGAGGTGGAGGGGGAACAGCTACACCAGGCAGAGGGGGTGGAGGAGGAGGAGGGGGTGGAATTCCCCCTCCAGGCAGAGGTGGGGGAGGTGGTGGCAATCCTGCTCCAGGAAGCGGTGGTGCTGGGGATGGCAATCCCAGGCCGGGCAGAGGAGGAGGTGGAGGAGGGACACCAGCTCCTGGTAAAGGTGGTGGTGGAGGGGGAGGTTCGATACCCCAGTCAGGCAGAGGAGATGGGACTCCTGCTCCTGGCAAAGGTGGTGGTAGAGGTGGTGGGGGGAATCCAGGGCATGGGAGGAGAGGAGCTGGAGGCAGCATCGCTATCTCCCCACTTGGCAAATGCGGAGGAGGAGGAGGAAGAGGTGATGTCACGGTGCCTGGGAAAGAGTGGTCCAGGTGTGTCACTGCTGAGGCAGCAGAAGAAGGGAGTCCTGAGTCAGGTAGGGGTGGTGGCAGTGGCAATCCTGCCGTAGACATGGGAGTAACAAAGGAATGGCCATGTGCTCCAGCCTGTTCAGTCACTGGGGCAATGCTACATGTGGGCTCTGGGGGCACGGAAGGGGGATGTTCCCTACAGGTTACAGCTACAGTACTTGGAGGCTGATGGCAAACTGATGTTTCAGTCTCTCCTTCGGATGCTTTGGGTCCTGCAAGAGGTGGCTGCGCTATACTCTGCCCTGCTTGGCTGGCATCCAGTGGCACTGAGATTAGCTTCGGTGACAGAATTAAGGAGATTTCAGAGCAAAACGTGGGCTGTAGTTCTAGAGCTGGCAATTTCTGAGTAGGCCCTTCACTTTTGCCCCCTTCTAAGTGCAGTGGCAGGGGTGGCTGTGGCAGTGCACTGGCTGAAGGCATTGTATGTGTTAAATAATCCTCTGTTGGTGACGTCTGTACAGATCTCGCCTGTGACACAGTCCTGGGTGCGGTCTCCTCTTCATTCCTTTGAAGAGTCACTCTGCCGAGTTCCCTGGAGTCTGCATGTGTGTGCTCATTTTCCTGCTCCCTCCCAGCAGTCTGTACCTCTGCAGCAGGAAACTGCTTCTCTAGTTCTGCAATTTTTGTCCTCAGATCCTCAATAGTTTGCTCAAGTTGTTGGATGACACTGGCACGCTCCTCAGATTTCACCTCAAACTCATCCTTTCAAAGAAAACAAATAATAAGCTCAAAAGAGGACAACATTGATCACCATATAAAAAAAAAAAAATTTAGATCAAGAATACTAGCATTCCAGAGGTTCAAAAATAAGTTAGTTATGTCAAGACTTTAAAAAGTGAGGAATCATTTTGGCTAGCTGCATTTTAAGAGGAAGAAAACAGTTTAAGAAAATTACTTATGACACTACCTTTGTCAGTACAAGCATATTTTAGACTGTGATTATACTTGTCGAAAGCAAAAGTCAGAAGCACCCCTCCCTCCCTGCAAATACCCTGACTTAGAAAACAACCAACCACTGAGCACAAGTACTGCAAAATCATTTGCCTACATGTGGATGTGAAGACATGGTGGTGGGAGGGCTCAGCATTACTTTAATTCTCTTAATGGAAAAAATTTTAAGTGTTTCTTTAAAGGGATGCACCATGAATAACAGACTCAACACAGCATTGACCACTGCATTTCAATATACACCTTAACGATACAACACAGATCAGGAATGCAGAATACTACAAATGCTTTTGGAAAATCTAAAAAAACTAAATCTCAGAACAGAATAAACCAGTATGACTAGGGAAGAAAAGAAGCAAGAAAAAGCTAAGGGAGGACTTCCATCCTACCCCAAATTTTTAACTCTTTTGCCAAGTGATAGACTGTGATAGGAAAGATTCCTGCTTAGAACGATTATTCTGTATTTGACAGGTTTCACTTTTTTATCTCCTTCTCTAAATCATCTGATCCTGCTTTCTGTAGACTGTGTACTGAGTAGAGGAACCATTTACCTTAATGGCACATTAATTCCTACATTTAAAAAAAAATACTGTAGCAAACTGTATTAAATTGAATGGATATGTGCTTTCATCCAAACCTGCCAATAGAAGAAATCTTGTCCAAAAATAGCCATTTGTGCTTATTCAGGACTGATGAACAAGATAGACATGACCTTACAACAAAAAAATCTGCTAATAAATAAATTATTTTCTAGCTGCATACATTTACTTTTTAGTACTTTTATTTTCTCTTTCAATTTAAAATTAGCCAGCATTTCCAGTATTTAGTTGTATTAAGTTGGTCATGCAACAGGTTTCACAAATGGTTACAGCAAAACTCATTTAGTGCCTTTTTATTCCCTTTTACTAAGTCATGTTCTTCTCAGATGGGACTGTAGGCTTGTTAATAGGAAATATTTCAAATACTCAGATTATAGGTTTTGTAAAGAACTATAAAAATAAGCACATAATACTTGATATACCAATTGCCTTAATTTGTACGTCTTTCACATCTCTTGACATGTGAAACTATTAAAAGTTGTTTGTTTTTTTTTTCTGGAAAAAAAAGTTATAACTTCCAGCTGGGAATTATTAATAAAATATAATGTTCAATAATACTTTAAAAAATGTTTCTGCACAGAATTGGTTTTCAGACAAAATTTCAATTTCTTAGTTATCTTAGAATTTCTTAGTTGCCCTGAAGCAATCCCAAAAGCAACACAGCAACAACATGTAAACCAATTATTGCTTGATTTTGAAGTACCATTATCAAAAAACTTACAATCTCAGATAGTTTGAACTTTCTGGAACAGCAGTTTGAACCAAAGGTAATGTGTTACAACTAGGTCTCCCTGCCACAGGCTGACAAAAAATGTAAAACAGAGAAAGGAACATGAAAAAATGAATAGTAAAGGAATTAACACAGACATTATAACAAACAGTATAATAAGAGGGGAAAAAAAGGCTGAGAAAGACATTTCCATTGCAAATTACTCATGATGCTTCAGTCCATCCAGTTTCCTTTAATAACTCAATACTTCATAGCAGCACCAGTTTTGTTGAAGAATTTCTTAATAAAGGAGGAATACAGTATTATTTATCCCTTTGTTTCATCTGCTCTTATCCCCCTACCAGTGACCTGCAAATACAATAAGGCCTATCAGTTCTTCAAAAGGCAACACTATCAAAGGAAATATGTTGCTAGGATTATTAAGGCCACACACCACTTTTCAGCTGAGATCAAATCCAGTTTCTCCAGACTGTAATTCTCCTAAGCTCCTATTCTACACTGTAAGAACACTCCACAAGGGTTTTATAAGAGATACAGTAAATTCATTTCTGCCATAAACAAACTGCAGCCAACAGGATTAAGCACAATATTCAGTGGCTCTGAAGAGATTTGCCTTAAAAATGGCTGATCTCAGAGCAGTTCACTGTTTTAAACGCTCTTTTACTCGGGAGATTAGATTCAACTTTATCAAGAAAAATAAGTAATTCTTGAGTTCTGTAATTCTACATTAACTGCAGGAAAACCTTAGAATTCACTGTTCTGCAAGACAATTTACCCTGCAGATAATGAAATTTCTTCCAAGAGAAGAACTATTTTTTTTTTTTTTTTTTTAAATGAGCAATCCAGTGAGATGAATTAGCAATCCAGACAAGAAATGAAAATGTACTAATGAATTAAAAGGGCTGTTTAGCCATGCCCTAAGAAACTGTGTTTTTGCTATCCTTGAGATACAGCATTTCACACAACTGGTGATTTCTCATCATGTTGCACCTAAGAATCACCTACATATCCAGGTTTTCATAGAAACAGCATTAGTATGAACAAACAAGACTTTGATGTGAATGAAATGATATTTTATCCAGAGGATGTAGTGTACTTCAATTTATTTGGTCTAAAAAACAAGGAAACCAAAAGCAAGACAAATCGTAGCCCCTGTATTTATGTGCTTAAGTAATTATTTTAGACAGAGATATTTTTCATTTAGATTTTTAAGATGTCCAGAGAGCATTTTAATTGGATTTTTGCCTTTGTCCTCATTTAAAGTTGGCATCTAGATTTGAAAGGGCTTATCAAATAAATGTAAGTCACAGAATGCTTCCTCTAGCCTCAACAAAGAAGGAAATCAAAACTATATAAATCAAATCAGAAATGAAAATTCTACAATTTCCTTAGAGAATAAGCAAGAGAATACTTAATTTTTCATACATGTAAAAGATGGTCAAAAGCTCTTGACAAGGACCAGAAGACTGAGATTAAAAAACCCACACATAATGAAAGAAGTTTCATTTTCAATTCAGGGGACAATTCCACAGCAGAAACCTACGGGGTTTAAAAGAGATATGAGGAAACTCTGTCTTGCCTAGAGTTCTTACCCAGGACCCAGGTACTGTGGAACAGTCTTCTTTCTGTAAAGAAAGAAAGAAAGGTGGAAGCTTAACCCTTGCTTTATCCTGGTGGCTTGAGTATGAAAGAGTGAGCAGGAAAAAGCATTTCAGAGGTGTGCGGCTACAGAACAGTGCCCAGCATTTCTCAAACAGGCTGAACATGTTCCAAGTGCACTGAGTTGGATGCTTGATCTGAGACTCATCTCCTTGGGTTGCAGTGATAGGATTGTTTGTACATGGATCTGGAAATATTTGCTTTACTGGCTAAAGGTTGTACACTTGGATCTGCACATGTACATTACATACAATTCATTCCAATCTTGTCAGGTTTTCCACATGTGCATTTCAGATGTCCAGCATAAAGCTGATCTATATAGATAGAACCTGTCCAGGATCTTCAAACATGTAAAAGATCAGATTGCAGCTAGCTCCTGCTACAGAATTGACAATCTAGTTTCTCAGATGAGTGACTGAAACCTATAGACCCTTCTATAACTAAACTTCCAGGCAGAAAAAACCCCACATTTGTAAAAGTTAGCCCTAATCTATATGTATATATAGACATACATGCATGTGTCTGTATATTTGTCTATATCGTTCTCTATCTCACCTTTCATTCACTCGTATGCTTTATGAATAGCCTTAAGGTATAATTTTTAAAAAATAAACATAATGACAGTTCTTATTAGTAATTTTGGCATATTTGAAAAATAGAAAACATATTACAGTTTAGTTTTAGAAGTTAATACTTCATACAAGTCAAAAACTTGCATCACCAGTTTTTTAATTTTCAGCAAGTTGTCACAGTGTCATGACATTTCCTCTCTGGATGTAATTTATATTTAGATGATAGAATTATATTTGCTTTGATTTTGGTTTTTTTTTTTTTTTTTTTTTTTTTTTTTTTTTTTTTTTGTGCTGAAAAACTTGAATCTTTAGTTTCTCCACGTCACAATTCACAAATCAGAGTTTATGTTGCTACCTAGTTGCATGAACACAGAGGAAATAGAAGTATACAGTTAAACAGGATTAAGAGGGCAGAATAAGGTTCCTCAGGTCTTCTAATAAGTGTGCCTGGGAGTACTTGGTGGTACTAGCAGCACACAGGAACTTGGAAGGATGCTATTCCAACTGCTCTCTTAAGAAATGCCTCTTTTCTACGCGAAATGAAACATTTTTGAACGCGCACGCTCACCGAATGGCACAAAGTAGAGCCACAGTAAGAATTTAATTCAGTCAGAGAAATGTGATCTCTGTTCAGGTTTCTCTCTTTAAAGCTGTCTCATTTTCAAAGCTATTTCTTGAAACTGCAGATCAACCTTAAGAAAAGGAGACACAACATTTAACAGGCATTTTTAGTGCTACAGTAATTGGCAAATGAGAAGTACTGGTGGAGACTTGATTTGCATTCAAACAAAATAGTACCCATCTAATTAATTCTCACATTTCACTTAATCTCAAGGCCCATTGCAGCTTTTTTTTTTTATAGCAGTAGAAGTTGAGTAAGAAGTTGAGTTGAGCAGTAGAAATTGGGAGAATTGCTGAAGGAGTAGAATTAGTACTGGATACTAATTTATTCCTCAGACTACCTAATTAAATTTTTTTGATAGAAGCTTCTGCTATTCTGAAGTTACACATATGGAAACAAGGAGTACATGTTTTCACAATAGTCCATTTTTCTTCCTACAACTGCAAGGAAATGATGCAGAACTCCTCAGTACAGCAATGAACAAGCAAGCCCTGAAACAGAAACAGTGTAGTGAATTGCCCTTCCCAAAGTCAGAATCTTATTTGGAAAGTGTGAGCTACTCACCCACTCTGTGACACATTGCAACAGATGGATTACACCACGCTGCACTATGCTGGCAATGGACTAAGTAGCTTTTCCTGTCCTAAAGAGCTGGGACATCTCTAATCAACCCATTGGTTTTTTAAAAGCCTATCACCTGTGACAAAAAAAACCCCAAACTACTACATACAGAGATCTTGAAATAGTTATTGAAATTCAAATAAAACACAGAATCAACAGGGATCATACACCTTTAAAGAAAAATGCATGCATTGTAAATGCTGAATTGGAAAGCTGGAAGTCAGAGAAGAAAAAAGCTTAGTTTCTTGAAGTTTCTGTTCCTGAAACAGTTTGAATTCCTTAACCCTGAGCTAAGCATCTTTCAGAGGATAAGAGCTCAGTTCTTTACAGTATCCATTTTAATAAATGAGCAGCTTGAGATATATCAAAGATTGAAAGAGATCTCTCTCTCTAAGGTGTAACTCTTAACTTAGTTGGAAAATAACCTTAGGTTATCCCCAAGTTCTACTACAATAGAAACTTCAAAAGAACTTTCGTAGATTACAGACAAGACAAGGTAAACAAAATCTCACAGACCCTAGGAGATCTACAGGAGTCAAGTTTAATTTCTGTAGTATTACGTAGTATTACTTTAAACCTTCACAAATAACACTTGTGGAAGCTTAACCCCCACTTTACCCTGGTGTATCCCCGAGTATGAAAGAGTGAGCTGGAAAAAAATGCATTCAGAGGTGTATGGATATAGAGCAGTCCCCAGCATTTCTCAAATAGGCTGTGCATGCCCCATGTGCAATGAGCAATGTCCTGACTATCCAGGCTGAAAAACCAGCCAAAAAAGTCCCTCTCAAATATTGAAGCTTTGTGTCCTGGCCTAGATGAAATTTCATTATTAGAGAGGTATGAAACAACACAGCAATAAATAAGACTTCAAAACGGGTTTACCAATCCACATAGCTTAATTTAGCTCAGAAATTCATTTAACTGTTTTATCACTCATCCAGTGCAAAACCAGTATGCAAATGAGACTGGGTACTGAAAGAAAAGTTGAACTTTATTAATTTTAATATAAAATTATATTATCTGTTTTGGAGTCTTATTTATGATGCTGTGGATTGCAAAGAAACTGCAAGTGCAGATTGAAAAGATAACTAGAACCTAGCCACTTATGTCAGCAGTCCATAAGCAACAGGTAGGTAACTTAAAAGTCACAGATTTCCTTAAAAGCTGGGATAAAAATTGTCTGGATTTATTTCCTCCTCAATATTAGATTGCTTACTGAAATGCCTAACACATGATGAATTGCTTCCTTTCTTCTGTCACCTGTGTTTGTTCTAAAGTATTTCAGCTATGATACTAAAGTGTTCGGTGAGTTTTCCTGTGTATCTAGGCCAAGGCAACAATTCATCTCATTCTGTTAAAACAAAATCTGGCATACCTTGAACATTACTGCATTGACATATTAGAGAAAGCTGTTAAACCTTTTCACACCAGACCTTTCCCTGATTTTCCATTCCACTTGAAACTGACCAGCAACCTGGAAAGCAGTCACTGCAAACTAATTCCATTATTATTTTTTATTGTTCATATGCAACAGTTGTAAGCTTTTTTGCTAGAAATAAGAATATGGATTCCATGAGCCAAAATGTGAACATTAATGGTTTAAATTTGAAGGGCTTGGAATATCTTTACTCTCTAGTAGGGGAGAATCAAGAAAGGTAATGATTTTCCTGATGAACTTTGCAACTTCCTGATAAGCAACTGCCCAGAGTAGGATACTTCTACACAGTACTTGCCCTTTTCATCCAAGAGTTCAGCCAGACCACAAAATGGGAGGTTCACATGCTGCTTTTGTCTTAGGCCTCCAACAGGGAATAAGCAGTAAAAAAATATCCACAGTAAGAATAAATCTTTGCAGATAGGCTGAAGCATGAGCCTACTACTCACAACAGAAAAGGTCTGAAGAAATGGGATGAGATCCTTCACAAATGTATCCATGAACAGGCTGAAGGCAGGGACCTGAAAGCCTCTCATCTTTAACCCTTTAAAAGTGTGAAAACTATATCAAAAACAAAGCTGAATCACTTTGGGCGAAAGAACCTTAAAAAAGTCAGTTAAAATCAAGTAATCAAAAATAAGCTTTAAGTATTGAGAATTTAACTAAAATCTTTCTGTTATCAGGTACTTTACAAAAAACCCAATTTGTATATTTAGAAAAAGTTGAATAATTGTAAAGAGTAATTTCACATTCTGGAATATGTGAGTTAGTTTTTATGAATAGTTTGGAGCTTGGTCTCTAAAGAATGAATACAAAGAAAAACAGGCATTCAAAATACAGAAAAGGAAAATAGGGATTTTACTGCTTTTATTTATACCAAATTAAGATGGAAAACGTAATGATAACTTTGACCTAAATCTAAGTTGAAGATAAACTGGTTACATTGTCTTGTATCCAAAGAGTAGAAATTATTCTCAGCCTTGCTTTTAAATTCTCATTCAGGTTGGGCAGTATATAATAGTTTGGGTTTTTTTTTTTTGCTGTTTGTAAATTATTTAGGGTATTTCTAAGTTAAATGAATATTTATTTTTACTAAGAAAAGTATTTCTTATCTCCCTTCTACATAGAGAGTCCTGTAGAAAATCTCAGCATCTACACCACTAAAAGGTAGCACCTGATATTTAATGCCAAGAGAAATATAAGAAGAACTTGAAAGAGTTCTCACTTTTAAATGAAGGAGATCTCTGAAACAGGTTAAGTCCAATTGCCAAATTAAACGTCCTGCTAGGAAAGTCACAAGAAGCTTTCTTTTCACATACTGATATGTACACACACACACACTTTCTCTTACACTTTTTCAAATTGCTTTCCTGTATTTTATGTAATTTCTTCATCTGTTCTCTTCAATTTTTGAAGACTTGTAACTCTTTTTAAAAAAACTTGGAAAGTAAATACTATAGTACCAAAAACATTCTACATAATCCAAGTATGGGATGTTACCACTGAATAAACAAAATCTGTTTTCATTGCTCTCCAAAGGATGAGATAAATTTCATATGTAAATAATGGAACCTATAGTACAAATAATATTTTGGTATAAAAGAAGATTCTCAAATAGGATTTCTGATTTAGAGAATTTAAGAAAAAAGATTGTATATTAACAATTAATGAATAGAGGTCATAAATTTTGCTCTAACCAGGAATGTATAGATGGCACAAGCACTACCACAATTTATCTATTTTCATGAGCAAAAACAGTGAGGAGTCAAAGGAGAATAGAGTAAGCAATTTAAACAGAATTTTCAATAAGTATATAGCTATCATGTATTTCCATTCACTGCTCCCTAAGGCAAGATACAACATTCTGCTATTATTTTACAAGAAACTCACTGTAAAAGGCAAGAGAAGAAATACATTAATGCTTGAAATCAAGCACAGACAGAAAAGTGATAATTCTTTCTATACAGTCCCTATCCCATAGTTCTCTTTTTTCAAGAAGTGAAAGTCTCTCTCATTATAACCAAGAATTTAAAGTATTGCCAAACAATTCTTGTTAAAATAAATTATTTTCTCAATTTACTATCATTTTCCTTTCCCCCCCATCACTTTTTGCCCAAATCCTAAGGTTGGTGCTACATTTCCAAGAATTTGTTCCTAAAATGACAAAACCTCCTGTATTTGTCCAAGTATAAAGCATAGTCAAAACAGACAAAGGAGAATGTCCATTATGACTAAAGGATGCAAAATCTATATCATTACTATTTTTGTTGTTATTATTAATATACATTCTCATAAAATCTGTGATGAAGAAGCAGTGAAATGAGATTAATCACAAGAACTTGACCTAAAGTTTCTTAAGAATTTTAATCAATGCCTGAAAGGACTTGAATTAGGATTAACTCACAGGAAATGCAGGTTTTTCAAGCACACATTTTCATCTCTTTTAGCTGTTATCCAAACAATGCATCAGAAACAGAACAATACTTACCATTTTACCACTGACTAGGCAAAGCAGGAAATACACATCACCATTACCTCATACTCATACTCAGAGATGAGCAAAGTCCTCAGAAAAACCACCAAACATCTAAGCTAACCTTGCTTGGAGGAGGGTGTTAGTGGAAAAGGGTTTGTACATCATGACCTCCTAATGTCCACTCAACCCTGAACCAAGCTACGATTTTTATGTGTTTCAGATCTATAGTATATGGCTGTCTCAATAAAAATGGTAAAACAGAATAAAGAACCTTTGAAACTAAAATGAGCACAGAAGTAGAACTTCATCTTGACATTAAGAGCACAGATTAGAAAAAAACAAATTTTAGTCTCACCATGGCTAGGAGGAAGAGGGCAAAAATGTGTTATTGTAACTCCACTGAAAATAATAAAATGTATTGTTTCTTTTTAAAAGGCAAACACTGCCTTCAAGCAAAATAACAGAAGTCAATCCAAGTATTGTGAAGTCTGGATATAATACAAAACACTAATGTTTGTTCTGAGAATTAACTTCTTACATTTTTCTACCACACAGGGATGACATTCTATACTCCTGTATTTTCATTTAAACATGCAGTCTGTGGTTTATATTCTATATATATGTCAATTAATTATGTCCGATTCAATTTTTTCCCTTTTATTTTTTTTAAACTTCAGCTTCATCAGAACTAAATAGAAAATGGGTTCACAATTGTGGTTGAAGAAACAAATTTCATCTTCAACAGAATACTGGCCTCTTTATTTAAATGGTGGTAATTCACTGATAATTTTCTAATTATCACTTCAAAGACAGCCATCCAGAAAGCTGGTAGACCAAACCAAATGTTTTCATTTAACTGGTTTAAAAACAAACAAAACAACTTAATAGTGACAGAACAGTGCTTTCTAAATATTTAGTGTTTTGAGGGCACGGGAGGGCAGAGGATCTGCTTTGATTGCTAAATCTTGGTTAGATTAAATCAAGCAAGTGAGCAAGTGTATGTATATTCTAAAGGCTAACTTATTAATTAGCAGAAAGCCACTCTTTTGACTGAGACAAAATAAATTAAAATTCCCACTGCAGGGTGTCTGCAGGACAGCCTGGAATGACTTGCAAGTGCCCTGCAGTCCATTCAAAAATACGTAACTGCCATCTAGTGGCTGAGGAGGCAGAGTCCTTTAGGGTGTCTTTCAGACTCCAAGTCCTCATTCCCTCCTTTCTGTTATTTCATATATGTCTTCTCATCCTTCTTTCATGGCCTGAGAAGCCCAAACAGTATCAGATGACAGAATTTATTTACAAAGTGGCTACTAGCCGAGTAGGAAGCAGCACAGTCTCTGTTTAAGCTATATTAAGGTCTCAGCTCAGAGAATCTCACTTCATATTTCAAAATGTTTAGTTAATTTGCCTGCTACAGTTGTAGGAAATAAGACACCTATTTGTATTTTTAAGGCTTTCTGAAAACAAATAAACAAACAAACAAAAAAAACCCCCTAAAAATGGCAGCATATTTGAACAGAAAAGTAACATTTAATAGTAAGAATCTAAGAATTACATCAATAAAACTTGAAACTTGTCCTTAAAGATTGTTTTTCCTGAGTACAAACATAAAAGACATGATTTGCCCTGCAGTTCCACAAAGTTAAGTTCCCCTTTGCTGTCTGAGCAAAACACTGCATTTCAGCAGTTCCTGCCACCCTGGCAGTAAAGGCTTCTGCCAGTCTGTATCACCTCTTTTCCTACAAACTTTGGCTCCTTTCTGTACCTTTCTGATACAACGTCATTTGCTCTGAATGCTACCAGGAAAACAGTATCCACATATGCTTCCTGAAGTACATCTGCTTAAAGCTAAGATACCCCAGTTCTAACATTGGGCCTTGAACTAGAATAGAAATTCCTCCACAACACATATTACAAATCTGTGTTCATATTTTGCAAGATAAAAAAACCCAGATATATACCTCTGAATTTTCTGAACCTTTTGTTTTCTGAAATTTGGGTATGCTGGTATTATTTTTCAGGAAGTTTACATTGGTACTTAAAAGAAAATATGAGATTCTGTTCACTATTGATTAGTACAGAAACATAAAAAAAAAAATTTGCTTCTGTCATAATCCTTTATTTCCTCAATGAGACAACTGTATATAGTAGATCCTTTTGATTATGTGATACTTTTTTTTAGTTGGTGCTTTTTTTTTACCCAAATATGTAACTTATTTTTCTCTGGTGAAACCTAAGACTCTGGTGGTCATGTAATAGCAAAATAAAACAGGTTTTATACCAGACTACAAGTGTCATAACAGTCTAAAGCAGGTTTATAAAAATCTCCCCTTTTAAATTTTTTTTTTTGTATTTCACCATTTCAGACTAATCCTTTCACTTACCTTCTTTATCTTACCTTCACCTATAAAGAATAATCTCTGAAATTTCTTTTAAAAGAGAGTTTTGGGCAGCATGTGTGTTTCTGAAACAAATTCTGGTGGTGACATTTTATAATAATGAAAAGTAAATTCCAGTCCCACCAATGTTTCATACTTTCTAAACAGACTGATTATGTATTTATCTTACAGGATTTTAGAACCTTTTTGCTTGTATTTTGAAGTGTCAAAACTGGAACATTTCCAATATCACTAAGCTATTACCCTAAGGAATTATAATAAGTCATAGTCAAAAACTAGCATAACAATAAAGGTCCCTGCTGAGAGACAAGTTACCAGCAAAGTGGGGTGGTTAGGAATATTCTAAAGATACAGTCCCTGAGTCTGTTTTATAAAGCAGAAAGTATCTTAGAGATGGCCAAAGCTGGGTTGTAATTTAGTTTTTTAAGACTAGCTTTGTTTCCCTATGATATTGCTGGAAAGTGCATGAACTGATTATGCAGTAAAAAACCATCTTCAGCACCTCAGAACTGCCAAAATTTTGTCTGGCTTTTAGTACTAGTGGAAGTACTTGGAATTCCAAGGAGGCATATAATTTTGGTTTAGGATTTATTTGTTGGGTAAAATGTGGTGAACCAAACCAAATTAAGATGGAAACTTTATGAGCATAAGAATTTTTTGATGATAAGCTTTTCTGATGTAAATATAGTTTAAATAGTCACTGTAAACTGTCCTATAACCAAACTGCTAGAGACTGCAACAGTCTGGCAAAACCTCCTCTCCTGAGGTGGGATTATAGAGACCAGGCAGGAAGTATTCATTATACCTGAATGCTGACAATTAATTGTAACAAGGGTTTTGTTTTTAAAATTATGTGGTCCACAGAATAGACTCTCATCACATCACAAATGATCAAAAATAGAAATTTAAAATATTTTTTTAATATGGTATATAAAACAATGCTTTTAAGTGCCTTTCAAACAACTTTAGGTTTCTGGCTCTGTGATGTCCCACTACCAACCAAAGCCTAGTTTACATTCACTCATTTTACAATCCTTTTTTTTATCTTAATCTTTTTGCTAAAAACCCATTTTTACCTACCATATAAACAAAATCAAGCTACTCTGAAAAGTGAATTAAAATGTAAGGAAAATTTCAAGGATAGTACAAAAGATCAATGGTACAAACAGAAAAGAAATTGGCTCTTGCACAAGGTGTGGCTGTCAAATTTAAAGATCAGGTTTGAATCTGGAGTTTCTAAATTAGGGCACTGCATTTTTCTCTCCTTTTTCTAAAGGAGTTAAGCCCAACAAAACTTTCTCTGTTCCTACTGGGAAGACTAAGCAGACACCATTGCTATTTGGCATTTCAAAACCAGGAATTGAAATGGCTGCCAATTTTTCTTATTTTCCCACTGCTTAAACAATGCCTATACTAAAAGCAAGCACACCCCTGCATCAACATTTTTTTTAGCTGCAATTTTAAAAAATTAGATATTTTTGAAAATTGTTCTTAAAAAAACTTTCAGGAATTATGCTGTAAAACATGCAGATTATATCTAATATTGCGAAGATAAGGAAATGGAGAGGAGATATATATATGTACACACACACACATATATATATATATATATAAATATATAAAGAAGTCCCTTGAAGGGACAAGAAAGTAGAGAATCTAGGCAGTAGTACTTGTGCCTTTAATTTAAAATTACTCTGATTCTTTTAGTTAACTGTTTACCATAACAGATAATTTATCAGCACATCATGTTACAACTGTGTTTTGGCCAATAATATTAGATTGTATTAACACTATATGGGAACTGTCTTTTCCTAGAAAAAGGAGAGGGAAGACTTCTGTAAGAAGACTTAGCTGATCAATTCAGATTTTAAACTAGAGCTCTCTTTCGTTTATGTGTGAAAAGAAAAAGAGAAAAATCACCTGCTAGGCTACCTTCAGCCAAAGCTTCCTTTTTTCAGAAATTAAAACTGCAGGCAACAAAAGAGGGCAATATCTAATAGAAACACGTTCATCACTTAAAATATGTACAAGTAACACTAGCAATGATCTGATTGCAATAAAGGATTTACCCACAAACATGATGGCCATTCTACTTGCTAGATGTTTTTATAGACTGATATGGTTAAACACCGATGGATAGGTAGAATATGCTCAGCTGCTTGGGACACTACAGAAATAATTTAAACATATGACAACGTTTTATCCACATGCAGTCCATCAAAAGAAAAACCTCTACTCTGATTTTTAAAAGTAACCTGAATGATAATGACATAATACAGCAAAAGCTTGAGGTGACTTTCTGCAAGGGAGGTGATCCTGTTGGTTCTGCAGGTTATTGATGAATAGTAGTATAGGATGGAAGAAGTTCATGTTACTGCCATAAGAGATCACCACAGAGTAAGACAAATGGGGATCTCCTAAACACTAGCAAATGGAATTCAGCAATTGGATAACAAACTAGGCTAGTTTCAAAAATAAAGAAAAGCTCCCAACTGTAACTTAATGCCATTCAAGTGATCACGCAGTGCTCCAGAGCTCCTGGTTAAACTTCATTCTTATAGTAATTCTCATAATACTTTTAAACAATAGGTAAAATAACTATGTATTCACAGACCTGTTTCAATTAATTACATTTCCAATAAGAAAATCATTTATAGGTCATTTCTTGCAATGAATTATAATACTAGAGATTGATTAAATATGCTTCCTGAATACAACAACTTTTTGCAAGTATAGGGAAAAAGTGCTTTTCCACAATAAATACTAGAAACCGTTGCTAGTGAAACCTGAGTGACTGGAACAGAAAAATAGCATGAGAAAAATATATTTTAGACTAAACTTAAAATACTGCAATGAAGAATTATTTTGTAATATTATTTTAATAATGAGCTGCAGTTTTTAAATGTTCCATATTATGAAGGTAGAAAAAATTAGGTATTCAACTAGAAGAACTCTTTAAAGTTGTTTGGCAAGGCAAGTCATAAAGTGAATAAACATACTCTCCCCACCCATGGCTCAAAAAATATGCAATCAAGCCCAAATTAAATTTGCAAGTCTAATGATGATCAGTAGTATGTATTTAACTACACATTCCTTATTTTTCCCTGAAAAGCAAATCACTGACCATTTTCACAAATGCTGCTTGATATTGTGATGCTTGAATTGTCTTGTGACTAATACAAAAAGGCCCACAAAAAAAAAAAAAAAAAAAATCTTAAACCCCACAACAAAACACCCAGCAAACCAGAAGAAACAAAAAACACCCCATAAAAAACCCCAAAACAAGCCCAAAGGGGCAAACGAGGGGAACAAGCTGAGAAACAGAGGAGGAAGAAAAGAGGTTCCAAGAGCTTTTTGTTACTGCTTGTTTCAAACCAAGATTTCAGAAATTAGCCTTCCTTCTGATGACTTCCAGAACAACTGAATACTGTTATCCACAAATAACAGAAGTCTGTTTCCTGTTGAGGAAACAGAATTTGAAGTTCCTCAGCCCCATTAAACTGCGCAGCCTTTAATAACAGATAGAACATGTATAGTGACATACTAAAAAAATTACTTACATGCACCTTTGTATTAGTTAGTTTGTATTAGTGCACCTAGCTTTCATAATAAGATCTTTCCTTACTAATGCCATCAGAGGGTTGACTTTTGAGTGGACAATAGCATTTTGTACGAATCACCTTCGGCAGGCAGGAACCTTCAATCCTTATAGCTAGATACGCTTTGGAGCATATAAAACACCCTCACTTTGGAATTTTTTTCATACAGAACATTCAGTACACAAAGCTATTTCAAAAATGTCTGAAAAGAAGTACTGCTTTTTGCCCTCTTTTTAAAAAATGATGAAACATTTATGTTACAATCTTACCTGTGCCTGCTGAACACCACCTATGCATTTCTTCTCTGTTTCCAGGGCTGTGGATTTCAACTCTGAATTGACAAAAAGATAGATTTTAAAATTCTATAAATGAAAAATTTGACTGATCTTTTGAAATACACATTAAGAAATTAATGAACAGTTCTTTACTCATCATAGCCCAGGCATTTACACGTAACAAGAATAAAAGTATTTTTCTTACACCTGCCCAGAAACTACATATGTGTGGCATCTTTCCTATATGTTTAAAGGTGCCACTATTAAACAGGGAAATCTCTTGACCATTTGCAGAAAGAGGGAAGCAGCTGTGAACCAGAGCCTCTGGATTCATAATTCCAGACATGTGGCCTCCTCACAGCTTTCTGACAATCCCAGCTGTTGGGAAGTGAGACACACAAGGAAGAAGTTTCATTGCAAGTGTGAGCTATGTCATAAGGCTTGAAAATTAACAATTCACAGGTTGTTTTTAACTGGATGTGGATAAGCTGCACCTAACAAAAAATAAATCTTTTAGATTTCTCTGAGTGAAATGTTTGTATCTATTTGATCTTTGCTCACAACAGATTTATTCTGTGCTAATTTCCCAGTATTATACGTGCACCCACAACACTTAATGTTTTCTGACATGCAAATTAGCACAGCTACCTGGTTTAGATAAAAGCTCCTAAAATAGGAACAGACTGCTCCTATGTATTGGTCAATATTTACCAATTTGACAGAATTGCCTAGCTTATTTTTACCTCAGAAATGTTATTCTTCTGAAAAGGATTCTAGATATAAGCTGAAGTCAGGGTGAGCTGAGCAGTTAACTTTAAGATTAGCTATACAAAATTTGGCAAATATAATCTATTCCCAGCCAACCAGTCACTTTTTTTATGCAAAATGAAAAAACAAACAACAATAAACCAATCACTATCACAATTAAGAAAAAAGGATTTGGGAAAGGAGAAAAGTGCTGTTTGAGAAATGAAACCTTTCCTTTAAACCAAAGCATTTTTTTTTTAATTTGGGTTTTTTTTTTCTTTTTTGTGTTTTTTTTTTTTTTTTGTTTTGTTTTAAGAGACTTATATTTCAGGTTGTAAACCCACACTGATATTTAGTGGGCTGAGGCTTTCATTTTGCAGAAATTGCATGGTCTTTGAATGTCTTCACAAGTGGTTAAGCAGCCACATGGGAGACAGGATGACTGGGCTCTAGTGCCTGCTTACTTGCCTTTTCTGATATGTTAAGTAGAATAGTGTCATCAGAAAAGCATTAAACAAATTGAATTTCAAATACCCTGTTAAGATTCACAGGCACTGTGCTGACATGTGATAATGGTAGAGTGAAATGCCATAAGAAGAGACAGGAACAGATTTGGGTATTCAAATAGAACATTAGTCCCATACACATAGATCTTACTGGTGATGCTGGCTCATTTTGTCCTAAACTTGAACTGAATCCAGAAATGAAAAATGTTTTGAACATAAGTACTTGATGACTTGAACCCAAATTCTTATTAGGTATTTCCAAATGCCTGTTTTTAAAGAAATAACAGACCTAAAAAAATCCCCTAACAACAATAATCAACCTGACCAAACCCACTGCCCACAACCCCAAAACCTCCCACTCTAATAGCCCTTTTCACACATCCAGCAATGATACAGAGCATACAGCAAGACTATTAAATAAAAACTATACTAAACAGATGATTAACTACTTTGCTAAAACCTTGCAGAATTTTGTTTTGCCTTACTTAGAGCTTGAAGGCCTACTACTGTTCTAATGCCAGTGCATATAATAGAAACAAAGAACCTATAAAGATCCTCTCTCAATCAACACTTTTGTCTAAAATGCATGTTTTTGTTTATGAGCTATTGTTTCTAATGTTAATATATCTCTTTAATCCAAACAGCAAAAATTGTATATAAAACAAAATGCAGCTACCCTGCACATAATTTAAACATTTAAAAAAGTCCCTTACACACTGCAAAGGTGTAAATACACAACAATTTAGTTATTTAGTGACAAGTTTCAAGGAAGGTGTTTTTCATCATGTTTCACATCACTCACCTCCAGGTTCTTGCAAATGGCAAGCATGTAAACAATTAAAGAAAGTTAAATTATTCATCTGCCTGAATTGCATTCAAAAGAATTATAACTCTTCCTTTTCTTCCATGTCCTACACTGAAAAATCACACCAAAATTTCAATAAACACATCTTAAGAACTACTTATATTAAACTTAGTAAAACCTCCAATACACCATTTTATACTTTATTTCTAATTCTGTTTCTTAATATTTTTGCTTTTTTTTGAGAGGGCAATGACTGAGATAAGGAACAGACAAGTCTTGCACACATTACATCCATGTAGTAGGTATGATAGAAAAGCATAGGATGGAAACAAATTGCATATAAAATTAATACATTTAAAAATTATTAGTATTGTCTGCTTGATAGAAATACACTTCTAAGTGTATTTTACATTTCTAAATATATTTTACATTTCTAAATATTTTATGTAATCAACATTCTTCTAGATTTTAGAGAAACTAGACTTTTGTTGACTTACACCAACCTTTGCTGGGCTAAAACCTCGAAATAACTTAATTTGAAATTCACTCTATTGTTTTTGTAGTGTACAGTATGTTCATAAATACTGCGATCATGAATCCATTAGCTGAGTCTCCCAGCTGAGAAACACAACTCTCAGAGGAGATAGCAGTGAATTCTACCACCACATATGACAGCACTTTCATTGAATAAACAGGAGATCATTGGTTAAAAACTGGACTAGCTCAACAGTCCAGCACTGCAGAGTTCCACACTCTGAATTGCATCAGTGAGATGGATGCAGAAATGTTCCCTCAATCTCCAATAGCATTCCTTTGGTAAGAGGCACAACATAAACAGAATAATACAGCAGTGTTGCATTTTTGTTGGCATCACTTGTTTTGCTTGTGAACACTGAAATAAGTGATACCAGTAAAAGTAAAATGTTGCCATGGTAAAAGGTGTCCATGCAAGAAAGACTTTGCTCATGTTCCAGAGGAAGTGGCAGAGAAGTCCCAAAGAGAAGTAAACCTGAAATTAACTCCACCCAAAGCCTACAAGCAATACAAAGAGATCTGTTGAAATAATGATTTAACTCTTCAAATCTGAGCAATGAAAAGGAATGAAAAATTTGAGAATACTCAGTGGCTCTCCATGGAGGGCATGGGGGTGAATGCACTTTACAGTGATGAGAGCTGCTGAATACTAACTAATGGAAAGCAAAGCCTCCAAGAACCTGAGGTATTTATGGATCAGTACTACCAAAAGAAAATAGGCTTGAAGCCCTCTTCTAAACTTCTCTGTCAACTACAAGGGAGGTTTTTTTCTTGTTTGGTTTTTATTTTCAGTGTAAACAAAGTTCTTAAAAAGCATGAAGAAAATGGCAAAAATCCAGTTGGTAGCATAACCTCACAAATTTTAAGGTAAAAAAGACCTCATTTAATTTTTTCAGATACACTTTTCCTACCCCTCTGTCAGCACAGGGCTGCTGAATCTACAAAGGAATGCCTTACACCACTAATAACTTTCAGCATAGCACCAGTTGGCTTCTGAAGTTTTCCATATTTTAAGAAGAAAAAAGAACTCATATCTCATAGCTCTGAAAGTATGCAAACTGAACAAGAATAAAGATCATAGCACCTTGCAAAATCCTTTACTCAGCAGATGCCAGGTACACATCTTGGTTGCCAACAAAAAGAATGCATTTTTGGTGAATATTTTTTATTAGATTCATACTAGCTGACATTATTCCTGACGCTAATCCAAGTTTCTCAAGACCAGGTGTTTGTTAGTAGTTAAGATACCAGGTTCATATTTTGGATTCTAAAACACAGCAGCTTCCCCTATCCTATACATTAATTTTCTCTGTATCCAAGAACTGTACCTTCTGAAACTTTGAGCCTTTGTTCTTCATCTGGAGGTTTGGGTGGAGGCCATGCAGATGGAATTCTCCTTGGAAAGCTTCCTTCAATGTAATCTGTTGAATGTGTGGGTTGGCTAACTGCAGCCCAAGTATAAAGCTGGTCTTGCTGTGATTTAAAAAAAAACAAAACAAAAACCAAACAAAAAAAGGGTGGAAAACTTAATATAGAAAGACAAAGTTAAAATATCTAAGCTTTTGTTTCTAGCACAAATAACCCAATATACCCAATATCAAGAGAGACTAAGTTTTATGCTCTTCAGTCTGATAAAGACTTAAGAAAAATCTGTATTAAAATAGTTATGTTCATTACAAACAGAAAATTAAGCTTTTAGTTTTCCACAACCCAACAACACATTAAGACACAGCTCAGCACTTTTTTGAGTGAAGAACTCTTTGACACTTGTCAGAGTGATAACACATTCTGTGACTGCACTTTGTAACACATGGCCAGTTTTATGGCTTGGAGTGAAACATTTCTCTCCACACCACACATCATCATTTTACACTAAACACACAAGCAAAGAAAATGAACAGAATTATTTCAGCAGAAATTAAACTGATATATGCACTCTTTGAAGCCCTATTTTTATGATTTACATTTTAATATTTTTAGAAAAGAAGGTAAAAAGGTGGATTTTGTCTTGGAGTAAAATGAAAAAACCCCAAACCAACAGCTAAAGGTATTTTCAGTCTGCTAGGCTCAAATCAGATTACACCCTTATCATTCAACAGCTTTGAGTTTGAGTCTATGATTAAAAGTAGGACATACAGTTTCTGATGAAAACTAGGGCAAACTTATGCTTTAAGCTAACAGCAAGATTTTAGATTACCACAATTCAAGTAGTTATTCTTGTGACTCCTAGTCTGCATCAACATGCACACCTTGTGATTAAACATTTAGAATGCTGTAAATTTTACAGAGATCATTCACAGCAATTGCACAAGTAACATCATAAATGATCTGGAAAGATGCAAATACTGTAGCACAAAACTAAAAAAAAAAAAACAAATCACAGGATGACAATACAGTCATATCACAGTAATAAATTTTACAAAGATGATGTTCATTAGACTTCATTCATTCTATTGCCTGAATAAAAACTGGTAAATATTTCATTTTTGGATTAAAACTTTTTTTCTTTTTAATTTTTCAGATAATAAACTTTGAAGAGATATGCAGGAGGAAGAAGAAAATTCTACTTGTTTTTGTGATAATCACTATTCTACGTGGCAAAGTTTCTACTTGCCTAAAAATAAATTGTTGTAAGAGTGAAAATGTTATTTTGGGAGCAACTTGGAACAGAAAAATGCTGGTAATAAAGTAAAAAGCTTTGTTTTAAAGAGGGTGCTTCAGTCAGGGTCAAAGGAAACTCATTAGACCTTCCCAGCATGAAAAACATGGCAAAAATCCAGACATGTACATTGACTTTAGATAAAGGTAAAAATAAATGGATAAAAAGCTTAATAAAAAAAATAACATCAGGTTCTTTACATAGCCCTGAACTCCATGTTCCTCAAAAAGCATGTCCATTAGAATAGAATGCTACTCTATTTGAACATCTGAAAAGGCTCTATTAATTCAGTCCTTTGAGTCACTTCTTTGTCTATTTCCAGCTTTTTAGAGGATATGTGTTTCTGAGTTTCTGCCCAATTTCCAATACTGTTTGAGTAAAAGGGAGAAGGAGTCCTACCTGTACATGTTGTCTGAAGAAAAAGTGCTGGATGTCTCTATTTGTCATGTTTCTGCATCATTTAAATCTCAAAAACAGAGGAAATTAAGACTTGAAAAAGTCATTGGGGCATACCAGAACAATTTTTTTTTCTAGCCCACTCTACCTACCACCTTTTACAGTCCAGGGAACACAGGGAAGAACATGCTCTGCACAGGGTTAACTGGCTAAGCACAGATGACTTTCAATAGAGTTACATGTAGGGTTACAGGGCAGTAAAACAAAAAACAACCAACTGCAGATAATGTTGACATAGCATAAATGAGGAAGACAAAGAGTTAAACTGTTCCTAGACATGACATTTCACCAGTTCTTGAAAGATATAATACAATAATTTAGCAACAGATTCTTGAAATAAGATTAGTCTACGTGAATCAAGATATATTTAAAAAAAAAAACCCCACCCTCAGAATTATTGTACAGATGGTATACATTATGAAGGTAAGAAAATATGAAGTACCTATGTTCTTGCTGATACAATTCACAGCATATAAAATATGAGCAGCTATAAATTAAAACATCACATGACTTGATAAAAAACTCTTAACCCAGCATGGGAGCTTTGTTTCTGAGTGTGAAAGACAGTAACTCTTGTTTGTATTGCATTTGGGGAGGATTTAGTTATTTTCTATTCAATACAGAGAAGGACAATAGAATAGACTCCTCATGAAATGGAAATTTACGGATATAAATGTAAATTTAAAAAAATGTCTCTAAGGGACTTGCACTACAATGAAAGCATATCCACTTTCAACATATAAACAAGGTATTTAACAACAACTATCTTCAGATTAGTTGCAAGCTTATAAGTATAATTTAAAATATGAAAAAATCTCATAACACAAAGGTAGTCTGAAGCTCTGGATGGAAAGTTGATAGTCCATAAATTACACTTTAAAAGAGAAAAGGTTAACTCTGTCTCTACTTTCATGCCCTTCAAAAGACACAAATCATTTGAATGTCCTAATTCCTACGCACTGAATCTATGGTCCAAAACCTAATCCTCTTTATGTTTTGTCTTTAACTCCTTCTCAGTTAATACACTAACCCATCTCAATTCTCCTTTTACAAATCTGATAATGCCATAAATGTACATGATTATTAGAACGGTTTGGAGAAAGATATGCAGCCAATTTTGTGATGCTGAAGTCCTATTCAAGCAAAAAAACCAAAATAATCCAAATAAAAAAAATCCAGATTTGTTTTTAGTATTAATAATTACAAAGAAATCATCCACGAACCTAGATTTCCACATTCAAATTTTTGTCCTTTAATCTTTTCATTTCAGAGGCAATTTTTACTAAATATCATTGTACTTACAGCAAGTGAATATGCTTACCGTGATCAAGTTTTGGATACATCTGGAATTTCCCCTTCATCTTGCTCAAACACTATGATTTAGTCTTTAAAACATCTCCTTTGAGGGAAAAAAATTGCATGCATATCCTTGTAATGAACCCAGCCTTATTTATTCAGACTCATATCTGGGCAGATACTGGAAGCTTCAAGCTGAGCCCAGTGCACTAAACATGATGCCAAGAAGAGTTCTCGTTTCCACACGTCCTTACACAGCACTTTCCACTGGTTCTTAAAAGTGCAGAGCATCTGCACATGGGCGAGGCAAACTGCCTGCAGGATCTGATGGTACCTAATCAATATACATTTTACCATTTATAGATGCTAGCATTTAGAATCACAGAGTCAGGTCTGTAGTTTAACTCACTCTCTTCCCAGACAGCTCTCAGTATGCACAGGGAATGGCTTTTTGTTACAACTTTTCATTCTCTGCTATCACAGTGTTACACTTCAACTACATAATAAATTAAATATTAAATATTCGCCTCACTGCTTGAGCTGGGTATTTTTTCCAGCTCATCTTTAAAGATGGAAATGAATGTTGGAAGCTACTCAAAGAAAGGCCTCTAGTAAATGCTGTGTGGCTGGTGAACCCAAAACTAGAGCCATGAGTGGGACCAGCAGCAAACATCAGATGTCAGTCTGGTGGGCCTAGAACTCTCAAAAAAGGGGGTCACACGTTTTTCACACAGAGAGACCAGTTTTGTTCCCTGGGTCACACACTGAATTACAGGTTAGTATATCCCTCGCTGTAGGAATATAATAGGAACCCTCAAATGTATTCTGCATTGCTCCTGGAGACAGACAGGCAGCACAACCTCCTGCTCAATGTCGTTTCAGTTTTTAATCAGCTGTTTATCTGCTTCCAGTTCAAAGAACAAAAACTAGCCATTGTGAGAAAGGCTTAAAAGCAGTATGGGTGATGGAGTTGAAATAGCAATAGATGTTTACACATTTGGCCCAAATGGCTGCAAAAGCATGAATTAGCAATGTGAGGATCAAAGGGGAAAAACCTGACCAGATTTATTTAGACAATTCTCAAGAAAAAAAATCAAAACACAGTCAGGTGGGAAGGTGAGGCAGTACAGCAGCAGAGTGCTCTGGTAGTGGGAAGCAGTAGAGGGAGGAAGCCTTTTAGCAGTACCTCTAAACTTTCTTACATGAGGGTACATTGACACTAACTTGCCTGATGGTTCCTGTGCCGAGCTGTGATGCAATAGGGCTCTTTTTTGCATCACTTCTTTTTTTTAAATAGTAAACTTGAAATTCTTTTCCCTAAAACCATAAAGATTTGATGTTATCCTGAATAGGAAAAACAGAAGTGTTGGTGTTTTCTCAGGCAAGTATAAACAGGCCAGGAGTAAACACAGAGCAGTACTTATGAGAAGGTTCCTACTCATCAAATCATTCAGAATGACATTCTTTCAGTATGAAGAAGCTGAAGAACAGGAGAGGAAAAAGTGTAACTTTTAAGTTATTAACTTCTCATTTAAGATGGAACAAGATAAGGTGTAATTCCTCTATGAGTTTATGTTACTAGGGACAAGAAGGGACCAGACTCCATGTCTCAGAGGTGTTTTCCAGGCTAAGAGCTCCAAAGAGCTTGTCCACATTTGTATACAATTTCTTGGCATTTAGTCTCTTTCAAGTGTGCAGAAGGAATAATTTTTTTAATGCAAGAGGTTTAATCATTCTAGCATACTAAGTATACAGCCTCTAAAATAAAAGAAAGTCAACTGTATGTTCTGGACTGAATATAAAGAGTTAATTGTAGAAGCAAGGTTTTAGTCTGAGAAACTAGAGCCAGACTACCTCAAAATGCTCTTATCAGCAGGAGACTGCTTTATTTTAAGCAGCTTTTAAAATAAAGAAATCAATACTTTTAAGAATGGGAAAAGTGGTTTACTTTTTGAGGACAGGTTCAGTAACAAAGCTCTATCTTGCCACTGACAGAACCAGAGCAGTGATTAAACACAGCCCTTTACTTGTGCTACCATTGGGTGCACTAGTGAGCACAGATGCTTTCCAAGGCTGGAAAACAGCAAGTCATTCATAATATTGTAATGTATAGCTGAAGCAGCACTATCCTCATTAATTAAATTTCTTACATTAGAATTTTACTTGAGTCAAAGGATTTTTTTCTTTTCAGGGAACCAATGTGCCTCAACAATGAATTTAAAAACACTTTATGTATCAAAAATCATGAAACATTTATTTCCCATGAAATGACTTCAGCCTCCTCAACCAAAGAGAAAAAACATGTTTGATCCCATCAATCTATATCCCATGAGAGGCAAAGAGAGCCAATAGCCCTGCAGTTAGAGCTCTCACAAGGAAAGGAAACCAAATTTCAGATTTCCACATCTATTCTCATTCTGTTCCACTGTTGTTACCTTGGTCTTCCTGTTCCCCAGTAACTTCCACATTTAATGGACCTGAATAGGTTCAACAGGTGAGCTTACAGTAAAGTTTCCTTGGAAGAAGGAACAGTGGCTAGCCTTCAAGAAAACAGGTCAAGACCTAGCCTCTCTCACATCCAACTAGAACACCCACTTGGAAGGCCACCAGATTATCAGCTACTACTGACATGACCTGAGGATTGTCCTCTTGTTGACTCATCAGAAAATGTGAGCTGAGACAAGAAGTTTCTTCCTCAGGAATTGTTTTCATTTACATTGACACACACTGGATTCTGAAAAATCTGAATTACCCAAATCAAACTGCTTCCTTAGAAAACCCTTTTCATCTCTATGCTATTTGACAATGTAATTTTTACTATGGTAAAAAGGTCTCTTTGAAAGAGATGCAATGTATCCAAATTCAACTCTCAATTTATTTGCAATTCCAAGTGAGAAAAGACATCTTTTTATGACTGATCTTCTGAAGAAAGAGAACTAACCTACAGAAAGTAATAAAATACAAATATCTCTTGAGGTGACAGGCTGAGCACCACCTTCACCATATGCTCAATGATACTAAAAAATTTTAACAGGCAGTGTAAGCTTAATATTCATTATATGGCTCTTGAAGCAGCTCTTCAGAACAACAAGCAAGCAAGCAATGTTCACTGCAAAAAGAAACCTGAAAAACTAGCAACATCCTACATAAGACATCCACGTTGAAAGTGCATACAGTAGCATCACCACCAGGAAGCAGAAAGGAGAGACAGAAAGAAAATAAAGAAAAGGAGCAAAAGGAGTAGAAGACTGCTGGGCTTGGGCTGACAATTGTAAAATAGATTAAAACTTTTAAGAAATGGAAGCAAGGAAGTAGCATAAGAGCAATACTTCAGCCCAAAGATTAACCAACCATTTGCATTTTGCTACACTCAAGAACATTCAGAATTGATCACCACAAAAGACAAAATATCACAAAATGTCACCAGGCAATGCAAGAGGAGACACAGGGACTTTGGTTTAGCAAAAATGAACTGCTATGGTAACCTACACTACAAACAAAGATTAAGAAGCAGATTAACCATCTGTTTTCTCTGGTCTGGTCCACAATTTTCACTTGTTCATTTTTAAAGTCTTATTGACTACTGACTCCAACATACTACTCTAATAAAATTGAGTACTCCAATGTACAGCTCTGATAAATACTGCTCTGAGGTGACATTCAATCTTACATACAGATGCCCAAGCATTGAAAGTATGCTTGAAAAAATGCTGCATGCATTGTTGCCAGCTATGTGCTGCAGTTTAGAATTGAAGTGCTCCTAGTTGATGTCAGTACTTGGGAAAGTTCTTTGGAAACTGATCACTTGTGTTTGGGCTCTCTGTCTTCTGAGAAAGAAGTCTATCTGCAATCTGTTTATCTACTAATTTTCAGACTGATATCAGCAGTGCAAATATGTTAAAATTAAGTCAAGCCTTCATGTCACTAATTTCTCTTCTTTCCGACTTGCTAAGTCCTACCATCTGCTACTACTCAGCAGAAAGAAAGCAGCATCTTTATTTCCTTAGAAAGCATTTGCATCACCGCAGGTGGCCAGGAGATAATAGGAAAACAGCCATTTTTGCAGTATTTTTCATTCATGCTGTCTCTCTGCTTCCTTGGGGAAGCATTATTTCAGAAACAGATGACAGCCTAGTCAGGCATCATAACTGCAAATGGCACAAGGGGCAGAGCCTATCCCAAACTGTCAAACATGACTCTGTATAGAATCATAGCATAACACAGCTAAAAAAGTTACCATCCAGAAGACTTTATTTAGCCCTTTCATTATAGGATGTGCTGAACCTGTTGATAAATCTAGAAGGCACTAACAGCTGTACTCAACACAGTAAGAGCAATAAATAGAAGAACTGAAAAGAGATGTAGAGATCTAGCCAAGTCAGGATAAAACCACAAACAAAGATGAAAGAAGATTATATTTTTTTTTAGTGCCACTTGAAAAGTGGTCATTAATGGGCACTTCAGTGTGAGATAGAGATTAAATTCCTCACACAAGGAGAGCAGTATGGATACTAAAGTATGCTTGGTTTTCTTCTCAAAAGCACTTACAAAATTATAAAAGAAAGCCCCTATCACAAAATAACTTTTCATTCAGAATTTAAGTGTTTTAAGCCTAATGCTCAGAAACAACACAAAGTTACTTGAAAAGCTTATCAGAAAAAAAGTAGGAACTTGCTATGAAAGAAAAAACTGACTGTAGCTTGAGACTATACAACATGAAATGGAAAATCTGAAATGAGAAGTCATAATTAGAGACTACACATCTAAAATGCGTGCTAATTGCAACTACTGGATAGAATGCAAACACCAACTACTGTCACTATTTCTTTGCACTGAGATGTTAAAGAAAGTTGCCTCACATTGATAGGAAAATGCCAGCTTCTTCCTTGTTATGAGCAGTTTAATTCTAATGCAAATATTTATAACTTATACACATTACTGATGGTCTCTGAAGATAGCTATCTTATACCCTAGGTGATTATTAAGAGGGGAACTAAGCAGATGAGATCTCTCCTTATTAAAAACTGTGAACCTCCAACAGCTGAAGGAAAAACTCGCCTGTTGTTGCATTCTTGCCAAAGATGCACCCTTTAGACATGCCAGTTTTGTGATTGTTTTACTCTAATAGGATAATATAATGAGGTAAGATGCTAAAAAGCTTAAGACTACAGCTGTAGTACATGTAGGAAGGTAGGTAGCTCTCACAGTTAACAAGTGACAAGACAAGAAGAAAAGGCCTCCAGCTGCACCAGGGGAGATTTAGACTGGGTATTAGGTAAGATTTCTCCACTGAAAGGGTAGTCAGGCATTGAACAGGCTGACCAGGGAAGTGGTGGAATCACCATACCTGGAAGCGTTCAAAAGGAATGTGGATGTGGCACTTGGGAATATGCTTTAGTAGTGAACACCATGGTGCTGGGTTAAAGGCTGGACTTTGTGATCTTGGAGGTCTTTGCCAACCTTAACAATTCCATGATTCTGTGGTTTGTGAATAGAAGACTTTTCACAAGGCATTAATGTCTGGCATATCATCCACTCAGAAGATATTTTGTTTTCATTTGAATCTTTAGAAACCCTCTTGAATAACTCCCAACTGCTAAAAAGGGAAAAGTTTAAAAGGCAATAACTCTTCAAAAGGCACACAATTTTTTCAGAGAACATGCTTTCTGTAGGCTTTTTCTAATCTATCTTTCTATAAGTTTCCCATTTTCTTGCTTGACTTTATTCATTTTTTAATTAAAACCCCCATTTTTCTTTTATAAAATACTAGCAGAAGCATAACAGATTAAAGATAGCCTGATTAGTATGTTGCCATGACGTACATAAAGCAATAATTAGCAGCCTCCTGAGCAAATGGGCAATGCATGTCTAGACACAGTACCTGCCACTGAACATTTACTTACATGTTAAGACACTCTTTACATTAAAAGAGTAGGTAGGAAGAGCTATAACAAAAGCTTCCACTTCTCAACAGCAAAATCTTAAAAATCTTAAAAACACCAACTCTTTTTTATTTAAAGCTTTGTTCAATTTGTATTTTTGGGACTAAATTTTTAATCTGGGCTACTGCCATTAACCGTTTTAAAAGAAATAATTGATAAAATAGGCCAAAACTGAACATGAAACTTTTCTCATAAGTTCTTAAAACAGTTCTAAAATTTCTGTTCTTTGGGCTAATTGGACAAGAAGTTCAGACATACTTCATGAACATGTCATCTCCAATCATCATTAAATTCTATCCAAAGACCTGAGTAATATATAAGCCTTTGGAAAATACATAAATATGGTGACAGCTGCCATCTCTCTGAAGATTATGTGCCCTCATTCAGCATTTGTTGATCCTTCACATTTGCCATATATGAAAAAAAGAGTAAGCATCACATCCACATAGTGTCCACCAGAGACACAAGTGCCAAGAATTTAAATTAAACTGAATTCTAGAAACTATTATAAAACTAGCCCAAGAAACTAAGAGCTGTGAAAGTTGTCTTTACTTTTAATACACTGCTTAATTGCAGTCAGATAGAGGAGAAAAGAAAGAAATAGGATCCAAAAAGAAATAAAAAAGAGGGCATGTACTATTCTTTAGTGCCCTACACTGAAGCCTGGAATAACTTGGGAGAAAAAAAGCAAACCAGATCTCTTGCATTACTGAGAACACAGACACAATATTTGAATAAACATTTCTAAGACAGGGAGAAGTAGAGGTGACCAGCTGCATGATTAATAAAGAAAATGAGAATATAATCAAAATGTGCAATTGCAAACATTTCAAGAGATTTTAGCACTAGCCATGTTAAATTAAATTCACTAGAGGCCAGCCAGAAAAGGGGATCAGAGTGAGAGAATAGGACTTTAAAATAATCTGTTTATATTCATCTTGAGCCATGAGCAATAGATCATAGAGTGAACAAAACTTACTCTATTGTTTTCATAAACTGTAACCTAACATCTTCAAAAAATAAAGTCTGTGGGACCACACTTAAGCAAGAATGGAATCATGGATTTTATTCAATTAAAAAAAAATAATACCTTTAAGTTCAGAAAGGGATAAGTCAAAAGAAGAAAAGGATTCAAGGATGGGTTTCAGTGGAAAAAGTGTTGGAAATTCTGCAAAAAAATTATATATTCTGAAAGAGTGACCTAAAAGACTTTACAAGCACCAGACTAAGCTGAAAATCAAAATGGCCAAAGAAGTAACATTAAGGAGCAGGGAAGCACCATAGCTTCATGGAGGGTGGAAGGCCAAGGTGGCAGGGACCAGGACAGGGCTACAGGATCTCTTCTGAGGGCAGTTTGAGCTAAGGTAAACGGATATCAGCCAATCTGGGGGCAATCCAAAATTGAACTCTGAGTTTGATGAACTCGGAGATGAACAAAGAATATGGGTCTATCTCTGCTCCCAATTTTGGAGTAAGGTCAAAAAAAGATGTACCTCTTAATTCTAGATGGGTGAAATTTAGCTATTAAGGCTAGTCCTTAACTAAGCTGTAATTCCTATGTCTTTGAAATAAACTGTCAGATCAACATTGAAGTTTAGCTCTAATAAGTTTTTAAAAATACAAAAAAACCCCAAGAATAATATGAATAGGGAAAAAAAGCCTCAAAGTATACACATGGAGAGAGATTCAAGAGAGGATATGACTCGCCTACCTTACATGTCCTTTTTAAGGTAATATTCAGCATCATAATTTTTTTCAAGCTAATTTTTAATTGTATAATTCCCTTACATAAAAATTAGCATTTATATTCCGTAAAATAGAAGCAAGGAGAAGCACAATTTTCAAGTTTTCAGCCATTTAAATTTATACTTCAAATTGTAAATATTTTTATTTCGGATAACATGTAATGAATAAACTGCTAAGTGTTCCTGTACTGAGGTCACCAAGGCTGGAGTAGAAACATATTTCAAAACTCAGCATCAGCAAGTCTCAGCTCTGCACCATGTGCAATTCAATTACAGAGATCTGGTGTTCTAGACAGCTGTATGCTCCTCTGAAGTACCATGAACTATTGGTTACATAACAGTGCTGCACACCACTTCTAACACTGTTTTACCAGGAGTGTGATCTATTTAGGGGATTTACACAGAAAAATTTTCACGGAAGCTGTGACTTTTGTGGCTTACTGATAGACCAAGGCAAATTAAGATCACTGCTAATCCAGCAACATCTTAAATTCCCAGCCTTGACAGATGGTTGACATGGCACCACTAGGCTACTACTATGTCCCTTCTTAATGGACATGTTAAACAAAAGATAACTAAAATATCTGTTACTCAAAGCATGGTATATCACTTTAAAAAAGAGCTTTTTCTGCTTCTTTACAAACTTTGAGTTTGATAAAAAACTCTATTTGGAATGCAAGTGAAACTTTTAAAAAATGTGGTTTTCAATAACCTAAAGGAGATTGCTGAATATATGGTAACAGCAGGAGAGTGGAAAACAGTACTAAGATTCTTTTAAACAACCTGGAAAATAAGAAACTTGTCTTTCCATTAACTATTATGAGTATGTTTAACCACAGGCACTTTAAAATTCTGTGTGATTTTAAATTGCCTGGGTAACCTCAGTTTAACAATTAAACCACATTTTTTCAATTAATTTCAAAAACCAGTTAAAAAAAAATGTTTCAAATGTTGCATCCTAAAACAAACAAACAAAAAAAAAACCCCAAAAAACAAAACAAAACAAAGCAACCAAAACAACAACAAAAAACCAAACAGTAAAGCCAAAACATTAATATATAATATTGTTAGAGTGACCTTGGGATGACTTTATAGATAACTGGGTTATTTAGGAAAGCTTGTATAAGAATTCATTGCAAAAAAATTATTCTCAGTTTTCCCTTTACCCGTTGTGTTAAACTATTCTTCAGGAAAGATGAGAAAGATTTAAAGAGTTAAGAAATAATCATGTTCTCTCATATCTATGACAATCCTTTTTTGAGTGTTTGTAACCAAACTTCAGCTTAATGTGTATAGAATAGGGATGATCATAACTATACCAGCAAGACATTAAGTAGATTAGTTAATTTTGTATACTCTTTTGAAGCTTATTAGTGAAGAGAAAAATCCCAAATTATGTTTAGCCACATAAACAAGTACAAAGTGTCATAGGTTACAACAAGAAGACATCTTAATGTTGAATTTATTATCCAAGAGAAAGGTAAAGCATGTAAAGTTATGTCAATACCCAGGTTTGTAATAGTAGGCAAACACCTGGCCAGATAGCCCACAGGTACAGATAACATTATAGCTGGAATGCCAGAATATTTGCACATTTGCATTGACCTCTGCACTATTTTGTATCAAAAGCATTTTCAGAAAAAGAAAACAAAAAAACAAACAACCTAGCATAGATGTCTAGTTTGTGTTCTGTAAAATTTTGTGACATGCCATTTTCTGTTTTTCCTTTAATTTATATTTTTTAGTGAACTGATGGAAATCTTGGTAGCTACAAAGTGCTTTGATTCAAGGAAGACAACAACAAAAACTGCAAATGAAGAACAGACTAAGACTAGGGTATGACTTAAAAAGTTAAGAAATCAAGTTATATAGGAGAACATGCTTATGTGGATACAAAGGTGAACATACCTGAGCACAGAAAAAGAGCTGGTCACTCTCTAAGGGCAATTTCCATTAAAATGACAAACTGAATTCTTTCAGGAGGGATAAACTATTATAAAATCGTGTCCTGCTTCACAAAAGAGACAAAAGACAAGTTTCCAGTACTCACATCAAATGTGGGTGTGCTTTGCTTGGCACTCTGGTTGCATGGCTCTCTGAAGCAGTCAGTGAATGGCAGCAAAAGACCCATGGCAATAATGCGGGAACACAGCTTTTCTGCTTCTTCTTGTGGTGCATTTTCCTGCTGGCTGAAGAGCTTTTCCAGCAGAGTTCGTCCTGCCAAAGTGATGAGAGATCAATAAGAAATGGTAGCTACATGCAGGACACAAATATTTAGGCATTACAATGTGTATTGAAAATATAAATTGTCAGAAGTAAAGAATATTAAATTAAAAAATTCTTGAGAAATGTATCTGATAGTAAGTCATTAATACAAAATATTTCTACATAATGATTGCAAGTGATCTGGAGCCTGATTAATTAGGATATTCAAGAAAATATGTGTATATATTATATGTGCCAGCTGCACTGTGAAGTAGGAACAAAAACCATGAGTTGTTATTGTAGCATTTCCTCTACAATTGTTCTGAAGGGAAAAATCAAGATACTACTAGCAAGATAAACAAATTCTTCCAAAGATGTCACAAACGAGTTAGTACAAAGTTTAGCCCCTCAGCTCCTGGAATGAGCCCTTGTTCTTTGAATCATAAAATTATTACAGTCTTTAAGAATTTTTACTGTGCTTCTTTGGAGAAAGTCTCAATAAAAGAAGAGTAAAAAAAGCCTCATAACTATTCTGTACAAAATTGTATTGTACACAGCTCCAGAGTGGTGGAGTGCTCCAAAATAAAATGCAGTGATACAAGCAGCAATTCAGAGAAGTAAAGCTTTTAAAGATCAGGAAAATATTTTTTCCTCTTATAGGGCCAGATTTCATGATCAAAGAGTTTTCTTTTGTTATCCAACCAGAACATGAAAGGAAAGCATATACTATAAAATATATTAGAGGAGAAAATGTTAGTGGTTTGAAATATGACAATGATTTGTGAGTTTAGTCAGAAATAGACTATAAAAATTAGTTACATAGGCAGATTGCAGTAAAACCTACATTGTAAGAATATTAAGTTGCTTAAGCTCTTAAATGTCAGATGTAAAAAGATGCCAAAGTTCAGTCACATGATTTTGATAAAGAGATTAAATAGATCTACTAAAAGAGGAAGACAAATGGAATAATAAATTTAATTTCATGTTTGAGTATAAACTAGCTGGGAATGCAGTATATACCTAAAAAACTTTCTATAGCCTGTTTTTTCTACCCAAAGCCAAAGATATTTAGAAAAAACCAAACAAAACCCAAAACTGTTAAGAAAGCATTTTAGTGTAATTTAGCATAATAACAATAATGTTAATAATTCTAATTCTATGGGTTTTTACATGCAAGATTTCTAATTGAACATTGAATTTTTTCAAAATGTAAATTTTCCCAGGCTGTCTGAACATACTAAAAAGATTTTTCTTTTAAACATCTGGAAGCAATTTTAAAAGGATACTGTAAGTGACATTTGGCAAGATGTTTCTGTATTATTTTAACTCCATGTGGCAATACACCCTAAAATAAATAATGCATTAAAGTGTTGGAAGTTGTTTCTAAGATTTTCTTCTCCACATCTAAACATCTGATAATTATCTGATTATTAGTCCAAGTTTGCTAGCCCTTTATTAGACAAAATCCAATACATTCAAGGGAATAAAATACGAGATAAGCTTTGAGATAAACTTTTACAAGACATAAATTTTGTAATGTTAGCCAGTAAGTTTGCCTCTGCTCATTGGTTACACCACCTAAAATGCAATGCCAACAAAACTGCTTTTTCAACATACCCCTTATCACAGTTCAGCTATTAATCCTTCAAAATGATTTATTATTTCAAGGCAGTCCTTCTTGCTGACCACAGGGATCACTTTGCTCACACCCAAACAGAAAGAATTATGCAATAAAATGACACATTTCTGCATGCTATATTATATATTGAAATGTTATCTTTGACTACTAAATGTCAGACTTGATAGATTTTTCTCCCCCAGGACACTGCACCATTTGAACAATCTTGTCATGTTTAGAGAATCTTCTTCTGTTTAGAACCAGAATAACCCCTTCCTTTTCCTTTGGCCTAATTAGTAGGAACAATATCTGTAAATTACTAAATAGGAAATGATGCTTTTTTCCCTTTTAATCCACCCATTAATTTGCTAATTTTTATAGCAACTAACTGTCTTGCTCAAGTTCAAAGACATTTTTCAGAATTTCAGTTGCTATTCAGCTGGAGTTTAATTTTTATAATAGTTTTTGACTATGTTCTAAAATTAATTTAATATTCAAACAGTATAAAATGTGTAAAAAGTCATTAATGAATTTAATTAATGAATTTTATTAAAGTAAGAGAAAATATATAATTTTTTTCCATCTGAGCATGAAGCAAATAGTATAGCAAAAATTATTTAATTATTAGCAAGTACTTTACAACCTAGAAGAATCAACAATTGTATTTAAACTGATTTCAGGCTAAATTTCGGTCAACTACAATATTTTGGACTACAATTTTACCTTGTTAGTTTTTAAATAAAAGGCACCTGCAACAGCTTTTGGTCTCAGACACCTTAATCACCTCATATTCATAATTTACATAAGATAATACCTTCAGGAAATTAAGATGTTTGCAAATCTGGAATTAAATGATTAACAATTTGGTAATTACTAGATAAGCAGCTGATTTCTGCTAAAGGTTTAACTGCAATGACAAAGAATTTCTCATGACAGCCTTTACCTGCCATGAAAACAATAAAAACTAAATCCAAGGTCTCTGAGATCTCTTTTTTTCCCCTAAGAGGTTACCACAATTCATGTTTAAAACACTTTTTCCTAGAAATCCTAGATTATGAAGTTACTGAACCTTGTTCTTACCTTTCCCCTAATTATTTTGGCAAGGGATGGGAAGAATACTAAATTTTGAATTAGACAAGAACTTCAGCTTTAGATCAAATCAGTATTTTGAGAATCCTGATAAAAATCTTCAGCAAGTAAGATGACTATAAATTCAGAAGATATTTTTAGGAGGTTAGAATGACTTATTAAATCCTAGTAAGGGATAAAAAGACTTTTATTTTTTTCTTCTCTTTCAAGGGATTACACAATTAATCAACTAGAAGAATGAGAATGTGGGATTAAGTTTGGAAGTATCAGGTATTTGGCCTTCTGTGGCTATTTTGTTATAATTTTTCTACAGTGACTCAGCCAGAATCTTCTGGCTGGGCTTCCAAGTTCCTTGCTCTCCACCTCTGTAAGATCTGCCTCTTTCTCCCATTCCTATGAAGATGAAGCACTGTGGATCTTGTCTCCTCCACTATGACACAACAGGTGCATCCAATCCCTATGATCAATAATTGAACCACTGTTCATGAAAGTCATCTCTGCAGAATATGCAATTTGAATGAATTTTCACCTTTTACTGAATGAAAATTCACATGTTCCAGTATGGTTTCCATTCATATTGCCTCCCTGTATGAAAAATGTGGGTAAAACAGTGTTCAGTATTGTCCACAGAGAAACACAAGATAATCCTGAATAAATGAATTCACCTATAAATGATAGATGTGCTCAGAAGACAAGCTTTTCAAAGAGCTACAAGGTGAGCAAGAAAATCCTTAAAAAGCAACAATATCATAGAAATGGTGTTAGCTTTGAATTTGGTTAATTATTGAGAGGAGGAAGAGACATGAATGGAAGTGGGAATTGGAAGAAAACTAGAGTGGTCACAGTTGTACCAAAACACACACACGCTCTAAGGCACTGCTCCACAGCAGAGATTCCAATAATGCTTCCCTGAGGATCCTGCTGTTATAATCTCACATTTATCTTTAAAGATGTGTCTTCCATCCTCCTCACACTGGATTTGCAAAAGCCCAGGAGCACAGCTGTCAGTGAGCACCAGTTGAGACTAAGGATCAAAATGAATCTACTCCAGAAGCTCCCCCTTCTGCAAGTCTCAGTGATTCTCTCCAAGAAAAACCAGAGCACTAACACCACACCTGAACCATTAACAGAGCAGTTGCATCAGTCCATCTTAACCTAGACACACTGGAGACAGACTTTCCATTTTTATTCTTCCTAAAGCAGAGTGAATGGCTTCAGTATAACATCAGCTCTGAACGCTCTATTCAGTCACCTCAAGAGTTAACTTGATTTGTGCACACATTGCTCACATCTTCAAAAGCTGGAATCTGCTTACTTCCTCTTCCCCACTTTACTCTTTTTTTCATCCATTTTAGTAAGATCAGAAATGCTCACACAGCAAAGGGATTTCATAAGCTTTGAAGCCAAATTTACCATAGGCCTTACTCTATTTCTGGGAGACAAGACAGGAAATAAAGGAAAAGGAAGAAGACATCAACAAAATGGTGAATTTTCATTTACAATATTTTCTTTTAGTCTTGCAGAATGTGAAAAGACAATTGTAGTCTTCTTACAGTTTCTCATTTAAAAAGGATTTAAATTACATAGTTTAATAAACAAAAATTAACAACAACAACAACAAAAAAACAAACACCCTAACTAAAAACCAGAGACAAAATAGGAGGAAAAAGAAAAAAAAATTTTGAGTAATTCAAAAGTTAGGAAATGCTGTACTTCAGCAATCTGCTGAAGCTTAATGAATAATTTTTCAGGGCAAATCAATCACACTCCATTTTCACCTTTTTGCTGTTCAACATACTTTACCAGGGACTCAAATATATCAAGCATACTAATATTTACATACAAAATTATTACCTCAAGGATAAAAAAGTATTCAAGTTATTTAATGTTTTCCTTTAATTTCAAAATCTTTTCAAATTTCTAGTTTTTCAGCTAACCTGTACCACTCAGCCTAAATATAAAGTGCAGCATGTGACTGCTGAGAAAGAGGAGATTTTTCAAGATGCACATGTAACCTGGGGAATGAAACAGAAATTGGTATTCTAGCCCACTTTTCTTCAAATAATAAGCCCAAGTACTGTGTAAGTGCATATTAAATATGCATTTGCAGTATAAAAGAAGCAATTTAATTTTGTCTGTTATTTGCCTGAAGACTGACCTGGGAGATTATACCAAATATTCCAGGATTAGAAGCTTCATTTATTGTTCTTTTCACTGTAGAGTTTCTAATCCTCTTCTGATTGGTAAACTGTTCTAGATTTTTCATCCTGTGAGGTTGCTTTAGTGGTTTTGGTTTTTTTTGGTTTTTTTTCAAATTTTTTTAGGGGATTGAATTTTTATTGACAGATACTTTCCTAAAATCATGTGACAGATTTCCTGGTTACATAAAACATGGAAAACCTAGTAAGCAACAGGTCTCCACATAATATAGTTTCATAACAAATAGGAAAAAAAAAGCAGCCTGCTTTGAATAAGCACAAAATATAACATGATTTAAGTCTATAATTTCCAGCCAACATAAACCTTAAATATAGCAAAATTGGTCTAGGTTTAGGGCACACATTGCTATAATACTGTCAAATATATTTCCTTTTCTTCTAATTATCAGCTGATCTCTGCCTACACTGGTTGTATAAAAGCCTATGTTTCTAAGGGAGGAAAAAACCCTCAGAGATGTTATATAATTATATCTTTATGTATTTATACTGTATAATATCATATCATATAATATATAAAATATTATTTTTTCATATTTATATCCTTTATTTTAGTTTTTAGAACATCAATAAAGTTAGGGATGTGTGAAAATACCAAAGAAGATTATCCTTTCTTCTCTGATGCTCTGCCTCCAGATTTCCTGGCTGTGTTTACATGGTATAAACTAAACCCACACATCATCTTAAATTCAAAAGTCAAAGCAGAAAGTCTGTCTAAGCCTGAGAATTAAGAAAAAGACAGATATCAACACTATCTCCCTCATTCCCACAGTTTTCTCTGTCTGCCTACACACAGCTCAATGTAATTTCAAAGTCAGAAATATCTATTTATTACAGTGAATAGTGTATTGAATGAATACATTCACAAACTATTCAAACTGGAATAAAATTATCAGTTATTAATTTTACATTTTTCAGTCCTGTACTTGACTGTCACAGTAAACACTATGCTTTATTTTTGCCAAGCTGATGAATTTCTTGGCATCTCAATCTCACTCCTTTTACTAGGTCCTATCTCTCACAGCAGATTTGTTCAGTGTTAAAAATTTTCCATGTAACTCTTCACTAGCTCCAAGAAAACAGGATCAGAGTACATCAACCCCTGCGCAACTTAGGAATTTTTTCTTTTATTTTAGCCTTACAATTATCACTAAAAGTTTAGACAGATTCTGGGTTGTGCAAGACAGCCTTATTAAGCATACAACAGATTTCAACTCAGCCAAGAACAAGCAACGCATTACACAGAAAAAGAAAGAGCACCACGTAATGCTAACAGCTGCAAGTGCCTGAGCCACCCCAAAGAGAGCTAAGGAACACGTGTCATGCTCCCTTTTGGAAGGAAGGGCATTAGCTGCCAGTGGAAGAGAATCCTGCACTGCCCCCAGTCACCCCAGTGCATGCAGGGCAAAAGCAGCACCTCACTCAAATAGCCCTGAAATTCTTCCAGAAATTCCCTGATGGAAAAAGTGGAGATCTGAGAAAATTTGAAAAAAGGGTTCTCAAAAATTAAAGGTGAAAAAGAGGGATCACTGAATTAAGGAAGAAAAATTTCACAGCAGAAAGTATGTTACAAACAGTTTTCAAAAAACCTGCATCTGCTACTTGATCTGTAGTTTGCCCTAACTGAACCAAGAAGCTGTATTTTAAAACAACCTGATCATTTGTACTGACTATAAGACATGACAACACCACCAATTTCAGAATATAACCCAGTGGTCTGTTATAAGATTACTTAAACATACACCACATTTCCACAAATGATGCTAGAAAGCATCTGAAAATCTAACCAATGCAGACCTTCGTCCTGATGAATGAAATCCTAAGGTCAGCTCAGTTCCTAATTTTGAAATTTGTGTCATAATATAGAAAGACAGAAGTAAAATGAAAATTTTACTTGGTAGTGAAAATATAAAGTCCTCCAAATGCTATGGTCAGGTCAAAGGTCAGGACACGGGTCTGCTCCTGTGTTAATTATGTAATAAACTTTCCACAGCCTGACTGAGCCCATCAATCACTACACTGCAGGGAGCAGGCCAAAATGACCTTGTTCCTCTGGTGGTAGTGAAGCAACATGACAGAGTCCCTTATCTAAGGCCACCAGGACTTTTCCTCTTTGGATAAATGATTTGCAGTGTTACATTATGTACAGAAATGCAGATGAACACCTTCTCACCACTCTTGTGTTGTCTAGAAAGCAGCCATAAATAGAACGTTATCAATGCAGTCTTTCTGATCTTTGCTAAAACCATGCTGCATTTTGTTGTTTTTCTTTACCCTTTTGTCATATACTCAATAGTTAATTCTATCTTATCCTCTCCTCCTTCAAGATTTGTTCCAAAGGCTTGCCAGCTGCTGCAGTCAAAAACATGATGAAAACTGGCTTGATTATTTACAATAACAATATTTTACTTTTTATATAAAGCAGATATTATATCTTTGCCATCACCAGGGCTTCAAAATATATTAAAGTATTTGTGATTTTAGGCTGTGACAGTGCTTTCAGCTTTCTTCCAGATTAGCAAGTCTGAAGGACTGTCTCCCTAACTTGAACATAAGCTCCATGAAATTTTGCTTCCATGGTGACTAAGATTTTACACCTTTCCCACACAGTGAATTTTCTTACATATGACATATGTATGACAGGATAAGCCAAGAGAGAATATTAAACTATCCTTTTAACCCTACCTTTTGCTAGATGTCATTTATACGTGTCATTTAGTGACATATATGGGAAAAGGTAAATATACCTCTTTCAGAAGACGGAGATGTAAAAATTATTTTTCAATACCTGACAATTCTTTAGTTATGATGCACAGAGTACAAAATAAATATCTTTCTAAAAATATCAACAGGATTCGCCCCCACACCAACAATTAAATTATATGTGTCCTTCCACCTTGATCTCTCTTCAGGTTCTAACGCAGCATCATTTCAGTTTACAGAGATACATTTATAAAGCTTCCTAATTACACCAATTTATTATGAAGGAGAACCTATATGCGTCTGTCTACCAAAACTTTGAGGCACCATATGTATCTTTGGCAAATTTCATAATGTGTTTTCTGGGTACTTAGCTTTCTCTCAGCAAGTATTTAATTCTGTCCTCTTTATCCTTTTAGTTTCTTGGTGATTTGTGATGCGAAGGCAGCAGTCTGTGCCAGGTTCTCACAGACTGCTGGAAAGCCACAATTCTTTCTGTCTAGCTCTTTTAAAATAAGAAGCTCCTCTGATGTCTTTTTGGACATCTATTACTAACAGCATCTTTTGTCAGTCCAACCTGATACATGCAATTCCTTACAACTCAATCTTGTAAAACTTTATTCCCAATGGTTTGACATTATATTCCACATTCAATACAGTCTGGCCCATCTCTACCTTAGAAGTAAATCCAGGTGTGTGCTCAAGCAGCCAAAAGACACAAGGCACAACTGAACTCAACCAAGCTAGGTGGTCTTTAAGGTGGCACAAATAACATATTTCCTTCTACCTACTCATTAGCTACCAGGCCTGCCTTTGCTTTCTTTCCCCTCCAGGACCCGTGCTCCCAAGGCCTGCTAATCTCCAGCTTGAGTAACTGCTTTTTAATATTTATCAAGTTGTAAGAAAGCTTTTCTTTGTATCCATAAAAAAACAACAGGTGAAGAAAAGCAAAAAGGGAGAAGTTAGAACTACATTCCACAAAAACCAAACCTAGACATGCACATCTCTGCATTTCTGCAGATATGTTCTTCTAGACTTCATTTGAAGAAAACCTAGGAACACAACTACCTTGCTATAAGAGGGCCTTTATGTTCTTTCATGGATGTAATCAAATATTTCCCTCAACAATTTCTCAGCATTAATTATTTCTTGACTCTTTGGATGACAAAATAGCACATGGATACATAAACTTTTTTTTTTAAATGAAAACTCCCTTTTTGTCCATGACTTTTAAGGGATGTTAATATGGACAGTTATTTGATACTACAGTATAGATTTCTTTTTTTACTGTGATTTTTTTTTCCTTATCAGTGCAAGAAAGAGGAAAGGATAGGTGTTACTTTTTCCCTGGTAGATAATATCTCTGACTCTTCAAGGGACATCTGACATCTCAGCATCAAATGAACTCTAGGACAAAAGGTGCCTTCTGTAATTAGTTGCAGAAAAGTTATCTATGTTTTCTCCTGATCCAAACTCACACCAGATTCAGAGCTCTGGCATTCCTGATAACTTTCATATAGAGACCAAAAAAATTTCATACTTATACTGACAAACAAGAATGTCTCAAATCTCTTTTTTGACCAGGCTTTCCTGCCAGTACTTACTTTTCCTGCTGCTATATATGTCAAGATGTCAAAAAGATTAAATTCTCAATATTTATGTTCTTCTTCTATATTTATGTATTTACATTTAGCTTTATAATTATTAGGGTTTACTTTTACAGCTTTTGATATTTATCCACACAATCTCATAACCACTGCTCCTTACTATTGCAAAACTGCTAACTTATTGATTCTACTGGTGTGAACAGATGGAAGAAGTAATGGTCAGTATTTATCTGAGAATAAAACAGGGTTTAGCATCAGAAAACATAACCCACTTCCTGGCCAGAAAGCCTAGCTATTTCCATCAGTGTGAAGAAAAAATTTTGGACAGCAGCAATGTAGAAATACAAGGAGGAACAGTAATTTTTTCACTCAAGGTAACACAGCCCACCTCATTGTCCCTGATTTTCTTCACATGCAGTGTAGGAATGCAGGAAGCTGCTGTTGCTTAGAGAAAATAATAGAATGACACAGCTCCTGAACCCACTTTGCTGCATTTTCTAAAGCATTTAATGAAATGAAACTGGCCTTTTATTATCATATGAAGAGGCAGGAATGCAGTGACACAAGTCCTAACATCTGTCCATCACCTTCCTTTCACAGCTTCTTTCTGCTTCTGCCCTGCACACTTTGTACCAACTCACCCCATTCCCAAAAAAGATCAACTGCCTGCATAAAAGTAAGTTTCTGGAAACTTGCAGTCCAGCTAACTTCTACAGAATGATGTTTTCAAATGTACCTAAAAATAACTAGAGCTGCAGTCACCCACACCTACACATATATGGTTCATCACTGCTACTCCTTATGTAAGCTGAAATTTTGGCAGAAGTAGTTCATAAGGAATACACTTGGCCTGAGCTTGATTAAAATGTTAAACAAACAAAGTATCTTGGGTAATTAGTATTTCTTAGTTTTTAATCACCATGATTCACATTAAAACTTAATCCTTCATATACAGTCAGCCTAATATATCTCCAGAGTTGCTTTTCAAATCCAAGTTTGTTTTCCTTAGACAGAATAGCACAGAGAAAAAAAAAAAAGCTTGTTTCAAGAAATAGGGTTTTTTCTCTGCAAATAAGTTCTACACACAGTTCTTTTTGTTTTGTTTTTTAATAGACCAACCATGCTCCAAGCTATTAAAAAATGCACGCATATTTAAAAAAAAAAAAAAAAAAAAAAAGCACAATTAGATCCAAGAAATAGAATCAAGCAAACTCCACATAATTATTACCACTAGAATAATCCACTGCTTACTTCACAGAAATTAAGACACTGAAGCACACAACATCCTTTAATGGTCAGTTCCAGACAGATGCCTTGTTTGGCAGATATTATAGTAGCACTGTGTCTCAGAGTCAAGTAGAGATGCACAGGACTAAGCTATAAATTGTCCCTTTTCCTTTCCCCATTTGCACCCCAAAAAAGACCATCAGACAAGCAAGACCACACATTCCTACTCCAGACATGTCAGGTTGCCAGTCATGCCTCAGAATGTGGTTGCCCAATAAACAGAACCACTCAATCCCATGACCAAAACCTGCTATTCCCCATGAAATTCTAGATAAAGATCAAAGTATTAATCATGAGATCCCATCAAAACAAGCCTGGGGCAGCACTGAATTCCAGTGAAATTACTCATGTGGCTCCAAATCCCATATTGCAGTGCTGGCACAGTAACATTAAAGTAACTTATCAGCCCTCAGCAGTCTTTCACCAACATATTGCAGCCCACTTTAAAACACATTTTAGTGAAGTTGAAGTGCAGTATTGGAGTCATCCCCCACCCCAAGTTTTGTGTGTACTAGGCAAAAATCCCTTCAGATGCTTGCTAGCAACACTCAGTCTAGTGTGTGATCACATGCCATGTGTAGGGCTGCTGTTGGGCAGCTCCCTTAGCTAGAGGAGGCTACACCCCACCTGATAAAAGAATCATTTGTATTACTGCTAACAAACATCAGCAGTGAAACAGCAAACCATAAGTAATCTTAATAACAGCTGCATGGTAAACAGTTCACTCAGGATGCCAACAGATACAAATCCATATTGTGTGCAGCATCACATGAATCAGAAAGTAAAAAAAGCCTTGAAAAAACATTTTTAAAGATCTACTTTATATCTCAAAAACAAACTTTGATCCAACTTTTTCAAGATTTCACGTACTTATCTATACTAAACCTCTGTATATGCCTGGCAAAAATCAGAAAGCAGAGGTGAGTACACAAGCACAGCACTGGCTTCAGGTTTTGTTTTGTGGTAGCCAGGACTTTTTGTTAGTCTCCTCTTGACAGACAGACAGAAAGAAAAAAAAACCAACTCTGAAGAAAAATATAAAGATAAATGATCTGTTTGAAAGAGCTTCATGCAGCAAGTGTGTTACAACCAGCCAATAGAGAATAGGAAGGGCAGGGGTTTGTCTAGGTCAAGTTTAATTACCATCTGGGGCAGCTGATGGGACTCATTCAATTTATGTAAAAGACACCCTTATTAGCTACTCTGCATTCTCTGCACCTAAAATTAATGCAAGATTTTTTTTTTTTATTATTATTATTAAATCTGTCTATTGGCTCTTTCATTTTAGTTATGTTAATGTTTGGAAACATCAGTTTCATTTTCCCACCAAGGTACTCTCTTCACATTAGTGCAAATGATTCACTGCCACATACCAAATTGAGGGAACCAACTCTTACTGAGCTCTTGCTCTCCTGGGACCACGATATAAAAACCATGGCCCCACTGTGTATTGGGTAATCTAGAACTTGTAATTACTGTCACTACAAATTCAAATACAGCTGTCCACATAAAAAAAGAAATAGATCCAATGCCTGAATTACAAAATGCCCATAAACATGTCCACACCACTTTCCTAAGAAATGCATCGAATTCAAAACACTGCACTTTCCTTCTTATATAAAGCAAAATTAAATTATGCAAAGTCTCTGCCATTCAAGTCCTTGGCTTCCATCTACATTTCACATTAAAGCAGTCTTTAAGAGTTCAAGTGGCTCACTGTGAAAACCAAATGACACACAGCCAAACCACAACATGGTGCAAAAGTAGGCCAATCATGTACATGAACCTGCTGTCATTGAAATCGATGATACAGTGTTGTGGAATATTTTACTTGATTCCAGTTAGAAATGCAGGGCAACACTGAAATCACTGCACAGCGAAATGGGATTTAATGCCGTAGGCAAGAAGCTGTTTGGGATTGGCTTTGCTTTGTTTTGGGGTTTTTTAAAGCTAAAAATATCCCACTATAAAAAATGTTATTTCTAAAAGCCTGATGCTGATCCCCAAATCAACATATCTCATGTATGCAAGTGAAATACAGCATTTTTCACAAGTGGTATCAAATTACAAGGAAATTATTTTTGTAATCATTGCTGTGCAGAATGTTTTATTTAAAGAGGCTTTTCTGCTCTTACAGCAATGGCAGTTTATGGAAATAGTAATGTGAAGTTTAATTTCCCTTGCTTATGTACACTAGCTGCTATTTTTTAAATTCTTGGTAAATTTTAGCTTGTGAATACATTTTTTAAGATTATGAATGGCCAAGCAGAGATGAGTCATTTCCAGTTCCCTCACTTCAGGCTTTTCTGCATGAACTGAAAGATATAATTGTCCTCTGCCCGTAAAGACAGCTGGTATGTACATGCAAATGAGGGTCACTGTAATTTCCATAAGAGATAGAACTACTGTTGCACTGGACACTGCTCCCTTCACAATAACTGTCTAAAGCATTGGTGGGAAAAAAAACCAAACCAAAACAAAAATTATTAGTAAGTAAAGCAAAACCTTATGAGGCAATGTGGAAAAGTCTATTTCCTAGGGAAAAAGGTATCTAAAAAGAAATACCAAGTTCTTGAAGTCTGCCACATTCAATTTATTTTCATTGTAGCACCACCATAAAGTCTAATTACTGGCAATTAAAATTTTTTTTAGTTGTTTATAAGCTGTCATATGTTGATAGCTAAAAAAAACCCAATGTGCTTTTTATATGCTACAAATCTTAAAGGAGTGAACACCTCAAACTAGAAAAGTTTAGGTAGCATGTCTGAAATTAAGTCTAAGAAATGGGTGAAAGGGATTTAAGACCAAAAAAAAAAAAATTCAGCTCATTTTACAGAGGGTTAGTCTCAGAGAGGACTGACTTTTTCTATGTTAAAAAATTTGAATTCTAATGTTTTAGACTGAAATTGGGGATTTTTGTTCAAGATTGATGAAGAATGAAAGCATTGTGATTTGAATCTGGAAAATAATTTTAATTATTTACTTCCTAAATCATACTGTTTTGTTTATTTTTCATAAAACCACAAAAAAACCTCACTCCATTTTTGCAAAGAGCTTGTGCACATATTGTTGTGCTCATGCATCTAGAACTGACTTCATTCAAAACAAAACTGATTTTATCTAATAGCAGGTGCTCTTAGGGTTTGTTCTCTTAGTTCTACAAGTTACTTAAGTAATATGTTGCTGAGTTTTCTCTGTATGCATACCTCCAATGTGGCAGAAGTGTTCCTATTTATTAACATATTACCTTTAGAAAGAAACTTCAGGTGGAGGGACAAGAAAGGGGGAAAAAACCTCAGAGTGTAGGAAAGTATAACCATCTACTCACACTCCCTCATTTGTGAACTTACTATTCCCATGTCCTTGTGACAGGATGCAAGCTGCCTAGCATGCAAGGTAAAGAATGCTTTACTGAATGAGTCACCTGAGCAGCAGCCTGTCACAGCTACCAAATTGTACAACCCTGTTTCCCTTCTCCTCCCATTTTTGCTGCCTTTCAATACATTAACATCTTTTTCTTCTCCTCCTTCCCCCTTCTGAGGGGGAAATTGGTTCCTCTCTGAAGTGCTGTCCATCTGTGCTTGCACAGCTTTTTCCTTTTGTACTAAGCAAATCCTCATCATTGCCTCAGTCTAACACCAGGTGCACCTCTCATATGTTTATTGTACACTAGAGGAGTACCTAGAACAAGAAAACCCCAAACAGGATCCTGGTTACAGAAAGCTTTGCATTTGAAAGATCTATTTATGCAGAGAGCTGGTCTGCCTACAAGAGTGCAGCTTTTAGCATTTTCAACAAGAATAATTTAAGGCATTCAGCCTTTTCCTACAGGATGTAGACAAAGGAGACAAGTAGAAAGAAAAACTTCAAAGAGTTATGCACTTCCTTTACTGGCAGTACTGCCAGACTGATGAAATGAAACTGTGTTTGTAAGATCAGGCCTTGGATTTCAAAGCTGTCAGCACACATAAAGATGACAATGCATGAAAAGTATTGCATGCAATGAATTAAAGTATTTTAAAAATGTTTTCAAAGCTGTTGTGGGGAAAAAAACCCCAATACCCCCAAAACAGCCCTTAATACATATCACTCACCTGAAAAGACATTGGGAAATGCCTCTGTAGAAGCCTGGACCCCTGAGGACTTTCTTGAATGAGTCAAAGGCACTCTTTCTGCTTGAAATTTCTCTCTAAACCCCTTGTGCTCCAAAAAGTCTGCAGAGCTCACCTTCTCCGTTATCTCGCTTTTGTGATTAGACACCTCTTCTGTCCAGTCTGCAGAGCGACTGAACAAACCTGCCAGACTAGCAGACCTCTTCTTCCTGATTGAGACTTTTTCGTTTTTGTGGAAGGACTCCTGCCTCCTTGTGAAAAGTGGGCTCTGGGATGGGGAGGGAGAAGGGGAATGGTTGGGAGAACTCAGTTGCCTAGTTGTGGTTTTGATGTAACAGGGATTAATTAGATAGGGCTTAAAACACCGGGAAGCAAGCATGGGACTGTCTGCTGTTCCTTCAGAGGACAAACTGCCATTTTTCATTTCCGTGGATAAACCATTCTGCAGCTGCTCTTGGCTGGCTGACAGAGCGTGCTTCCCTTCCCCGGTCTCAGCAGCATCCGAAACACCACCCTGTGTCACTGAGCCCTGCGAACCGACAGCCTGCACCTCAGCGATGCTAGCCTCAGCTTGTGCGGAGCTGTGCGCCCGAGACCCGCTTTCTACCGCAGCTCTGGCCGAACCATCTCGTAGCTCACTGGCCACAGCATCCACCCCAGCAGGGAGCTGCTCCTCAGCCAGGGGCTGAGGCTCTTGTGTTTCAGATAAGCTGTTACCAGGAGGGCCTGTGCCATTCACCGCCTCCGTCGCACAGGAGACGGGAACGTTTTCCACAGTTTCCGATACCGCTGGAAAAGCCCCCTCAGTGTCTGGGCTCTTCTCTTTGTCAGTGGTGGTCACTGAAAAGAAACGTTCAAAATCCAAGGGGGTTGCTTGGGAATTAGCCATGTGTCGGCCCATTGTTTTGGTGACAAGGTCCTCAGTTCCAATGTTAATTGCCCCCTGCTGCTGCTGCTGCTGCAGCCTAATAGCTTGCTGGATATCAGAAAGCAAATCCTCTTGTTCTGCCGCTGAATGGAAACTGTATATATCCGTATCAGAGCCAGAGCTGGTCCTTTGTCCATCCTGTGTCTCTGCAGCAGCTGGAACAGCTTCATTTCTGATTTCAAAATGTTCAACATCTGTGTCTGAGAGACCCCCCTCATCTGCAGAGATGCTTATATCGGGAGTTTTGGTTACAATCGAGTGAGTGCTGTCCAGCTCCCCAGGCTGCAAGGCCTGGCTCTCCAAAACATCCTCCCGCGAGCTGCTGTTCCCATCTTTAGCCTTGGACAGATTTTTTCTGATCCTCAGATTTGAAAACACAGAGGGCCTGGAGTCCGACTTACCCTTCTTCTTGCCCGGCTCGCTCCCTTTGGCGTGCTTCCCCAGCCCCCTCCTGCCTCCCGACACCTTCTTTGTGCCGTCCGCATCCCTGGGCCCAGAGGCATCTTCTCCTCCTTCCTGCACATCACCTGCATTTTTCTTCAGCTTCCCATCTTGATTCCCCATGATTTCTCGCGGTGCAGCACCCCTGGCAATCAAGCCATCCTCCCGGATTTCATTCCTCCCCTCTAGCGACCCAGGGCTGTTTTCAGGCGGCGATGCAAGCGAGGCAAGCGCTCGCTGTGCCTCTCTCCCATCTGCTGGAGCTGCCTTTTTGCATAATGTGCTGCCTGCGCTGGGCTCCGCTGGGACATGCTCAGTGCAGCACTGAGAGCTGCAGACAGCTCCTTCCAATGGCTGCTGCTCCTGCAGCCGCCGGCTCGCTTGTTGCTTCAGGAAGGATTCCGTGAAAAGCCTTTCCTTTATAAAAGTCACTTCTTTTTCCACGGTTTTTATTGCCCGCATTGCAAGCTCGGCTTGTCACCAGGTCGTTTATAATTTCAGTACTTCAAGCTCCTGAAGGGAAAAAGGAGAAAAAAAAGTTAAAGCAAAGTACTTTAATTACTCTGCAACTGCTTAAACAAATAACCTAACACTTGGAAAGAGAAATATTATGATTATTTAATAGTTTATAAGGTGCTTAAGCATATGCTGCTTTGACAGATCACACAATACCTCTGGTGATTTATATGCTTGCTTTTTAATGGCCACCAAAACAATACAGAATTTTAAAAGAACAGTCATTATCCTTTTAAAGTAGACAAAATAAAGATAAAACCAGAAAGCTCTTTCCACAGTTTTAAAGAGTTGCACTTAAAATTCAATGCATAGTGGTAACTATGCCATAAAAAGCCTCCCACAATTTGTATTCAGAGAAGGTAGATATACTGTTATTCCCAGGAGAATCAGCTCATCAATATTAAAACACATCACCATTGTTTTCTCTGATAAGAACATCTGGCATGAAACAAGATAAAACAAACAAGAAAAATAACAGTATTCAAATGTTACTAAGGAAAAAGATACTGTAAAGTATTCCTCTATTTCACCCTACATATTCAATAATTTATTTAGATGCTGACACTTCATAACTACTTTGGAAGCTTGTGCAAAAGATTTAACCAGTTACTGCTTCTCCTTCATTTTTGCTTTAGATGTATAAGCTTCAATATTTCATAAATGCATCCCCTAAACTTCTGGACAGATATTTCCTTGCACTTTTAAAATTTAGAATTAAAATAACTGGAATGGAAACCAAAGGACTTGAGATGCCAAATTGCTAAGTTGGACCAGCTCAGCTGATACCTTGGTTTAACACCAAACAAGCAGTAATTAGATAGATTTTCTGTTTATAATTTACCCTCTCTAAACTGCCCAGTCTATTAGGTTCAGTTTCTGTGAAAGACTTTATTTATTCCTCATGGCTATGAAATTCCTCACTTGCAATTTCCTTTTCATCAGGGATCACTCAAACCAATACATCATTCCAGGAAAACACATTCTACTGGTTATCTAACTCTTGCTTTTGATGTAATTCTTACCAGTGATTTTACTTCTTTCCTCTTCCTTAATAGACTTTAAAGAAGAAGAAGGAGTATCATTCACATTTTAAAAACTATACAGGCATATCCTCCCCCCTCCCCCTAAGGCACACACTATTTTTTTTCCCCAAAGATTTCTAAATACATTTACAAATCTAGGCTCTTGTTATATAAAGAGCAAATAATTGCTGTTTATTTGCTGTGAAAACAATAATGCTGTTAATAACACATGTAAATTAATTATTTTGAACTATTATAATTTCTTCCATGTATTTCTTCTTGGTCACTTACTGCTCCGATGTGAGCCCTGCCCTGAGGACCTTGTGGTTCAAGCATGGGAAACCTCTTGTCTACAAAAACTTGAGTGCTTTATGTGAATCAGATGATTTTGTATAGTCAGTGGGATGATTTAGTTGTTTTGGGTTTTTAAAAATTATTTTTCCTTATATAACCAAGTCAAACATCTAATTTTTCCACTTTTAACACTTAACAACTATAAACATACTAACAAGAACTAATACAGCAAAACCTGTAGGAGCATGTTACTTGATTTTGCTTTTTTACTCCATTCTTGCTTTTGCTTTCTGTTATCCTACTTAATTTCTACTTTGTATTTTACCTCTTACATCATTATAATGTATTTTCAAAAGACTTTTGAAAGCACATATAATTACAGCCCAAATGAAGATACACAGTAAGAACTAAGGCAGAGCTTGAGAGAACCATTGTAGTAGAATAATACCTTGATGGGTATTTTCACTGACTAGAACTGACAAGGATCTAAGCCTTGACTACAACTGGAGTATTTGTATCTTCCAACCTCGCTTAAAAACAGTTTCACCACTAAAATATGCCAGAAATTAACATAATGAAGGAGTGATATAAAGATACAATGGACCGAATGTGCAAGGGAAATGTAGAATAAGTGTAACATTCTGAAACACTCCCTTCCTTACCTGGCAGATACTATACACTTCCTTTACAACAAATGATAATTCACCAGAAGTGATTGCTCTGCAAATTGTGTTGCAAAACCAAGTCATCAACAGATAGGCTTATAAGAGAGTCAAGTTCATTTTCTAATTAGATGCTAGAAGCTTATCATAGTTTTAATCATGTAGGTGCATTATTTCCTAGAAGTTTTCATACAGCACATCCTGATGAGTCAGCTCTTTAAGAAGTCCCACATAATGTATAGCCATAGATATTTTCAAAATTTAAATATGCTACAATAAAAGACAAATGTTAATATTTTGAGGTCCGATTATTCTCAGTTTGTCTTTTAGCTTTTGAGAGAGAGAAAAATATGCTATCAGAAGTCAGCAAGAAACCAGAACATTTTGGTATCAGTGTAAGCAACATTTTAAAAGCTAACATGGTATTTAATATTCTATAGCAAAAAATAGAGAGATTTTCAACAGACACTAAATGGAGAAAAGGATTTAGGTGTTCAAGAAGGATATGTCATTTTAAGGAGTAATAATAACTCATTCTGAGTTACTATAACTTATTCTTAGCTTGCTATAAATTGTTGACAAACTACTGAGGCTAGTCAGGTAGCCTGCCTGCCTGGCTCATTCAACATCTCCCAGTGCTCCACCAAAAACACTGAGGGGTGAGACTACAAGCATAGGCCTGAGATCCTCCTCATCTCTCACTCTCCTCCTAAACTGAGGAGGTGCAAATAGCAACACACAGAGAAGAGTCAAAACTTACAACTCAAGACACATTATCCTTGTGCTCCCAGAAACTTTACATTAACACATTCCTGCTAAAACCATAAAACCCTGTTCCAGGACCGCAATAATAATTTTCAGGAGAGTTACCATTTCCTGCAGCCTCCCTGGGAAGGTGAGCAGCTCCCCCAGCACTGCCTGCCTGCCCCCTTGATCAGCTGGGAGGGGAAGGGCAGCACGGATTGCCCACACCTGGTCAGGACTCAGCCTCCTGGAGCACAGCCAAGGCACAGTGCTGCCCTCCTGTCGGGCCAGGAGCTCTCCCTCCAGCTCCTTACAGAAAGGCTGGCTGGCCAGTTTGCACCTATGGCAGACATGGGCTGCCTGGAGGAAAAGAGGGCTGCTTGGGGGAGCCTGCTTGTGGAGACAGGGCTGTCTTGGGTGGATGAGTTTTCACCATGCTTTACTGACTGTGATATTTCATTCTGCTCTCAACAGTAGTTGCTGAACAAGTCCCAGTAGAGTGAAGACAACACCCTGTTACTGCCTTAGCTAATGCCTGCTGGAGTCCAAGCCTTTGGGCAGGGTTGGGCTTTACCCACAGGAAAGGGTTTAATGCACAGCAGTGCTGGCAAGACACCAAGGACCCAAGGCAGCATCCCAGCAGTGATGCTGCACCATCACCCCTGCAGCAAAGGTGTGGAGGGCAAAGAATGAACTGTGCCCTGTGCCCCAGGGACTGAGGGACAGGCTCTGTACTCACAGCCAGCTCTTCCAGGAGCCCAAAGGGGTGGTTAGGCTGCACAGGTGTGTGTACATGGGCTCTGTGCCTCACCACCTCCCTGTTGGGAGGCTCAGGAGATGAGGCTGCTGCAGCCCAGGGCAGGTGCTCTCCTGGGTGTCAGACACAACACACAACTAGGGTAGAGGGGCCTGGAGGGGGCTGAATCCCAATCTTCAAGGACTCAGCTCCACAGAGGTGGGCTGAGGCTGGGGCAGAGCAGTGTGAGAGCCCCTGCACTGTACTGCAGGCCCTGGAGCTGGGCTCTGCTCCCCAGCACTGTGTGCTCTCCAGCCTCCTCTCACACTGCTGCCAGAGAAAGGAGCAGAGCAGAGCATCTCTCTGCAGAGAGGATGCAGAGCATCCTCGTGTCACCCATACACACATGCAGAGATTAATTTTAATGAGTGGCTCAATGTTCGTGGGTTTGGTTTGGAGATAAAGGCACATAGAGTAACAGGAGGGTTTTAAAGTACTCTGGTGTCACATTACTGACTGCAAAATGTTAATGCAGAGGGTGTGAAGAAACACTTGTTTAAAGCAGACCAAAACATTCCACCCATCTATATTACTAAAGCTTGAATTTTCATACTCATTCAGCTCAGTGTTGGAACCTGGTCCCAGTTCCTGCTGTTCTGTGGCAGCAAGAAACCTTCCCTGGCTGCCATTCTGAGCATGATGTAAATGTGTCTTCCCAGAAGGCATCAGCTACCATTTAAATATTCCTTCACATTACCAAAGTCATGCTCCAAGCAGTTGAAAATTGTTCCCTGCCCCCACATTTCCATCTCTTTCAGCTATAGGGAGAATTGCCTTTTAGGACTTCACAAGTTCTAGGTGTGACTGGCAAGGGACAAGAAAACATAAAGTGAGTTAAGAGACCATAGTGGCCAGGACTAAAGCTAGACCAGCCCTTGCTTCATTTAGTTTCTAATGGATATGAGATTCTGCTCTTTCTTTTATTACTTGTTTAAGCAGTATGAAACCATGCCTTATGCATTGTGTTTATATTACACAGAGGTGATCCAGCTGATGGGAAACCTAGTTTACCTACTAAAAGGCTTCCTTTAGGAGGGTTCAAGGAGCTTAAACCTAGTAAGCAATGGTCCTAGGTGAGATTTGTATTGCTTAGGATCTTTTATTTAGCGCAAGAAAAAATATTTACTAGGATTTTCAAATGCCTGCCAGTGCTGAACTTTCTTTCTCACAATTTCTGTCTAGTGAGAACTATAATTTAAAATTAATGTATCTGAAGAAGCAGTGTCTCCAGCAATGCAATGTTTGCCAGCTACATGCTGTAGAAGGGCACTGGCTGGGAGCCAAAATCTCTATGAAGCATTTAACCTCCTGAATTTTTCACCTAAATGCAATAGTACATTTATGCATTGTGGAATAGAGCATTTTTTGTTTAAAAATGTGATCAGCTTGACATAGAAAAACTCATACACATTCTAATGAGTTGCTTCATTGTTTTCCCTTTGCATTTCCATATGCTTACTGCTTCTATGTTGTAAAATACACTTTTCATCATAGAAGCTGTACAGAACCTATCACAGTTACTTATATGGGAGGAGTTGGCTGAGCAGCTGCACTCAAACCCCTGCCAGCATTCCGGAGATTTATGCATTGCATTTCAAGTTAGGTCACAGAACAGGCTCCAAAAGTCCAGGCCTCTGCAAATACAGCCAGAGACTCCTGTATTTGGAGCACAGTGTACTACACTGCTACTGTAGCCAAACCCAAGCGGTGAAGAAGTCTGAAAATCTGGTTTATTCCCTATTAAAGACTGAAAAGTGAGGCATCTTGTGACACAGCTTCCCCTATTTTTTGCACAAAGTTTATTTCAGGCAAATTGCATGCTGAATGCAAATTGCCAGCACTTGCTTGCTAGTATATGCTGAAAAAATTCAATGCAACACATCTCTTGGCTACACCAAGAAAAAAAATAATTAGCAAAATATCAGATTACCAGACTGTTAAAGTAAAGAAAAAGCAGTTTCTACCATTTAAGCAGCTGTTAAAGTAGAATAAAAAAATTGGAGTAACAGTCTAAGTTATAATTTTATTTTCTAAGGAATGAAATTTAAGCAATAAGGTTGTTTCTTCAGACCTCATAATACCTTTTGAGCACAGTAGGAAACATCAACCAAACTTTTAAGATGGAAATCATTGAACCCCTGCAAAATTCACACATGTGCAGAATGCCTATTTGTGCAGAGGGAGGAAAGATAATCAGAACTGACTGTGTCAGTCAATCAAACAGGATTAATGTCGTTTAAAGCTACCCACCACAAGCAAGCATCTCGTAGGAAAAACTGAGAGTGGACAAGATTTATTGTACTAGAGGATAGAGAAAGGAACAAAGGACACAAAACTGTAGGAAACTGGGCCTCCTCATTTTCATTCCTTAGAAAAGAACATATTCTGTTAAATCAAGCAGAAAATTACATATTGTCTTGTTGGTTTTCTTGGACAACTCCCAGAGTACTTAATGACAGGTTTGAAAAATGTAGACTTTGATCGTATCAGTGGACCTTTCTGCCTGCAGAGAGCCCAAAATGCCATGAAACAATGGCATATTTTTGAGCCTACTCCTTTTCTGCAGGAGACAAGGGATTAACTAAAGTACTTAGTGCTCTAATTTTATCTTTTCTACTGGAGAAATTATCTACTAGTCTAAAAGAAAATTTGAGAAAGATTTTCCTGAGACTCATTTAAAAGTTTTTAAAAATCTCAACTGAGTACATTGATTGTTTTTAAAAATATATGAAGAGATTAAATAATATTAATTATTTACCCTCTTATTTTAGGCATCAGTTATTGTTCTGTTGCATACACACATATGGATGTGTAACATTTGGATCAAATAAAAAGAGAGCATTTGATCAGCTTTTACTTCTTGTTGAAACACCAACCATTCTCCTGTCAATTGCCATAAGTTTGTTCTCCATAGAGGGAACAATCCTGGGGCAAACTCTGTAAAACCCTTGGAGAAGTTTACAAAATGTGATAATTTTTATTTTGTACTATTTTTTTGCATCGTTTCAAATACTTTTGGCAATTAGAAAGCAGGACAATGGACATCAGCTGGTCTACAAGTCTACCTAGACACAGAGCTTGCTAACAGCCAGGCAGTCCTAGCTGTGATAGGAATTACCTGCACCCAGACACCTGCAACTGTGCAAAGTGGGCTCAGTCAATAATTTATGTTTTGTGTCCTCAGGTAGACCTTAGTATGAGGAACAGAGAGCCTAGTTAGCACAGTGAATTCCTACTGGTTTTGTAGTTAAAATGGCTTTCTTTTTGTCAGCTGAATGGTTACCATAATGAGTTAAGGTCCTAATCATCAAAAATGACTGAACAGGTGGCAAACTATTTAACTACAGTAAGACAGAAGAAACATGGTCCAGATAAATAACACAGATGCTTAGATAAAGTTCATGAAATTCACTTAGAATGATGGTGTTTTTATATCAAAAATCTTATGATATGTATAGAAGCCAGCACTGAACTACAGCTTTTGTAGTATGATCCAGATAGGGGACTGAATGTTCATTCCATGACCAACAGAAAGCTAAATTTTACCAGATGGCCATTTGCTCACTATACACATTCCCAAACTTTCACAGTCTTATGCCTTCTTCCTCAACTTCACCATCTTCATCTAAGTATCTAATGTCCTACTGAATTTTTCTCCTGAGCAACTCTCCTTTGACTTAGTCTCCACACCTGCTGTATACAAGAATTTTTGTTTGATGTCTCTTCTCATTAAATGATTTATCCAAGGTCGTCCATAGACCAAGGATATCCTCAATATGATGGGTGACCTGCTTCTAGATATGAAATGGCAACTCTTTTTCTATATTGGTTTATCTTCAATAATTCCTTTTTCTGAAGTTGTTGATAATTTCAAATTCCTGCATTCATTTCCTAGTTTCTACTGCACCTCCTCTTGCCGTGCCATTTCTCCCTTCTGCTAACTAACCCTGTTCTCTTCTATACATGATAACTGTCCTGTCCTTAAATGGTGCATCATCAGGGCCTATTACCTTGAAAAGTAAAAAAAACAACCAGGATTTGGTTCAACATCAAGTCTCTAGCAGTCATCAGTCTGACACACTGCAGACAATGATGTAGGAAACACTCTAAGTATAAGCAATGAGGAATTTATTTCCCCAAGTCTGTCATTCAGGTTAATGAATGTCCTTAGATAAGGGGGTTGGTTTGTTTGTTTTAATTGAGTCTCACAACTTCAAACAGTCTTGTGCTGGACACCTTGTTCAGGGTGTGCTATCATGTTAGCTGTGTTTTGTGGGACCAGCTGCACCAAACACTAAGCAAAGTGCTGCAAGCTCACTGCTCCTACACCAGAGAGCTGATAATCTCAGCAGACTCACATGGATAACCTCATTAACTCAATTACATTTATTCTCTTTCCCTGCCTCTCACCACTTTCACTTTTGTATCACAGTGCAGTGAAAAGGTGTTTGATGGACAAATATCAGTGACATTCCAGAAACAGATTCTTAATGTGGAAAGGATAGACATCCTGGCTTAGTAAAATTAAGTAGTTGCTTCATGTTTATAGCAAATATATGTAAAGTGGGAAAAGTGCTAAATCTGTCAGTACTTTCAAATCAGATGACAATGAGCTTCAGAAGGGCTCAGGTCAGTACAGAACATAGGTGTCACTGACGTGGGATGAATGTGACAGGAAATGCTCAATCACAATATAGCGTTGTAGGGAAGTGAAGGAAAGTAAAGGAAGAATTGGGAAACTGCAGACAGATGGAAGATCTGTCTTTTCTGTAATACATCATAAGGAAGTATTGCCTTGAACTGCCTTGAACTCTCTGATTTCTGTGTGGTTTAACTGTGGCTGTAGAGATTAATCTCATTTTTTCCATTCCATCCAAATACATGAATTCTAAAGCTCTGAAAAAGGTTTATTGCTGTCACACAGATACCAAAGTGCTGGACTTCTCCTGCACAATTGCAAGAAATATAATTACTCACGTGGCTGTACTAAGCTTTATTTTTAACCATTACTGTTACCAGTGCTACTTTTGTGGCAAGATACTGTAGCTCAATCTGAGTATACAAAAGAGAAGGAAACAGGACTGATATTGACATTAGGCTCTGATATAGACCAAGGGCTCATTGTGCACTAAGCATCCTGTAAGCAGAGCAGAAGATTTGGGGTTTTGGCGAGTCTGCTTGGTGATTTTCATTGGTGGTGGGTTTGCTTTCTTTTATTTATACGTTTTTTAAATATTTAGCTTGGGGCACAAGCTGATTACTGATAAAGCAAAACTATGCAATATTAGAAAATACACCTTATTTTAATGCTGCCAGATAAATATCTTATACCAGTCTGAAAAACAAGGAGAAAATAACTTGACAGGATATTTACATATCCTGCTTTCTTTCTGTTCCATTCTGCTGACCTTACTGTTATTCACTCCCATTAGGGACTATTCATGACACAATTGTTTTTCTTCTACCATCATGTCAATATCTGATTAGACACAAATAAGCTTCTTCTGTTCCTTCTAATTCAATGCTAATCAAAAATATATCAAGTGCCATAACAGGCTTCTAAGCAGTCCAAAGTTTCTGAATGAAATTTTATATTAACAGTCTGACAATTCTCCCTCTGATGTGGAAATCCAGCTGTGTCCCAGAGAGAAAATCAGATGACTTTCCATTAAACCACAGCTCTCAAGATTGTCTGCACAGTCAGGAATAAGTCATTTGGAAACAGTTGTGGATAAACATCTGTTTAGCAGAATGCTGCATATGCGATTTTTTCTGATAATAGAAGTTGAAAAATTTCATATATATATATATCATAATTCCTTTTAAAGATATAAAAAGCGTAGAAGATATAATTTTTAAATTCAACTCCTGTATTCCTCAGCACAGTTGCAGCTCCTTAAACTGGTATTAACCCAAATCATGTATTAATAAGGCTGCCTATGTTGCCAATTAAAGACCTAACTACATGGAAGATTTCAGGGAGACCTTAAGGCAAAAGCCACACCAAAGCCATCTTTATTTATAAATATGCATGTATCTTGACACAGCTGCCTTGATCCCTCAATTAGAGTCTGCTCCAGCTGTGACCTAGAACCCTTGATACTCCTGTTCTTATAGCTTGGAATGAATAGATCCTGCACACTGTTTTCTGGGGAAGGCATGCAGATAAAAGACAGAAATACCTGGTTCATGACCTAGAAAACCATTTCTTACTCAAATATTAGCATGCAAAATAGCTTATATTTCAAAGAGATAGAATGTCATGTTACTTAAAAATTCCACTAATAATAGTGCCTGCTGTGAGTTATTCTATTTTGATTCTTTTTCATTCTACATTTTCTTCTGATTCTATCCTGAAAAGAAGTGCAGAGAAGACAGCCTTGAAATCTTTATAATGAGCATATGTAAAGGCTTCTTTAGACAATGCAAATTTAAACTCTTCATTGAAATACAGCCTGTATATAAACTGCTGTGTTACAGACTATAGCATTCAAGGAAGCCATAAAGTTCTGATAGAAAAGACACTAAAGGCCCAGAAGCACCAAACCTCCAGACTGGAATGTAATGATTAAAGCATTGGAAAGAAACTGAGTTTTCTTATGCACAATTGTGAAGACATCATAAAAAACTTAGTGTAAATAAGGATTAAAATTTTGAACACATGCATATTTTTTGAACTCAGATCTTCATATGGAACAAAGTATTATTTTCATATGCTGTAAAATTAATTTAATAATAATAATAAAAAAAAGAGTTTGATTCAGGCCAGGGATGTGTGTGCACACAAATCCCAAAAATCACTGTATGTTCAGTATGATGATAAACTTTAAAAATTGCTGGGTTTCAGGGGGATTTTGAGTTGTCATCTGATGACTCAGATTGAGAAATTTTACAGATATTTTGTAAACACCAAGGATTGCAGTAACTGGAATTGATTACAAGACTATTTCAGATCTATCTAAAATAAAATCTCACTACTTAAATGTCCTTTTACCTGGCACACCTAGATTTTTCTGTTATTGAATAATTTGTATAAAGATTTCATGAAAGAACATTCAATCTCACTTTTCTCTGTTAAAAACATTTCTTAATAAAACCTCAAAAGAAGATGCTTTTGAATTCTTCTGTACTCTTGAGTGCAACTGGTTTCTACTGGCACACAGATGTAACTTTGATTATGTGGTATTAGTTATTTTAACAGTTTGTGGCTTTTTGCATACATATTACACTGTTTCTTCTGCTAAAGAAAAGTCCACAGAAACTGGGTTTACATTGCCACCTCATTTATCATCTCAAACCAGATAAAACTTGTCTGTTGTACTAAGCCACCTACTTAGTTGGTTATTTTTAAACACTGGGGGTATAGCTTTTTGTCTGTGGTAAGATTTCCCCTGCTTCTCCCTCAACATCTCTGGACAACTCACAACTTTTTATCAGTTAAAAATGGTAAGGTAATGATGACAATCCAGCTCAGGGAAAATACTTGCAGATCTTGGAAGATTGAACATGAGCTGCTCTAAAGCATCATTATCTATCTGCTATTTATTTATTCAACACACTCATCATGTTTTTCTTTGAGGATTTATCTTTAAATCAAAATCCACATTCAGCACAGATAGGATGAACACAAACAGTCTGACACTACACCAAGGTTTTTTTGGAAATATTAGTCTCCTTTGCCAAATTAATTGACACCTATTTTTCCTAGTTTACCCCTACCATGCCTCCTCTTGGAGGCATGTGGAAAATAACTTTTTTGATCCAAGAATATAATAAAAAAAGCCCCAAACAATCCAGCCATTCAATCAGGTAAATATAAGCTAGTCCAGTGTCATGTGGGCAGCCTTAAGACCCTGCCATGTAGTTACAAAGGAAAAAAAAATGCTGTGGTCCTGCCGAAACAGCAAACCCTCTGTGTGGTGGAGCTGCTTCTCTGTCCTGTTCCTCTCCTACTTGTGCACATGCTGTGAGCAGGATGCAGAGCAAAGAGAAGAGACACAAAGCACAAAGGACTATAGCTGTCATGGTCTGAAACTACTCCTGCTCCATGTAGCCAGGAACATGCAAACAGTACTGGGTAACAAGGGAAGGCAGCTGGAGACTGGGGAGAAAGAGTTAATTACTCTTCCCTGTTTCTATCTGCATTGGCCATTCAGTGTTTACTCTTTAAAAATGTCCTAAATGACAGATAAAGTTTAGAAAACTCATCTGAGCCTGTAATTATGATCAACCATTTTACCACAACAAAAAAAACATTTTCTCTTGTGGACTGTGAGCTTCATAGGGAGCTAGGAATTAGTGAGTTACACATCTTCTGCTATGCTTTTAGACCTTCCAGTTTCTCTGAAAGTATGTGCATATGTTAAGTCTTATGTCTTAAATATATTTAGCTACACTAACACCTTTGGAGGCAAATGCAAGTGCAAGTCTGCAGCTGCTCCTTGTCCAGCCACCTCTGACTGGCAGTTTTCTGCCCTTGATACCACCCATGCAACACTCCAAATAAATCTCATTACATGTGCACAGAGTTCAGTTTATCTCTCAGTCTTCATTGCTAAAAACGCCCTTTACACTTATGCACAGCTGGTTGCATTGTGGAATTCCCTCTACTTAAAAGGTGGAAAACCTCTTAAGAGTCTAAGGCTGTTCAGAACTGGTCCCCAGAGCAGTTATCCCAAATTCAGCCTTCTATCCTGTGAGATAATTCCAGTGTAATCCCAGAAGAGTTTCAGCTACTGCCAGCAGCGTGAGCCACTTAGCCTTGTGTCCAGCCAGAAACCTTATTTAGATCATCATGTTTTTCTTCAGCTCTTAGACCATTTATTTCCCAAACATACCTTAATTAAAGGTAATAATGATAATAAAGTGGTCATAATGCAGCCTTACCTTGTTTCCTGCCAAAATGTATTCTGATGTGAACTCAGCAACTACTTCTGCTCAGAGAAACATTTCCACACAGACTATACTTATATGAGAGTCAGAATGTCTGGCTTTTTTGCTCTGGGCACCATTTCCAGTCACATGAACTGGGAACAGTTTGATTCAGAGGTTAACAGCCACTGACATTTACAGGAATGTTAAAAAAAATAAATCATAAATGCCTTAAGAAATTTCACTGCTTAAAAGACTTAGCACAAAAGTTGTTGAAAATGTGCTATGTGTTTTTTTTGGAGGAACATAGGTGTTCATAGTAATATGTCACACAACTATCAATTGTGTTATGGAGCAAACCATATTGAATAAAGTTATCTTTCCAACTTTTATGTCTTTACAGTCTCACTAAAGTAGAACTTGTGTGCAAATCAGGGAAGAATCTGACATTTTAATTTTAAATGAATGTTGGAGTTTGAGAAATTAAATGGGATGAATTCTGCAAAATTACAAAAGTAGTGGATTTGAATAAATCTGTGATTGGCACCTAATCTTCCAGTAAGCTCCCTTCCCTCCCTTTATTTATTTTAAACACAGCTTTTTAATTCTGCAAAGTGATTTATTTTTATTGTCTCAGTTTGAAGGAACTCTGTGTCAGGGGGAGGGGGGAAGATGACAGCTTTGTGGTTTACATTTCATAGGACTGTGGTAATGGAGCCACTCAGAATACAGCTCTCTGTTCCAATTCATTTCATGCTCCAAGGAAGTCTCATGCTCACAAGGTGACCTTCAAGGGGCATTGCTCTGTCCCTGAATCACTGTATTACAGGATAAGTCTTAGCTGACAGACTCTCATTCCTCTCAGTGTAAATGGAAGTTGCATGGATTATTTTAAGCCTTCCTCCCACCTGAGATACTTTTCTTCTGCACTCTCTGGCTTTTTAATACCAAAAAAAAAAAAAAAAAAAAGAAAAACCTCATGACGCCTACAAGGAGTATTCAGAAGTTTTGAAACCATTTCCCTTTTAAAATCACTGAGAGAGGAAGAAATAACTCAAAGCCAGCAAAATACAAATAAAAGAAATGTGTGCACATTGTTCCTTGACAACTTCTGCATGGTTCTGGCAAGAGAATATTGGTGTTTTCTAAGAAGAAACAGAGGAATAGAAGCAATATATTTCCTCTTTCCTCATAAGTATGATTCCCACAACTCTTGCACCTTCATTAAAGTGGTAGCCAAATGATTAGTAAAGCAGGACTCTGTGCTATGTACTGGAGGAAAAATGGATTGGTAAGTGTGCAGTGACAAGTTGTTCTAAAGCAGTGGGCAAACTCCTGCTGTCCTGTGCACATTTTGCAGGAAAAGCCTATACATATTTTGTGGCCATCAGACTTCCTACCTAGGCACAGATCACCTGAATCATACTTCTGCATTAAGTCCTTCAAACATTTGCCAGAAAGGGCAATTTTTTGTCAGATTTTTTTTGTGTTTGGATGAGCAAAGGACAGAAGAAAAATATATCCCTATGTAAATGACTTTTTTGTTGTTGTTGTTCAGAGGCTAACAGTAATCTAAAATAATGATCACAATTTTCAAAGATGAAGTATTGACAGGAAACTGCCTCTCCTATAAGAATTTGGCACACCAGAAGCCTGTTGTAGTAAGAATGAGCTACACAGCCAGTTCTGCTGTTCCACAGACATGGCTGGGTGTGGTGTTTCAGTAAGACCTACTATCCTTTTAGTTCACTTTGATACCTGAAAGTAATTGAGAGTAGATATGATCTTGTAAATTGTTTTGAAAATTCTCCTGAAAGATGTACAATTCTTGGGAACGACACTGCAGGTATATCCCAAAAATTAAGTGTACTGAGGCAGCCAGTAGAACAGTTGTTTCATTTAGTTTGAAAGCATGAGATGTTACTGTTTATTTTATATTTATATTATATTTATTTTATATTTATTTTATATTTTCAGTCTAGATTACAGCTAAAGTGTTTCTTTAAAACAATATACACTTTTAGCCAAAAGGTGTGAAAATTCCATACTCTAAAATGAAGAGCAACCTTCAAACACAGCCATAGGAACATGACAGTATTCCTGCTTCATGAGATTTCTTTCCCAACCTAAGATTTAAAGGACTAGATCTAAAGGATATTATTGGGCTCATTATTTTCTCTACCCCCCCACCATTGACTGCATCACCATTATTAAGGCACATAATTAGACAAAGACATCATGACCATCTGAAAATACCACAATTTAAACCAGGGGGAACTAAACTGCCCAACTGGGTTATGCAAAGTAAATTAGTAAAATTATTATGAAGACATCAGTTGAGATTATTTCATGAAGACAGCTTATGAAGCAAAGATATTGAGAAGAAGGAAGATAGCATAAGCAATAAAAAGAAGCAGGACAATCAGAAAAATCAGAAAATATATTTTCTTTAAAAAACCTGAACACTCTCCAGCTCCCCAAAAAAGCCCCAAACTGAAACAACTAAAAGACACCCACAAATTGTGGCAAGATTGCTTTAGAAATTGAACAGAAACATTTACTTTTGGCTACATTTTTTCTATAGATAGAGCACCACTGGAAATTGAAGAGATACTGGATATGCTCCATCTCACCAGCCTACAAAGCTCCCTCCACTTCAATTGCAAGACTTTGTGTGGGATCCCCTGAACTTACAGTCCTGGTTTCAATCCTCCATGGAGGGCTGTGCACTGATCATTTACCAACTCACATGTGGGTGGAGTTTGTGTCTTTAGCACTACATGAGCTAATTTAACTGCAGGTGCAAGTCAAAAAATTGCTCCTGAACCCATTTTCCTCCAATTGTTAAATGATTCTGTCTTAATGTTTAGACAAACATGATGAGAACCAATGCCCTGCAAGAAAAGCACCTCTGTGGAGGTGGTGTGCTTCATCTCCCAGTGTTACAATCAAGTGAGAAAAGTGGATTTTGGTTTTTCCTGTCTGTCAGGAAAAATAATATAGTGAAGTTGTGATATTTAGTAACATTGTCTAGAAAATCACAGAAGCGGAAGAGCCAGAGAACATAGGATTTTGTTTGGTTTTTTGATTTTGTTTTTTTCCTTGGTTGGTTGGTTGGTTGTGGGGTTTTGTTTGCTTTTTGTTGGGGTTATTCTGGTGTTTTTTTGTTTGTTTGGTTTTTTGTTTGTTTTTGTGAATTTTGTTGAAGTTTTTTGGGGGTGGTTTTTTTCTTTGTTGTTGTTTTTCTTTTGTTTGTTTGTTTGTATGTGAGTGTTTTGTTTCTTTTTGGTTTTTGTGCAGGACATAAGCAGAAACCTAACCTTAGTGAAATATAAGTAGAAGGTAGTATCCATTAAAATCATTGCCTTGCCAGAAATCATGTCTAGGGGAGCAACACTGGAACGTGTTCCACTGCCCAAAACAGCATCTCCAGTGAGATGGAATGAGAACAGTTGCCTTTTCCCTCCACAGGCTGCTGAAGGCAAGCTACAAATGTTATTCCTTGGAAACTGAGTTGCCATGTACCATAGCTTTTTTGAAGAAGAATCTTGCAGAGTTTCTCAGTATTAAGAAATCAGAACTCAAGTTTCTATACTTAACACAGTCTTCCCAGAGCAGAAGATCCCATAGGCTGGAAATGAAATGCTACATTAGATTTTAAAGGACCACAGGGTACTTAGCTGTAACAAATTCTAATCCTACTCCTATTACCAAAATGGGCTTTAAGACTGAAAGCCACACATGTGACTTAAAAACTGTAACTTGGAACACATCACTCTGATGTTTCAGAAGTGCAAAGCAACAAACAGACCAATTCTATTATAAGGAAATATGTTCAGTAAGTACACTTTCCTTTGTTTGAAAGGTCAGCACTGGGTAAGATCTTTCACTGCTCTCAAATCCTGTGACACCATGTTTGACTTGATTTCTTGGTTCTGTTAGATGTGTGATGCACCAGTACTTGTGATGGTCTAGGCACTGAAATTCTTGCATATAGAAATACTAAGCATTTTAAACTGAGTTGTTGATCAAGATAGAAGAGGATCACACCTCAGTGAAGGCACTCCAAGGACACAGGAAAAACACAGATTATGGAGAAACATGAAGGTCTGCACTGTCATTATAACTTTCAGAAGTATATCTTTACACATACAGGGAAAGAAAGAGAAAATCTCCTAATATCCTTTTTTTAAAAATTTTATTTTAGTGGATATTATGCCATAGGTGAATAATTTTTCTAGCACAGAAACCCATAAAAGATTACATGATGAATCTCTATAAATTTGTATTTAATTTTTAATCTTTATTTTACTTTCTGATCATTATTTCAAGCCCATTTATGAAAATGCTGCAGAACATACTCTGCAGAGTTCCTGCAGAGTAACTTAAGGCAGTTACTTTGAATTAGCATTCTTTTCTGTGATATAAAACATCCTCAGAACACCAGATGGATATTATTAAATTTTATGATAGCCAATACAGAGATAACACTCATTTTATGGAGACAGAGAAAGTCATAAAACAATTAGAGTATCAACTTGGTTTTTACATTATGTTCTACATTTCAAAGGCAGAGTCAGAATTCCCAGTAAAGTCCCATCAGACACCACAAATGGCAGGAATAGTACAGAATATGTCTACAATAACAGTACTACTGAAAAACATTCAATTCTTGCCTTCAGCCAGAAATAGCAACCTCATTGCTCTACTAGCTGCTGTCAGCTGCAGGGAAAAGCACCAGGCAGGGGATTCTGAGGAGAATCATAATCCCAGTATATGGGATAATACCCTATTACCTCAGAAATTAGGTGCATGCCAGAGAATATACTCCAAATTTTAACACAGTGCCTACTGGGTCTTTCATGCAGCTTCTAAAAAAAATTTGTGTGATGAGAGAGAAAGATAGCAAGAAGAAAAAGGGAAGATGAAAGCTGATAATTAACAAAATGAAGCTGTTGGCTTTGTTTACAGAAAGCCATAGAGTTTCTTTCTGAAATTGCAAGGATTGGGAAAGTGTTTCATAGTTCAAACTGAAACTGAATTCTAGTGTCTGTTAATGTTTTCTGGGCAGATCCTGGGTAATTCACACAGCTGACATTGTATGTAATGCTGTACATACTTGGCAAACACACAAATCAGGAGGGGTCCAGCTACAGAAAGCTCACTGACACCTCAGTATTTTTCCCTTTCACAAGTACGGACAGACAATGTACCTTCCCAAAACCTGTTGAACAATGAGCAACAATAAGAACTGCCTTGAGCCAAAGGCCCGTGCCCCAGTCACTGAAGACCACAATTCTTACAAAAAAGCCCATTGTTAAACTACAGCTGTGTCCCTGTTTTGGGGCCCTCTGACCACACTTGTCAGAAAGGTGTAAAGCTGCACCTGCATGGCAGAGCCAGCTGCACCCAGCACGACAGACACTGTCTAAGGACAGAGGTAGATTTGGCTGCACATGCATCTCCTTCTAGGTGATGCTCAGGGAAGAGATGGAGATGCCATGTGCCAGCAGCCACACAGATTTATGATCTCTAATGTTTGTACAAGTGCTGCTACAGATTTTCTCACGTTGCTTTCTGAACTCACCCACCAGCCTGAAGTTTTCTACTGAGAAAAGAATATTCTTTTGATGTGCAGTCTTTATACCTTATATGCCTCTTCCTCACTCTTCAATTATTTTTTCTTCATTTAGTGCTCAGTTCCTTGTTTAAAAAATAATAACCAAATTTGCTTATAAATATTTTTCTCCCTCCACAGCAAACTCTGAATATTTTAAGATATGTGCACCAATGAAGCTTTCCATAATATTCCTGTTCTTGAACTTGGTGACCTTCCTGTGTTTTAGTTTGAAATAAAGCAAGTTACATTTTGCTACCAGTTAAAAGGTCCCTACCTTTAAGATGTAAAACATTAGCTGCGTACATGTTTTAAAAAAAACCACAATTATTTCTGTTTGCAAAATGCTTCCTACAAGATATCTTTATGGTGTAAATATAACTTTTACAGAGATAATACTGTCTAAAAATCACAAAAATATAAGAATATCTCCTGGAAACATTAAAAAAATTCTGATTTTAATAAATATATAAAGATACATTTCTTGAGACGATACCTTAAGACCCAGTAGAAAACCAAGGAATTCACTCAAATGACAGCAAATCTTACCTTGAGAAGAATCAGCACAGAGGCTCTAGTTTTTGTCTTACTTCATATTCAACCAAATGCTTATGGCAAGACTTAATGTTGACTCCTTCCACCTCTCTAGTGGTCAAAGAACAGACAGCCAGAGTCTCAGCCTGCTATAGGTTTGTCAAACTGAATGGGAGTAACATCTGGCTTTCTGCCTGAAATTAATTGGAGAAATGTATTACAGGCTGTGTACTTATCATCAGCTGCCAAGAACCATTTAGATAATGCTTCTTTACAAGAGGAGAAAGGAAGATTTTTCGTTTTATTTCCAGAGAGATGCATGTACACTGTCAGGCAGATAACAATTAGGGACTGACTGGTGAATATCTGAGAAAAAAAAGTGACATCATTTAGTTTTTCCTTTAAAAAAAATGTAATAGCAAATATGGAGTGGGACACTTACATTTTTCTATGGATTTCAGGATGAAGAACCCAGTTCATAAACTTTCAGTTTTAATGTGCTTTGCCTTTGTGTTTTGTTTAAGCACTGAAAGTCAGATCTACTTTCCTCTCTTTTGATAAATCATCAGTAGAAATTACCATTTCTTCAGGACTGTGAAATTGCACCTGTGACTCTTTAGCACCTCTCCTGACTCTGCCTCAGGTGCTGCAGTGCCTGGGTTAGGGCTGCATTACTACTGACAAAAAAGGATAGTCAAATAGCTTTCTCTGTGGGCTGCTTTAAGATCCTACAGGGAGGAACCAGAAAACAATAAAAGCTGAAAAATATTGGCAAAGGGGAAAAAAAGAGCTCCCTGAAGAGCATAAGTTGAAAAAACTCTTTCCTGCTAAAAGGCCATTAGCATTACAATGTATATGGTACTCAAATGTCATAGCAATCTCTGTTTATCATTGGTACTGTTTATTATTATATTTTTTGTTATTATTATTATTGCTCTTAAGTGAGCAGTTTAAACCAGGCATACATTTGGATGAAGATGGATGAATACTGTGGCAGAGAATAGAAGAGGAAAAAAGAGAAAATAACAGAAATAAAACAAGGTAAAAATTAAGCAGGATAGAAAGAAACTAGAATAGGACAGAAAAAGAGTTTGGGTAGAAAAAAATATGGCACAAACTTTTTTCTGTTCCCTTTGCTTCTTGGATCACGGCAGGTGTCAGGAAAGGCCAGGAGTGGCAGGCATTCCTGGAGTGTGGCCATCAGCCTGGCTGCCCTGAGAGGAGGGTCCCAGCAGGATGCCTTAGGCAATGGCAGCAGGAGGGTCCCCCAGCCCAGGACCAGCTGTGTGCCCACTGTGGCTGGAGGGGACAGGGATAGCCAGGCACTTAGCCAGGCTGTGTGGGACTCAGCACAGTGCTCAGTGAAGGGCTCTGGGCTGCAGAAACAGCCACACTCCTTCAGGCAGCTGAATGCCTTAAGAAAAGATTGCCAGCCCTGCTGGCAGAGCACAAGGGTTTCTTTGCCTCCTCACTGGTAGCAGATCCTCTCTGCTCTGCCTGCATGGTGAAATACAAAATGTGAGGGCTGGCACTGAATTCTTCTGGAGCTGGTTTAGGCAGAGCAGATGGGGCACAGCTTTACAGTCCAGAGCCATTCACTGTAGGCTGGCAAGGCAACTGGAATGCTAGCTGCATGATTCCCAGTATTTTGGCATTAACATTGGTGAGTAGCACCAGTTTTCCCCACACATAAAACTCTTTTAAATCATCCCTGCAAATTTACTTTGAGCTAGTCTGAAAAAAATCAAGAAAAGTTTGTTTTGTGCACAGTAACATCTGTTGCAAATACTGAAGCACTAGAGTTATGCTTGGTGAGGCTCAGTAAACTCACAACTGTGAAACAGGGAAGGTCCTGCCCACACAGGGAGCTGGATGCAGGTAGAGTAATGAAGAGAGGAGATAGCTGTGGTACAGCACAGTAATTAGAATATCAATCAAGATTAATCTCCATGAAAATATTTTTATTAGGGTTCTGACAAATACTTTATTTCAATTAAAAGCACTCCTACAGATTACCAAATTATTCCCAAATTAATTTCTGCAAAGTTTACTGTATTGCTGATAAATTATTCTATATTTTTATTCCAAAACATGATATAAATGAGCACACACGGAGCAGACTTTTATACTTTTATACAGAGCTGACTTTTCTATCATGTAACCAAAAACATTACAAACTAATTCAGCCATAACAGTAAGGATGATGGCCCCAGTATGAGAATATACATATACATCAGCTCTTATACTTACATTTTAATCAAATAAGGTATAAGGTAAATATTGGTGTAAAGGCAGGCATGTGGATGGTTGAACAGTAAAAAGCTGTAGGTTCATATCTCTGATAATGATTCTACCAGCTACACTTACATCAGGAAGTCATTATAGTTAAGCTGTGATAAACTTTGTGCATGTTTGTGCATTTTGGATGATACTAAGCATGCCTGTTTCATTTGGTTTCACATGCATTTGTTAGGCTTTTCTGCATAGCTTGCTTAACAAAACAGCATAATGGAAAAATAAACAGTCCACAGGCATGGATTGTCTTTCACATTTATTGATATAGCAAACTAATTAAGTGAAGCTAGGCTTAGCCACCAAATTAAAAATCTAATGTTGAAACTGGGAATCAATCTCCCTGTTAGTATGGCCAGTGATGTCAGCAGGACAGTACTTAGGAAAGGTTATATTGGTCTCTTTACTGTTCAATGTTATGTTCTTTTCTTCTACATCTAAATAAATGAATCTGGCTAATGAATAGTTGCTATCATTTAAATATAGCTCATAGATTTTGAATAAATTTTCTCTCCTCTAAACCACACAAAGGGGAAATTTCATATAACTATCCAACTCCAGACAGTGGACCATTAGGAAAACACTGCAGCATAACACCAAGCTGATGGAAGCTGCTGGTTCTGCAGCTTTTAGAAATCACTGTATTTTTCTTTCTGTTCTGCAGGTTTCTCTTTTGAGGCTCCTTTTCTGATCCTTCTTTTTGTATATCCTAAAATTGCTCTCTTTCTTCAAGCCCTAGTTCTTTGTTCTTCTGCTTCTTGGTTCTTTCTAAAGGAGTTCTCTTTTTCTGTTAAAATGATATGAAAAAATTCATACCTGGAAATGGATGTGAGAAATCCCAGGTATGATGGTGAGATTGTTAAGAAGTTACACTCCTTTTATTTGTCATTTGGGTTTAACAGGGAAAGAAGGATGAAAAAAGGATTGTTTACTGCCAGGGCAGAAAGCAAGATTATATAGGCTAGAGGCTATTAGTTCTTGGGTTAATTGATCCTGAAGGAAACAATGTACAAAGGTAAATACTTTTATAATTAAAACATTTTTACTAGGGACAAAAAAAAAAGATCTTTCTTGATGTCAGTGGTCCACATGAATTTGCACAGCTTTAGAGCTTGCTGTGAGATGAAGGCTGCTGAAAGTGGTAACTTATTGTCCTATAACATTAAAAAAAGCTGCCAAAACCAAACAAGCAGAAAACCCAAAACCTGAGAGAACAACTCACCAGTTTTCAGTTTCTGAGATAGGTGTATCCATGCACATGGGGTTCAGAATTTCACATGCCCCTCCAAAGAACAGCTTTCTAACCAAGTGGTACCCCTGTGTACAGACCAGAGCTAGCAGTGGTGCAGTGCTTTTGCAGGGCAGGAATTGGCTAAACATGCAGGAAACGTGGTAAAGGCAAACCCCCAGTCAATATGGCCAGGGGGACTCACTGGCCACAGCTGGAGAAGGGTAGTGCTGCATCCCAGAAACCTGGGGTTTTCAAACCTTCCATGCTTTTGGCACTGACCCCCTGAAAAACACCACTTTTAACCTGAGGTCTTAGGAAAAGCTCCTGAATTTAAGTGATAAAGTTAAAATCATGAGCGTATAATTAAATAGAAGTGTGTGTTTTCACAGAGTAAAAGGTTTTAAATTTAAAGCTTTTATAGTATAGTAATAAATATAGAACAAAATGAAAACATTTGAGTGGTGTCTCTTTCAGTGTTCATCTTCCTTCTTCTTCATGAATTTGAAGTAGTTGTTTCTAGTTAATCAGTCAGTGTCACACTGAAAGTCACAGAAAATTAGTTATTAAGCTAAAAATATAAATAATATGTGTTAATTCTCTATTGAACTCTTTAAAAAACGTTATAACAACTAAATCTTCCTCTATTTTACTCACTTGTGAGCAGTAGCTAAAAGTGCTGCTAAACTCTCTGTACTTTTAAACAAAATTTAATAAACAACCGAGCCTGAACACAAGAAAATCCATTTCCTTGTTGTATCTTTTAATCCTGACTCTAAATAAAGCCAAAAAAGACTAAAACAAGCCACTAATGAAGTGGTGCAGGACTCCCTCCCTGTTGCAGGTAGGACAAGGAGGCTGCTCCTGCCCACACGGTGAGCCTGGGGCACAGCCAGTCTGGGCTGGGAGGGAAGGAAATCCAGCACAGGGGACCCTGACTTGCTCCAGAGCAGCTAAAGGAGAACCTCTCCTTCCAGTCCTTTCTTCCAGCAGTCTCTATGAGCATTGGGTCACAGGGGCTTTAGAAAGAGATCCATTCTGTGGAGCAGGTGCTCACCTCCTCAGGTCCATGTCCCAGCTGCTCTTTCATGGGCACCTGGAGAGCTGGCAATACAGCATAGGAGGCTGTAGAAGGATTAATGTGTTTTGCTTAGAGTGAAGAACCCTAAGATGACACTGACCTCTCATGATTCACTCCTGGTTGTTCAGCCTTTGAAGAAAACACCAGAGGAACAATATTAAATAGTTCTGTTGCAAGTTTTCTCTTCTCTTGTTGCATGTAATACTCACTTTCACATCAAGAACCACAATCAATGATTATTTTACCACAGAGATACCTTCCTGGTTTTTATTTTTTCAGAAGGTAGAATTTAGGAATAAATACCATTTAACATTGCATACTCTTTTATTTGGAGAGTGTATATGGTGCAGGTATGTATAGATATATAGATACAGATAGATAATCATATAACTATATATTTAAAGTTAGAGACTTCAAGTTAATTTAATAGATTATATTTAATCATTTTTTAACAAGCTAAATTTAAAAAAAAATCAGATATTAACTAACTATCTCGATATATTTTCATGCTTTCTTTCTTTTCTTATATTTTTCTTTCTCTCAGATGATCATGCAGTGCCACCTAGTCGTTGCTGCTGAGGTTTGCAGAGAAAACACTCAATTGAAAACAACTTATTCTCTAAAGAGTTATTAAAGAAGTGATTTTCTTCGACTCTTGGGAGGAAGGGTGGTTATGTTGTTCCCTCCCACTCTCCATCATTATTATTCTAGCATCATTTATTCACAGAATATTTAAAAATTTTAATTTTATGTCAATTTTATAATGCTCATGTTTATTACTATGGCATACAAAATGTATTTATCTGAACAACATACAAAGTCACCAAATTTCTAAAAGACAATTAAGAAGTGATGCTTGAGAGGAGCAGTTACAAAAAACATGACTGGCCACAGAAAAATAATTTCCCTCTGCATGCTACATGTGGAGGTCAGAGCAAGAGGTAGCTTACAGTTCAGCCTCAGGAAAATGTGAGTGTTAGCCTGAACATGTGGCAGTAGCACAGCTACTTCTTGGGGCTGATCCTGCATTAATAGAAGGACACCCAGAGCCCAAACAACAGCAGCCATCAGGTCAGCCTCAACTTAATGGTGCAACCATAAGAGGAGCTTGACTGGTTGCTTTTCAGGTCTTAAAATTAGAGCATATCTTGTCACAATTAAAAACTTTTCTGTTTTTCTGTGGATCTGCATCCCAAATGCTTATGTGGTAGCAAGCACCTTCATGTAAGCAACCAAAAGGCAAACCAAACAAAAAAAAAAGTAGGATTCCAGCAAGTAACAGATCCAGAACAGAATTTGAAAACACAGGCATCAAAGGCTTAAAAGCAGAAGTGTTAAATTAATGATTTCTCTTACCTTCTTGTTTCCTTTAAATTTACATAAATATTTTTTAAAGTCCCTAATTCTGGGAGTACTAATGCACGAATTTTGCATTTTTAGTGTTGAAACTGATTGCATATCCTGGATCAAAACATTTTCCCCTCAGAGAGAGGTGAATTAACATATTTTTGCAGAGGAGTAATTTTGTACATGTTTCTGGGTGCCCTCTAGAGCATTTAACAGATTCAAAGAGTAATGCATGATACTAGTTCAAATTCATGTCCTTTGATAAATGAATAAGGGCTAATATTTCATAAGCAGTCCATTATGAATATTGTCCTTTCCATCTGACTTTTAGACCTTCTCTTGATATTGGAATTTTTGAAAGGTGGGTGTAAGGAAGTGTCTAATACAGGACAGCTTCCTGCAAAATCTGAGAAGCCCCATGCATATATAAGAAAACTAATCCATTAAAAATCTAACCAGACCACAGAATAGGCTTTATTATTATTATTATTATTATTATTATTATTAGTTGATCTGTCCAAGAAGATCCTGTTCTTTTAAGCAAGTATGGTTAAAAAAAGCTTTTAGGGTCTCCTGTTGGTTTATTCTTGAAGAATATCCATGTGAAAACATACAAAAAAAATCAGTGGATGGCACTGTTGGCTTGCATGTAAAAAAATCATCCCCTGAATTAAAAAATATATATGGATTTTAAGGTTAGCTGTGTATATATATATGGACATGTCTTTGTCTAGTACTTTACAGATTTTGCTGTATTTGAGCAAATAATTTAAAAAAAAAAGTTTATTGTCATGCTAAAGCCTCCAAAAGTAAGAGTTATTTAATTCTGTTATTTTGTGGCTTGCTTGAAACAGAAAGTTTTTGGACTAAGTAATGGACTGAACAAATCACCCCTTACAATCACTGCAAGGAACATACTAGGTTTTGCAACACTGAAAAATGCGATTTTTACCTCTTTAGTCTATAGGTACAAAGCATGAAAATTTGGTTTATTAAATTCTTGTACAAAAACCCACTTTTTCTGACCTATAGAGCATCTCAGGAACTTACTGATTCAGGCTCTGATCACTCAGTCTCCATTGATGACAAGTTCCCTTAGAGCCCTCAAACACTCCTTGAAACAAGACAGAAAATGTTGATGGAAAAGCATCACGGGGTCAGAGTGGAGAGGCAACACAAACCTGGGACAAAGCAATTGCCTTTCCCAGAGCACAGAGCTCTGAGAGACTTTGATGCTTGAGAGCATTTATTCAGTGCTTCAGCTCAAGCATTGCATGCCATAGGGAGGAGGAAATCTGCAAATCTTTCTGCTGTGGATCACATGGGTAGGCAAAGGGATAAGGAACTGCTGGGCTCCTTTGCTGTGGGTAGAGAGGCTGAGGCTGCCATCGTTCACAATGGAGTTAATCCCATTGAAATGGAATTAATCCCATTGAAAATAAGCACACTTGGAAGTTGTGCCTTGGCTTTGAATGCCAACCAAAGCACAGCCTCAGTGTCTGCCTTAGTTTGAACCCACACCATGGACACAGTGCTGTACACTCGGTTTGTGAGCAGAGATAAAAATGTTCATCTCTGTGTGATGGATGGACCAGGGAAATGAGGTGTGCTGTGTCTATGCCTTGGCTTTACAGCAGGATTTGCAATCAAGTCAGCCAAGGGTTCCCCTCCTGGGTGAGCCCCCACATAATGTGGCAATGGCACCAAAAGTTTGTGAGTAGTCCAAAACTTTCCTCATTGCTCTGACAGTGTGGCACTTACCTGAGATGCACCATGAGGCTACACGGAGCTAAATCAGGAGACCTGCTAAGACTCCCAGAAGCTTGGAACACTTTAGAATGTCTGTATGATGATTCCAGGCATAGGGGAATATAGCTTGAGGGCCAGAACCAGTAAGCACTGAACACAAGAGAAAGATTCCTACTGGAATTAAAGGGGTCTCTTTGTCATTGGTCCCAGATTCCATCTGGATGGGTATCTAACTAGGTGCAGAGGGAATAGACCTTCCTTCCCTCCTTTCTATTAGGGTTTTTGCAAAGATATTTCTGTTGTTACATTTTATTGAAGCTGAAATTTTAAAACTATTTGTTATTTTAATAAGGAAAGAAAAAATCTGACTTTTATTTTTAAACTGAGCACTATAACTCTAATGTACCAGCCAAGGTCCTAGAAAGCGGAATGCAAACAGGGATTGAGCAAAGGTTTGGGGATTATTTTCCATTCACTTGATGTGGAGCTTACCCTGTCTCTCTTACATTGAAAATAATATGAGTTAAAGCTCCCACCAGAGGACTTTTGTTTTGTGACTCAAGGGTCTTGAAGGAGCCTTTTATCATGTCAGATAACACATTTCTGGCATGTCTGTTGCATCTCCACACTTTTCATCTTGGCACCCATGGTTGTCATGGCTACAGTATCCATACTCTGAAAAATAATAAATAAATAAAATCCCCTTGATCAGAGTAGAGGAAAAGAATATTTTTTCTGAGTGCATGAAAAGCAGTTTTCTGGACTAGACTTATTTTAAGATTACAATTTCAAATTATCAGAATTGAGTTGCAAATTCAGTTTTATGCCCCCAAACGTGAAGCTGGAATATACTGGGTACATCTAGTTAATAACCAAACTCACAGCTGGCCAATGCTGGAATAACCTTGAAATGGATCATGAATCAGCATCCCTTTGCATTACCCCGTGAAATCTCTCCCAGAAATTTGGTAGGGTTTTTCATGCAGAAGTGGCCAAGATTCCTTAATCATGAAGATCAAATATTTCAAGATGCAGGTAGCAAAAGATTTCTTCCATGTACATATCATGGGAAGTGGAGGCAGAGTCTGTGGTGTAACTCCATTAAAAATGGAGGGATTCAGCTTCAGGACTACAGTTAAAATGACATATTTCCAAATGTAACCTCAGAATAATTCTGCTAACCAGTAGATGACTCTGCTTTGAGCCAAATCTTCTAGCCTCAGGGGTTGAAAAGAAATGTCACAGAGATTTAATTCTCTGACTTGAGTTTTGTAAAGCTAGCACCACTATAGATTGACAAGAGCATTATTTTGATCTAAGTTTACATGAGGCATTGTGCCTTATCAGACAAGGCAGACAGTCCCTGCTGCCTCACTGTGGCTTTTGGGAGGCTTTTGTGAAACTCAGCACGCTCTCCTCGTCACGCCATCCCTTCCCTGTGGCTGCTTGCAGAGGTCTCCACTTGATCCCACAGCCAAATTCTTACCTCAGTTTGCTGTTAACAAGCAAATGCCTTCACTGTGGTGCACAGACATAACTGCAAATAGGGTGTGCAATTTGCACAGCTTGCCTCCACGTGTTACCATTCTTCCCAAAACGTTCAGAGGAAGCCTGCTTACATTACCGGCTGTCAGTGTTTCTGTAAGGTCAGACCTTGGTGCCACGATGCTTGCGTAGGTTTCTTCCTTCTTGAAATGGAATAGCTCCTCTGCCTGTCACACATAAACAGTTCTGCTCTGGATATTGTCAGAGGTGTCTGAATCTGAAAGATTTCTTTTCTTGTTGGCAATAGCAAACCTACTTGCTAATACAATTTAGTGGAGTTTTAATCAGCAGCACCAGGCTGCTCACAGAGCAGCTCCCAGACATCTGCCATACATTTCCCATATCTGACAGGACTTTTCCCAAGGCACATGCCATTTATCAAGGAAGGCATGTGATGCTCTCTCTTACCAAAACCTGTTCTCTTAATGCATGTGTAATGAGGTGGCTAATGCTTTGTGAGTAGGAGTGCCCAGCCTTAATAAATACTGACACGCACTAAATGATATCATAGACTTTGGAATTATCCTGGAAAAAACCCTCACATATATATTTGCATACAAAAAGAAGTTTCCAAGTACGATTAAAAGTTGAATATTTTTGTTTAATTTTTTGGCTGCTCTCTGTTAATCATATGAAAACAAAACAGAAATTGCAGTCTCTTGCTGTTGTAGTAATATTAACACAAAGAAGTCCACAACACCTATGCCCAAAGAATGCACTATAACTAAACATTGTAAACCTAAGAGTAAACGTTTACAGAGAGGAAGGAATAGTTAAACACAATGTGTAAGTTCAGGGAGAAGACCACACTTATCTGGCCAATAGCTTTTTTTCAGCTCAATACTGCAGACAGCAATTCGACTTCTGATTTTTGTGTGTTCTGAGAAACTGACAAGTTCTTTTCTTCTGGTATAAGCAAGAGTCTAATATCAAGAATGTTTTTAAAGGCAGTCTTTCACCTTCTCTCTGATAATCAATAGACATTTTCCTTTGCTTTATTTTTTCTTAGAAGATCACACTACTGACTCTTCACCTTTGCTTGCAACATTTCTGCAGGCTAAATCTTCTGTTGGGACCACACAGTCCCCCAAGTCTAAAAGCCCATCATGCCAAGCACTGCCTTCTCCTATTGCATGGCTAACAGCTCTGCATTTCTCCAGAACCACATCCTCTGATTTCCTATTTTGTTCTGGGGTTTTTCTACAGCTATTCACCACAGGCTACTTGATACAGACAGCTACAGCCCCACTCAGCAATTTTAACTGTAGGAAGTCCAACATAATTTTAGACAGAATGTTTCTTACTGGGAAAAGTTACTCCACCCCCATACAATTTTGTCCAGCTGGGGCTAGGGTCTCTTATTTCCTTCTTCACAAAACATCTATTGTATAAAAACCATGTGCCTCACTGGGGTCTCCCTGAGCTGGCATGCAGGGCTACAGCCACCAGCTTGGTTTAGCATCCTGGGCAAGCTGCTTCACTTCTGTGAGGTGTTATCTGTGCTTTGGGACTACATAGCTGTCTGCCACTCCCTCCACAAGAACAACCATGTTAGCAATTAACTCATCTGTGTGTTTACAGGATTAAAGGATCTGGTTTCTCTTACTAGGTCAGTTTACTCTGCTGTAATTAGCATTATCCTCTTCTTACAATTAGTGTCACACCAAAGCCTCAGAGCTTAACATGGGCCAAGCTTTGGGAGTGATCAAATTCGGATCTATAACGCTGTATGTTATATCCAAGACACTTCAAAATGCTAATTTAGGCTGTGAAGCACTGAAACATGGGAACACACAGCCCACTGCTGAATGACCCACCAAACCAAGCTGGCTAGATGTGAGCAAGGTCTGGTTTGAAAGCAAGTATAGCACCAGCAGGGTTTATGGATGTGCTGGTGAAATCAATGCTTCTAAAAACCATTCCTACTGATGCTCTCTTCAACACTGTCTGGAGCTTCACAACCTTCGTTCCTTGATTGTCTTGAATGATTTATCACTTACCTCCTCTCTTTGGATAATTCTTGACTCCAGTATCACACGTCCCACAAAAGCTAAACCACAAGCAGCAGACTGTTTAGCACTGACAGTCATTCTAAAGCTGTGCTGTGAGTAAGGAGGTGCTGAGAGTCTGCTCTATTTATCAGTCATTTCTCCTTATGACAGAACAATGGTCTGCAGAGTTTTTATACAGAATCAGAGATGATGCCCATGTTTGCAAATAGTCCTCCTCCCATCTGATAGGCTGATGGCTGACGACAAAAATGCCAAAATAACCCAGTCCTCTCCTTGCAAGGCAGTGGGCTCAGCAGAAGAGCCAGACTTCTTTGTGCTTTGTGTGACACCTGCACTGGCAGGCACCCCCTGTGTAGCAAACATCACAGCTTCTGATTCTTGGGTTTAATTTTACCTTCCCCCATTTGAAGTCACCGTCCTAGCTTGAAAGCAGCTTCAGAATCTAATCCATCAAGAATCTCCCTCATATAGCAGGAAAGAAGTCAAAACTTTTCAGGATTAAACCATTCCAGTCAAGTTTAATTTCCCTCACCTCCCCTAACTTTTTGTGGTCCTGTCTTCAGCTAAAAATATCCCAGGTTTATAAAAGACTTTTGTCCTATTCCTGTGACTTCACAAAAATAGTAGATGAATGGATAGCAAATTTAACTTACCCAAAATTTTTCTAATCCATTGCTTTAACCATTCTATCGTGTAGTACTGGGCTATTGTTAATGGATAACAATAGCTGGAAGCCAGGTTTTAAAATCCTTTAAAATCTAATATTGTGTCATTAAAATGGTGACTATCTGCAATATGAAGGAATTCTTGAAGAAAGAAATCACATGTAGATTAGATGATCTGCCAGTCAGGTAGCTCTAAAGTCTTCTGACAAGAAACTATCAGCAACTGGAAATCAGCTGTTGTTGGACCACTCACTGAGCCTCGTGGGTGTTCCATGCCCTACTCTGCAGCAGCTGAGACTGACCTATGAATGAAAGCCTGTTGTCCACAGCAGGGGAGGGTTATCTGTCTGATCTTCACAGCAGCTCCTTTCCTTTTGGGTCTCCTCTGAAAAAGGCATTCAAAACAAGATTAATAGCACCTCATATTGACAGACAGAGAATTCAAACCACTCAAAAAATTATGAGAATGATCAGAAGACTGAAGACAAGGCATTATTTTCTCTTGTTTTCTGTAACAGAACCAGCCCGTAATGTAATAGACTTGGTCTCCATGTACACTTCCTATATCTTTGCAGTTAATTTTTATTACAATTAAATAGTTCTTACCATTGGAGACATTCCATCTCAACTAACCATCTGCTATCTAGTCATTCTCCTAATTTTCCTAAACACAAACTAGACGTGAAGGCTGGGCATTTTATATATTCTATTACTGTTCAAATCACTGAAAGAAAAAATATATTCCTATTCAGGAGGGATAAAACTTAGGCTTGAAAATTAGGAAAAATTAATTTCATTACACTTTAATCCAAAAAACAACTGCTGAATCTGATACTATTTCTTAAAATGAAATCTGTGAAAGTCCCAGATAATTTTCTTCCATGCACCACCCTTTCTTCTTTTCCCCCTTCCCTCCAGTTCAACAAAATACTAGTCTTTATTCTCACAAGAAAAGGTGCTGGCAAAGAGTGCATAGCTTCAAAAGCAAGGCAGCGGGCTCAGACTCATTTTTGTACTATACGGCTACAATAATTCTGAATAATAAAAACCATAATAAAACCATAAGGATGCTTATAACTGTAGTTGTTCCATATCATCCTTCTGCCTGCACTCAGTAGATCTCTCTTGTTAACACTTACATCCACTTCTTATTTTTCCCCTGTTTTTCCACTAAGTTTCCACAGGGAACACTATGGTCAAAGCAACATACAGACTTTCTGCTTGTATGGATTGGATCTTTGTTTGGGGACTCCTATCCTGCCTTCAGTTCTCATGCATATCAAGAGGAAAAGATATTTGGCAAAATCTTCACAAACTTCACAGCCAGGCACATGCAGTGAAGAAAAGAGAGTGCTGTTTCCACAGCACCTGTAGACTTTTATTGTTATAGACAGAAGCAATTATTTCCTCATTTCTAAAATCTTTTTATCACATAATTAATAAAACCAAGGGACTCTTGCAATTGTTGTTATATTCTGTTCAAATAACCCAAAAGCAAGGCACATTCATACTGTGCAAGATCCCTCCTAGCTTGTTTTGTGTAGAACTGCCATTAAGGTAATTATCTTTCAGGCTGGCTACAATCAAGATGTCAAATCTTTAAAAATGATAAAAAAACATAGAAAATAAAACTGAGGGTTTTTTGTTTGCGTCATGTTAACTGGAGATTTTTGTGCTGCTCTGACTTTGTATCTCCAGTGGATATTTTGGGGGGAAAAGAATCCTATCTTTCCTTCTTCCAAGTTAAGCAGATTTTAATTTAAGCTATGTAAAAAACCACTAAGTAGCTATACTTCATAGCTGCAGAAAGATACCTACCCACCCATTTCAGAGCAACTAGTCTATTTAACTAATGATAATGCAAATCCTTGCTGAAGCAACTTAAGAAAGTGTGCTAACTTTGGGAAACAGACTATTGTACTTTCAGGTTTGAGCAGCATTAGGAACTGTATTGCTTTTTCTTTGACTTCAGCTGAATGGAAGCAACAAAACATTGCTGTTAAATCTTTTCACAGAGTCTACTTCCCATGCTTCCCTGCTGACTTACTACTCCATGGCAGAATAAACAGCTTCAGAGAAGATACATAAACCTCACATCTAGTTGCATTAAATAGCACAGACAAAAAGCTGTGAAGAATTGAATCAGCTGTCTGCCATAAGTACTGAAAAACACAGCATATGGATACTTGTATAATGAAGCAGAAGGAAATTTTCATTTTGAAAGCATCATCAGGTAAGAGCTTGCTGGCTAGAGGAAAGTGTTTGTGATTTTACATTTTCTCATTGCAGCAACCAGATGTATTTAGCTGCCATAGTGGCAGCTATAACTCGTTACAGGGCACAGCTTATTGCTTTATTTGACAAAGCAAATATAAATTTATTTATTTATAAATAAATAAATTTATATTTATTTAAATATAAATTATATTTATAATGAGGGCAGCACAGAGTCCTTTGCATTAAGGAGAAGATTGAGGATGATCAGAGAATTAGGAATTAATAGCTTCATAAGGGCTATTATCAGGGCTTCTGAACAGGAGTTGGACTATACAACTTCCAGGTACATAAGCTTACTTTAGTTCTAATCCAGACTTTCTTTAGAAATGCTTAAAAGCACCTTTGAAACTTTAATCCAGGATTTTAATCTATAACTGCTTTAGCCTCACTTGAAGCATCTAACCTTTGAATGCAGCAACACGACTTTTGAAATCAGATCTTTCCCTAGCATTTCAGTAACCAGGCCTTCTGCTGCTGTGCCAAGCAAACTTACCAGCCCATTTCAGCCTCACAAGGCATTTACAAAACACAAACAACAAAAAAACAAAACAAAAAAATAAAAAAAAACCCCACCAAACCAAAAAACAAAATAAACCCCCCCCTACAAACCCAAACTTCCTTCTCTCCCCCCTTTCTTTCATCTCTTACAGCATTAAATAGGTCAGTGTGTGTCAGCTGTGAAGGCACTCCTGATCCAGGTGGAGTGTTAGCACTTCCAGCTGTAACTGGGAGCGTGTGTGCCCTCATATCCTGAGTCTGGCAGGAGCAGCTTGCTGTAAATCAGCTGGCTGGGGCTGGAGGAGTGCCACCCTCAGCTGCTCCCTGCATCCAGCTGTGCTCCAGATGCCTGAGGTATTCTGTGATCCACAGTTCACAGTCATTCCTGAAAGGGTGACAATAAATCTACTGCATCCTGTAATGAAAGGAAGGAAAAGGGACAGGTGAAATTTGATAGTGATGAAAAAGAAAGGCTCGTGACATAAGCAGATGCCAAATGACATATAACAAGAAAATAGTCCACCTTTGCAGTAATTATAAAAAGCAAACACACCCATTTCACAACATTAATTTCCCTTTTCTATTATATGTGGTCCATGTCCAGGGCCTTGTCTTTGTCTTTTTGTATTTGATCTATTTCCTTTAGCACTTTATTGAAGAGAGCATCATATAAAGTGACAATTTATTGTTTCTGGCTCCCTTTACATTTATATTCCCCAGATCAGCAAGGAAAAAAAGAAGTTGAATCATTGGAGAAAACCCCTCCAGTTAAGCTCATTCCTCCCATGGCCTCTCTTTCAGAGCAGCTGTAGATCTGAAACTTAAATGTCTGTAGAGGGTTGCATTTCATAGTAACTAGTGGTCCTTGATGTATGGAACATACATTTTGCACCCTGTTACACACCTGGCCTTTGGGCTGGACCAAGGAAAAAGCTGGAATTGTGCAACCCTTCCAAAAGGCTGTGAATTTGCAGTACATTCCATAGTGTACAAGGTGAGGAAAGTACTAAAGACCTCTACAGGTTGTGCTTGTGGAGGAAAGCTCTAAAGCCTTTCCTTGAAGATGAAAGGAAGCTGGAGAAGCACTATTTTACTTAATCAAATCTCAGCAGTGGGACTGATACTTTAAGGTGCTCTGCAACTTTGACCCACATTCATTGTTGTGAGAGGTCTGAATGCCCCACACTTCAGAGAGCCTGAAATGACATGTGGAAACCTTCAGTTAAAAAGTAAAACCAAACTTTGCAGGCAAAGAGGAGTTTTTGTTCCCCTTCACTTTCTGATGTCCTCTTGGTGTGATGCACTGATGTGGCAATCCCTTTCCAGGACTTCTGCAAAGTGTATCCCCAAGTTCTCTCAGCTGCACAGGCAAGAGCAGCCCATGTATTCACTGAGAACTGGAAGACATAGAGTTAAGAACTCAGTAACTATCTCTTTTAGTAAGGAACAGAATCAAAAGTATTAAAAGAATGTACTGGATATAAATGACAGCTGTGACAGGAAAATGAGAACAACTTTCATGTTTTTATTGCTGCCTTAGAAGCAATTGATAAACAGTACACTTCATATATAAATGAGCATGTGTCAATATATGACAACAAAAATAAATTACAGTGACATAGTATTTAACTTTACAAGGTTGTACAAAATTTCCAAATATGAATAGATTTCAACTTAAAAATTTGAAATAAGTTAAAACTTCAACTATTCTGAAGACTTAAAAATATACATACAGTTTCACTCAATCACATCATTTACAGTATGGTTTTTTTAAGCTGTTTATTCTTATACACCCATATATTTTTGACTGTATTAGTGGAATATATCCTGCTATATGCAGCTTTGCTGCAGTGGGATAAAGGGGTTCCCTGAGGGCACAGAACAGGCTTTGAGTGTTTATATTTTAAATAATTTGATTACATTTATTAGCTAGAAATATAAACTCAAAGTGTTATTTATCTGTCCTATAGTGAGAGACTGATTTATCTGTTCTTTCTAGAATTTCCATTTATGCTAATGAGAATTTTGAAGAGACCTTAACAGCAGGGTTGAACTAAACTAACTCTGTTTAGCCAGGATGAATTAGGGCAAATTATTTAATGAAGTATTTGAAGAATATCTGTAAGTATTTGAAGAATATCATTAGATGTCATTATAGACTACATAGCTAGTCCTGGCTATGCATTTGCTTCTGCAACTAATAGGAAAATATATTTGATATGGTACTTTGAAGCAATGGGATGGATTATGGATTGGCATTTTTAACACCTTATTTATATGCATGTGATTACTTTATTAAATATTATGAAGATTAAAAGCATTGCCCAAAACTCCTTGGCTGTTGAGTATAAGGTAATTGAGAATGCCAAGAATCTAATTCAAGCTGTAAAATAAGGTAAGATGGAGGAAATTTGTGCTGCAGTTGTATCCCTCCCAATAACTTCAACCAAGGCAGGTGCAGACAGACTCTGTGCACCAGCAAAAAGGCAAAGGCTTGCAAATTCAGAAAATATTTGTGAGAAAACAGATAAAGAAAGAAATTTGAACAAACTGGCACATGGCACGTGAGAAAATTGCTCAATTGTAAAAAATACAAGAAGACATTTATGCAGAGGTGGGTCTTAAACTGCCTGTGATGAATTTGGTAAGAAATAAAAAAGAATTTAAATATGTCTGTTTGTGAGACTGGATTTTCTCTTCTCTGAATATGTTCAAATATCTATCAGAATGCTGTGCTAGTAATCCACAATCTTTCTTCCAAAAAAATAAATGTTCTGTGTACATCATTTAAATGAGAAAGGAAGAAAAAAGAGTCATATACAGGGCAGAGCTGTGCAATTCCTCATTTCCATTTTCCTCTAATGTTATTGGTAATAAAGACCACTGCAGTCTACAATTCAGCTGGGAGTTATTTTAGAAGCCTCTGTTTTTGTTGTGTGAATAAGCTGTCATTGGGCAGCAGGAAAGAGGAAGGGAACTGGAAGGAGATATACATACACACACACACACACACACACACACACACACACACACATATATATATGTATATATATATAGGTGTGAAAATGGCTGGGGGTGGCTTGCTCTGTTTGCTCTGTATTTTCCAAGAGAGTTTCTTTTCAGGCTCATGCCCAGGGAGTGAAAGGTGGGGGGCACACAACTGGAGATCTGTAATGCTGATGGGAGGCCACACAGTCCAGCCCCACACTGTGGTGCTGGGGCCTGGCTGCCTCCTGCTTTTCTGGGGATAAAAGTTCATTCCAGAAGCACAGAGGGAGCCTTTCCATCAGCTGGAGCTGGGCTTGGACCAGGCCCCAGGAAAGGCTGTTTTTCACCGTCGCTAAGAGAGCACAGAGCCATTTCACTCAGCAACAGGCTGGGTCATTAAGTGAATTAATAGCAGTCAAAGAATATTGTAGCACGTGACTGGAGTCAAAACTTCCTTCTACAAATCCACACCTAAGGGGAGTCCTCCCAGACTGAAGGGAAAGCATCTACATGATGAAGACTTCAAAACATTTTCTAGATTGCTTATTCCTCTTGCAACTTCTAATCTCAAACTACTTCAATCAAAACAATTACATTTCTCTTAATTGCTTGTTCTGTGTTCTGCCCCTGTTTTGGCTCCTGAGAGAAGAAAATAACATGGAAATATATCTCAAAAGTTCAAGCAACATCTAGCAGTTATGTAAACCTTACCTCACCTCACCACTTGGCACACAGTGTATTACTGTACAATCAGATACGTCTTTTATATCCCATAATTTGCTTTTTATCTTAACTAGCAAGCCACTCTATGAGCAGCAACTAAAGAAATGAGTTTATCTGCTCATATTAATGCAATTGTTATCAGGGGCATACAGGGTAAAAATAATTTGTAGATTACAGAAATGTATTTGCACGGAAATTTCCACACGGGAAGGTGCCACCTGATTAGTTTTCTGTGGAGAGTTAAGAAAAAAAAAAAAAAAGAGATGTTAAAGCATCTTGGCAGGAGAAAATCTCCTAAGAGCACAATGTTCCACCGTGGTAGCTCAGTGGGAGCCAAGTTTTGACAGCACATTTTGGGCTGATCCCCATGCAGCGAAAGGAGAAATGTGAGCTCTCATGGGACACTTGACCTGGACCAGCGTATTGACTGTTCTACAAACACACAGCCATCCACCTTCTGCCCTCAGGACTGCAGTGGTGGCAGTCATGCCACAGGAGAGAATAAGGCATCTGAGTCTCCCCCAGCACATCTTCTCCTACTCTCATTTTTATTAGCTGCAAAAGGGAAGGTTCCTCTAAAACACTGAAGCCAAGGAAAACGATTGCTCTTCATCATAACCTGCCTCTACTCTTCCAATTACTGTGCTAGTGTTTTGCAAACTGCTGTCAATATGAACTAGGGCCAATTATTCTTTCTGAGAGTTTACCAAGACATAGAATTTAATTTATTGGCAGAAAAATTCCTGCACAGTAAGATAGGTGCTAGCAAAAAAAGATCAACTTGGCCAATAATTTAAAAAATGTTAATATTCTGCCTAGTACCTGAACGGGTAGCTATGACTAGATCAATAGACACCAGATTTTGAGTTAATGCCCTGTCTTTTTGCACAGCACAAGTTAAGGGGCTCCTTTGTACTGTTTCCTGTAATTTTATGAGTTTACTACATTCACCTCCACTGGTTTTGCTGAAGATAATGGATTTTATAAGGTGTAAAATTCCAAATTCCTTTTCATTAAACCTATTTCTGAGGTGTCTAATTTCTCCATATATTTCAAAATCAGAAAGCAGCAGGCAAAACTCTATTCAAAATTTTCAAGCCATAAAAGCAGGTATTCAGATATTGTGTCTGGGATTTGTTTTGCTCCATAACCAGCAGAACAGAAAGCTTTCAAGTAATAGGAACATATCAGGAAACACATAAAATATGTTCATCAGATTCCTGCAAATGTTATCTCTATTTCTATCACAAAAATACCCGCTATCTCCAAACAGAAGCAGGAAGCTTATGGCTCTTTCTTGTAACAAGTCGACTGGTGTGGCCCACACCCTTCCTGCTGTGGGGTGGCAGGGGCAGGAGTTTAGTTCCAGCTTCCTGTGAGGCATAAGTCCTATGACTGCTGGTCAGCTTTGAGGCAGGAGGAATTGGGTTAAGAGGCAACTGGGTGGTGAGACACCTCTAGAAACCCAGGGATAATTCATATTTCAAAAATTACATCTGCTTCACTGACATCTTCTAACATCTACAGCTTACAGCTGCAAAATTTCACATTTTATCATTTTATCATATTTATCATTTTCCTATTTCTTTTGGAAAAAAATGAATTGTAATTTAGATTTTTTACAGCTTTAACTATGAGCTCTTGTGTGCAGTTAGTATATGGACTTCAATGATCCATCCCTATGCAGCTTGCTTTTGAGAGCAGCTGTCCATCCTTAGTCTTTATATTTCACCTTTAATGATGGATTCTGTGTCAGTCAATACACATTGCAGAGACTAAAAACCAAAATAAAACAAAGCCAAAAGTGGCACCTGTGCACATTAGTTTAAATCTCTTGCATTTTTCATGCTGATCCTTCCTGTCCCACAGCAGGAGAAATATGCAACTACGTAATGTAGCTGTACTGTTTTGACAACAAGTGAAAGGACCTGAAAGGACCTTCCATCATATTCAGTGAAGTAGGGCAGAGCAGGAAATAAATGCTGTTCTGTCCTTTGCAGAGAGGATTTTGTTCAGATTACCCTATTGCCAAGAAATCATACTCATTTTGAATAAAGGAACAAAACATTTGCTCAGATGTACTTCTACAGCCTGAAAAGTGGAAAGTTTTGGTCCTAATATCACTTGTAATATAAACATCATTAATGGAGATATGAGGCAAGAAAATGGAATGTATTTCTGATCCAGAAAAATTCATGCCGATGGAGGATAAAAGCTGCTTAACTCCAGGTATATCTGATTTCATATAGCTTTGCATATGCAAAGAAATGACATATTTCTATATTGATGGCAGAGGATATTCAATAGGTGTATTCAATAAATATATGTGATAGGTATGTACAATAGGAGGGGAGTGATCTAAGGATAAAAGTAATGATGGAGAAAAGTACTGAGCATCAGGAAATACAGCACAGGCCCATTTCTTGTGATGTATCTGCATAAGCAGAGTGCAACACTGCAAGGTTCAAAGTAAATTAGCTTATTTCTTTTGCCCCATGGTGTTAGTCTGTGCCACAATGGTAATAATAATTCTTAATGTGGACACATTAAACACAAATTAATGAGGGCCATTTGGCCATTTCCTCATTCCTTTGCCATCTCTAGAGTAGGTAGTACTGCAGGAGTGACTACAGCTGCTTTGTTACCCAAAGATTACAACACAGAAGAAAAATAGGCTCAAGAAGACTGGATTTTGAAATTACATAAGGAATCAGATTCTTGTCCAGAGAATTTATTTCTATGATAGTGTAAAATTTTTCAGATCAGTATTTTCAGTAAATTAACTATGCCTGTATGAATGAATTGAAAAATAAATTTAAGTTCCCTTGGCCCTATAATATCCTGTGCTGTGCTTTTCTGATTGTTAGGCATGGTTGAGTGATGATTACCAGATCATTGCAAGAGTAGTGTCATTCCAGAAAGTGCACTACATAACTTTGGTCCAGGAGCCCATCCTGGAAAATGCATATGCACCCAGACAAACAAGCCTTGCTTACATATTAAGGCTTTGTTATTTAGTCCTGGAGTGCTGTAGTAAGGATCTCTTCACAGAGGCCTGAGTGGGGTGTCAGGGTGCTCTGCCAGCAGTGTAGCTAATGGTGACGTGTGTTTTTGGCTCACAGAGTCATTCATACACTGAACTTTTTTGGACACTGTTTACATGTGTTTATTCACCATTATGCAAGGAGGATGTGCACCATCTATAAAGCCTTTAAATGTCTTGGGGTTTTTTCCATACTTTCTGCCAAGTTACATAAATTTTATAACTTCACTGGCTTGGAAAAAGGTTACCTCTTCTCACCACCATTAGATTGAATAGTTTTATCATAACTTTCATAAAACATTCCCTTAAGCCAGCATCACACAGTCAAGGATTTATTGTTTGAAAACCCAGAAGGGGGGTGAATGATCTAGATATAGTGGGTATTTCTTAGTCTTACCAGGCAAAGGAGGCTTTTAAAGCCTGCAAAATTCCACCCATGGGACTGGCAAATGAAAAGCATAGCATGCAACAGAAAGGACAGAGCAATACTATGGGATGAGGGAGGATGGTAATTTATTTTCCTTTTATTTCCAATGGAAGGAGTGAATTTGCAGTGGTGACTTGCCTTTATATGTTTGTGATATTTGCCTCAAACAGTTTTCATAGTTACTGGATTTCTCTTTCAACTTTGAGAAAGTGGCAGTGATGTTGACATGGACATAGGAGTTTCTCTTATATGAACCTAGATACAATCTAGTCGAGGAGGTATTTTTTTTTTCTTTGAAAAAAGGCAGTGTGACTTTGGGTAATATGATGGAGTTAAACCTAGTGCAGCCTTGGTGAATAGCTCAGTAAGTGAAATATGTTCATGCATTTCTAAATTTTGGATAATGTCTAAAAAGCCAGCTCAATACACTGAAAACACCACATCCAGAAATAAGAACAATGCAATTGTAAAAAAAAAAAAAATGCACTAAGGAAAGATGTGGAAACTTTTCTTGCAGATAAGCAGAGGAGACTTCAACACAATTTCACTGTCCAGTTACAACTGATGAGGCATCAAAGGCAATGTTTACCATGGCTGACAATTTCAGCATAAATTTGTACATCTGTAAACATTGCTCTTGATGTGGTCTGCAGATCTCTCTGTATGTACATGCACAGTAGAGTCACACATATGTTATCCTGAGGTATGCATAGTGCATGGAGAGGTATAGGTACAATATACACACCATACAATACATGTTGGAATAGGCCACAAAATAAGTAGCACTTATCTTAATGTTTTCCCATGTTATCTGTGCTCCTGCCATTAAACAACCCCTGACAGGGATTGGCTCTCTTGAGCCTCCTTCTAGGAATGTATCTGGAAATAACTACAGCGATAATTATTGATTAAAAAAAATACATTCTATGTTCTATTTTGAATGTGCAGTGTGAGTAGTGAAGAGCAAAGTCCCAAATGCCAGTACAACATAGGTAATGAGTTTGCCAGTTAAGATTGTGAAGAACTGTCAGTAACATCAATCTCATGGAGTTGCAGTGCCATGGAGTTTGAAATGAAATAAACATAGTGTAGAATTCCCATTCTTACTCGACTTGCTTTCAACAAACAGCACAATTGTATTATGTCTGCCTTACTTTAAAAGCTGGAGCACAAAAATGCCCAAGTATCAGACATTACAAATGAGCTTTTTGCCCAATATCCTTCTGGCAGCTCAAAAACGTAGAAGTAGAAAAGTGCAGATGCTATAAATGATCTATGCCTGCTACAAGGAAGAACATCCTAATTAAATGAAGTTTTTAGTGCCATGAAAGCCTGAATGTCATGCATGCTTTAGCTAAGCTTCCAAACAGAAGTGTTTGGGTATCATGGGAGTGCAGTGCATGAGTCAAAAAGGCAGCCAGCATTATGAACACCTCACCTCCACCAGACATCTCTGCTTACCCTTCGGGCTAACAAGAAGCAACCTACAAATATGTATCACTTTGAGCTGCTCCCAGCAGCCAGTGCAGTGGTATTTGAATGGGCAAATATATAAAAGATTAAAAGAATATATAAAATTGAGAATCACAGAGGGTGAATAGCAACAGCAGATTTGCATGGGTCTGAGAATATTCAGAACTACCACAATGAATATGTATGCTTTTTAAAATTTCCAAATGCATTAAAATACATGATGATTGATGAACTGCTTGAAGTTCAGGCTAGTAGGGGTTTGGGAGAATATCCCTAGGGACAGGTCATCCCCTGGTTAGGCTTGGTGAACAGACCACTTGTGGGGCAGACCATTTCTGCCAACAAGGACCGGGCAAAACCTCTCCAGTTGTTTTTGATATGCTTTATACATCTTTAGAAAAGAAACTATCAGACCTCAAAACTATACAACTCCTGTAATTAGTAAAGTGTCTTTTGATAATGTAAGATCAGATAACTTTGCATAGGGAGATTGTAAAAGGGAAAAGAAACCCACCTAACAACAAGGCAGGCTTGTGGAGCATATTTTAGTATAAGAATCTAGGAGCCATCTGGAGGAAAAGGAGGGTTTAGAATCTCAAATATAAATTTGAATAGCAATTCATAAATAGTCAGATGGTAAGGGGTGAGTGAAAAGCAGTTTATAAATAGTATGACACTGCTTGACCATCCCTACTGTATATAGGGTAGCGTGGTGATAACTATTTTTATTGATGCTGCTGATTAGGGAAAAAAAAGTTTAAAAATTCCTTTTGCTTTGATGTTTGCATTCTGAAGAGGCAAAATAAGTGTACTTTTGGATCTTTACTCACTTTTTAGATATATAAGGTTGATAATGAAGCCAGACTTTTTAGAATATTCTTGCAGAAGAAGTAAAGATATATAATAATCAAGATGGCAAAGTAAGAAAATGAAGCTGTACAGAATTGAGAAAGGTCACCCACTCTCTCTGAATATGTCTGTGCATATTCCTACTGCCAGAACCCTTCAGGCCATTTATTGTTTAGGAAACACAGATCCACAGGTTTAGATCCTGGGAGCTACTCAGGCCTTTCCTATATTTATTTAGCTTTAGAACAGTGCCAGACTGATTAGCTTTTGTTGAAAGTGTATTATGCAGGAGTGGGAAAAAGTGCTTCATGCACCATGGCCTCTGCCCTCGGATATTCAGATCAGGTATCTCTCACTGCTTACACCAGTACAGAAGTAATAAACTTCTAGCACAGTTTTAAAATGAAAAAGACAAACATATCTTATAATGCATTTTGTGGCCTGTTCAGAGGCTGACAGTGATTGGGGTCTATTCTGCAAAGCTTTCTCCAGACTACCCAATGGCTCCTGTCTGGCTATCACTTCTGACTCTTTGGTCCTCTTCATATGGAGTCTAATCTCGTATTATTGCAATTAACAGAGACTGGTCAGCTTTCAGAGCTGTGAGGAGAGTTAATGGGACTGACCTGTTTGTCTGCCATCAGAATGGTGCTTTCTACTGCGTTTCTGACTTAATTCTCTTTAAAACAGATGAAATATTACACCATTTTGTAGTTCTTAAAAGTAATTCTGTGTCATCGGTCTTGCATTGTTCTTCTTCTGCAACCTATTATGTGTGCCTGTGTTCATAAATAATATATCCACTAGTGCATACAGCTAAAATTTTTGTGTGTGCATGGGTTTAAAGCAAACACAGGAACATATAAAATACAAATTAAATTGATGCCCACTGTACTTGCAACACAGCCAAATTCTTAATATTTTATAGTGCATATTCCAATAAATAAATAATAACTCAACTGATCTATGCTACAATATGTGTATACATACACATTTTATGATGCCTGTAAATAACATTTTAAAGCCTGTTCACACATCAAAAGACAGGTTGTTTATTTCTCTGTTAAAACAATCCAAGGATTTAACTCTTCCTATTATGTAAACAGTGGTGACAGACGCTTTCAAGGAAGCTTAACTTCAATAAAAATAATAGTTTGCCATTTTAAAATCAATACCAATATACCATAAATCCCCCGATGAACTCTGGCTTCCTTACATGCTCTCACATTTTGTGTATTAGGGGCACAGCACTACTCTAGATATCAGAATATAATAATATGGCAATATATATAGATATAGATATATATTTAAATGTTAAAACATTTTTAGGTCAACTTGAGTAATGAATATATTTCAAATATATGCTTTTTTCTAGAAATAAAGGTAATTAATTTTCTTTGCAACATGGGTGCCTTTGTATGTGGCTAGCAAACTAGCAAAACAATTCTTGTATCTTCAGTTCAAAACACTTGTGACATAGATGAAGCTTTAACTTTTTTCTTTTTTGTACTAAAATTGTACTTGCAGTAGAGTTTCAATATAATTTATGAGATTACTTTAGGGCAGACATTTTAAACAACTCATACAAAAGAGAATTTGTCTTAATGACAAGAAAACTAGGTATAGTCTATTCATTTCTCAAGCAGACCTTTATGAATCACTTTAAAAGGACACTACAGCTGAAGACTGAAGAGCAATATTTATCAACATTAAATAAAACATTCGGTGAAATATGTATAAATATTTCTTCATATGAACATAACACAAAATTAAATAGTTCAGATACACAGACACCATTTAATATATTTCCACTGTTGTCAAAATCATCTGTAAACACCATCTCACACTGAATACAAAAGCAGCTTTAACATCAGTTCTGTGTTCACAACACTGATGCCCCTTTGTAAAACAAGATACTTGTTTTATTTTCAGCAAAATAAGAGTCTAAGCAATAAAAAAAAAAGTTTTGGTCAGTTCAAAGGAGAATACAAAATAATCTTTCAACATGTAACTAAATCAGATTTAGAGCAACAGTTTAAAGTACAATCCTTTCCCCAGGGGACCTCTGACTTTTATAAATCATGTTTGGTGCAGACCACATCACAAATACCAGGAAATACTGGTCATGTCTAAACTATAAATATTAAAGCCCTTTTAAAATTGTCTTTATCAAAAATTGCCAGGTTACAAATTGGCAATATCACATTTTTCACACCACAGAATAACCTGGCGTCAAACGGATATAGGTGCACTTCTCCTGATGATTTTTAAAACAGGTTGTGGAAAACAAACACTTTTTACTGAGCATCCTTCAGGTGCAAAAATAAGCATTTCTTTGAAACAAACCATTTTTATCTGAAGATCACCTGGACAGACAGTGCAAGCAGCGAGGCTCCACCAACTTTTGTCAGAGAATTGCAACTTGAGCTTTCATGGGAAGCCGTGCAGAGACGGCACGCAGGATTTGAGCTGGCTCTGAGAAGGGTGGTGCATCCCCATGGTGCAGCTCAGGACAAGGTGCTGCAGGAGCTGTGTGCCTCCCCAGCAGGACACAGGGCTGCTGCTGCTGGTCGTGCCTGCCCGGCTCCTGAGCAGCTCCTTTGAGCACCGGTACCGTGCAGCCCAGACCTGGGCTCTCATCGTCCCATGCCCCAGAGACAGCTCCATGCTCTTCCCTGACTGTAGCCTCCACTCCCTTCCTTTCTATCTTTTAAAGAGGCAGGATCACTTTGAGGAGAGACTGTGCTCAAGGATAAGGTTTTACTGGGCAAGTACCTCATTATGAAACTCTGCAAACTCACAGGCTATGTTTTGGTTTTCTCAGTTTGAAATGTGGACACCATGTTGTGGTTCCAGAGATAAACTTGAATTTCAGGTGCCAAATAATGAGCTATATACTTATAAAATGATTTTCAGATTTAAAAAAAATTCAGTCAAATGTAATCACGATGGGCAGCCCTGTAAAACCTGGAACGTTAGGTCAAATCTTTCCTGATATGTGTGTATTCCAGAGGTGTGAATGCATGCTATGCATACAAACACACACTCAAACACATATAACATCAGCTGCACACATTCTCAGATACTCAGAAACCAGGAATCAGGGATACAATTAACAATATACCAGAAGAGAAGTAGACAGGAAGCTCTACCAGGACAACAAGAGGCAATTTTTCGACCTATACAGTGTCTCAAATAATTTCACAATCCTGTTTTACTAGCTTGCTACATCTGTATGTAACTTGAATTGAAAGTTGTTGGATTCCTTGGAAAAAGAAGAGTTGGGCTAGCTAGATGTGCTTACCTGAGATCCCAGAGCTGATTATAATCAAAGAACTGGGCAGATCAGTAATGGGTTTATAATTGCTATACAGCTTCTCACAAATTTGTAGGAAAACTTTATTAAATCTTTTACTCCTTAGTAAAAATGTTGAAGTTTCTTAGTTTTTGCTGAACGTGGATTGACTTTTATATTAAACTGGATTTATTGAAAGGATAAATAAGCCTGGCAGCTGCTTTCATCTCTTGATGATCAAATCATAGAACCAGCACCCTGGAACCACCTTCCCACCCCAACCCATCCTGTCCCATCCCTCACTATCCTGCCCATGCCATCCTGTTCTGTCCTATCTCATCACATCCCATCCCGTCCTGTCCCATCCCATCACATCCCTGCTTCATTATTTTTTTTGTTTAAAAAATACGATTCTACGAAGCCTCCCTGGGGATCCGCTTATGAAAAATGACGGACTGCCTTTGCTGATACTGCTGTTTGCGCCGTTTTCGCTTGTCACACTGGCACAGCAGCAGCATCTTGAAAGTGTTTCTGAATGTTTTGTTACACAGTGCGTAGCACATGGGGTTCACTGTGCTATTGATGTAGCAAAGCCAATACCCCAGGTGCCAGAAAGTTTTGGGGATACAGTTGCAAAAGGTGTTCACCAGAACCATGATGTTATACGGGGTCCAGGTAATGATGAAGGCAAACAAAATGGCACTGAGCGTCTGTGCCGCTTTCTTTTCTTTGATAAGTGACATTCGTTTTCGTTTTGTGATCTGACTTCTGGTCTTCAAGGCAAACTTTTTTGCCAGTGTTGCTTCCTTAAAGGACAAGGGCAGGGCTGTCGATGTCTTGGTCACAGACGAGATGCCATCAGAAGCTGTGGTTGTCTCTTCTGACTCTGGTTCAATTGGCAGCTTAGTAAAACTCTTTTGGAAATTTCCACCATCCTGAACACTTTTGGGAGGGTGCAATTTTTTAGCTTTCTTTTCCTTCGATTCCGTGTCAGATTTCTGCAGTTCATCCCCTGACTCATGCAAATCTTCCGAGGAGGGTAGTTTTGTGGAATTGAGGATAGCACTGTGACCAGGAAGCTTCAGCACGATGGAATAGATGGCTCTGGTCTCTGCAGCAATGTCTTCTTCGTCAGAGGAGGCTGAATTTTCAAGGGAGGCAGCAGCATCGTTGTTGTTCCAGCTGTCACTGCTGCTGTGGTCTTGGTCCCCCTGATCTGTGCTGGGCTCCCAGCTCTTCATGGAGAGCCAGAAGTGGCAGCGTCCGTATTTCTTGCGGGAGGAGCGTTTGGCGCTCTGCCGCTGCAGCTCGTAGCTGCTGCAGCTGCGGGCGCTGCCCGCCTGGTGCACGAAGCGCGCCGCCTCCGCCTCGCTGCCCGACGCCTGCAGCCCTGCCAGCTCTTTGGTGCGCTTCTCCGTCTCCTTGTAGATCCTCCAGTACAAAATGCTCATGATGGTGACCGGCAAGTAGAAGGCAGCTATGGCAGTGCCAAAGGTGATGATAGGTTCACTTAGGAACTGGATGAAACATTCATCAGGAGGCACAGTCCTCTTCCCAACAAAATACTGCCAAAACAAGATGGCAGGGGCCCAAAGAACAAAAGAGACGATCCATGCTAGGCCAATCATTATCCCAGCCCTTTTAGTTGTTCGTTTGGCTCTGTATGTCAGTGGCCTAGTGATGGAAAAATACCTGTCAAAACTTATCACAAGGAGGTTCATGACAGAGGCGTTACTGGCGACATAGTCAATGGAGAGCCAAAGATCACAGGCCAAACTTCCCAAAGCCCAGTGGTCCATGATGATGTACGTGGTATAAAGATTCATGGAAAGAACACCGATGATCAAATCTGCACAAGCGAGGCTCAACAAGAAGTAGTTGTTGACTGTTTTCAGTTGCTTGTTAACCTTAAATGCAACAATCACTAAGATGTTTCCTATGATGGTCACCAGTGCAAGAATCCCAGTGAGGAAAGCAATCAAAACTACCTGCCAGACAGTGTGTCCACCCAGAGGGTCTTTGCTTGTGGCATTTAGGGTCATGTTTGTGGATTCCACAGTGGAGAAAGGAAAACTCTCTGTGGTCTGAGGGAAATCATAGCTGCCAATGAGTGATGCTGCTTCATCAAGGAGTCCCAGTCCATGCGAATCTCTCTTCCAGAAGGAGCTCACATTTGGAAAAAGAGGCGAGGATGAACTGTTATTTTGCATGATCATTGTGGCTCTCTGACATAGTCTGTAGCAGAGAAAAACCAAACAAACATCAAGTGAACAGGTGAAGATGTTAAATCAATAACTGTCCTCATACTTGTACATAAAATCACTTTAGCACTTTAAAAGACGTCTTTAAAAAGCCAAGCTGCCTGTGACACATTTCAAGGCAAACCTGTATGTGATAGCACTCAGCCTCCAGACTGAGATTAAACTGAGATTAAACTCTTTATAGCGATCACACTGTGTTTTCTTATAAACATTCAATAACAGAGGAACCAAAATCCCAGGAGAATTTGAACCCACAGTAGTATTAAAATGCCCCTGAAATCTAACTCTGAATTAAAACACTCCCTGCTGGATCTGAACTCAACATATCAAAAATACACAATTCTGGAGCCTTCAAAAATTAAGTTCCAAACATATGGAGCCACAAATCTTCCAAGTTCCAATCAACACTGGTCCCCAGTGCTATCCTGACTCTTGCAAAACACAGCCACAGCCTCTGCTGCCTCCAGCTGCAGCTGATGACAAACAAAAATATTGTTCATTTCACTGTGTCAAGCTACTCTAACCTGTGAGGTGGCAAAACTCATCCCAATTTTCATCTACCTTTCAGCTATCTGATAAAACTTCTCATTAGCACTTTTTGCACATGCCACTATTAATTTTTTCATGCACATTTTTATATTTGGATTAGAGATTCTGCACATCTAATGACTTCAAAATTTCTTTAGGGGCAACACATGGTAAAAGTTCCTTTGAAACTATGGTCTCCAGAGTCAGGAAAAACCTTTGGCAGATGTATGTCAAAGCAATCATTAAACACTCTGGGAAAATAGGGAAAAAAGCATGAAAGGGATTAATAATTAAACTTTAATCCTTTTCCCCAAGTTCGAACATAAAATGAAAACATGCTCGGAATAGGAACTTGCATTTCTCTTATTTCATTAGCTTCTCTAGTCAGCTGACTGGATGCATAGCAATAAATGAATTATATCATCAAGAAGAAAAAATTCTGATGAAAAAATCCATCATTGACTGTAAGTGTTGAGCAAAACATGCTGTCAATGTTTGTTTGCTAAATGTGAGTCCTTCCAGAGTCAATATATAATGGCATGAGATAATGAGTACCACAATACACTGATCTGACACAAAAATATTTACCCAAAAGAGGAGAGTCTGGTTCTTTTTTTTCTAATTAATTTCTAAATTCTGCTTTCCCTTTAACTGTACTTGGTTTTGTTACAAAGCCATAAGACACTGTGAGATTTTAAATGATATATGCAGTATAAAGACCAGCAATTCTTTTCCTTCATTCATGCACAATAACTAACACAAACCTTTCCCCTATTTTGATATCTAGTGTAAATGAGGTATTATTGTTTCTTTTAATTAATAGCAATACAAGGTTACAATGAAGATGCCACATTATAATCTAATTCAGTCCACTTTTAATGCATTCGTCATTGTATAACTTAGAGTATGAACACAATAATAATGAATAGATATTGTTCTGGTAAATCACACAGTTAAATTTTAAGTCTTTTCCTGATAAAATGATTGAAAACTCAGAGAAGCTCAACTTCTAAAAAATAAAAAGGTAAGACAGGACTGCTGGAAACCATCCTTCTTGCAATGTTTTATTTAGGAAGCAGGCATTTTTTTCCAGAGCTGTCAGACAGGATGAGGTCAAAACAAGAATAGTATGAGAGGGATCTCAAATAATGATATTTGCTAAATATATGCCAGAAATTATTAATGTTATAGGGTGCAGATCTTCCTTCACTCACACTAGGGACAGAGAGCAGAGGATGAAAGCCAGAAAGCATCTGCTCTGCAGCCACAAATTTCTAAAACCTCTGTAGGGCAACAGCCAATCCAGTCAAGTTACTCTTAGATGGCAATGATATCATTAGGCTGCTTTATCATAAAAAAAGACAAGCTGGTACCTTCTAACACATAAGAAAAGATTAGGAAGAATATATCAATAAAGGAGACCAAAATTCCACTGGAATGGATAGAATAAAAAACAATATCACTTTGAAGTGATGGTAAAAATAATGGTACTACTAGGAAATAAAAATAGTTAACAGTTAGGTAGTAGTTCTCATTTTCATTAGCCTTGGAAGACCAAAACAAATACCACATAAGAGATACAAATGATCTTGCAAAATTAACATGTGAAGGCCACACTATCTATCACTAAGTCCATAAACCAATTGTGAATTCTATTGAACTGTAGACTTTGAAATGGATTTCCAATGGAAATGCATTGATAAATCATTTTGGAAATGCCATGATTCAAAAGATTCATGATGAGGAACCCTGGGATCATCATAATTCAGCTGCAGTCTTTCAGAACCAAACCTTTCTTTCTCAGGTCAGTTCTCTCATGTCTGGACTTCAAAACAGCTTCTCTAAGTTATCGTTTCAATGAAAACCTGAACAGTCCTTAGCAGTCCAGTAACTGAGGACAAGGAGAACCTGAGAACAACCCACAACCTGTCTCCTGCTGTCCAGTGCAATCCTGCATCTGAAATTTGGCTTTTAAAACTCACAGTGATTAAAGGGACCCCTAAACTTGCACTGACTGCACTATTTGATAAAATGGAAGTGCTAGTAGGATGATTAGTTCAGTCTTTTGTTATTCTGCCTCCTCTACAAGCTCCTGTAATTGAACCATTTAATTCAATAAAAAATGTATTAACCATATGTTCATCTGCACAGAAAAAAGAAAATATCACCACCACCACCACCACCACTATAACACACCAGATCAGCACAGCTGGATTTTCTTGCCTTTAGGAAGCCAAGGCAAGCTATCCATCATTTTCCAAAGCTGCCATGCAGTTTCTGGTTTCTGTATAAGTGCCACAGGGAAGGAGTGTCCTGGTGTGACAAGATGACAGTGGGATTTGCAGTGCAGCTGCCAGCACCTGCCCAGCAAGCCAAGCTCAGACAGAATGATGAGTGACCAAGTGGGAAAGCAGCCACACATGCTTTGGTAAAACAAACAGTGCAGCACTGTCTGAGGGAGGCAAACAAACCTAACTGTGAAATGATTGTAGGTTTACATACCATGACAAGAATTTACAAATCACTGGTATGATACACTACATCACAATTTCAAGGCAAGGAGTAGCTAAGAAAACTTCTTTTAGCCTAAGAATGTATAATTACTTACCTAAAATCATAGTAATGGTATTCCTTGTGGGTTTCAGTCTTTTTTGTTCTTGTTTCTGCTTTTTAATAGGATCTTATGAAAGGTACAGGCCAGAGAACACCAGGTGAAATGTACACTTCCCAAGATTATTCAGGAAAAGTGTAGGGCCAGTAGAGGCAATGGCTATATAGACTTTCATACACATCCATCCAGCACCCCTCTGCTCTCTGCCCAGCCAGAGGGAGTGAGATATTTGATATCCCACTAAGACCAACTGAAAGGGTAGGAGAAAACATCTACAAAAATGGTCAGTGATTTCAATAAATGGGTATAACCCAGATTTAAAAGCCTGTAATTTTGACTAGTCTAATTTATTTCACATTGCTGTAAATAGAAAGTAAAATAGAATAGACAGTAGTAACAGTTCTGTCACACATTTTCAGTGCATTTAATTTCTCTCTGCTAATATTTAAGTGCTTTTGTGAATATTCCACATTTTACCAAAAATTTCTTTTCCTTAAACCTCCCTATTCAAAAAGTCTATTTTTCTTGCTGTCTTTAAAGTGCTCTAAGAAGCATTTTCTGGGAAGTGAGATGGCAATCTGTGGGCACAAAACTAGCAAGCCTTTATGGCTGAAGAATTTCACATTGCATCGGTTTCAACAGACAAGGAAATTGCTTACCTTATTTTTCCATTTTCTACTGCACTGCTGCTATATACACATTAGCCTAAACAGCAGAGGACTCCATGTAGTGATTTGTAAAAGACTTTTCTAACATGGAGAAGGGAAGCCTTCAGAATGCTTAATACAGTTACCTAAACAAGAACATATACTTTGTTCCAAAACTATTATTTGGTAAAATAAAAATATACATTTGAGTTATAAGGTCTTCCTAAGATTATTAGCAAGATTATGTATAACAATTTTTCAAAACACACAGAGGTTGCTTCTTGCTTTTCAAAATACAGTGTGTTTTTTCAGAATATAATAAAGAATTGGAAAAGCTCATAATGGAAAATGAAAGCTTTCACAGTTTTACATTTATAGCAGCTCATATCAATTGAAGTTAGTGTAGCACAAAGTGCAGGATTCCTTATGAATGTTTATGTGGCAACAGGAACCACAGTGTGATTATCAGTGATACAACCTCAGATTCACCATGACTAAATTACACTTATATGAAATACATTACACTAAATATAGTTTTGCTTCTTTGCAGAATGAGAATACAGAACCATAGAAATCAAGCACACCAGCAAAAATCCTGGCCACTGTCGTGCACATTCACAGTTGCTAAAAACAACTGACTGCCATATACTTTTTTATATATGTACATATACACACAAGTATATCTACATACAAATGTATGTCACATGTAGTGTGAGGAGAACATGTGTATAGAGCTGGAGATGAAAACATATGTATATATACACTTACCTATGTACACACACATACACACACATACCTGCAGCTACACATACACATAGTTTTGTCACATTATTCCAAGTATTTCTATAAAGGAAGACTGTATCTTTCACTTATTAGCTATCAACTTGATACAGATAATGCTCAGTCAAACCTATCCCAGTTGCACTTCAACCCAAACTCTTCCATTTTGAATCCATAAATATGTTTTGTTTTCTAAATTCACCTAAATTAAACGCCAGTGCTTTAAAATCACTTTTGTGATTAATGAATTAGATTTGCTCATTATGTGCTTACTCTATTTCTGCTGCTAGTGTGAGGTGAAGCATGAGCAAGTTAGGAACTCATTTCTCTAATCACATGGATCCTTTTCCTTACTTTGAAGAGTGTATAGAGGACCTAATGCACAGCACTGAGCTACCTGATCCATCTCCCTATCCAAATATATTATCTATAACAAATATACATCCTAGTCTGCATGGTTAAAGAGCAGTGATTTTTACAGATTTACTGAATAAGTGTTTCTGTACTATTTATTATTTATTTACCCCATGACCCAATGCTCATTCACACCATGACTTTCAGTTTCACAATAATCCTATCTTGAAATCCTCTAAAATGCTTCCTAGAGGTTCCAGAAATGAGCTACCAATCTCACCTGTGATGGGCCTCAGGGCAGTGCACAGGCTTCTCACATGTAGCAGCAGCAGACTTGCCAAAGAAGGGTACTTGTCTTTCTTGGACAAGTGCACTTAGTGGTTATTGTCCAAACCATTTATACAGGACAAAGTGAAACCTTCAGAAGCCTGAGCTTGGACATACCTAGAGTTTCCAAATGCTTGAAAATCAGAGCAAATCAAGTCTTGCCTAATTAAGATTACAGTAAATATTGATTATAAATCTATGAGGTACAATTCTATAAAGAGGGGAAATGATTTAAATTCCAGGCAGTTTCAATGAGCTTTATTAGAATTACACTCCATCTGTCTAATTGATATTGGAGGAATCAGACATGCAGCCTGAAGTTAGTAAGAATTACAAATACTGAGAGTTTTACTCTGAGCAAACCACTGCAAACTGACTTTGCAGGTATCTGGGGACATGGAAGTTTGGAAAAAGGGTTTATTACTACACTGAATAAAAATATGGTATTAGATTTAAATGAAAGAAAAATACATGCCACTCAATTATCTCCTCTATTTGTAAGTGCAAATTTTTTCCTTTGAATAAAACCTGTCCATCATAGTCTTCATTTCAGTATTTTATTATATATGCACTTTTAAATCCAGGATTTATTAATATTTTGTTATTTTGGATCAGAGTTGTGATCCAGATTTTCAGCTCTCTCCTTATGAAACACTGTCCATTGACTCCAGAGATAATCTTCCCAATGAGATATTTAAAGCCACATTAAAATGTTCACTATGTGAAATAAAGAGAATTCTTAGGATTAATTATATCATTGTCCCAGATGTTGTTAAATGCTAGAATACCTTGAATCAACATGGAAAAATAATGTCTAAAGAGAAAAAAAATCAAGCTTTGTAAGTGATTTCTCCTCTTTTACTGAAATGGCATTGTCCTCTATAAAAATAATCACATTTGAACATGTTCATACTGAGAAGAGCTTGTTATCAGTTCTAGATAAAGCAAAAAAAAGTTATTATATTTCTAATCCTGCCCTACTTTTAGTAATACTTGCATGCATTCAAATTCCATATTAATGTGAATATTAGCCATTAAAAACCTTTACAGGGAACACAAACCTCACAGGCAGACCTCTTTACTATCTTAATTGGTACTGCTTTAAAATTAAGAAATCAATTGATTATGCCTCAAAGAGAAATAAAGTTGCTTTTTCTGTTTGCTCACTACACAATACACCTCCAGAGAAAACTGGAACACCATACAAACACTTTTCAAGTATCAAAGAATTCAGAGAGCCTGGAAACTGAGCTCTAAAGGAGCTCATCTGACACCTGACACAATCTTTTCAATTTCATTTGTCTGCAAGAAGAAAATGAAATGACAAAATGTCTGTCAAGCCTCAAAACCAGAAAATTGAAAATATTTTTTTTCTGGAAATCTTTTTCATGGTGGGAAAATAAATAGTCCAAACAACAAAAACAACAAAGCTGTAAAAAAGCCTCCTCAAACCACAGATTTTCTGCTTTTTAATACAATATGGCTTTTACCTTCAGAAACTAATTCCATTTTCTCTCAACTTCGAACTGAATCTCAGATATTTTGTGACAAAAAGTGCTGCAAGAAGATGAGCTCCATTCTATTGTTAATTGAGATTAATTATAGAAATATTTGTGTTTCCATCAGGTTTCCATAGAGCTATCCAAGTCTCTGGACACGATGTGATGTTTACCTAGTGTCAGGTCCTGTTGTATGAAAGATCTCTAACATGCATCATTTAAATGTGTTAAACAACATGAATTTGAACTTCCCTGGAGTGTCAGAGAATCTAGAAATTTCTAAATGGAACTATTGCTGACCACTAGATTTTCTGCTGTAACTATGGCACTGCATGCAGGTATTAAAAGAGCAGACTATCTACTTGGCTTTTATTGATGATTTAACATAAGATGCAATAAAGTGACTTGAAAAATGCTGTGAAATGCTCTATTAAGGAAAATTTATAGTTATTGGCTTTGGTGATTGAAATATTACTGGTATCTGCTGTGGCAAACCCAATACTCCCACACAGGACAGATGGTTTACTTAAAAAGTGAAAGAAAAAAAACCCCTCAACCCTGTTGAGAAGTTTCAGCTAGAGGAGAAAAATAACTAAGAAAAAGCTACTGGCTAATGAAATCTATTAGTTTTTTGGACACAAAATATTTATATGGAAAAGGAAATTTTATGAGAAATTTTGTGCCAGAATGTTATGATTTTAATATAAAACACTGCTTATTATTTTGTCTAAATAATGCCTTAAAACATGCAGCATCATAATGTGTTAAAGCTTTTTTATTTTTGGCACCAAGTTGTCACAGTTGGTCAGAAAATAACATTTTTTGTTGTATTTATTTATTTACTGTTTTGCAGAATGGAAATTCCTATCATCTGAGATTTGGGGATATCTTTTCACATTGATAAGCTTATGAATTGTGCTAGTAATTTATTGGAATGTATTTATTGCTGAGGAGGTAGAGTTCTGTGTGCATCCTTTTATGTATTATATTTCTTTAATACAATTGCAAACAAAATTCCATAATATTGTCGAAATGGAATATTTTTTCCTCAGAGGAACACCTTGGTAAATAATCAAGAAAAAAGGGAAAATACTTTTTGTTTTAACATGTCACTCAAAATATTTTAATAAATACTTTATTTCTTTATTCACCAGTATGTTTAAAGTCAACCTTTCTATCTATTTAAAAGTGTAGTTTAACACTCACTAGGTGGCACAATGGTTATTCAGAAGCAAAAGTCTGGACTTTGCAACAAACTCTTAATCATTCTCTCACAAAGCCTTTGTCTTATACATAGAAATTACAAACCAAATGATATGTATTCCTTGATAGAGACAGCAGATAAAGTAAATGCATGTCATCCAAGTACTAGTCTGAATTAAACTACCAGCCAAATTGCAAAAACCTGTGTTCTCTGCTGTAGTTTGACTTCAATTTTTTGTTTTTTTTTCCCCTTGGAATAGACACATCTGCAAGTCCTAGTGGAATCCTGTAGATAAATCAAAATTGCCCATTCCAAACTTCAACCCCTTTTATGCATGCTGCCAGGAATTTGCAGTCTCTGGAAAATTGATGGTGGCAGGCACTGTGGATTTTAATGCATGCAAGCAATTGTTCTTTAGTGAGATACAGACAAGTAATCAAATAATGTTCCAATGCTATGCTCCTTTTTAAATGCTTTTGGTTTTTTTTTTGCAGGGCTTGTGGGTTTCTTTTGGTTGTTTGCTCTTTTGAGTTAGAGAACAAAGATGTGCCCAGGTGGGCATGTCACTAAATGGAGACATTTCCAATGAAAAGACTCGACAGAGAGGGAGGAGGCACTAAGGAAAAATTAATTTTTAGTTATTCTACATAAATGCCTGTTGGTAGCCCTCATGACAGGGTCCTCTTCCTACTAAGATTTAGCTAGGTTTGCTTTGACAATCTCCTTTTCTGCCCACTTGAAATATATCCCTATAATTTGAACTACAGTTTTAAAAAATCACTGCTAGTATACAGAATACACATTCACAAATCTGTGATTTTATTCTGTGTGCAAAATGGAACTGCTCCAGCAATTCACTGCATTTACACTGCAGAATATTGATTTCTTCAAGACCCTCTTGTCTGATGGTTGTAGAAGCCTTGTAGTAAAGGAGGCACAAGGCTGAGGAGGGAAAATGAAGGATTCAAGGTTAAGAAAGTTAAATGTGGAAGTCAAGTGTATTCCTAATTCTGTCACAATATCTCCAGTCACGACCGAAGGAGTGATGTACACAGATCTTTAAAATAATATCGTTGAAAGGATAGTGCAAAGCTGAATTTAGTAAATCACAGGTATTTCTCAACTTTTGTATATTCAGCTTTGTAAAATGAAGGATCTTGAACTATATCTTTGTAGGGTTTTGTCTACACAATTCTAAAATTTTAAAACCATTCCATCAATAAAAAGGACCATTTTTAAATGCAGCAACTATATTTTCATCTATTTCACTACAAGTTTTCTATTCAGTATCAGGCTAACACAGCCATGGTACTCTGCAGCCCCTCCTTGTTTCTGTTTCTGAGGATTCAGGCATTCTGCACATGGTAAATGGAAAGACATGGAGATATAATTACATTAGCTGTAAAGGTTGCTATCTAAGTAACAGGATTTTGCTTCTAAAATAAGAAGGTAGAGTGGACTCATGATTGCTTGCATTTTCTCTTTCAAGCCCATAAAGCCTGCATTTTGTAAACCCATTACAGTCTAGGACAATCAACAAAAAACTTAAAATCAGGAGTCCTACATAAATTACAAGAAAAACATTTCTCCTAGCTTTGACAGGGTTGCTCAAATGGCAAATATTTTATTTTCAGAAAGGAAGAAGAAAGCTAGAAGAAAGAGAATCTGTACCTGGAAAAAATATCTCCTGCTCTAAAATGTCAGAAGTACTTTAATACTTGAACTAAGAGTAGGGATACATGCTGCACATCTTTTCACAAAGTCATATTGCCTCAAAAAAGAAGCAATAATGCAGCATGATTTCCTTCCATTCATCTGTATCTTCCAGCTGCCCCACTTTTATGCTTTGATTTACCAGTGAGCTGTACTTCTAGGCTGCTGTGGGTCTATCTGACCAATTATTTTTCAGAATCAGAAAAGAATTCTCTATTTGATTGCCACTCAGGAGGGTATTTTCTTTGTTGTTCTTTTAATCATTCTTGCCAGTCCTACAGGGATACATGTAAGTAAAAGCTCCTAGGACTGAGTAGTCTTAATTAGGTAAGTACCTGCTGCAGCCTGTGGACAGACTCCAGAGAAGACAAAATGGTTTTGGATTTCTACTGGTGGACATCAGAGAAGAGGACAAATTTAAACTTGCTGCTGTTGGTACCTTCTCACCCCATTTCCTGCAGGATTAAAGGTTTACTGTAGAAAGGCCAGTGCAGACTTTTTCTTTTGTTCTCCTGCATCACCTGAGCAGCAGCTCTCAGGGGTGTCTCAAACCCAGTTTGCAGGACTTGTCACCTGGATCCTTGTATTCAGCAAGAAGTGTGTACTGCAGTGTCACTATGCTCTTCAAAAACTGTCCTGTGGGCCAGGGCATGTCCTTTGGAGAGAACAAGGTATGGCTGGATCTGCATCCAGGGCAGGGGCACCAGGGGGAGAGTGGAATGGTCAGCATAAACTGCACGTTTGTGTGCTAAAAGCTCCTGCATGAAATTTCACTGCACAAACAAAACCAATCTAGATAAAGATAAAAGGGACACAAATTATAAAATACAATACAAAGAAGTCTGATAGTGCCATGCTGTAACTCCTTATGGGAACCTGAAGCCAGGAAAAGGGCAGGGAGGGCATGCAGGCAATCCTTCCTTTTGGAATAATGGTTCTTGTAACTGAAAGTAGCAACAGAATCACTTGAAGGAAAAAGGCATTTCCATCAGTTGGAGCAGCAATTCTCTGTCATCAGTTCTCCCTCTTCCTATGGTGCTCCCATGGCTAAAGGAAAGGCTCTTACAACCACACATACTCAGGAGAGGAGTCCAGATACAATGGACTGAACAGGTCAAGAACAGCTGGGGTTTGTAACCCTCTTCTACAGAAGAAAGCATCTTCAGCAATGATTTACTCAAGAAAGAATTGCTTGAAAATGGCTGAAAAGATTTCCACTTTCCTAAGAATCTAAATTTTTGTTTGTCATAGTAGAAATACAGATTCAAAGAGTAGGAAGAGAGGAACAAAGGTTCTGTTAAAGTCAGAATTTTATATCAGAAGACATGCATGGAGTTGTTTTGGCATATATTATAAGCAAATCAATTTCTCATGTGTCTGACAACAAAAGTGCCAGTGATGATCTTAGTGAAGAGAAGGAAGAAGCCACACTGCTGCCCAGGCTTTCAGGAAACCCACAATTTTTGTTAAATAAACACATAAAATCCCTCACCCACTTACATCACTTTTATACCATTTCAGCTGAGACTTGAGATCTGATCACAGATGCTTGGTACAGTACCATGAAGAACAGAGCTAAAAAGAGAATCAGGTTTCCAAAGAGACCAGGCATTATGGCAAAGCCAGTGAAGCTGTGAGCCAGAGCCAGGTGATGGCAGATAAACACATGAGCTTCTGAGTCAAGTCCTGCTTTCTGCCACTCCAGCTGCAGCAGGCAAAGCAAACCCACCATGCTTGCTCCTGAAGTAGGCATTGCATGGGACCTCTTTGATTCAGTATCATGTTATGAAAGAAAGGAGGCAGGGAGAACTGAATCTCAATAAAGTAGTTAGATATTAAAAGCGACAAATGAGGAAAAAAAAAAAAGCATTTCTAGGCTTAACCTGACATCAGTCAATTGCAGTAGCTGGGACCCTCAACAACTCCTTGCTATCAGGGAGGGAGTGGTTGCTGAAACAGAAGGAGTTTATGGTATTTCAACCCATGGACACAAGAAAAATACACTGGATTTATCTGTGCCCCCTGAAATACAGGGGACAGGGGGCATGTGGAAGGAAACAAGCTGGCTCAAGTGTCTCCATGCTGAAATACCATAAAAGACCTGGAGTCCACATCCCAGATGGCTTCTTTATATTTTTTCCTTAGAAGAGATATTCATATTTTAGTGGCAACTAAAGGCAAGGGATACTGCAATGTTATTAGGAAAGTGAACATGTTAATGCTGTGTTAACATTTGGAAAACCTTGTTATTCAGGAGGTCAAACTCTTGCAATGTAGTACTGGTAGCACTAGCCAGGCAACACTGAGCAGTGCAGGAATGTGCCTGAGCTGCTACATTTATGAACATCATCAATACAGCACACAGCAGGATTTTCCAGATTTTTTTGCTGTATGTGGATTTATCATCAAAATGGTGCAGGATTTCCCTGCCATTCTCAATCCTACGTGCCAAATGTAAATTTTCTAATGAAATAATTAATGAAAATTAAAGCATTGGACTACTTATCAATCACTGAAAAGTGCCTATTGACTTTGAACAAGCATCTAGTGTCTCCAGCTTTTTCAAAAATCCAGAAATCCCCAGCAAACATGGCCCAATTTCAGAAATTAGGATTATCTGCATTTCTGATGAAATTACTGATAAATTACAAATTAATAAAGGAATTCAAAGATTTTGAATGAAGTAGCATTAACTTAACTACTGACACTTCAGAATATCAATTGCTGCCAGAACACTGGTAAGACTTTCCAAAGGCAAAATGTATCCATGAGGGACTGTGTTGAATCATAGCTGCTTGGATATGTATTAATGTTTACCTGAGCTTTTGAAATAGAGACTAACACTTAAATCTCACTGTAGACTTTTGATCTGAGCTTGCTTTTCCAAATGTCTCTGTGCTCCCATCAATCCCTTTCACTAATCCTTATTGCTGCTTCACAATTTTCCAGCTGAAAATGTATCCATCCTCCAAGCTCTATATTATTAATGAATACAAATAAGCTGTGACTCTTTAGGATTCATGTAAACCTATCAATATTCCCATGCTGGCTGTGCTTTGAACTGCAAGAGAAACACTCCACACCAACATCTGCAGCATATTAAAAATCAAAAATGAAAGTTTTCATGGCACTTGCACATTTCTGCCCTTTCATTTGTCCTCTCTCACTCATTTGCTCACAGGAGGAAATGACTTTTCCAGCCAAGGTAGAGGTAAAATGTGTCAGACAAGGGCAAAAAAAAAAAAGAAAAGAAAGATTCATTAGTGAACCAGAGGAAACAATTTCTGAGATACAAAGTGTCAGCAGAAATGAGTTTCTACTGTTGCATTCCTGTGACCTTATTCAGAAAGGCATAATATACCACCTATTTTTTTGCTACTAGAAATTATTTTCAAATGATAGTATCTAGGCAAATCAATGTTTCACTAGAGTCTCTCTACTTACCAATACTTTGTTTTGTCTGTTTGTTTGGTTTTTTAATAAAAATGAGGACAAGCTTTTCTGAGAAGTTGAAATAAAAATGTGTGCTTTACGTGTAAAAATCTGAGAGTTGGGAAATCATAAATGCCAGTGTAATTAGAAATATTGTCCCTAATTCCAATGCTGCAAGGTTTCACATTGAGTTCAAAACACTCTGTAATTTAAAATTCTTGTCTATTCGAGTAATTTAAGCATGCTTGCAAAGCTTCTCATTGCTCTTAGTTTTAAGGAAGGAAGGAAGGAAGGAAGGAAGGAAGGAAGGAAGGAAGGAAGGAAGGAAGGAAGGAAAGAAAGAAAGAAAGAAAGAAAGAAAGAAAGAAAGAAAGAAAGAAAGAAAGAAAGAAAGAAAGAAAGAAAGAAAGAGAAAGAAAGGAAACCAGTATAAACCAAGCCTTGCTATTACTAAGGACTAAAAAATCTGGCTATTGGAAGAAGCTGAACTGAAACCATGAATATGTAGATTTGCTGGCATGGGCAATGAGAAGGTCATCTGAAACGGGGGGCCCTAACCCATAATGGAAGAAGAATGAGAAATACTTGTATCAGAAGAGGGAAATTGAAGACATTTACAGTTCCAGCCATATTACACTCTCTAGTGCAGGAGAGTTTTAGGGAATGATGGAGATGTGGCTTGCAGGGAGCTCATGGTCAGTGCACAAAATCTCTAGAGCCATTACCATGTTTGCAAGCTGTCACTACCCTGAGGAGAGGAAAGGCTGGGATTTTACTCTGTGTGTGCCAAAAAAGCCCCAGGTGTAGGAAGCCAGTGCAGCAGGGTCTCAGTTTCGTGCCTGGCTCCCCAGTGCTAACTTCACTGAGCTTTGCACTGGCTGCAGTTTTCCCAGGGGCACTGCTGGGTTGGGATCCTGTGCAGGAAACATCACAATGTAATTTCCCATTAACAGCCCCCACAACACAGCAGGTCAGAGCATTGGAGACTGACAGTGTTTGCTAGGTTTTTTCATTTATCCATTGAAACTCCTGTCCAGAAATCAAGCCAATCAGAAGAACAAGAGATCAAATCTGGCAGCCGTGTACCTGAGTAAACAAATCTCAGATGATTACACTCACAGTGCCCTCCCCTGCCTAGTCAAAGCAGGGAGCACCAGGTATACTCATACCTGTATGTGTATGGGTTTATAAACTAAACACACAAGTGGAGAGAAAAATGACATTGCCAACAAAATACTTGGGGATAACTGATACACAGGGACACTGGGCAGGATTTGGGATGCCTCATTTAGTAGCTATTCAGGAAAGAATTCATGGGGCTTTCACTTTACTATGTATACACACATGTATTTTTCATTCATTTTTCTGGCTGCATCAAGTACTTTTTCTTTCCAGTCTGATATACATCGATATAACATAATTCTGTAACTGTTTTTAAAAAAATCTACACCAGTATTAAATGAGAATGTCTTTTTGCAAAACCAGAAAGGTGTAAAATAATAATTTCTCTACTAGAACGTTACTTTAAGGCAAATTTTTCCATTAAAGAATTTCACTGCAATATATATTTAACTTGAATTGATAGAAGTGAAGTGCAAGAAAATTCAGACAACTTAATTCTCTAAGAGCCGCATATTAAAAGCGGATGGCAATGAGGTTTTTCTTTCTTTAGGAAGACACTTTTTTTTCCTTCTAACATGTAAAGAATTCTCCAAATGACCAACATTTTGGTTTCCTTGATGTTGTGAAAAAGAGTTCATAAATCAATACTTTCCAATAAAAAGACTCATTCCAGCATCTTCCCCTGTATATCCTTATTCACCTGTGTGTGAATTATCCCATGGTTAGAGAAGTCAGCAGGTTACACACAGCTCCATCCTCAAAAGGAGTCACTGGTGTGCCTTTCTGTAAATCACTTTAATCCCTTATTTTTATAAATGGCTATAAAATCCCTTTACCTAATCGCTATGTCCAAGCCCCAGCTGAATTATTCTGCAAGACATATTCATGCCTTTGGAAGGAAAGTCCTTAAAGCTAATAGCAAACAGCTAATAGCTATTTAATTTGACCTTTTCCTTAAAGCCAGGTAAATATCAAACTCTAGTTTGCATGTCTAAATGAAATTTGACTTGAGAAACCCAAGAGGAATAATGATACTTTCCCAGGTCTTCAGCCAATACCTAATTAGGACAGCCACTCAACAGGACCCTGGGTCTGCTCCCTTTGCTCATCTTCAGGAGTGGCCATAGATAGTGCAAGTAAACACAGAGGGGAAATTCACACCATTCAGCATTGCAGAAGATTGCCATCAACTGGATTAATAAATCTGCCCTTTTAAAATTGGACTTTGCAGGTTTCCCTCTGTGTATGTGTCTCCTGCTAACCAATAGAGCCTGAAACTTAACTCCAAGGGAGTTCCATGGGAGACTCCCACTGGTTCTTGGTGCTCAAAAGCTTCTTGGAGTGACTTTTCTGTCCTTCTGAGGCTTCTGTTAGACCACTCATCTTCTTCACTTCCAGGCTACTATGCACTTAATAGACTTTGATGTAGCCTTTTAAGTAACAAACAGTCCTGATTTCTTTTTCATTATTTGATTCTTCTGTTTGCCATAAGATCTTCACCCAAACCTCTTCCAAATATACACAAATGTCAGAGTTTCTTTATATCTGTGCTTATATGACTTTTCTAAAAATTTTTATTGACCTCCTATTTTTCATTCAGTTCACTTCCCCCCATGCAAAACTGGAATAAAGCCCTACTTTTCTTATTAATGACTTATTGTAATAACTCACAGAGGCAAATAAGTTCATAAAGTATAAAAGAGTGAAGAAGGATTATTTTTCAAGTATTTGTTTTCTGAAAAACAATATTAAGTCTGGATCACAGTAAATGATGGACAGCATTTATGTTTTCTCTCAACAGGAAGCAGCAATTTCCAGATATGCTGGTCTGTAAAGAAGTCCTCGTTTCTCTACAAGTTTAGACCTTCAGCTAATAGAATGGATTCTAAAAAATTAATTACTAAACTGCATTAAAATTGCATAAAACATCTAAGGTACCAAAATGGTTTGCTGTATTTTCCACATTTTTAGTATGCAGAAAGAAAACGATGATCTGTATGCTTTCTATATGCTTGGGTGATATTTCACATTATAGGTAAGCCAAGATAAAAGTGAATGTGGGATATACACAACAAACAACTTCATTGCTTTTACACTAAACAAACTGGTAGCATATATCCACTAGATTTTTTTTTGCTGTCAGAGAACAATGAGGTCAACTAGTTCTGTAGCAATTCACCACTGGACAAACAGTGTTTTATAAAATGTTGGAAATTTATTATATAAAGCTCCCAATGGTAAGGTGTAACATATTGATTATTTCTGACTAAATGAACACTCTATCCCACACACTGAAATGGTAAAAAACCCCATGAAGAGCTCTATTTATTACCTAGCATATTTCCACCAGCCTGAGGCTGGTCCTAATCTCATTCAACAGATTTAATATGGCTTTTTTTTTTTCCTTTTTTTTAGGGGGGATTGTGTGTGGTAGGTTTTTGTTGCTATTAGTTTGGAGTTTTTAATCCCTTAATCTCCTGTAGTTCATTAAGGACTAGAAAAGAATTCTAGAAGGAAAACATAGTTGTTAAACAAAGAATTGAAAAAGTTAATTCTTCTTGCTGAGGACAAACTTTGACCATTTACCAGCCCTGACAAAAAATATGGTCTGTGGATCACTTTGCCCTTTCAGCATTGACTCTGTGGATGTCCAGCCAACATTTACATGTTAAGGAGCTGTTCCTCTGTGCCACATCTTCTCCTGACAATGTGATGGCACCTTCCTTAAGGTAGCAAATGGAAGATCTCCAAATAAAGCTGCTTCTTACACAAACACTGCACAAACCCTGGTGGAGGTCCCTTGATCTCCTTGGCCATTGCATGGTAAACCAGATATACTAAACAGAGAATTCAACAAGTTATATCAAATCAATAACTGCTTTCTCAAATTCCATGAAAAACCCCTCCTCATAATTTTAGTAGTTTATCTGAAAGGTATTGGTCCTACATCTCTAATGTAATTATGTCTCCAATGAAATAAATGCCTTGAACTTACAGGAAGTCCAGCTGCTTCCAGATCTCAGCATGGAAAATATTTTTCTCTCTGACTCTGTATTACCTATTTCAACTGAAGCTTTCAAAATCTACAATCTAATTTAAATATAATTTTGTGATTGATGGCAGAGCTTCAAAATAGTTCTCTATGAACTATGGAAAAATACTGGCTACATCTAAAGATAGTTGTAATTTTCTTAGCTCAAACTAAATTTGGTTTCCAGGTATCCCTGAGGCCATAATTAATGCATGCATTCAGGCAAAGGGAGGATAAAGTGCACCTGGACTTCTAAAACTATAGTTTGAGAAACAACTTTCCAATTGCAGAAACTTTCTCAGCATTCCTAATGAAACTGCAAAAACTATATGGACTTATCAGTGTAAAAGTGGTTAAAAAAATCCATGACTTTGAGCAAAGAAGCCTTTAAAATACTAATTTGATAGAATGTTTGGAGCAGCTCAGGACAAGCCATGAATAAAACTGGGCATGAGAAAATTCCTTTTTTTCGCAGAGGAAATGTTCCTTGTTATCCTTATTTTTTTTTTTGTTCTTGTAATGAAAAGGCTATAGCTCAAATTCAGACAGATTTTGGGGCTCTTCTCTATTTTATTTTATTTGGAATCCATGGAGGTTTTTGCATTGACAATGTAGTAAAACTATTTCAGTGTCAAAAGACTTTCATAATGTCATTAAGAGTTTTAAATAATTAAATTTTAAAAATATCAGTAGTTAATTAAACATTAGTCTATGAATGCATTTTACACCCTTTTACATCCAAAATATATAAATAGAATTGCTAGATTCCAGAGAAAGTCTTCCATTTTCTGAAAAATGCTTGTAGCAGTGGAAATTTCCTTGCCTGAAGCTTTCTGGCCAGCTCTCTTTGTAAGGCTTATAAATGTGTTTGAGTTTTTCTACATCTCTTTTTTGAAAGGCTTGTGTCAAGCATTGATACTGCTTGATGGAAGACTGTTTCCAACAAGCAGCACTGCAGTACTGACCTAAAAGGCCCATAGGAAGCTCAGGAGAACAAACTGAATTATAAGGCAGTGTGTTTCCCTTGCTCTTCTAAATGGTATCCATGCCCAAAGTGAAAAATTGATCCAATTGCACTCATTTTTGATCCACCTGAAGAATCAGAACTGTCACCAAAGGAATTAAAGCATCAATGCTCCAAAGATGTGACAGAAATCTCTGTCTTGATGCACACGAGTAAACCATATGGGAATACTATCCAGTGGCAGAGTCAGATATAAGGGTATGCTAATTACACTGGGATGTTTTTTAGAAACCATTAACATATGGTATATGGCATTCAAGTATTGTCCCCTAAGTGCATCTCATACTCACTCATACCATTCTCATTTGGATTATAATTAAAACCAAAACTTTCAAACTTCAGATAACTAGATGGAGCTGAGGTTTTTACAAAGTCCCAGAGTTTTGGAGGATCAATTAATCAACTTTTAAGGAAAAAGAAGTTAGGTGATAATTTTAGGGCTAAACTCCCAAATCACCCAACAAGGGGATTCTGCCACACAGCCTTTTGAGAAGGATCTGACATTGGTAGCACTTATGAGAGTCAGGTCAACTATTTCATTTAGTAGTCACCATTTTTTTTTCTAGTTCTTACAGTGACTATATGACTTTGTAACTAAGTTCCTCATGATATAATTTTCAGTGGTGCTAGCAAAGCTTTTCACCCTAGGCTGTTGATTTGTGTGTATGGAAAGACCAGAAGATTAACGATGGCTCAAGGCAACCATCAAAATGCAGACTCATATAAACTTTATGATCTTGGCTTTTAACTGCTTTGTGCCTCAGTTGTTCTATTCAAGCAGAAAGAAAAACCAGATGTATTTAATTGTCAAGACTGCAGCTAATTATTTACAAAAGCACTGAGTCCTTATAATTAATTTTTCATTTCCTCAGCTCTCAAAGAATTGCTAATTTGTCTTCAATTTTTTATTATCTCTAAACATCAAAAACTACTCTGTCCAAGCAGACATAAAATATAGTTTCATTTGGATTGAAAATCTTAATATAGAATCCAGCAGAGTTATAACATGTACTATAACAAAAGTCATGGATCATGTTTTTCAATAAGGTGTTAGATGGCTAACCTTTTAAAGTAAGTTAATGATGCTAATATTGCAGCAGGTCTTTTTTTTTATTTTTTTTTTTTTTTGACAGAACACATTTCCTATCAAGGGCAATTGCCCAGGTCCTTGAATTACCAGCTCATCTTGGCAACCTTGCCAGCTCTATACCTCATGGTGTTAGAGCTCTGCTTTACATCCAGGAGGAAACATTTTCCTCAGAGTGACATACTGCTGTTACCCTATTACTGCAAGGCAACCCTGCACTGGTATCTCACCAAACATTATCTTTCACCTTTCCAGTTTGCAGTATCCATGTGCCAAACAGATCACTACATTGATTCTTGCCAGGGATCAATATATTGTGTATTTTCCCATTTATACAAACATATGCAGTCTAGCTTATTTAAATTTAGGTTTTGGAAAGCTAAAAGTACATCATAACAGGAGGGAAGAGAGCACAGTTTATTATATTGATTATAGGAATTATTACTACCAAGGTCACTACAATGTATATGTGTATTTACAGCAACTGCTGGCAAGTTGTCTCTTTTCTCTCAGACCATATCTTTAACTCCTTCTAACAACAGTTTATTATCAGAGATGGGTTCATCAAAGCTGTGCAGATCAGTTCTGAGTGAAGACATGCATGTGAGAATATGTGTTTTCATGTGCAAACACTCATATACCTTTCTAGTAGAATGTTTGCTCAGGGTTATGGAATACTCATGAAACAAGAAGAACGGAGTGGCTATCAACTTTTATTATGGCTTCCCCAATTTTACTGTATTATTATACAGACAAAATTTTGATGTTTTTTTCACAGCCATTTTTTATAAGACACAAGAGAAATAGGAAATAACTAGGAAGACAAATAAAATAATCCAAAGATCCACTACATGTAGCCATCCAACTACAACCATGCTGTGAGCAACACTATATCTATATCTATATCTATATCTATATCTATATATCTATATCTATATCTATATCTATATCTATATCTATATCTATATCTATATCTATATCTATATCTATCTATATCTATATCTATCTATATCTATCTATATCTATATCTATATATCTATACCTATATCTATATCTATAATCTATATCTATATCTATAATCTATATCTATATCTATATCTATCTATATATATAATCTGATCTATCTATATATCTATCTGTATCTATATCTATCTATATATCTATATATCTATATCTAATCTTTCAGTGAGCTTCTACTACAGCATTCATTCATTTTCTGTGTGCTTAAATGAGAGGAATGAATTCTCTATAACACGAGTGCTTGCCTGTAGCACACAGCTAGCTCTCTCTCCTGAGGAGGCAGGCTGCACTGACATTCCTTACTGGCTCTCTGGCACAAGAGGTACACTGGCTGCTGACAAACAGCAGGCTCTGCTCAGCTTGTTACTTTCCAGGAGATTAGTACTGCTCTCTGCACTGGTATCACACACATCTCGCCCAGGGAGAGCAGCAGCTGGAACTGCACCTCTGCACAAACAGGGAAACAGCAGCTTTTTGTAGTTTCTTTCCTTCCTGTGTTGAATGCCTGTGTAAGATTAGTAATAACACAACCTTGAGTAAAATTTCAGCAACTCTGAGGAAGAAGCAATTTGCATCCCCAAATCGGTCCTTCACGCTTAGGCTTGCAGCTGCCCAAGGTGCCCAATTTTATTGCATCAGCTGTAGCATACTAAGCAGAAGTTACAATCCCCAAATACCTACTATTTTGAATAAATCTAGGAGTTAGGCTGGGGTAGATTTCTTTCATAGATACTAATTGAGCTGATAAGGATTTTCTGGGTGGTAATGGAGATCCTGCATACAAAGGCTAGGAGCTTCCTGCTCCTTTTACAGAGTGCCAAGTGATAAGGATGTGAACTGGAAATGAACAAATAAACCAAGCTCCAGCAGAAGTCCTGAGGGTGGTCAGTCCCCCTCATTTGAACACTCCTTTTGGTTTACTGCCTGTTTCTCATTTACTTTTTCCTCTGCCTCTGTATCTCCATCTGAGATCCCCAAGGGTACTTCAGCAGAATCCCTGAAGCTTCTCAGATCTTTTCCAGTCATGCAGGGCTGCACACAGGATTCCCTGGCACAAAATGGGACCAGCCATATGTAGCAAATTTGGCTGCTTTTTCCCTGATAACAACAATTGTCAGACTTCAATCTATAGGTATGTGCAATGGTTGGTTGGGAGTAAAAATGGTTACTGAAACCTTAAAAAATTATAGGAAAAAGATCAATCAACACATACTTTATATTTCTATTACAGCAGCATCTATGATTTATTTCTGCCTGCAAATTCCTCTTGTAGCAAACAGTGTCAATTTAACAACCAGAATCCATTCATAAGTGAAATGTGAACATTCTCCTCTTCCTGAAGGAATTTCTGACATGTTGTGGTATTTAATTCTGTCCCACCTTTAGTGGACTGCAATGACTTACAGCACTTTGCATCTGTATCACAGACAATAAAGCCATGCAGTGTTTGCAAGTTCCATTTTTGTTTTCTGGGTAGTACAGCTGCCTCAATATTCAGAGGCAAGAAATTTCCAGAGCATACAGAGCACAGGTGAAAATCAACAAGTCAACACCTATAGAGCAAAGTCTACACGAAAACTTCATACTGATTTTTAGCAAGACAATACTTCTACAGAAAGTTTTAATGCAAATATTTATACTTCTTGGAAATTGTACTTTTACAGGGAAAAAAAAAGTCTTCTAGGTTTGCAGTGAGTCAGAATACAACCTCAGATGTTAAGTATTTGAGTTAGAAAACTCTTCATATCAAAAAAGTATTTTTGTGTATTTTATATATAAAAAACACACACATGTAGCAAAACTACTTTGACAAATGCTTGAAACTGAATTTCACTGAAAAAAACTATTTGACTAGAAATATTAAGGTTCTTTTCTCCCATTTGTTAATGAATCAGAATCCTAAATGCCAGGCAACCAGTAAATTGTGGGCAAGGGGCTAAAAAAATGGAAAGAAAATGGATATTCGGTCATTGCTAATGGATATTGCATCAACTTCTTTACTATATTAATGCAGGAACAATGGATAGTCCCTCTGCACTACCAAAATGCTTCCCAGTAGCATCTTTTGGAAAACTCACTGGTCCTATCAGAAAAAAATACTATGCAAATATCTGTGCAATTGCCAATGTGAAAAAAATTGTCTATGCTGTTGATTTTGACTTCCATAATGGAATATCAGTTACAAATCTTAGACCACAGATTCAGAATACATATTAAAAAAATGAGTGGGAAGTGAGAAAGAATTAAAAACACAATCCTTCTGAGAAATCATTTTTTATAGTTTTTCTATACTTCATAGTGATAATAATTTAAAATATTAACTATCTAAAATTAACTTGGTAGTTCATAATATCAACCCTGAAATTTGGAGAAATTACAAAAATAAATTACTTTGGAGAGATATCATCTTTTGCTGTGTTTTTTTAAATTTTTTTTTTTTTTATTTGAATTAATCTTATTTTAGTAATTTTTTAACTGGTGAACTGAAAACATCTCAAGCAGGAATAGATTTCAAGCTAAGAGTTTCAAATTGATTCAGCAGAACCTGATATCCTTAACACTTTAAGCCTTCATGGGAGCTGTTTGCCTCACTCAACTTCAGCAGTAGCAATAACATATATTGCAGTTAAGGGAGAAAGTTCTTTTGAGGTTCTGAAGTTTTGATATATAAACAAAAGAAGAAGAGTTACATGACTTATTTTTTTTTTAACCAAAACAAGATTTTACCTTTTAGTTATAAATTAATTTCAGTTTACCCTAGACACCTTTGTGACCCACAGCCTTATGTGAATTCCTATGATATTTCATATTGAGAAGACTAAAAGGTTGCAAGACACATTTGGTCTTACCACAGTGTAACAGAGAGTTTTGTTCCAGCCAACTTAATCTGTACAAGATACTTACAAAATAATTAAAGACTAAAGAAAATAAATAGAAAAGTTTGAAGAGTAGGAGTCCTTGAGTTATGGGAAGAGAGTGAGGAAACATTGTTTAAACAAAGTGACAAGAACACGAGAAATATTTAAAGAGCAGAAGGGTACCAAGTAATTTTGGAAATTGTAACAGAATAAGTGAAACATTATTACTCTCATAGATTGTGTCTACATCTTTAAATAAATTATTCACAGCAATGAAGCACAAAAATCTCAGAAAAAACGAAGAGGCTGAGAGCAGGGGCAGAACCCCCAAAAGTGCAGCTCCAAGAAAGAGAGAAGTATTTTTTAGTATTATAAGGAGGGTACTCAATTAGATCTGAGCAAAGGGAAGATTATTTCCTGGTGTCCTGATTGCAGCTGGGGTTATACTATGACAGCTGGCACAATAAACTATCAGTTTTTAGGATACATATGAAGCTCTAGAGAAAGTTCTTAAAATGCCAAAATGGCAAACAAATTAAACAGACTGAACTGGCAAGTGAGAAAGAAACTTATTAGCAAAGAGATGGACTAGAGGGTCCAATGAGCTGTAGCTGCCTAAAGTCTTTTCAAGTGTAGAAAAATGTAGAGTTTTACAATTTATTCTGAAGGAAAGATATATTTCTCACCTAAATGTTTTGCAATGGAAAAATCCAGTACTAGAGAAATTAAAGACTTTTTCTCTTCTTCTCTTATTATAGACTCTGAGAAGATATTTACATTGCCAGATCAAATGTTATTTTTATCAGGAACAATTGCAATGAAAAAGGCTTACTTCACAACATTTACACCTGAAATTCAATAAAAATGTGAGCACAGGTTGTGAAGTTTTCTTCTTCTGAAGGTCTCTTACCTACAATAAAAAAGGTTTACAGCAACTTTTGATAGGAATTGCATTTTTGTGCCCTTTTGTGCCTGTAGGAGCTTGTCAGTTCTAATTTCCAATGAAAAATACTTTTATTCCTCTAGGGCCTTTTTTAGTCAATTATGGTTTGCTTGCATTCGTGCAGAAAGTACTAATAACAGTAATTTGAATAATTGTTCCCACCAATGAACACTTTGACTACATCCAGCATAAAAAATCCTGTTGCTTTGAAATCTACAGATGCAGCCTGTGCTATAGGATAGCCAGGCTGAGACAGAAACTCTACTGAAATAAGAGCTGAACAACGACCATAATGAGAGCTAAACCACTTCTGTACTAGGAGTAGGGACTAAAATTTTGGACTATATTCACTGATAAAGATCAATGCTTAATGATTTTTTAATCCCACACTTCCTCAAATTTTTAATTCTGAGTCTATTCCTTTCTCTCCAATGGAGCTGAAATTGCTGTGAAAACCTCAGGAATGCAATCAGAAAATATATACAATTTTATTTGACTGGTGAAAGTGAGGAGCTATTGAAAACCTGTCTCTGCCACAGCTTAATAACTAGGAGTGAGTGAGAGGTGAAGGTGTCAGCTCAGAAAGGCAAGGACACTTTTCATCTTACTTAGGTGAGGTGAAAGAGAGTGAAAGGGAGTGTCACAGCCCTGTGGGTGGTGTGGCACTGCTCCCCTGCTGCTCTGGCCACACAGCAGCTGACCAGCCAGCAGGAGATTAACAAAGGGGGAGAGCTCTGCTGTGGCACCAGCTCAGTCAAACAACAGCCCTCATGCAGCAGTCACACACCACCAGCAGTAATCCTGGGAAATGCACTTCACCTGCCTCCTGTGAATATGAGAAATCCGGATTACATGGATGGCACCTACATCAGAGATATGATTCAGCATCTGCAAACAAGCTGGTGGAACAATCCAATAATACCAGAGTTATACTTCAATTAGTCTGTTGAGACAAAGGTTTAGACCACAGACCAATTTTAATTACTAGGTCTTGAGGGTTCATATTTTGAGAGGAGTTATTTAAATGATTTTTTGCAAATCAAATGAAGTAAGCAAGGGATGATCAATAAAAGTAACTAAAAGGCAATTCTTAAACTCCAGTCATACCAGTACTACTTCATGCAGCTTATCTTTAAAACTGAAGCAAAGCAATACTGAAGACAACTAGTAAAATACATTTGCATCAATAAAACTACTGCATTAATGAAAACTTTATAAATTATGGTCAGTGCTGTAAATGACATTCGGACACAGCCATTGCCGAGTGCAGGAAGTCAATACAAAGTTTTACTGAGTTCATACTGGTCTCAAAAAAGAAAACAGTTATTTATAGGAATGATCTCTAACTGCTGATAGTACTTTTGTTTCCAGACACTAGCACAGCTATATTTGGAAACTCAGTAGGAAATGTACTGGACCTTCAGGTAAAGTCTCTACTGTGCTTTATATGTGAAACTTGATGAAAGTAGAATAATGCAGTAATAAATAATTTTAAGTAAAATATATTCATCCTTAAAAAATGTTATGAGTAAGACTTTTCCATTATTAGCATGCCCACAGATGAAATGCTCAGCATCTGGAAAGTTTTGCTACCCCTTCACTCCTATTTGCCTTTTTGCCCTTAATACTAGAAAAGTGTCATCACGGCATATAATTGTATTTTTAACTGTGGTTCTTCATAGAAAAATAACAGATATCACTAACAAAAACATTTTATCCTAGTTTTGGCACTGCACTTCTTCTCAGTATATTTAAACCAAAAACTATGAACATATCTTTACTTTGGAGTACTGAGGGCTTTAAATTTATGACCAAATTCTTACAAAGATTTTTTTTCACTGTAGAAAGATGGTTTTTTTTCATTTGTGACAAGCTTTCTTGTTAGTTTTGTTAAAAACTTTGATCTTAGACATCCTTAACACATTTTCTTCACAATCTAAAAATTGATTCATTCTACTGAAAGTGACATACTTCTTTCATGCCAGTGTATAAACTGACTGCTGGCCTAACTGGAAATATCCTTTAAAAAGGAAGTTTGAGATACAAAATCCCTGCAGGGAACAATTACAAGAACAAGCTATTCCTAAGCAGAAAAATATAGATCCTGCTGCAAATAATAATGGCTTAGAAGAGTAGAACAGTCACAAAATGTCCAATGATGTTACATTTGTAATCCTCTCTGTTAAAGCAACTATTTCAACAATATTTTCTATTTATTTGTGAAACAAAGAAAGGAAATGCAGTTTGATCACTACCAACACTGTAGGGCCTTAAACTGTGTGTAGATTAGTTATGTGCATATTTTTTAAATGGCAAAAGTGAAAAAAGTGGTAGTCTATTATTTTTAATGTATCAATTGACATTGTCATAGAGCAGCCTAACCTGGAGCAGCTGATGAGTAGCCTGACTAGATGACATTTATTTCCAGAGATCTAGTAGGAGATGAAATGTGATGTAAACTTGCTGCAAACACTGACTGACCTCTAGCTAAGGACTGTGGCTGACTATATGTGAGCTCAAATGCAATCCATATGATTTGGATCTGCAACATTTCCTAAAGTATGGTCAACACCTTCACTGGATTTTTTGAAAGAAAAGGAAACCAGTGATCCCTCACATCAGGAGTGGCTCTCTTCCCTGTGACTGCTGCCCATAACAGCCAGTTTCAGTGACTACATAGGGTTAAACACTTACTGTCAAATGCTCCTTATTGCTGAAACAGTCATTACGTTTTGAATGTGTGACTCCTCTCAAGAAGGTTTCAGAAAGGCAAGAAGAGCCCTTCAGGATATGAAATACATTAGGAACCTGAGCTGGAGGGTCTGTTTCAGAGCATCTCACCATCTCATAGTGCATGATTTTTACACCTTTGGCCAGCCATGAGGAATTGTCTCCCATTTTGTCCTGCAGTCCTCTCCACTCAACAAACCATGCAGAGTGTGGGAAAGCCAGGCCTGAACATCAGCTAAAGGCACTTGAAGAAAGCTGTCTGCTTTTTCCTCAGGGCTGACTGCTCTCCCTGTGCCTAGTCTGCCACTGTGGGCCAAGGCTGGATACTCTGTTTTAGAAGCCCACAACCGCTCAGACTAAGACAATTCCACATATCCAACTCAATTACCTTTCAAATGGATGTGGCATCTGCACAGATTTTATTGCACTGCACAAAGCAAATGGCAATTTTCCATCTGTGAATGGGGTTGATAAACAGCAATCAGCCTCACATCCAGACTCAGCTCTACATTGCATCTACCAAAAAGCAACAAAAATTAAACAAAAGAGATATCTCCCTAATCAGTTGCAGAAATTCTGGCCATTTACAAAGCATCCAGCCAGTCTCACACATGCACCTCCTGCACTGAGTCATATTGACTTGGGCATGTATAAATCTATGATATCAGGACACAAACAGCATGACACAGGTGCCTCTTTTAGGTGTCACTGGCATGTCATACATACAGAAGTTGTCAAAAGCACAGGAAGTGCAGAATTATTGGAATCCATGACAGAATTAAATGAAAAATCTAAAATATCAATAGACATAAGATTTATCAGTCCTTGACAAGTTTTTCAGGAAAAGAAGAAATATAAGAAAGATCAAGAAAGAAGTTTGTGAGTGAAAGCAAGCCAAGTGAAAAGTTGTTCTAGTACTAATAAAATAGGATTTATTTGGTTAATAAATGTATTCAAGTACATTGAACATTGTATTAAAATCTATTCAAAACTGGGCTAAAGGCTTTTCATTTGTGTAAGCAAAATGAATTTATGAGGAGAATGCTGCTGGGGATAAGAGCCAGAGAAGGCTCAATTTTGATTTGCTGTGCAAGCTTTCTCTACCTTTCTCCCTTCAAGCTAATTTCACCTCAGCAGGGACCCAGGGGTTTTTCCTATAGATTTGAGCCTGTATTAATGTTAAACAAGGCTGAGACTTGACCACAAGGTTTGGGCTAGATTAAACTTTTTACCTGCTCCCACAGGCAGTGTGGAGGGAGGTGGGCATCCCCCTGAACAGGGCTATTATGAAGTGGGGGCATTTGAGAAGATAAGGAGGGGAGACACTTCTGCATCAATCGACCTTTAAATCTAAATCTGTATATTGAGGAGAAGCCAAGGAGAAAAGGACAGTCAAGGAGACTTATAGATACATCTAAAATACCCCAGGCAGCAAGTGAGAGTTCAATTCATGACCAGTGGAGAGCAGAGCTGGGGAAGTGAGTGTCTCAGTTACAGGAAACCCAGTGCCTGTGTGCTCCTTCAGCATAGTGCCTCCTTAGGAAGCTACACAGCCTGTAGAATAAGGAACAACAGACTTCCAGCAGACCCAGAACATTTTTTTTTTTTTTTTGCAATAAGTGGAAATGGATAGCAGCCAAATTGTATTCCTTAAGTCTCGATGAAGGTCCCAATAGAATAAATCTAATTGCAAAATAATAACTGTATAAGGAAATTTTAACAACAGCTCAGGTATTAAAAATGCTGCACTTGATACATCTAAGGTTGTCCTTGCAAAAAATGCACTGCAGAGGTTTTGTATACACCATGATTTTCCACACCTCAGGGATTTCTCCACTTCTTGACTTTAAAACACAAACTAAAAACAGAAATAGAGACATATCATTTTAATTTTAAAATCCCTTCAATTTCAAAATCAATTTCAAAACTCAAGCTCTTTATGCTACATTTTCAAAGTGGAAAGTGCACTCATGCAAAAAGGTAGCATAAAGTTTATGCAGCAGCCAGGTCCCAACAAGGTTCCAATAAGACTCTGACTTAAATTATTTCCTAAAGCTGTATTAGTCTTCTCAACAGACCTTTATTTCATCCTAAATGAATACTTCAATTAATCCACTATCCAAATGTGTGTTAACAAAAATTCAGTTTCTCTACAAGAATACCAAAAAAGTACCAAAACAGTACTGGTTTTCACAAGAATAGATTTTATCTCTACAAACTGTCTTAATCTTATGCACTATTTAAGCAGCTTTCATATGTCTGTGAAGCACATTAAGTCTTTAAGATAAAAGCATTTAGATAAGGGTATAACATCTGTATTAGGGCTGTTACATACACGGGATGATAAATGTACTGTTTTTCATTTATGGTATTTTCCAAAGATATTTAAACTACATATAATTATCACCTAGTCAAAAGATGAAACAAATAAAAAAAAAAAAAAAAACATAAAAAAATCACCAAGCCTGCTCAGCTTTCAAATATTATATCATGCACTAATGAAAGATAATTGGAAATTTATAAATAAAATTATGAAAGAACTGTGATAGTTAAAAGTAATTATAATTTTTAATTATACTTAAAGTTACAATAATAATGAATTGTAATTTTAACTCATTTAAGTTACAACATGAATGTGTCCAAAAGTCCTGAATTTTGTTTCTTGAAAATTAGTTATAGTTTCCTCTTAAGTGAGAAGGCTGGCATATCCAGCCAGGCTTGCTTGGGATATTACAGCTTCATTTGACTAGTCTTGAGTTTTTTCTGCACAATCTTCTTTATTTACATAAAAATATAGGCAAAACTGTGCAAAGAAAATCTTAGAAGCACCAGCAACAGTTGTGAGTGATGGTGTTATATTAGGCTTTCTGACAGCAGCTGGGTGGTTGTGAGACCATTCCTTGGCTCCCTGTTTCTACAGAAGCTCCCTGCAGTGATGGCCCCCCTGTGACAGTGTCTGCAATACCCCAGGCACAGCTGTGCCTCCAGTGCCAAACTGACTTAATGCTTCCAGCCAAAGGAAAAAAGCTTCCTGAATCTTCTCCAGCATGTGGAAGGTGGTAAAACCTGTCATCTCTGCTTTTGTCTCAAATGAAGAGAAGGCACAGTTCCACATTTCTGAGTTCCGTTTCCAGATGTGGAATGACAAGGCTTCTGAGCTGTGATTAAAACTGATTAATCAGTTTAACCTCCTGAGAAACAAATATTTCACCTCTTGCTGCCCACATCCTCCCTCCCCCTTCTCCCTCAGAGATTGCCATACCTCTAGAGAAGCAACAGAACATTAACAAAGCCCAATCAGTTTTCTATTAAACTTCTAAAATGCTTATGTTCTGGCTTCCTTTCCTGTGATTACAACTATTAACTGCAACTACATTTAAGTCTTGCTCCAAATTAGAAATAGGAAGCCCACATTTTATTCTAACAGCTCTCCCATTATTATTTTTCATCTGGTTATTAGCAGCAAGTCCTAAATAATCCAGAAGTTCTTTTAGTACTATTAAAGGTCAAATTTTACTTTGCAAACACAAATTGATCCTATAATACAGCTGTTCATCTAAAACATCACTTAACTTTAACTAGGAAGTCAGGAGTCGCTCCAAGCTTAAGTTGATGTGACCTAAAGTAAAATCTAGCCCCATTAATCTTTCCTTTCCTTGATTTGTCCCATAAATAGCAGCAAAGACTAGGGGGATTAGATTTATTCAGTGTATTTTATTTCCACAGGACTCTGCAAATATGTAATTTTCAAAAGAAAAAGGAGCTGCTGTTAATTTTCTGCCCTGCTTAGAAGTAACTTGGAAGGTGGGAGAATAATCATTATCCCATGATCAGCCCTTGAAATCCCAAGATGAGCATGAATAATCACAACTGAAGACATATGAGTATACATAGAGCTGTTGATATATCCTCTTACATGTGACTTTGAAAGATGGGGCTAAAAGACTGTAATCCATTTTAGCATCACCTGGTTTGATGTTTATTTTGGTAAGACACCTATTTGTATCTCCCTTACAAATATTGCAATTTAATTTAATTTGAATTTTCAAAACATTTCTCCCTCCAGTCTAAATTAATTTTCATCAGTGTTAAGCCTTGTTTGCATCATCAAGCAAAAACTATTTTACAGCTGCCATCACAAACCAATAATTAGTTATGTTTCATTATCAGAATTATTCATCAGTAATTTACTAAGGTATAACTTCTGCCTACAGCTCCACACCTCTAACCACATCCTAAACCATCACCTGCCAGACATTATGTGAAAATTTGCTTTCCAGACTAGGATTCATACTCCTAATTCCTATGTATTAGATTATGCAGTTTTCATTTAACTGATTTGGAAGGGAGGACATTCATATAAAACCTACTGCCTTCAGCATACACTCCTTTCTTTCTATTTCTCTCACAGTTTTATCACATGTCCTGGGAAGACAAAATTTTAAAGCTCCATTGGGAGGTGAATATATTTTTGTCGTATACTTATGCAAATATTTTCCAAAACATATATTTTGAAACAATACAGGATTTCTTTTCTAATTGCACTAAATCATCCAATCACCATGGAGTAACATAAAACAAGCACAGGAATGCTGACTATAGACAGCAAGCAGGAACAAGGACTTGGTCTGTGCATCTTCCTCTCATTTCTAAAACTATCCATTCCCAGCTCTGGTGATGAAGAAGAACTGACTGGCATTAACATTTCATTTTTCTGTCTGCAAAGAGAACTAGGCAGTGTATGCTGGATGTTTTGTGGATATATACCCTGTCATATGACCCTGTCATAGTGTAGCATTCATAACAAACTGTGATTGCTATTTCTGCAGGTTGGCAGAGCAAACAAGATTGGATATAGCAACTGTAATTGGGGTTTGTAAAGAAACTTGATGGAGAGCTGTTCAAATAAAGAAAGGTCCTATGGTTATTTGCACTGGCTTATTTCAGGAGTAAGTATTTTTTCCTTTTAGTTATGAATTCTCCTTGGAAACACAATGGAAAAATTGGTGGGTTTTTTCCTTATTTTCATAAGGGTCATGTACAAAATTAAGAATGACAGCCCAGACTTTTATATAATTTGCTATTATTAAATGCAAAAGCTACACACAAAGAGTCTGCCACACAGAGAATGCTAATTTCATTTTCCAAACCCTAGGCAATAAAGCTTCTAATCACAAAGAGAGACATTACAACATACTTAGAAGTTGTACTGATATATATTAATGGCCATTAAATTACCAAAGAAGTTTCCTGGCATGACATACACAACTCTTGTCTCTTCTGGAAATGGCATGGGAGTGTTCAGAATAAACACTGCTCCTTGGGAGCAAGAGACTTTAACTTTCTAGTGCAAATATGGGTTCTGTGCTTCAAAGACATCCAAAATCACCCTTTTGGATGACTCTGAAGTATTTAACTATGATGCAGAGATTCCTGCCTCCTAACCCTTATTTATCAGCTTCCCATACGATGTCTAAGACTTCTCACTTGTAGGTTAGGCTTGTAAATATTTTCTCTGGAATGGCTCAGGAGGAGATCAGCTGAAGGATTTGTAGGCATCTCTCCTCCACTGCTGCTGCCTTGCTTCTTTTCCTGCCCTCCTTTACCCCAGAGCCTCCTGCTGAAGGGTTTGGGAAGTTTATGAGCACCCTGGAAGCACGGCACTGAAACCTGGATCTGTGATACTGTGGGATCTGTCTGCTGACCCCAGAAGCAGATTATTATTGATTATCTGCTGTCTGATGCACTGATCTCAGTTTTTACCATGTTGCCAGGTTTTCATGGTCAGCGCGCTCAGAATAAATTCTGAGTTTGGGCAGAGCCCAGCTGCTTTTGAAATACCAAAACAGCAGCCAGATTTTGCTTCCATACAGATTGTGTCCACACAGTGCTAGTTTTGCTTCAATGCTTAGATTATGTGGTTCACATGCAAATGTTGCAAAGCTCCTGTTTATTTTCTGGATTGTCCTTCTTAACAGGACAAAGGAGGAGGAGCATATGGAAGAAGGGAGGGTTTCTTTCCCTGCTTAGCTGGAGCACTGTGCAGGAAAACAGAACAATCCTGGAGTCTGGAATGGGTGTGCTACAGCATGACCCTGGCACGCTGCACAGCAGATTGCAAGAGCATCGCCAGCCAGAGAAGGCTGCTCCTCTCCAGCTTTTGAAAGATTACCTTGATGAGAAATTTTTGTTGCCTTTTACAACAAATTGAAAAATCAAATCAGAAGAAGCAATGTGGAGAGGGCACAGATGGGGATAGGGGAGGAAAAAGGGAATGAGAGCAGAAGAGGTGAAAAGGGTTTTAACAGTTCAAAGTAATTATTCTTGTCACCTTTCCTCAAGCTGCTCTTTGCAGTGAGGTTGTCAAGCATCAAGGCTATATATCAACATGCACAAGTCACCTCTGTTTTGACACTTTCTATTTTTGCAGAGTTTTTGATACTGGAACACTAATAACAGGTATTTTAATATGGAGTTCAGAATGTAATTCTGATTTTCAGCTCTTTAAAGATCAACAGGCTGAGTTGTTTTGAGGAATTCTTTCATTAAGGATTCTTTCCTGATTTGTACATATAAAAGTGTATTTACAATTATACACTGTCTTTTCTATATAGTGCTAGTCTCAGCATATCATCCCTCCCTCATTCCATCCTTCTTAGACAAAAAGACAGTCATACATTGTGATTTTAATTTACTGCAAACTGAATAACAAACTTAATTGACAGAAAATCAATATATAAATAAATAAGTACTGAAGGTCAAGGATCAAAAACCTGTGAGAAACTGATGCTCAGAGTACTGATTTCTGAAAAACAGATAGCATTCAAATATTTCTCAGTCTGACATTTGGCTAAAAGTTGAGTGTTGATCATACTGAAATGATTTCACAAGTCCTTGCTGGGACAGCAAATCAAAAAGAGAATGAAAACCTTTAATAGGAATTTAATCTTTTCAGAAAATTAAGAATGCATGTTTCTTGTACAAGCTTTTAATTTTTTCTAAATTATCAGTAGTCTTTTGACAACAAAGGAGATGGATTATAATGGTTGGTCCAAATGCAAAGGAAAAAATCTTTACCATATGAAGAAAACATGCATTATTGCATGCCTGTATGGATTATGTAGAATGAAGATGTTGTTAGAAATGACAGAGCAAATTAGCCACTTTGATAAAACATGTGGCAGCTCCCTGGATTTGCTGACTACTTTACATAATTACAGTAGCTCTTCAACAATATCACTCTCCATAGATCATTTTAGTAATTTTCCCAAGGCACATTATTTCTTGCTGCTTTTCCAGTTTAACTCATTTATCTCATTCCTATTTATTCAAGTTTAATCCTTTTTTTTCCTAACCCTTGATCCTTACCTACTGTTTAATGTAAACCATTCCCATGAATCCATGGTAGCCATTCCAAAGTAACAGAAATCAGGAATCAACCAGGTTGGAAAAGACCTCTGAGACCATCCAAGTCCAAACTATGACCAAACACCATCTTGTCAACTAGGACAGGGCACTCAGTGCCATGTCCAGTCTTTTAAACACCTCCACCACCTCCCTGGGCAGTCCATCCCAATGCCCAATCACCCCTTCTGTGAAGAACTTCTTATGTCCAATCTAAACCTCCCCTGGCACAGCTAAAACTGTGTCCTCTGGTCCTAAATGTGAACCTCCACTAATGTAAATATGATGCACAAAGCAGCAGACCTGCTGCTGATGCACTCCTGTTTCCTGAGGAATAAAGCTCTGTGCCAAAACTGCAGGATAAACCTACCCACTTAAGGGTATGAGCACAAACTCAAGTGGCTGATTCAGAAATTCTGAGTCACTCCATCACTGCTGGGCCTCCCAGAGCACACAGAAAGCATATGGACCTCAATTCTTCATCCAGCCAAACCTGAAAACTCTGCTGCCTTACCTGCCCACTCTGGGTCCCCAGGCTGCTCTGGACTCATCTCCTGCCTGCAGGCAAACAGAGCACTGGTGGTGCTGGTGTTTCATGTAGCAGGAGAATACACCATGATGACAATGAACCTCCCCATGAATTCCCAGGAAACCTCCAGGGAGTTCCTGGGGCTCCTTTGCCAGTACACCTACCTCCAACCTTATGACAGCCATTTAATACCCTAGAATCACAATCCAGCATGATTTCCTTTCAGGTTATAATTACCTTGCAACTGGCTTTGTTTCTATCTACCTCAAACAAAAGGCAACTTTTATAAAAGGAGTCATTGTTCACAGCAACACTGTGTGCTGAAAAGTTTATGGGCTCCTTCTGCTTGCCTGGCACAGTGTAAAAAAAAACCAAATAAAAAGAGAGAAGCTGTGGCAGAACTCCACAGTCTGGAAGATATTATGTACTTGCTACAAGCAATCACTGAATTTTTTACACTCAAATGCAGAATTACCTCAAAAATAATCCCAAAAATAAACCACTTGCCTAGATTAATCATTGATTCCCTTTTCATTCAAATGCTGCCTTTTTCAAATTCACAAAGTATTGGCTAATTTTTTTCCTAATATGCATTTATCCATAGGCTGGGATCTTCATAAAGTAAAATAATTGAATGGTCTAATTTGGAACAGACAAGCTAGCCCAATCATTCCCTACATTAGACAACAGAAAGCCTGGTGGCAGGCAAAGCAAGAGGAAGAGTAAATAGAAATGAGTTTCCAAGCACCCTCTCAGTATTCTTACACATTATCTTGGATATGACCTGGATTGTTAGGTGCACAAGCAATGTCACCAGCCATCCTGCCAGAAACCCCAGGGCTCAAGGACCCTGCCAGCTAAGAACTTGTATGAATTGCTGCTTAAAAATTATCTTTATTAAAGAAACAAGAACAGTATAACAAGCTGAGAAACCACATTAAGAATGGTACAGCACTGAAGACACTTGTAATTCTTGTCCCTGCACACACATGGATTCAGAAATTATAAAGAATTTGTGCTGCACTGTACAGTTTTTTGTAATATAACACATGGGAGTGTTATACACAATAAACACATGTGAGTAGGGCACATCATAGCAAAAGTTGCCCCATGTGCCATTTTATCTCTGAAGCTACTCTGGAAGGAATGGCATAAGGGGTTATAACTTAGAACATCATGCAATGACCTGAAAATTATGAGTTCCAAAATATTTTCCTGAACTGAGTTTAGCTTCTACATTAAAAATCTGTGCAGGAACTGTGTAAAATATGTGCCTGCTAGACTTATAAGCTGCTCATAAAAGGCAAGTTTGATAATCTAACATGCCTATTAGAATCTGTTTTGCTTATTTTGCTATGAAATTGTGATTTTTTCCCCCCTTAAACTACAAATCATACTGACATAGTTCATTCCTTTCTGTCATTTTTTCCTGTTAGTAACTTAAATAAATGATAAATACAACTATAACATGAATTTTGATCAAACATTTCAAAACAATTTCCAAAGAGCCATTCACTTCCTGGCAATATTTCTTTTTGGCTCAGGAAGCTATTCAGCTTCACTAACTCTCCTATCTTCAAGCTAATCAGACTTTACTCATCTTTTTTCCATCAACAGTTAGAAAAATAATGGTGTCTTGTTCAATAGGCACAACACCAAAATCTGGTAAAATTCTACCACCATTCATGAAAGGCTATGAGGGGCTTCTGACTTTTAATTGCAAATTAATTGCACATACCTGTGCACATTTAAAGTACTTAAAAACCCTGAGATCCATTAAAAATAAAAGATTTATATGTTAAAATAATATGAATGTAGCGTATTTAATATCCACATAATCATTATGGTCTTCTCAAAAACTAATTTAGCAATTTTTTAAAAATAGCAAGCAGAGAGTTGGTTGGAAAAAGGCAGACCTCATTCTTGCAGGTATCTCAGTAAATAAGTCAGAGAAACTGATAAAAAAAATACATTCTTTTATAAAAGGAGAACTTCTTTGAAATGGGCTTCCATTGTGTATCAAGGATTTGCTAAGGTGATCTAATGTCAGTGCACTTTGAGTTTTGGCTACTCTTACTGTGCCATTTATATTATAAGTATTTTAACCAGTTCTGATCTCATAGCATGAACAGTAAACTTCAGATTTACAAGAAAATGAAATGTGGGAAAATAAACAGGAAGTGGTAACACAAAGACATCCATCTGCAGAAGGAAACTGCCTCTCAGAATATATTTGCTTAGAAATAAATAAATGGATATCACAGAACCTGACACTTAATGTAACTTGCATTGCAAGCTAGTTAAAAAGGGAAGCAGACCCTGAGCAATTGGTTTATATTCCTTTTCCAAAGCTTTCCTTGGAGACTTGAGTGGCTCTGTGATCTAATGTTAATACAACCTTACTCAAGCATCACCCATTCTGCCTTTAGAGTGAGTTAAACCTCAACAAGTGGTCCCCCACTAACAAGTTAAGAAACAGCTGCTGCCCAGAAGGGCAGACAGTCATGATTTAGTGTGACATTAGAAGCATCCTCATATCATGAAAAGGGGATTGAGCAAACAGAAAACAAGGACAAGTGTCAGTACAATAAAATGACAGAAAGTTATCTGGAAGGTTATGTCCTAGTTGTCCTACAGAAAATGAGAACTGAAAGGCTGGAGGCAGGAAAAGGGTTCAGAAAGGTGTGCATCTGAAAACTGCTCAGAAAAAAACCAGGGTCACTCAAGGAAAAGGAGACAGTCAAGTTGATATACTTTAGTTTTGAACATTCTTGAACATTCTTTTATCACTTTTTGATTTTTCAATGAGATTTGCCTATATCTGCTTACTTTGTACCACATCTTACTCCTTTGACATCAAACTTGAGACAACATCTCATGACATATTCAATTTCACAGTGCAGCTGTGTGTCTCAGCATCACTTGCTCCTGGGCTCACTCTTTCAGCCTCTGTCTCCCAGAATAAACTAGTCTGGGGACTGCTCAGACTAGAGCCACCACCAGAGTGGTGCCCTGGTGATTTACCCTGGGAACAACACAACACACTGAAAAATAAAAAGAGGCACTGGACAACATACTCATCTCTACACCACTTACCTCATATAACCACCCAAAAATATCAATCTGCATAAATAGAGTTAGCCTTTTTTAATGGATGGGCTGCCCAAGACACTAGGTAGGACAGCAAGGGGCTCTCTCTATTTGTCAGGCCTCATTTCAGTCTCTGTTGTGCATGTTTTCTCATTTTGTATTCATAGACACTGCAACTGTATGAAGAAGCTCACTCTAAAACTGTTTTACCAAATGTTACCCAGAAGGTATTGCTGGCCTTAACCTCTTGTGTTTTAACCTCAAGTGGTTTTCATTGGGGCAGGCAATCCTTTTCTCATTACTGCAAGCTTTGCAAAGATCTGCAAAGATCAGAATAAAAAGAAACAACACAAAAATCCCCTTTAAAATTATCAAATATAAACCTTACCTGAGATCATGCTAATATATACTGTTAATGATTAAACTAGTGTTGTATTTATAGTCCCAGTAAACTGCTTATTAAAGTCCATTAACATTTTACTTTTAGTCCTTCTAGCACTTCATCTTGTATCAGAATGGTAAGGTTTCTAGAAAATCTAACCTGTATCTTAATGTTTCTTACATTCTTAATGCTTTCTTGCATTTATCATGGGCTTGGAACTTTCTTTCACTTATTACCCTGGGGTTTAAGTTGTTGTTTTCCATTCTCAGTTGCAACCTCAGCTCAATTTTATGTGTGAGTGTGTGTCTGGAAAGCTGCTGCTTTCAAACTTCAGTGGCACACTCAAAAGTTAACAACCTCTTGAATTAGAGCACAACAACCTGTGTAAACAACACTCAGTCAAACTTCAGCTCACCAAGGCAAGAATTACAGTCTCATTCATAAACTTGTTTGGCCATGCCCTGACGTGGCAGCCTTCAGATGTGGCTGCTTATTGTTGATTTTCTGGACTCTGAAGAGGGAGTGTGGCACAGAGGCACTTGAAAGAAGAAGCCTTCACAGTGAGAGCTGAAACAAACCCACAGCAGAGCAGCACAGAAGTGGTTCTGAGAGCCTGTCAAATGCTGATTGGCATCCTGTGGTGACTATAAAGAAATTGGTCAACTCTCACTGAAATTCCCGGAGCTGCAAGAGAAGTAAATTCTCTTTTTTCCTTCAGCTTGATCTATCAGACTTATGAGAAAACTTGATGACTGCAGGTTTGTTTTTTTTCTTATTTTCTTGTCTCTCCTCCCTCCTCCCCATTCCCCTTTTAGAATTACTGTGGGGATGCAATTTGATGAACTTCATTTATCTCAAACAGCAACTAGCTGGGCAAAGCTAATCTGGAAAACCAAGGTATACTTCTGTTGTGGTTGATAATCACTATACAAACAGGGGTCTGGCATGTCATTCTGGAGAACAGGCTGTGTGCTGAGGCTCCAAGGATTTGTCCCTGCACAAGGAAATGTCCTGCAGAGGTGAGAAAGCTGGCTGTCAGCCAGGTGGTTACAACCAGCCTGCCCTCAGCTGTGCAGCTCCAGAACAATCCCCTCCACTTGAGTACATCTCATTCTGCAGCTCAGATGTCTTGGCTGCATTAGAAAAAGAACAAGCTGCTGGCAACCTTCCTCTTCCCTTCCAGCCACTCCCTTGTGTCAGCTCTAGGATTTGAGCTGCTGTAGATAAATTCCATCTATCCATCTGTGAGATGAATTTGTGGTTGGGTTGGGCCACAGAGGTGCTGGTGGAGCCCCAGGGAAGGAGAGGAAGGGACAAGGCAGGGCTAGCAGAGCAGCAGTGCCCCTTGCAGCTCCACCTGGCTCTGTGAACCTTGAAAGCACATGGAGACCTGCATGCTGCTGAAGGGTTTTTCTGCCCCAGGGATCATTGTAACAAACAGTGTTGTGTCACTGATAGGAGTGCTACCCATCATCAGGGACCAGTAACAGTGCAAACAGTGCTTGACAGAAGATGTAGAACACAGCAGGGAATACTGTGCCTGGACAGGAAAAGATCAAGGTGTTCAATGGATCAATCATTAATGTGAACTACCTCAAACCTTACATGCATGACGTTTGCTTTAAAACAAACTGCCTTCAATAAACATCCAGAGCAGAGGCTGGGTAAATAACCTGAAATCATCCACCCTTTTACAAGCTGAACAATGAAATTAAACACATTCTGTAAAACAAGAGTGATGAATATTTCTTTTCCAATTTCAGAGATGTTAGATGTGCTACAGCAACATTTCAAAATTCAGCTAAGTTAAGAGATTTCCAGGCTCCTGGTAGGTGAAAACTAGTAGAATAATTACATAGGTTAATGAGATAGCAATTAAAATTCCAGTCAGAAACATCTGTAAGAGATGCATTCTGTTATAACACTCACCCTGTGGGAGTTCTGTGGAATTCATAATCAGAGAATTTTAAAACCTAGGTGCTGGGACCTTCAGAGACAGCTAAAATAATAGAGGAGAAAAAGAGCACACTTGAAGCTAAGTCATCAAGCAGTGAAGTTAAGAATTACACTAACTTTGGCTTCTTACCTATATTTATCTTGCAACAGCTAAGTAAGGGCAGGATGCAGCCCCAAAGGTGATAGGGGTGGTATTAGCCTGTTCCCTGGGATGTGAGTCATCCCCATCCCATTCCATACAAACACAGAGGGACCCCAGCAAGGAATGCACAGTGTGAGGATCAGAAGATTCTTCTGAAGCAGTCATACCAACAGCAATGACAACATCAAGGCAAAAAATACACTGTAAGAGGCACATAAGAAGCACAATTGTACAGTAGTTACCAACTACACAGATATTTATGTCCCCTGAAAACTTAATATTTTTGTACTTGACTTCATCCTACATTAATGCAAGCAGAAAAGCTTTTCAAGTGCTTTTGCTGGAAAAGTGGAAGTGTGAAAAACTACACTGTGGGCCACTAAAGGACAATGGAAATCTATCTCCTTTGTCTATCTAGTTTGCAAGTTTGGGTCATGCTCTGTCTCCCCTTAAGTGAGCTCTTCCATGCTGCACAAGATTAATGACTGTATTTTTAACCTGCTTTAGTGTATGTTTCTCTAGCTCTGAAGATACAGCAAAGAACTTTAGATATGGAAAGCGAAACCTAAAACTTGTTGAGTTTGGTTTTGTTGTTTTTTTTTTCCCTCTATCAAGTTCTTGTCAGGTGCTTTAAGGGCTTTATCCAGTTCTTTGGTGTGCTGCTCCTTCATTTTAATCATGCTTCCCCTGAACCACAATCCATATACTTTGTTTTTTTTATGTGTTTTTTTTTTTTTTTTGTTTGTTTCCAAACAATTTTCAGCCTATAATCTTAAAAAATTGTAGAATCTGTAGAAGAGTTTCTTTAAATTTTTGATAACCTGATTTGTCTTTATTAGTTGTCTGCATTGTTCCCATAGAAGGCCTGAGCTGTCTCAGAAGCTTTTCTAAATTTTTTCAGTAAATCCCAAGGCCTTTATGTTCCTCAGGAGTGTTTACAGCTCACTGCTTTAAAAACAAATTTTTGCAACCAATTATATCCCCAAGTCTTCCTTAGTAATTAACTGGACTTAAAATCTGATAATACAAGAAGAATGTATCAAATTAACTTCAGGAAAAGTTAAAGAAATCCTCCAAGAAACCACTTTGATTGGTACTCAGGTTAGTCAGGGATTCATTAATTGCCCATTTCCCACCTAATTAAAACACTTTCCTGAAATATCGATGAAGAAGCATTACAGAAAATTTTATTTTAGTCTCACATTTCCCTTTCAAAAACTGTCAGTGCTTCATGTTATGAAAGTTAAATAGGTTAGATTCATAAAACAGTGTAATATAGAAAGCTGAGCTGAGGCCATTTGATTGTAAACAGCTTGTTCCCTTGTATCCAAGAGCTTAAACACTCCTCTATTTCAGCTTTTTGATTACTACTCTGTCCTTTTGGAAACATCTAAGGAGTTTATTGATTTTTTGAGAAATTATTTTCTGGTTTTCCATCAGGCTATAAAACTGTCTATGTCCTTATGATAAAATTCTTAATGGAGCTTTACAAATTGGTCTTGTTCTCCTTCTTTCATTCCCCTTTACATGCCTCAAGAACATTTTCCAAAGGCACCCAGATTCTTTAATCTCCAAATACCCTTGAAGTTTCTTCTACACCAGCCCTCAGAACTTACAGGCTGTGACCCTATGGCAGGAGTGAATATGAGCAGGTTTTTCTCCAGCAGCAGCTCCCACAATTGGAGAGCAACCTGGATGATTTCCAGCTGCTCCAGTCAGCTCAGTTCACCACTGAACAGCTGAGGCTGCACTTTCCCTAGAACGATTTATATTAATAAATAAAGTATTATGAGCTACAGGGAGAGGATTGTAAAAATTCATGGATCTTTTGGCTGTCAGCTGACAACTCACAGCAGGCACTCCTTAATGTTCAGTGCATGTCCCTGTGCCTCTTGGGTATCTGCAGTACAAGATCATTTCTAGAATTAAAGCAGAGTAAGAGTATTGATCCAAAAAGGGAAGAATAAAGTTCTGAGTCTGCTAAAATACTCACTGCTTCTTTTGGAGTTTTCAAAATTTCCAGTTATAAGAAAAGCTATGGAAAAATATGATAGGCTCAAAAATATATGGGAAAAGATGCTCTGTCCCAGGAAACCTGGGCACTTAGTTCCAGCTAAATTGGAGAAAATCCACAGGTTGCCATCTGTTCTCCCTGCCCAGTGAGGATAGGGACCTGGCCAAGTGGAGTTGTCTGGGAGTGGAATAGATGAAGAAAGGATTCTTTCCAAAAGACATTACAGCTGCCCCTCCTGTCTGCATTCACTTCAGACCCCTGTAGGAAATTCAGCCAGAACTTCTCCCATGGTCTTCACTGCAGAAATGGGAATCCCTTAAATAATTTGAGTTGAATTTGAGTTGAAAGAGATCAGCAAGTATTCATTTAAATAGCAAACTAATTTAAGACATGAACTCAACGGATTTTTCTTGCTTTTATTCTAGTTTTTGTGGGGGTTTTTTATGACTAATATACTTTTTATAGTTCTTGGTTTTATGTTGTGTGCTGGAAAAAAGTTAGAAGGCATTCAGAATTGAGATTTCCTACAATTTTCTAAATGCAGTACGTCTTCTGCTAGTTAAAAAAGCAGTTAATTACTGAAAGTACTGTTTTTACAACTGAGGTTAAAAAAATGTCAGACAAAATTTAAGGATTGTTCTAAATGGTTCTAAACATTTGGAAACCTTGCTGAAGCTGAAAAATTACTCATTTATAAATTAGAATTTCCCTATTTATATTTTGCATTTGAAAAGTTAACGGGGAGAATGAAACTTTTTATGAAAAAAAAAAACCAAACAGTTTAGTATATCACTTTATCTTTTATTTATTTTATTTTAGAGGAAGCTCCTCAGTTGCCACTATCCATGGGCAGAATGCTGGCTGCCTTCTGTACCTGTTTAAGAAGCTCCACGCATTGAAAAATGCATCTTCTGACTTTGTCAAATATCATAAATGGTCTCTGTAGTGCCTGACAATACTGACACCTTTCAAAACATGCAAGTAGAAAGCCTCTCCACTCTTTTTAAAAGTAAAGTTTCAACTCAGATTTGATAATTATGTTGTTTCTTACATCATATATTAGTGGAGTATTTGTTGAAAGCACAATATTCCTCCTGCCTGTGACTATATAAATCTGATTCATACAAGTCTGACTGTTCCATGCTCCACTTGAAAGAAACAGAAGAATTTAGAATGATTTTTCCTTTAAGCCTTATTTCTAAGCACTCCAGGGGCATTCCAAAGATGCTGCAAGGCTCTAGGTTTTGACATTAACACTAAATAAAGGTGCTGTTATATGCACATTTGCAAGATGAAGTGTCAAAACCACTCATGTACAGAGAAAACAAATGTGAATTTCCTTGTGCTACATTGATCCTAGCAATAGAAATGTGAATTACAGACTCTGAAACAAAGCCCCCTATGTTTGTTTATGACTGCTTTTCCCTTTTCCATGTTCTTATTTATTAACCAATTAAATAATCTGGGCTTGGATCTCGGCTTTGTTTTTAACCACCTGCAAGTCACAGCACAAAGAGAAGCTGGTCTATGAATGAACTGAGAAATGTCACATTGTTAAAGTTTCATCTTTGAAATCTCCCTGTGGCAGAGGCAAGAATCAATATAGCGCAACAAACACTTATCACAAAATATTTCCTCTACAGAGGAAGTAGATCAAAGGCTCCAGGCAGACCTGGAAGAGATCCTCTCTGTCAATTCTCTTTTTTAACTAAGGAGGTTGGTCTTCTAGACCTGCAATATGCAATTCAAACAATAAATACAAACTATGTATCCTCATTCCTCTGAGAGGATGTATAGTCTACAGATAAAAAAAAATCTCTTTGTTTTACTTAACTTTGAGAAGTGCTGATCTGGACAAAGCTGAGCAACAAGTCACCTAAAGGCATGGTCTGTTTAAAACAAAATAAATCTTCAAGCATAGCTGATTTCTCTAGGAGCTATACACTTTTGATAACATGTTCCCTCAACCCCTGCAGATGATGAGTTTTACTAGTCCATCAATTTTTTTAAGAGTGCAGCCAATTAGAAACTAGTTTAGGAAACAAAATAGGGATCTAGTGGACTATTCCATAGCCATCCTAAGAATTCCCAAGCAGTAAGAGTAAATATTCTTATTCTGATAGAAGCTTTCATGATTGAAAAAAAAAAAAAAAACAACAAAAATCTATGGAAAGTCCAAGAATGAGATGCTAGATCTGCAAGGCACTTTATCACCATGCAGACAACTTCATAGCAATTCCCATCAAAAGGAATTTAATATTTGAATGTTAGAATTAGGAAGTCTGGTAAATTCATGCCCCATCAGGGGATAAAATCAAAATATTTCTCCAGTTTTCAGATAAAAAATATTTTCAGGCTGCAATCCCTCTTTTTACATGTTTATATGGCAACTATGACCACAGCCTCTGGACATTTCCAGACACAGCTGAGATAGAGAAATGCTAATGTTAAATTAGAATAATTTAATCCAGGTAGCTAAGAAGGGTGGACTAAACCCTTGGTGATGGTTATATAGAAAATTCCATAACAGAACAGGGAGTTATGTGTTTAGTGCACCAGCAAGGGCACAGAATTACAGCACAGATTTGTCCTTGGGGTTTGGCTCTCAGTGCTTAATTTGGGGACCACCTGCAAAAAGCTTGGGCCCAACTGGAAGCTTGAGCTATGAGCCTATAGAGCTTGGAGCCTAACAGTTTTCCAAAATTGGCTTTGTACATAAAGACATGATAGAGTTTAAGTTGCAGCATCATGAATTCTCCCATCCATCCATACTATTTTCTCTTAAGCAAACCCAAAGAAGGTCACTAGCAACATCTTTCATAGAACTACTAAGAAATGCTGAGTTGACAACATGATGAGAAGAGAGCCATCACCAGCTTTATTCAGGTGAGAAAAACAAACCTTCTCACCCAACACTGTCCAAATAGAAGTAGAATATATTATAACGTCTCATTTTTTTGAAAAAGGTGAAAACCAATGCAAAATTAGAAAAAACACCATTAAGACATTTATGTGCTAAGGAAATGAGTAATTTCCTTAATTGCTCCAACTTGTGCAGTTAGTATCTTAATTTACAAAGAACATTGATACTACAAAGTGGAAACTAAATGTCATTAATCATTGCTTCTCCTTTCCCTTTACTCTATAAGATGCCAGGCATAGCAGAGCTTTTACATCTGCAAAACTTTCCCTTCAGGAAAGACTGTACAAAACAGTTGCATTTTTATGTCATAAAGGGTTATGCTTTGCCCAAAGACATCAGTATTGGCACAGTTGCAGAAGCGTGGTATGGTTGGGAAGAAGGGGAAATGGAAGTGTGCTCCAGCTACGTGATGATGTGTGCAAGCTGATAAGTACACACTGTGTGCCAGAGATTAGAAAAAAGCCAAATGGCAAAATATAATTTCAAAAGTAGAAATAAAGTGGAAAAGAAATTGAGAGGATGGTCAAGAAAAAATTTGATATTAAATACAGGAAATATGTTCTAAGCTGAAGTAGGTTTATACTTATCCCACAGAAGTAGGTGCACTTTTTTTGCTGAGCAAAACGTCTGTCATGAGGTCACATCTTGAGTCCACTATCCAGTTCTGGGCTCCTCACTACAAGAAGGACATTGAGGGGCTGGAGTGTGTCCAGAGAAGGGCAATGGATCTGGTGAAGGGTCTGGAGAACAAGTGCTCTGAGGAGCAGCTGAGGGAACTGGGGGTGTTTAGCCTGGAGAAAAGGAGGCTCAGGAGGGATCTTATCTGTCCCTAAAACTGTTTGGAAGAGGGCTGTAGCCATGTGGGTGTTTGGCCTCTCTCTCCCAGGCAACAATCTGCAAGAAAGCACAAGGGGCAACGTCCTCAATTGCATCAGGGGAGGTTTAGATTGCCTAATAGGAAAACATTTTCATGGAAATGGCTATTAAGCACTGGAACAGGTTGTCCAGAGAAGTGATTGAGCCACTATCCCTGGAGGTATTTAAATAACCTGTAGATGTGGCACTTAGGAACATGGTTTAGTGGTGGACTTGGCAGTGTTAGGTTTATTATTAGACTCAATCTTAATGGTGTTTTCTAACCCAAAGCATTCCATGAATCTACAAATTTAGCAAAGATGGTTTGGAATATCTCATGTGTTTCTGGCCTTCTGTCTTCAAGGAGGAAAACACAGTAGAGACAACCTGTGAGGATGACAAAGTGGATTCATCCTGGGATTGGAGTCATGGTGGAGACTAAGGAGCATGACCTGGAATCATAGAATCACAGAATCATAGAAACGTCTAGGTTAGAAGAGACCTTTGAGATCAGGAAGTCTAACTATCAGCCAGCACTATGACTAAGGACTCTTAGGTAAGGATTTCTGCCCCTGAACATAGCAACAGGTATCTCGTTCTCCCTGCCCTAAAGGGGAAAAGGCATAGTACAATGTTATAAAAAACATGTAAAGGGAGTTACAGTAGTATTTGAATATAACTATACCATCAAAATAAGTTTAAATCTCCATTATACATCCCAAAACAGATGGAAAATAAGACTTAATATGTTGCTACCCTTTTTGCACAGTACATTTCACTTGAGTCTCTTGATATACATTTCACTAGATTTATATTCTTAGTTAAAAGACTCATAACTTCTTCAGAGTGAAGAAGCATCAACTGCCTACCATTAATCTGTGCAATGATGTGCTCTTTCAAGATTAAAAGATGCATTAAATGCCCTGGAGTTGAAAGAAAAAAAAACAACTAGCTAGACCATCCATTAAAATTACCATTCTGTTTAGAAATAATAGAGCAATGTAGGAGAATAAAAATAGGATTTTTGTTCTCAGACAGTCACAGAGTGAAAAAATACAATGTTAATTCAATGGGAAAAGGAGTTTATATTCAGTCAAAATTTTGTTTGATGATGCTTGTGCATGCAGCCATGTCCACAGCACGTGGGCATATGGGGGAACCTTGGCCATGCTCAGGGCAGATGCAGGCACAGCCACGTGCTCTCATTCTGACATGGTTTCTGCCACCTTGAATTTCTGTTCAGCGAATTGAAGTGTGTTTCTGAGGTAGAATTCATCAAGACATCAAGTGTTTAATGACATGCAATGGTTCTCTTCAACAGCCAAGGATAAAATGCAGGGAGAAATACAATATTGTATTTAACACTTCCTAACAGGGGTTTCCCTGTAGCAGTCTCTTGCTAAGTATGAGGACCAGAAGCTGCACCTTTCACCCTATTTTGCAAATGTAATACTGCAGCTTGCAAACCAAAACATGGCTTAATGTGTATGAATTCACAAGAAAACATAGAGGGCTAGGATAGAAGCATGGATATATGTGGATATTGCTTCTCCTTATGTCATTTGACTGGTTGACTATTTCCCCTCTGAGACAAACAAATAACTATTGAAAAGAATATTCTAAACCATTCCTTTCTCACATCACTTTCCTTAATCTCCAGAATTCAGACATATAAAGGGGCTATAAAACTGAAGAGTCAAACTAAAGTGGCTAGAACTTTATCCTCTGCTAGTAAACAAAGATGAATCTGACAATTTGTAAAATGTCACCATCCAGTGAAATGAGAAAGGTCTAGTGAGGCTTGAAGCATTATCATCTCATACTTAAAAACTGTTTTGAAACCTTAATAGCTTGGAACTCAGTTAATTCCACAGCCACAAGGAAAGAGGTTACACTTCATTTAAAGCTGTAAATCCTTTTGAGGGTATTTAACCATTTAAGATATTGGGCAGTTTCCACTTAGGGTTGACAGTAAACTAAAAACCAACCAACCAAAACCAAAACAAAACAAAACAAACCCCCCCCAAAACCCCCTAAATCAAACTAAAATGATAGAAATTTAAAAAAAAATAAATTAGATACTTTTTACTACATTTTGGGGACATGAGCCGTGACCTCTATCATCTTGTCTCAATGCATCATCAGGCACACAACATTAGGACAGGATACCAGGCACATAGCAATTTATGCAAGTTTGTCTGTAAAGGAATTCAGAGAAAAAAAAAAGGGGGAAATTCCAAAAATGTTGCAAACACTGACACTAAATTATGAGGGAGTGAAGAGAACCAACTGAGAAAGAGAAATCCCTTTGTTTAGTTGAACAGTCAATAGCCTCTGGGACTGCCTTTTTCTAAATGCTGAGGTTTCTTTTAAAGAGTGCCTCTTTATGAAAAGGGAAGTTGCAAATTATTTTCCCACTGAGATGGTTCAGTGTGAAAGCTAGCAATGGAGGGAAAGAGCCCTGAATCCTCTCTTAACCCAGGATTACTCAGATGGAAGACTCTGACTTGGATCTGGACCACAAGTAAAGTTTATTGCAGCCAAGTTCACATGTTTGTGATGCTTCTGCATTTCTGCAGGAGATGCTGCCATTTTCCCAGTCTGTCTAAAACCAGCTATGGCTTGCCACAAGACCTGCCAGCTATAAAAGTGGTTTGCTGTGCCTGGTTTGCTCCATAGAGTCAGGGCCAGCACTCTGCTTAATGTAGAACCACTCTTGGCAAAAATACCCACCAGACTTGGCTAGAAATTGGCAAGGGAAATAGCAAAAAGTCTGTTGGGTAACCTGACCCTTTACCCTTTTCCATTTCCCTTCAGCATATCAACTTATATCTATTTAAAATACAGCCAATAAATACTACAGGAGTGCATACAAAACCACATGCAAGAGTCTGAAAAAATTATATTCAAAGCTGAAATTCTTTCACAGAAAACCCTGCACTCCCTATTTTCATTCAGTCCTCAGCAAGAGAAAAAGCCCCAAATGAGAAGCATAGCTGATGTCCTGAAGGTTTGGTGAACAAGAGCAAATGGCTACTTCCTCTCATATTCTATCACATTCCTTTTGTAATAGCTAAAGAGTCTTGCCTTGCCATTTATTTGCAGGTGCAATTACTGCAAGGCATTGCAGTGGCAGAGGCACAGTGGAGGTGTCATACATTAACTGAAGTTATCTCTCAGTATTGTATCTCCTGGAAATCAGTATGAATTATATGAAACAAATGTCATGTTCTCCCTACAAAAACAATTTTTAATAGACAGACAGTGTTAGAGAAAAAATAATTGATGATGGAAGATTTTTCATTAGAAAATGTTATGTCAGACTTGAAATATTTTGCTGGAATGTAATGCTTGGTTACATCTTTGGGAACATTTCAAAACAATTTTATTCCCATACACAGTATTTAATTTTGATCAAACTTGCACTCAGCTAAAGTAGTGCATGTGATAAAGTGTATATGATATGTTAATCCTCTACTTTATTTTATTAATTCTGAATATTTTTTTGGTCATTAAAGTTCTATGTTACAGTACACCCACATTAATACCAAGCAAAAAAAGAAAAAAAAATACAAGATTGGATTTTTATGTCTGAAGTCAAATATCAAAATATCAGTTTCCCAGAAATAAAATTTGTCCACCAGTTCCTTTGAGAAAAGAAGACAGGGCTCATGGGACCTTTGATGCCCCCTGTCTGAGAGCTTGAATTTCCAGGGGAGGGGAAAGAAAAAGGAAGTAGGTGTGAAACATGGGGCACCTCTCCTATGAGGAAAGTCTGAGAGAATTGGGATTGTTCAGCCTGGAAAAGAAGCAGCTTTGGGGTGACCTAACTGTGGTGTTCCAACAACAGAAGGGTTCCTACATGGAAGATGGAGAGAGACTTTTTACAAAAAACGTAGTGAGAGGAGAAAGGGGGAATGGGTTCAAACTAAAAGACAGTAGGTTTAGATGACATGTTATAAAGAAATTCTTTATTGTAAAGGTGGTGAGGCACTGGAACTGACTACTGACTGCCTAATTCCTAAGCTCCTTTTTTTTCTTATCCTTTCCCTTAGAAGTGACTGGAGAAAGCTAACAGATTTGACTTCAAAAAACCCCACTAGCAACCCTCCTCTGCACTGTGGCAGAGAAGTGTGTACAGAACTGTGAGGAACATAGGTGACAAATACATTTGATAGAACAGAGCACAACTAATAACAGGGATCAGTGGATGTAAAGACCCCTGAATTTCCAGCTGGAGAGGTGGCTTACTGCACCTCAGCTCTGCACTGCAGCATCACCACACAGAGTAATGGGTGCAGGTCTGAGACCAAAGCCTGAGTGAAACAATGTTCTAGTTGATTAGACAAATAAAGGCATCCTGTAATTTCCATAATTATTCTAATTTCTCTAATGCAACTCTGCAGTCATGACACAATAATGCCTGCATCATTTAAGTGCTGTCTCCAGTTTCTCAAGGTGCTTTGGCCTTGGTTATTAACTGATACCACAATTATTTTTTGTTAAGTATTATTCTTGCTTTTCTTAGTCATTGTCCTTCTCCAGAACACACCAAGAATAAATTCATTAAGGACAGCTGGATTTTCAAGACCATAGGGATTTAAGAATAGTTGGGTTTTGTTTGTTGTTTTTTTCCTTTTTAAGTGCAGTCTCTAGCCTTGCTTCTTAGACAGACATGGCTTAAATATAAATCTGTATTTATGTGTATGTATATGTGGTTTTTCTGAGCGCCCCTTACTTTCTGTGGTCCTCTGTCCCCTCTCAAAATGCTAATTAAATTCACATTTGATATGGAAGAGAAGACCACAGATGTATGAAATGCCTAAATATTCCATGAAAAATTATTATCTATTAAGAAGAGACCATGCTACATAAGCAGGAGAAATAAGACCCTAAACTCTGATTGCAAAGAGGTGTTAAAAATGTATCCATTATAGGAAAAACATCAGAATCTCTGTCTTAGAGAATCTTATCTGAACACATATATCAACTGGAATAAAAGCCTCATTCATTTAACTTCTATTTCTTTTTCTTTTTGCTGCTAATATGTACACCATATTCACTCTTTATTCACTTGGACAGCATACAAATACAAATGAAGCATGTATTCGCCATGTGGCATCAGATACAAATTCTCCTGAAATTTAAAATTAGACCCATATATGATACCAAGGCTCATTTCAATTTGCTATCATTTGGTGCTATGCTGACATAACTTCAAGGAAGACAACAGTAAAGCATAAAACTTTGCTTTGCATATTTAATATTTCTTTGTGCAGAGAGAGTGTCAAAAGTGATCAAAAAGCATTGAAACTCTGAAGTCTTGCAGAATCAAAAGTCTTCATTTCAAAAGTGGAGGAGGTAATGCAAAAAACTGCTTAGCAACTTGAGAACAGATAACAAATGTGATGGACCAAACATGGAGCTGTCAGAATAAATTTTCATACAAAGACCTGAAAAAACTCAGAAATCTGCTACAGTGGAAAAGCTGTCTCACTAGCTTAATATGATGTAGGAAGGCATGTTTTGCCAATAAGAACAAGTCCCCAGAATTAATACAAGAGTATTTCCTCAGGTGCAATATTAAATATATTGGAAGTGCCTACTTCTAAGGAATAATGCCATCTGTAATTATTACTTCCTTTTTTGTTTTATTCTAAGCAAATAGAAAATTGTCCAACTTTTCATTAGTTTGCATCAGAATAAGTGAGGATGGAATATAACAATCTCAAGAAAATTAAAATGCTTTAAGTCCAGGTAATGAACAAGAGGCTCCTAGCCAGTGAGTCATGAGTCTCAACCTCAATTTCTGTCCAGCCTTGAATGGATGTACAACTGCCCTCTCTCAGAGTTCTCTCAGATTTTAACTTCAAACATGTATGTAGACCCAATAATACATTTCTATGGATAATGAGGGCCTGTATCTCTCCTGACACAACATGAAGATCCAGATTTATTAGGTGAATAAAAGTAACAGCTACTCTGCTTGATTTTGCAGTGTCCTGGTTCAAGGACAGGAGGAGCTGGGTTCTGAATCCTCCTCGTGCCTACATGATTTAGATCTGTATCTCCTTTAATTTGACTCCTCAAAACTCACAGGGCTTCTCTAGCCCTTCTAGACACAGGTCATAAACTCACATAAGGAAAATCATATTCTGATTACTTAGGAGTTACTTAATCAGAGATATAATATTATCTATCAGAAAATCATCTCATTCCTCCTCTGGCTATATAAATTTAATCCTCTCACATCCTCTACTATTATTTAAAACTCTTATGGTAAGGCTTCTATTATTTATATAAGTAGACAGTTAAATACCTTGAAGATCTCATGGCTAAAATACTTCCTTTCCTTGTCAAATTCACATCCTTTTTATCTATCCCATTGCATAGAGCCACATCCATTTGGAGTTTCCTAATCAGTTATTTTACTGCTTACACCCCTCAAGTGCTTGCTGATCTTATCTTCCTTTTAGAAAGTACATTTGTGATTTGGTTGGCTATACCTCTGAATTACTGTGATTTTGATCAATAAATTCCATTAAAAAGCTTGCAAAAATCCACTCTGGATCATGGTAAAATATGGTATAACACAACAGCATCTGACCTAATAGTGAGACAGACCAAAAATCAAATAGATAGTGAATTATGTCAAATTAAAGGCAGGAAGAAAGTGTACAATTAGGAAAAATCCCCATAACACCTACAAGATGAGCTTTTAAACTTGCCTGTTGGGTGGAAAGAGACACTGTATCAGTGAAATGATTTTATTTAGGAAAAAACCAGAACACTGAAGCTAGAGGAAAGACACACAGCCTCCCCTCCCACACTCCCCACTCTTTGAGCCAAAGTAGGGCCAAGAATAATGTGTGATATTATCAGCAAGTATTACTGCACTTCTCTGTAGGTGGCAAACATAATACAAGCATTGGCAACTCAGCAAATATACTAAGGGCAATTTTCAAATGCTGTAATGGGAATGCCAGGACAAGTAAAGAAAGGTCAGTAAAACACATACACAGTGGCAAGGATCCTAACACTTATAAAACAGTTTGAGAAAGATATTAGAAAGGTTCTTTTAACTCTCTGAATATACTATCACTGAAGGGCAATCATAAAATGATAGAAAAAATGTATGAAAACACAGATATTAATTTATGCATTTACCTAGGTATCACAGGAGTGTTTCAAGGATCTGATTAGTTTTTGCATTTTCAAAAAGAAAGGCTTTGGACATGAAACCATTTGTGAGCTATTTTTATTTTTAAGCCCTTGTATGGTTAGGGCTGGTCTGCAATCTGCCAAAGAGAAAGCTGGACAAAACTAAAGTTAATAGATCCCAAATTCTCCTTTAACTGTGGATATAAGGATGGTATTCCAAGATTTCACACTGTTTAAGTACACTTTCCTGTGGCTGGTTTGGAGTTAAATCTATCCCCTGTGTTTTCTCTCATACAGCTCACAATATATTTTTCCATCAGGGACTGACTCATTGCCCTCTTTTCCCCATAGGGATGAAGAAAAGGGGCACTCAAGAAATACCTGACTTCCATTTGGGCATGCCTGCTTCAGGAAGCATCAGAAGCATTTTCCTCTGCTCCTTTGGTCTTTGGCTGCTGTGCCACTGCAGAGGGAACTCCTTCCCTCCTCCTCACTTCATGGATGAAGCCACATCCCTCATCACCACACACAGCCAAACAACCTGTCTTATCTCCTTACTGTGGGCTTCTCCAGCATGCAGCAACACACAAACACCTCCTTTAATAAAGAATGACTTCACTCTGCTCTTTGTAAAGCATAAAGCAAATTTACCACAGGTAAGTCCCAAACCAAAAACCCCATTTGATTCAGTGAGTCCTTTGGTGTATTGGTCTCATGAAAGACACAATAATAAAATAATAAAAAATATTAAAAAACGAGTTAACATTTTAAAAATTAAGGAAGTCCCCAATAAGACCACAGCTGTGAGAAAGTTAAACCATTGTCTTTCTCATTGTTCCTACTGAAGGTTCATATTTTCTGCAATATCCCTGTACATACACTTGTGCCAAAGGTAACCCCACTAACCTTGCATATCTGACAAATGTGTTTTGAAAAACAATTATGCAGAGCAAGAGAAGGCAATATCCTGAGTCTAAATTGATGAACACATAAGACACACATGTACAGAGCAAATGCAGCACGGGGTAAATGTGCCATGTGGCACCATAAATGAGGATACAAAAGTAAAAGTAGCAAAAAATGCTAAAGAAACCATTTTTATCAACTAAAAAAATTCTGTAAAATTATATAATACAAATCTATGAAATCTAAATGAACGGCCATTTTTGTAAATCCATTCCAATGTTGCCAATATTTTGAATTTTTTAAAATGAAGCATTGAAAGTATTAATATTAGAATATTGTATTTAATATTTATTATTAATACTTAAAATTTAATTACTATTATATATTAATTATAGCATTAATTATTCAGTTATAACATATCCCAGATAAAATGTAACGATTCTTAATTTGCAATCATGTCTGTTTTTGATATTTGCATTACATGTTAAATTATAAACATTAGAGAATCTATCAAAATGTCAGATGATAATGCTGATAATTTCAAAGAAGATTTCCTATTTTCAGGGAAGTATTTAGATGGTCAATTCTGATAGAAAATCAAACTACAATTCAAAGCCCTCAGTATTCTTCAGAACAGATTTTTCTGTGTTTTATATAGTAGCTGTTAATATAATTGTCTTTGGTCTGGTGTTCAATCACATAAAACTTTTAGATATTCTAGTACATTTGAATATGAACTCTTACCAGAGAAACATTATTTTAAAATATATTTGAATATATTCAAAACAAAGAACTATGAAACAGGAAAGGAAAAAAGTGGAAAATTACTTAGAGTAAAAGCATTGGTGGAAATCAATGAGGAAAAAGTAGAATACACCCAAAGCAAAAGTAAATTTCACTGGGATTTTCAAAATCGTTCATTGTTAAAAGTGCAAGCCTAATGTGGAATAACCCAGTATCTAAGCTAATTTTGCAACTAACAAGAGCAATTAAAATAAACATACACTAATTTTCAATATTTTTAAAGCATTGTGATAGGAAAATAATTACATTTACCTTTGCATAGTCTTTAAAGAGAGGGTGGTGCACTTGGAAATCAGATTCAGTTCATACATAGCCACATACCAGATAATCTGCCAGGCAGGGACAGCTGCAGCACGAGGGGGGAAAGCAGAAACAGCCTTCACATGGGAGCCCCAGCAAAGAGCCCCAGCTGCTCCCCTCCTTACCACCTGGATGGTGCAGGCTGCCCAGCTACCACCAAACCTTTGCCTTCTCCCCTAAACTCAGCCCTGCCACACTTGCTGTGCTTCTCTTTCTAAAAGGAAAAAAGACCCTGAAAATCATAGGGCAGACACACAAAAATGCATCAATAGCAGAACTGGATTAGTGACTGCTGACAGGAAAAGCAACTAATTTCATATTACTAACCTTACAATAAGAATTGAACCAATACTAATATGAGGTAAGCTGCATGTGATGTACCTGTTACTGAGATGTTCAGAATATGGGATTACAGCTCCAACCTCCTGAGATTTTATCTTGATATGATAAATACAAGTAAGGATTATGAGCAAGCACAACTTGTTTTTAAATAGCTTGCAGGAGATGTTTAGTAAATTTGCATACATTTTTAGATGAATGCCAATAGTGGGAAAGATACTACTGAAGGTAAGGACAACAATTTTGGATCTGTGTGTCTTAAGCTACCTGAAAAATAAATAGTGGCTACTGCCTGCTATTAAACAAAATCTGAAATTATAAAATATCCAGCTTTTTATTCAACAAATATGGGATTTTTGCTATTAAAATTACTATTTATCTAAAAAAAGTTAGATTTGAAAAAAGTTTTAATTTTTAACATAACTTTTCTGCAGCTGTGATGGTGTAAGTATAGACAAGAAACAGCCTGAAGGCATAGGTAATCTCTTTATTTTCTGATCTTCTATTAGATAAATTGAGATAATTAGGAAAAGCAGGTTGCTTTCAGATTCAGGCTTCCATGAGACTTTTTCTTTGTTGAGGAAGCTAGGGTAAAAAATATTCTATGCCTTTATTGCAACTCCTCACACTTGTCACTACTGCACTGCATATGGGTCACAGGGTGCATTTTATTATTGATGTAATCCAGGTTAAAAAAAATATCCCTATTAAGAAGAGGTGGCTTCTTGTTTGTTAATGCTTTTCTTTTTGTTTGTTTGGTTTGGTTTTCTTAACTGATTCACTGATATGGCTAAGATGTTGTGTTAACCTCATCCCAGATAATTAGATGAAGCAAAATCCCAGGTTGAAACAGGTCAGGCATATATATTTGCTTAAATTAAAATGTTCTTCAGTTACTTGGGTAAAACAAGCAGGTGGCACAATTAAAGGCCAGAAGAACTGAGAGGCTAAGAGACTTTGTGACAGAGAAGAAGATGTTTTTGGAAGCAGAGATTAAGAGATGTGGCAGCAGAAGGACTGTAAGTAGACATAAACCCAAGGTCTGTGCTGAATCCATTATTTTTCTGGTAACCTGGGAATGTCTGAATTTCACTTCCCAGGCTCATCTACTGAAAAACATTTATATGCATCTCATAGTGATGATGGTTGGGTTTAACCTCAATGGAAGGTGTTTATTTGGGGGGAATCAGCCTCAAACAGTAGCAAAGTATTTTTATTCTTTTATGTCAGTTGTCTGCAGAAGTCCATAGGTAATCATAGTTGATGGTTTTCTAAAATTTCCAAGAGGGCACTGAATGTGCAAGACATAGCAGAACCACTTTGGGTTGAGCATATGTAGGATCATGGATTTTAAACATTCTTTCGTAGGGAACACGTGTTCATAGATTTTTGGTTATGTCTCTGGTGGTTTAATTCACTACATAAACAATTAAAGCAGTTAAAATAAACTTCTTTAGGTTTCACTGACAACTGGCAAGATCACCATTGTCCATAGTGGAAGATCACCTGCTTCATTCATATGAAGTCAACCACCCATCTAAATTTATGGCATCCTACTCTCATTACTTGCACATTAAGTATGCTTTTCCTTATAATTTTAAATTGCTTTCTTAAAGCATGAATAGATATGGCTCCTGAAGAAGGACCACACAACTGGAGCCCACCAGATCTGACTCTGAACTTCTGAGTCTCTATCAGAGTGCCATGAAGTGGTGGAGAGACCAAGGCTACCAAGGCAGACCTGCACATGCCTGCAGGGATGTATCCAGCAGGATAAAAACCCTGAGTGAGAAGACAGGTGGGAAACAAAGACTACTCAATTCTCTGCCTGTCAAATTGGCAGGATGTATAGCTATCTGGGAAAAGCTAGCAAAAATCCAAAGTACATATGAGCTTTGAAACCTCACTTTTAAAATACAGACTTGCACTGCAGAGTGAGACTTTATAGGAGGAAGTTTTTCTTTTGAGTTATCTTTTGTCCTCAGTGATTTCAGGACTTTTGTTCTGAAATCACTGAGAGATAATGGAGGCTCATTATACAGTTTTTGAGTTACTTCCAGCACAAAAACCTCATTGGAATTGGAATCATGTCTTTAATTAGCTTCTTGATTTGCTATTTGGGATTTCTGTGAATTAGAAGAGAGATTAAGAACTGCTAATACTCTTGCATGTGTCCTTCACTCTCACATCTTACTGGCCTCTCTAAAGGACAGAACAAGGAAATGTGAAGGTGGGTTATAAATGTATTTGTTGATTTTCTATTTTATCTTCTGAAGTACACTCACTCTACTTACAGTGTTTATTTGCTCATAGTTCCCCATTATAGTTCTAATTCCTAGACATAGTGCAACTTTTTCTTAGGAAAACAGAACAAGAATGCATCTTCTAGATCACAAAGGTAATGTTAAGAAATCCAGTAATGTAATCCTCCCTCCTCTCCCCCTTCAAAAGGAAGGCTACACTGAAGCTTTGCTCTCTCTCTGTGGTCTTCCAGTCTAGTTCCAGCACCCTGGAAATCCCTCACAAGCACAGTCCCTCTCCTGCTGGGCTCCCCTCTGCAGAAAGACTAGTGCAACATCACCCACAGGCTAGCACACAGTCCTGAACATGAAGGAACACGTAGACAAACTTGTTTCACTTTGAATCTAGAACTAATATTGATAAAAAAAAAAAAAAAAAGAAAATTACTGCCAATGGTTTGAGAAGGAGGCTCTGCTTCTGGTGTTATTTTATTCCATTCCCAAGCAAGATAAAAGTGAAACTACTGTACTACAGACAGCATTGTCTTGTAGGCACAGAGCAAGTCGCTTTATAAATATGTTATAAAAATAATACAAGGTTCAATTTTACTAATCTTAAGGTCAAGTAAACCTTGTTTGAACTTAACAAGAATAGTTTCCCTTTGAAATTCCTGCTCATTACTCACTTGTCACATTTAGAAAACCTCCCAGGTAATATGAAAAGCTCCTTGTTTTCACAGCTTCCTCCATGAAGACAAACTGGGCATTTCACTAAAATGATAATCCCATTTTTCTTAAAGTAAATTTTTTTATTGGACTGTGCACCAATTTTTTAGACATCTTGAGACAAACAGTTTTAATTTTTTGTTTTTTTTCCTTCACAAAACAGTAACAGAAGCTTTACTCCAGCATGGTAAAACTTAACACTGGTAGAGATAAAAACAAACCATTAAGTAATTCTATAAAATTACTTATTTCAAAGCTGTTAAAATAATAAAAAATTTAAAATTCTACCATAGTTTACAGTAGACTTTTTTCTGGGGCAATAAATCACACCTATTCTTCTCCATGTGTTTAATATCTTTGCTCTCATAAAGGAAAAATATAAAAAAATATACTGCTAAAGGATCTGAAGTGAGCAAAACTGGCCAGATAGCTCATCAACAAAGCTGTACTCTGTAACTTGTGTCTTCTGTGGAGAATATGCAAGCACGATACAAATATTAAAATAAGAAAATGCAGGGACTTCACAGGCATACTGTTAATTAAATTTCTCTATAAAGAGAGAATTATCTTTAAAGTTATAGATAAGGCTTTCAACTTCAGATCAGTCAAATGTCTGTGGCTTTCCAATTAAGAGAGGTGATCCTACTTCCTCCTTTCCCTAAGGATATATTAATGATTTTTTTTTATTGTGAAGTATCAAAAGCACTCCAAAAATTAAATTATTTGAGAGCTAATAATTTTAGCTTTTAAAAAAATATTGTGTATTTCATATATTTTTTTTCTAATTAAGCATATTTGTTTTTTCATTATCTTTCATTTCTCTAAGATACATAATAGTTAATGTAATGCTACATGTTTGTTTTTCTATCCCTGAACATTCACAATTTCCAGGGAGCAACCTACTTCTTATGAAATTTACAGTTTTCTAAAATATGACCATCATTCCACTATTCCTATGTTTACTAACTAAACTCTGTCCTGAATTCAATACTTACAGAAATAACACATTTATTCATCCCAAATAAAAATGAACATGTTCTGCACCACAGAGTAATTCAAAATTGAAAAAACACCCAAATACTTCTGTGTTCCCTGTCTACTGTGAGGTGAAGCTTTTCAATATCCCACTCTCAAGCAGGGCTCTGAGGCACAATGCTTCACATCAGTTGTTTTCCACTCAGTCACAATTAACCAAAACACGTGAGGATCCTTTTTTTCAAAGTAGGATGAACAGTTTATACAGCACAAATATAAACACACATTTATTTAGAAGAGACTTCCCTGGTCATATTTACTGGAAAACCAACCAGTCCCTAGAGTAAGGGGACTCCTTTAAATCTGCCTAAGTTCTTTAACGTTGTCTTTTTCTAAATATTTTCCTCTTTTTTTCCTAGAATATTACCAGCTATTCAGGATTCTTTTAGAAACAGCTTAGCTCTGAGCCTACTTGTTTTACCACACTACACTCTGAACCAGAATATTCATGGGATGAATACAAATTTAACACAGACAGAGTTCAAAGGAAAGGAACTAATTTTTGACACTGAATCACCAACTGTGTGTTAAATTTAAACAAATATTTTGAAAGTAGAGCATGCAAATACCATATGGGAAACCAAAACAATACAATTAAGATCCTAAACCAGAGAAACTTCAGTTACTTATATATTCAGAACACTACTCGGACTAGAGAAAAGTTTTCTTCAAATTATATTTTGAATGCTTGCATTTTTCATTTTTGTCAATCCATTCAATGATTATGTACTGGGACATGTTAGGTATCCAGAGTCATGCTTTGTGTCTCCTCTGGAATGTGTAGGTAGGAACTAAAACTTTGGACAGGTCATTTATATGCTAAACCAAGGCTCAGTAAGTTTTCTTTTGTCCATACTAATTCTTTTACCCAAAAAGGCATATTTCTAATTTATTATATTTTCCACATCTACCACAATGTACAGCATTGTTCCTGCTAATACCTATTTTCAGTGAATACTCTTTAGGTTGTGATTTAAGCCCTTTCAATGCATAGAAATAGGTAAAACATACACATAATCACTTGTAAAATTCCTGTTTCAGAAATACCTTACTTTAATATTTCCATAAAACAATAGCTGCCCTTGCATAAGAATTTTCAACTTAGAAAAAACGCTTCTATTTTTTCATATGCTACTATATGTGCTTCTAAGCAGAAAAACACATTAAAGTGTTTTTAAAAAGAAAGGAGTTTGATTTGTGAAGAAGTACAAGAAAGTTCTCCAAGTATCTGGGAAGGAAGTGATTGCTTTATTGAATACACAACACAAATGAGGAAGGAACTCTTTATTGCAGAAACACTTATGTGCAAACCAGCAGTAAGGTGCACCATCCCTTTTCTAGTGGAGAGTAAGTGACAATTTAAAGTAACCAAAAAGGATTCCTGACCAGAATATTTTCATCCTGTCTGCACAGAGTAATACATGAACTGTCCCAGTCCTCAGCCACTCACAGTTTCAGTACAAAAATCCTTTGAAAGCAAAGTCTGCATGGTCTGTAGGGGTCTCAGATCAGAGTATCTACAATACTGAGATCCTGAGGGTGATTTTTTTAAAGTGATTTTCTTCCTTCATACACACTTAATTGTATTTCACTACATAAATGTGGTCCTAATGAATGCATTTTTTTCAAGAATAATATCTTTATAAAATTATACAGACTTCTAGTCTTCATATTTAGTGAGTGGGAGGTTTGGGTTTTTAAAGTAAGACTTAGCAATCCCTACACTGTGCTGAAGTTTTAGCATCAGGTTCAGCCCCCTTTTCCTGATTTGCTGTAGATTAGTGTAAATAATTTTCATTTGATTCTCACTATGGTTCCAAAAGAGAGTTTGTTTAAAAACAAGTAAATTTCATATTGGAAAAGCATCCTACAGGCAGAGGAGAGAAAAAAAATTTAGTTGCAAATGCACAGAATATTAGGACAAAATACAAGCCCTATCGAGAGATGAAGGAAATGTGAAAACTCTGTTAGCAATTGTGATTTTAGAATGGGTTTTCCCCAAATTGCTTCCTACATGGCCTTTGCATCGTGTGAGTGAAGGGGAGAAGGGCTGTGGGACCAAGCCTGCACACCAGCAGAGCACAGTGAGCTGTGGCAAAACCCAGCAGTGCTGCTTCCCCTGTTTAGTCCCCATTGCTTTCAGTCTTTTTACTGCTCTGCTTTACTGGCAGGAGACTATGGCTTACACACTATATGGCTTTCACATCCTTGAAAGCAAAACACTGGTGAAATATGAACACAAATGTGCCCATGGCCATCAGGTGCACTCTCCACAGATGAAATGCATGCTGCTTGCCCATAAGCATAGGATCCTGTACAGAACTGAACTCTTAAGAAGTTTTGAGCTCCACTGCTGTGCTGGTTACCAAAACAGGCACTCACAGAGGCAACACTTCTGACATCACTCAAGTGGAAAAGGAACCACTATGGAAGGTTGGACTCTATGAGGAGCTGCAGTCCAATCTCAATTGTACAAACAGCAATCTCAAACATGTTCCTTCTGGGATGGTAAATGAGGCTGTGTGTCCTGATTGATATGAAGGAGGGATATAAAACATCCAGAGTATCCCAGGTCAGCGTGTTGAAGCAAGACAACCTGTAGCAACTACAAATGTGGAACAGTGAGATATTGGGTTTTGATACTGCTGTTGCTAAGACTGCTTGGAACATTTCACTGGTTCATGACTATAGCTCCTGACTCCTTTTAAGTACAGGAGAATGAAGTAACATTTTAGCAGACATTCCACTACCAGCTGGATATGCTCCCCAAATGAACAAAAATTTAACTAAAATAACCACAGTGATGGCAGTTCTTGTGCACTGACCCCAGTCCAGCTGTCCACAGGCTGGGCAGCAGCAAATCTGCAATACAGAGCAGCAAAAAAAAAGCTTGCTGGATCTGGTTGCTCTTCCAAGTTGTTGGGTTCATAGGCTGGCACACAACTGAGCTGTGTCACAGCACATCACTTTTCCACAGTGCTAGTCCAAACCTGTGGGGACTTGTCCACATTTTTCTGAATTGATTCAGAGAAGGAACAGTGATGCATAAAAACAAAAATCACCTGAGTAGCTGCAATGGCTATCCCTTGCAATCCCTCCTGATGTAATTTTCAGGGTATCTTTAGCAAATCTCATTAGAGCTCTCAGAAGAGCTTCATTCCTATCGACTGAGGAAAAGTTCTAAACATAATTTATTAGGAAAATGTATTCAAGAACTGTTGTTTTCCTTCCCTAAAGGCTGACTGTACAGTCACTCAGCAACAGTCTTTCAGCAAGCTTTCTTCCTTGATTTTTTATTAAACAAATAATACTATTTATAGCATTTATATAATAATTGTTCTATTGTGTTCACCTTCAGTATAACAAACAAACAAGTTAAAATAGGCTGTACTAGAAAACAAACAATAATCTGTCTGAAATGCAGTATGATGTGGCCTTGACACTAGTAGATATAAATGCTGCCCTACTTCAAAGTCTTCTGCTTGCCAAGTTTCTTTCCTAGGATCTCCTACAATTCAGTCAGGCCAGCTCAGTGCCTATGTTCAATTCACTGCTGCAGTATGGGTACTTTCCCAATTGAACCACACTGACAGAAATAATGCAGAAAAATAACTCTTTTCACCATTCAAATATTTTAATAGACACACACCACTAGTTCTACTGCAACCACTAATGTGACTAATGTTTTTTTAAAGGTCAGCAGTTCTACCTAATAAGTTCTCCAAAATACTCAGATTTGGTGTCTCTCCTGATGGAGGAGAACACAGTAATGACACCACATTTAGATGTCACTCTAGCCAATATATTTATAGATAAATCACCCAGCAGATACTGCTTTTCTTGAAGGCTGGCAGATATTACAACCTTCTTTTGTTCCCTCATGGAAATAACAGCTTGACTCCCAGAATGCTTTGAATATTCTCAGTAACTGGAAACTCACAGTTTTTCCAAAGCATCCTCCTTCCACATTGTGTAATATTGATCAGAATATCCAGGAAATGGCAAAGTACTTAATAAAAGGTCTATAAGTTATGCTTCTCTGCCCCTCTTTTTGTGCCTAACTCCACATGCCTGTAAGACCCAGAATCTGTGGTGCTCTTAAGGGTTGTTTTCTCCCCCTTAGATACATAAAAAACTGCACAAGGTTCAACTTGCCAAGGCCATGGTTACTTCCTACATTCTGAACTCTTCTTTCTGGGCTCAGGGAACTGAATTTTAAAAGGATCTGGGAAAATGTCTACAGATCACCTCAACACTGCCTGAATTGAGAGCATTTGACAGAGCAAGTCACTTGTTTAAACTGACCGAACACTTGGATGTGAGACATCAAGAGGAATAACATTATCTACCTGTCAGTAAATGCCAGATGCTGTAACCAAGGAAAGATGTGACCTTCCAATCAGAGCTCTCTGTGATAAAAAAAACCAAAAAACAGGTATACACAGAAAAACAACAGGAAACATAAGGCAACTTCCTTCATCTAATAAACTTGTGTGTCCAGCATTGAATCACGAAGGAGACAGTGTTATAAAAGAAAAGGGAAGAATTCATATACAGTTTATTCTCTCAGATTTTATAAGTTCCTGTGCTACTGCTTCCTGTAGAATACAGATTTTTATCTGTGATTTCTCTCTGTGTTTGTAACATCACATAAAAAATTCCAGTGATGGGAAACTTTCATTTTATTACTACCAGCTATCCTGGAGCTGAGAAGCAACTTTATAGATACAGCATAGTATAGTATAGTATAGTATAGTATAGTATAGTATAGTATAGTATAGTATAGTATAGTATAGTATAGTATAGTATAGTATAGTGCAATATATACAGTATAGATACCATTGACTGTTAGTGTCTCAAATACAAACTAGCAGGAAAACTACAGTTATCTAACAACAGAGCAACAGAATGCCCTGGGTTGGAAGGAACCTTAAAGATCATCTAGCTCCAACCCCCTTGCCATAAGGCAGGGATGCCTTCCACAAGATCAGGTGGCTCAAAGCCCCATCCAAGCTGGCCTTGACAACTTCCAGGGATAGGGCATCCAAAACTTGTCCCAGCAAACTGTTCCAGTGCCTCACCACCTCTCAATAAAGAATTTCTGTCTTATATCTAACATAAACCTATCTTTTTCCATTTGAATCTCATCCCCCTTGTGTCACTACATGCCCTTGTAAAAACTCCTTTCCATCTTTCTTTTCGGCTCCATTCAGATACAGGAAGGCTGCAATTAGATCACCCCAAAACCTCTTTTCCAGGCTGAACAATCCTCTCAATCCTCTCAAATTCTCTCATTGGAGAGGTGCTCCATCCCTCTATTCAACTTTGAAACCCCCCTCTGGACTCCAACACATCCCTCCTGTGCTGGGCACCCCAGAGCTGGATGCAGCACTGCAGGTGGGTCTCACAGAGCAGAGCAGAGCAGAGCAGAGCAGAGCAGAGCAGAGCAGAGCAGAACCCCCTCCCTCTCCTGCTGCCCCCACTGCTTTGGATGCAGCCCAGGACACATCTGGGCTGGGAGTGCCATGGCTGGGTCATGTCCAGCCTCTCCACCTGCACCCCCAGGTCCTTCTCAGCAGGGCAGCTCTCCCTGTTCATCCCCCATTTCCAGGGGTTGCTGCAACCCAGGTGCAGCACCTTGCACTTGTTTAAACTTGCCTTTTAAACCTTTCCCATGGGCCTATTTTTTTTGCTTGTCCAGGTCACTAACTCTTAAAAGCACTATCTACATCTAGGTTATGTTAAAAAAAAAAAAAGTTGAAAAATCATGTTTTTAATTTCAAGTGAATGTTACCTTACCTTCTAGCATGAAAAACTTAGCAAGACTTGTCAGTCCAGCTTTCCCTCCAAAATGGGCATCACCCAGACTTGCAGTCAGGTTATTTGTGGGGGTGCCAACATGGGGTGCTTGGAATGAATGGTGCACAAACAAGGCTGAGCTGCTGAGCAGACTGTGCTGGTGATTAGAGGAGACATAACACTGTGTGAGAGGAGGTATCTGAGTGAGGCCTGGGAATGACCTCTCTGTAGAGGAAGACAAGATTTATAGTGCTGAAATCAGAAGTGTGTTAGGCAGACAGATTCCATTCTCACTTTAATGTAAAGCTAAGATGGCTTACATTAAGCTAATTGTGATACAATTAATGAAAAATGGCCTAAGGGGATCTGGGTATCTTAAGCTTTCTAAGTTTAGGTTTTATAAAACCAGTGAACTCTTTCTGAACTTCAGCTTTTGCTCAGAAAATGTTAGAGAAGGAATTCTGTGCTGTACAGAGATCATCTTGTGAGCCATTCTCTTTAGTGACTGCACCTGTTTGCCACTGTCTTGTTTATAACACTAGTAATGGGAACAATAAGCAAGAATTATGCAATTAACTGTTTGCTTAGGTGTAAATTTCCATCCTTTTTGCCAAAGAGACGGTTCTACAAAATGCAGTTCATATTTCTTAATTGAGAACTAGTCAGCTGAGGGCAATTTGAAGAAGAAAAATGGAATCAATTAAAAAAAAAAAATACTGAAGGAATGGCACTCTTGGGTTAACCTGGCAATTGGAAGTTGTGAATGTAAACTTTTAAGACATCATGAGTTAAAATAAAAATAAAATAAATAAAATAAAAATAAAATAAAAAATAATGTAAAATTTCATTGAGTTAAAGAACAGAAACAGGTTGCAGAAACTTCATTTCTAAAACCATATATACATGACTATTGACTGTCTATGGTAATAGAAGGAGATGCACCAGAATGCCAGAAGAAATAAATAGTTTATAGGGCCTGTAAAAGCAGAGAGAATGAAAATAACTATGATGATAATGGACAGGACTTGAGCTTTATGCCAAACAAAGAGTACAAGTCTTCCTGCTAAATTTGAGGTGAATACAAGGCAAGATTTGCTCCTTTCTTAGAATATATTCTGAGTTCTTAGTCCCCTAGAATATATTTCCATTCCAATGATCCCTAACTGCTGTAGCAAACAGTAATAGTATAATACAATAAGCTTTGGCTGCACATCCAGTGCTGTTATCTGCTTACAAATATTTAAATTGAGAAAAAGCCCAAAGATCCTATAACCATATTGATTTAGCTCTGAACTGCTGCAAAGTGAAACATCATGCAAAGCAGTGTCCTGTTGCCTCTGTTCCCCAGACTGCACAGCACAGGATCAGAAATAGTTTTGTGTGTTCTTTTAGGCATTCTTGCACTCTACTTACACTTTCAATCCTAGGACATAATGCTAATGTTACTGATGAACATTCTTGTAAAGGATTTACATATGCCACAATTTCAAACAACTGTTAGAAGCAAGAAACTAAAAAATACAAGATCATCTATAGCAAAGACAGAAATTGCCAAAAACCATCATGAATTTCAGCTGTGGTCAGGAAAAATATAATCAGTTGAACATAACAGAAAACAGTGTCTGCTCAGGAGAAGAAACTGCAGAAACATGAACTTTACAAAAGGAGGTGCACAGTTAGGCTTGGTCCTCTGAAGATAATGAGAATAAGAATATCATCAAAAGTGTTATGATGGAACAGAAGGAAAATTGGACTTGATGTGGATTGCAGACAGGAGAGATGATTTGAGCTCAGAAACAAAAAAAAGGACTGCTCAGCAGCAAGATGCTTTAAAGAAGGGCAAATTGAATTTTTCAGTAGCATGGAGATAATCATGTAAGAGATTATTTTTATAATATAAATCAAGTCATTTTTTCATGTGGGAAATTGGAATGTCAGAGGGAAAATACAGCTAAATTATTTCAATTTACTTTTCTCTTATTTTCCTCCTATACCCTGAATGTATTTATTATGTATATCACACAGAAAAAACCAAAATAAAACAAAACAACAAAAAGGTATATTTCTGCTTCTAGGCATGTTGCATGCTATGTGCCTTCTTCAGAGAAGGCCAAGCTAGAACACAGGCATCAAATAATACAGAGGAAAATAGAATTTTTTACGGAATATTTGTAAGAAAGTCCATAAAACTTAAGAAAAGGGTATAAACTGGGTTATGCAAGTTTCCTGGTGTAATAACTTAGATCAGATATTAGATCTTGCTCTGCTCATCTGACATAAACCTCTTGCATTAGTCTTGGGTAGTCCTTCTGTCAACAGGTACCTTAGTCACTTCTCTCCCTAGAGCTGACAAGTTAAACAAAATCCTATTCCAGTGCCTTTCAGGGATTTGTCTTTATTAACAATAAAAATAAGATAAACTTCAGCTCAAAAATTCTGTTGATGCTGTTTCATTTCATTGAGCCTGTTGCTAAGATGACAACTTTGGGACTTCTGAGCCCACACTCTAGATTCTATCTTCTCAGGCAGCTACTTCCCCCTTCACATCTACAAGTTATGAGTCATCTGCCTCCCAGTGCCAACAAATATCTCTCAGCCTTTTTCAGGCCTGAGAGAATAACAGCAGAAGGAGATGTTCAGGCAGATTCTAATAACCTTTAAAAACAGAGTAACTGTGTGGGACAAAATTTGGTCTTAAAGGTCTTTCAGAAAACAGACGTTAGAAAGTAAATGCTAATTAATATGTCATTTCAGATAGCATGTCATACTGAAACACTATCTGATATCTACCAAGAACAGCTTCCAAGTCTGTCTAAACCAAGCTAAACAGAGTGAGTGCTCTTAACCACTGGTGGCAGCAATTTATTCTGGCATTCCAAAACTTCATGAAAATTTTTGCATTCAGAGTGTGATCTTGCACTCCTCTTCCACAAATAAAGTCAAATCACTTACCCTTTAGAAGCTGTGAAGCCAAATTAAGGTTTAAACAGAATATGCATTTTAAATTTCCTGAAATGCCTTTATTCTAACTTGCAGAAGTTTAGAACATTTCTCATAACCATGTTACTGCTGCTGCAGGAAGCAAGAGATGCCTTAAGCTGTTCTGTGTGCAGCCAGTCTCAAAAGCATCACAGGCAGGTCCTTTTCAGGCAACCTGACTGTCAGGCTGTCTGGACAGATGGAAAGTAGCAGAATGCTGGATAGATGTTTCCAGTCTGCACAGAAAGATTTTTTTTCCCACTAGAAAGAAGGCAAGGAAATTTCTATTACCCCACAATATGATACACACCTATGAGAATAAGAGAAGGATTCTTCCCACTAAGCATAAATCAGAGCTTCAGAAGAAAAGGATGGATCCATGGTCTAACCAGCATGACAGCTATGATAAATTAATTAAAAGAAACAAATTCAGTTCAAAACTGACCAGCCAGTAGAGGTGTCTAGCAGAAAGGTATTCTATTCATTTGAGAAAACATATAAAATGTAATAGCAACTTGAGAGGAATAAAATAGACTATCATTGTGAAAGCTTCACTGCCAATTTGCTTTCTTACATAAGAATATCAGAGATGTCTATCCCGACCACTTCAGTTATTTTATGTAAGTGTAAAGTGCCTGAGAACCATTTAATGCTAATTTTATCCCCTTGTTAATACTAAATGTCACAGCAAAACTACTGAATAATCAAATAAAGGTTTCTTTTACCACAATAATTATTATATTCCAGTGATGCCTATGGAATTTTAATCCCTCAAATTCACCAACAATGTGTTTGTCATGGGTGGGAGCAATTAAGTCACCTGAAGACTGCAGCTGTGTCTGTGGCAAGCTCATTTTCCTACACCTGTCATTTGGAGTGATTGATGGCATGTTTGCAAATATGTCAGGAAATCCAATATTTTTTTATTACTCTATTGTAATGGAAAATAACTGGGAGGGTTTTTCTACCTTGGTTCCACCACAATTCTGAGAGCAAAGTTCTGGCTACCTGGTTTGAAAGAGGCAACAAATCTATCTCCTTTCTTGGTTCTTCTCCACACATTCTTTACCTTCTACCTTTTAGTGGATTTATTCCCAGGAAAGCAGAAACACAATTCCCTGCTCCCAAAGAAATCCACAGCAAAAGTTTTATTTTTTTTCACAGTGCTTCACACTGTTTGTATTTTAAAGGCTAAAATACAATTTGATGTTTTATTTAATGTGTCCTGACAGTCAATAAAGTCAATAACTGTCAAAAAAATAATAAAGTTTTAACTGAATGATCTGCAACATTTAAACACAAATGCAAACAATAACAGGTTTTAAGCCTGCAAATGCCTGTAAATTTCATAGCTTTAAATTGGTGTTATTAATTGCATGTGTCAAAGTTAAGCCCAGGAAGTATTTAAAAACTTACAGGATAAGGAGTTTAGACTACTGAATATTAAAAAGCATAGTTTTTTCCTAACAACTAGAGCATTAGACCAAGACTGAAGATGCACAGATTGCTTTTTGTAAGTCAGTAGCCATCTGCATTACCTGGGAAAATATTTGCATCTACTCTTCAGGTGCCTTATCAATGACATTAGAGTCGAGGACATTCTTCAGCTTTGCAAACTGATATAAAACAGTTTAAAAGCATAGATGTTTATGTTTTAGTAGTTTCATTGTACAAGACAAACAAGCACAATAACTTCAGAGTGAAATGTGTTTTTTTTCTCAACTGAAATTATGTGGAGAATGTATTTAAGCAACCACAAATAGACTGGGATACTAGAACATACATAAATGCTCATTAATGGGAATCCAGTGAGACTGCTTATGTCTGGCTTTCAGCCCTAGGAGGAAATGGCTCAGAGACAAAACCTTCCTTTGGAAAGATATTCACTTCACATGCCTTCATTACCATTCCTTTCTGGATGAGACACTCTTTCCACAAGGACATCTCTAGGATGTCCACTGCCTGGGACAAGATGCAACCTTTTACATGGGAAAACACCAGGAACATAAATTCTAGACTAAATGTTTGTCAGAACAATCATGATACAAATATCTTGGGTTTATCTACCATTTTCCAGGCCACCTACATTTATCTTCTCATGTGTATTAGCCATAGAAGACAAATGAACTCCCTAAGGCAATTTTAAGAGAGTTCTAGATAACATTTTATGGATATTCTTTCTCCCACATAACCTGAAAAGAGATCTTAACTTGTTTTAAATAAATTAAATAAGGAATAATGCTAGAATCCTAGAGAAGCTATAATGTTAACTCATAGTTTTAAAGTTTCATTTCAATTATAGGAACCCTAACAAAAATAGGAAAGCTTAAATATTTGGGAAGGGAAAAGCACTTGGAATGGGCAGAAATTTGAAACACATTTCTAAAAATATAAGAACTCATATCTTTGGGCTCATTTCTGTACTTGTTAATGCATTTTAAGTGAAAACAGTTTCCATTCAATGTTATCTGTATCATCCTTAAACTGTCTTTATTTATCTCCATATACTCTATATTGTGTTGTCAGCCTGAAAATTCCTCTATCATCTTATTTTTGTCATTTATGCAAAACTTTAAAAGTCAAGATTTTTAATTCATTTTGGAAAAGCAAATCTGTGATTTCTGCTTCAGGAATGGGCAGCATATCCATCAGTAAGATCTTCACAACCAGTCAGTTTGACTGGCTGAACATCAGCAAGAAAACTGCATGAATTCTCATGCATTTTAGACAGGACAAATGTGTTGTAATCTACAGGATTTTCTTTTTAGATAAGAATTAGTTTTCTCTTAATGAAGACATGATTTCAACTGGGCCCAACAACAACATAAGCAATCCTCTGTATTAGTATTCTGAGTAGACTTGCACATTTATGCACACAGCATATACAGCTCTATATTCAGGACAGAAATTTATTTTCAAGCTTTCAAGCTTGATCTTTAACATCAGAAAACACTTGTGAGGTATGGTGAGTCATTTGCTTTGTGTGCTTAAAGAGCTGAATAAATATGGGATTTTTGGTAAATATTAATTTCAGTATTTTCATCAGAACAACATGGCAGATAACTCAGTTTAAAGGAAATGAATAATTTCCCTACTCTTCTCAAAAAATGCCCCAGTAAAATAATACAAGAAGTGGGTTCTGTAATGGCTTGCAGCAAGAAACTATAACATGTTGTTTTAACAACAAAAGACCAAAAATACAGAAATTGAACACGTGAGACTACCTTGATGCCAGAGGAGCACTCACACAGGGAACAGCTCTGACTAGGACTGTTAATAGAGCACATGAACAGGCACTTTATGGGCACTCTGTAGCATTCTGAGTAGACAGGTGTGGGTAACATGCACACCACGACAATAATGCAGTGCATAAATTCTGCTTCTTTGCTCAACAAGCAGTACATGCAGTTACTGAGGTATCTCCAAAGGGAGCCATACCAGCTCCTCTACATTTCAGCTGGGATTAGCTGGAGCTAATTTCACCACAACTTAGAGTACAAAGATAGTGCCACATCACAATGGGCTCTCTGCGAGCCCACAGCTCTTCAGTGCTTTGCAAAGGAACATCAAACTTTTTTCTTTTTTTCAAGCTAGCATCCCCAAAAATCACACCACTGAATATCACTGAAACAAGCAATGGGTAGATAAGGCTGTCAAAATTGAAATAGCTCAGAAAGACAGACTGGGAGCAGAAGTATGAGCTGTTTATAGCCTGGTGGCTCCATGAAACATCAGGACATCTAGAAAGAGATGTGACACACATACGGATGCCCTTGTGATCGAGGGGTGGATGCTGATTCCATCCAGTGTTTTGGGCTGGCACAGCATCACAGCTGTCTCTCCAACATTCCACCTCCCAGCAGTGAGCTGGATATGGGAAGTCCTGGGCAGGGACACACCTAGCTGACCCAAGCTGGCCAAGGGGATATTCCATGGGGGACATTTGGTAATTCCAATGTTTGCTTTCCCGAGAAACGACTACATATGCTTCCTCTTCCCAGGTAGTGGAAAAATATTGTCTGATGATGGGGAAATAGAGAGAACTTTTTTTTCCTCTCTGCTTGTGCATGCACAACCCTTTGCTTTTGCTTTAGTAAACTGCCTTGTCTCAATCTACAAGTTGTCTTCCATCTTATTTTCTCTCCTCCTTTGTATTTCCCTCTGTCCAGCTGAGAAGGCAGAATGGTAGAGCAGCCTGGGGAGTACTTGGTCAATCCAAGGTCAATCCAGTACACTTTGAAGTAATACTAATAATCAAATAACATTCTAATGGCCAGACAAGACATCACACCTGATTCAGGAGCAATCTAATGGAATTCAGTGAGGTCAAACTAGTTGAATTCACTTGGCTTAAAATAGCTAGGATATAGATCAGTGTAAAAATTTCAGCCTAGAAAAAAAATTAGAATATTAAACTATTTTGCAGAGGGATACATATATCTACAGCTACAGTAGACAAAATACAAAGTACAATCAGTAGCTGGGTGAAGAAGTAGTTTTCCTTTATGGTACAGCTATAAAGCAAGTACATTACATTTGTTGTTAGATCATTAATCATTTTTACTACAGTAGTGCCTAAAACCATGCAAACGATGAGCCTCGTAGGATTTTGTAGTATGCAGACACACAGCAACAGACCATAGCTATCCTGAAGAATTTATAGACTAGGCAAACAATATAGGTATCTGAGGAGAAAGGGATGCAAAAAATGAGCAGTGCAGTCAGAGGAAGTGTTAGGTTTGCAATGGGAAGGAGCGCACAGGATGCTGAGAAGGGATGAGGGGGAGCAAGGGGGCACTAAGAAAGGGACAGTTCAAGCAGAAAAGACAAAGAAACATAAGTGAGCAGGACCAGGAGGAATACACTTGGGACAGAAGTGAAGTAAAACTGAGGTGAAGGGTGTTGGCAGAGATTTAGAGCAGACATTCACTAAGCAGGGGGCAGAGGCAAGCCTGCCAAAAGTGCAGAGATAGCTGAAGGCTGCAGGTAGCCTGCAGCAACAGCTGGGTGGACTCTCTGAACTCTCTGTTTGCCCACATGGTTGCCCTAGAGCTGGTGAGAGCTCCCCAGTAGGTCAAGAGGTATTTGGAAACAGGTTCTGCTGGATGTATCTCAGACAGATGATGCACTCATTTTTTCTTGTATATGCTCCTACATAATTGTGTTTATATATTACCACACCATAGAAAATAATTTATTTGCCATTTTGGACCACAGAACTATAAAAATAAAGCACATATGACACCTGCCTTAAAAATTATACTAGCTGTCACTCTTTGATTGAAACAAATCAGCTTTGTAATCAAAACAAAGTGAAATTAGGGACTTCATTCTTGAACAGATATTACCAGTGTATCTCAAAGAATTAAGATAACTGTCAGTCATAGTACAGTTTTGCTCTTCAATATTTACTGATATATTTTCTCTGCCCTAAGCACAGAGTGAGGAGGCAGTGAAAATCAGATTGAACATAAAATCTTTTCAGGAAACAGCAATTACGACTGACAGTGCAAAATTAACAAGAACACTGGAGATAGTGTGGGTTGGGTTTTTTTTCTCTTTGGTGTCACCAGATGAGTTACACAGCAGAGAAGCAAAAGGGCATATTATATATAATACTGCATGCAAATTCATGGTAAAGCACATAGGGATACAATTTCCTAGGAAAAAGGCTGTTCCTGTGATCAACTCCATGAAGGGAAATCTCTGATTCCACAGAGTCCATGGAATTCCTTTGGTGGGATATTTGGTCAGGAAGGCCCTAGTTTCATGACCTCCATGAAAAATAATTTTAAAGCTGTTCTTTATCTACTGAGTAGGAACCCAGCCTAGAAATAGTGAATATAAAGACCTCTTGATACAAGCAGACTAAGAGATGCTCCTAGAGGAATCCTTTCACAAAGGAGTATAAGGTCAATAAAGCCTATGAATAAAGGATGTGTTTGCACACATGTATAGGAAGAAGAGTTAATTTTATCTCTGTGGCTAAAATTGAGAAAACTTAAGAAAAAAATACATTCCATTCTGGTGGCAACATTGTAAAACGAACAGAAAATTAAAAGTAGCTGCAGAATACAGATTATTTTTTTAAAACCCTGTACTTTTTCTACCTTACTCAAAAGAAAACACATCCATAATCTATTTAGTGTATACATCCTATCAAAAGAGAAAATAATAAAGCAATCTTCATTCTGTCAGCACTGGAATTAGTGGCCTGGAGCTGAAATAAACGTCTGGAAACAAGTAAAATGCACACATTGTCACGGAGCATGGTCCTCCAGTACAAAATCCATCAAAATAAGCAACCAATCCTCTGTAACTTGATGTCTCATGCATCATTCAGAAGGTCACTCTTTAATTTAAACGTTTTAGATCAACGCAAGAAAAACTTGGTGAAATTTAATGACTTCTGGATGTTTCAAATGTTTTCTGAACAAAAATATCTGTATTAGGTACAAAACAAAAAATAAAGTGACGTGGATGTATATCAGGAATTACTCCTCCCACAGCTGAGGAAAGTTTGGCTTTCTTGCAGCAATCTCCCTGATACTTCCCAGTTTTCACTGACCTTCCCTTTCAGTTCATCCTCTGTAATTTTTTTTTCTTTTAGCTTCTTTAAGGAAGACTCTTCTAATATGACTGGCATAAGATTAAATTAACAATCTCAGTAAAACTGCAGCTGAAGCTGAGGAGTCTTTTCCAACTGTGATTTCTGCCATTCAATTGACTGTTTGGTAGAAGACATTCCTCCTCTGAAGATAGCAAGAGTGTTTCTTACTCTACTTCTTTATTCTTTATTTATTCTTTATTACCAACACCTTCATGACCATCTTCAAATTTACCTTCTTTTATTGAAGCAGAGTGCAAAGCCAAGCTGAACAAAGAAATGCTGCAGAGTTATGAAAATGCATTGGATTTTCTGAATTCAGTGCCAGGCTGTGTGTGTTTGCAATCACTGCAAACTGCTATCAAACTAAATATTACAGGTTTTTAGTTAGAGAAAGAAAAGCAGTGAAGTTGCTTAGGAGCACCCAAGCAAATAATGAATGCAATCAAGCAGCCCACCCAGAAAAAACTCCCTGGTCCTGCCCAGTCCTTAACACAACTGCCAAGGTGGAGAACAGAGAGATAAGGGAATATCAGACCCCTGAGTTCTTTGGGAAAGGGCTGGAGACAGTTCAGAGCTTCCAGGGCAATGATCACAAAAGCTGTCAGCTTCATCAGGGATAATACAAGCAACCTGAAAGTAGGAAAGGTCTTTTCTGCTTATCAGATAGGGAACTAACAAACGTGGGGGAAAACTTCATTTTTTTCTTACCAGCTTTTATGAATAAGTCACATGCACAAAGTCCTATTGTCGTGTGACCTTCTGCTTGCTTTTGAAGGTTAAGTAATAAGTAATGAATTATGAATAATTCATAATTAATGAATAAGTAATGATCCTTTTCAGAGTGACTGGGATTGACTTGCTGATAGCAGTGTTTCAGCAAGAAAAAGCTTGCAATGAAAACAGTACCATTCTGTTCAAAGAACCTGAAGAAAAGATAGATGGATAAAGGCTCTACATAAAACTCTTAACAGAGAGGTGGAGGAAGCCAGGTTTATTTCTAGGAACTGTCTTAGAAGCATCTCTGTGGGAACAGGGGATTAGGTATAATTTCAACCTCCAAACTAAAAAGTAAGTTCTTAAGTATGAAGAAAGAGAAACTCTGTTCCTTTTTTTCTGGGGGAGCCTTCAAGAAAGGGAGAATACATGCAGGGACCTGAACAGAGGCAGGTCCCAGTGTGCTGGCAGTGTGTAATTCTGTGTAGGCTTAGCAATGCCTCAGGCTGGCTACACATGAATGGTACTCAACACCACTGTTTACAGGTTTTGTAATTCTGCAGTGTTTATCTCCAAAAAAAAACACCTCAGAGATGTGACTGCTTGACTTACTCAGTGGTGTAAGGCTAAAGGAGCTCCTGCTAAACAAATTTCCTCTTCAAGATCAAGGAACTAGGATAAGCATTCCTAGGCCAGATAAATGAGAAAGACATTATCAGTGTAAAATAATTCTTTTTCCCACCCTGTTCTCTTCCCACTAATTTCTCCTCCCCCAATCATTCTCCTGTATCCCTAGCTCCTATACTGTGCTCCTTGGTACAGCTCTGATGATTTGCACTACCCTTCTTTTGCAATAATCACCTGAATTTTTCATTCAGTAGAACACACATGGCATTTGCCCCTCCAATGGGCTGAGATACATTGCTTATCTCACAGACAAGCAGAATGCACTTATGTTCTGGCTGGGAGGTGCTTACACCTATTGGAAGGAGTGCTCTTCTGGCCAGGGTTTGGAGAGCAAACACTCAGCACCAGCCCTGCAGCCACTCCACTGATGAACTCCACATCAGTGGGCCAAGAAGAACTCTGCTCTTCACTGCAGGTGAGCAAAAACAGGCACAGGCATGAGTTTCATCTAGGGAAAAAATTCAAGTCTGCACTTCTGTAACAGGCATGAGGAAAAGTCCTGGGAAAGAACTTAAGCTTAAAACTCCTCCCAGTATTAGTTCTGTCTGTGTGAAAGAGTTAGGATTTGGAAACAAATGGAGGTGAGTTAGGAAAGGAACTACTCTTTGCAAACTCATGTAACTATCTGCATATTTACTTATCTTACTAACAGTCCTGCCCAATATCATGAAAACATGCAATTATGAAGGTTTGTCTGAACAGCACATCATTGAAGCTGGAGATATTTTGCTCTCCTTGCATTTCCTCTGCTGCACTGACTGAATTCACTTTCCCTTATTTTTCCATGTGCTGAATGTCACCAGGGATGTCCACTGGGTAGTCTGACAACCAAGTCACTCTGCAGTGGACTCTAGGAAAAATCCACAATCTCACATTTGATTTGATAGACCTAAACAACATGAACTCGTGACATATGAAAAATGACAAATAGGTCATGTAGCTAACTGTGAAGCAAACTCCACTGAGTATAGTTTCAGCAAAACATCTGCCATGTAAAAAAAAGACTATGTGCTGAGTTTAATTTTTATTTTCTCTATTTATTTTTATTTTCTCTTATTTTTTTACAGAAAAGCACACTTAGTCCAATTTATAAATTATACGAATTTATTTCACACTGTGATTTTAATTTTGGATTTACAGAGTGCATCAATTTACGTCATTTTCTTCACATCAAGCAAGAAAAATGAAATATGAGTTATGCTAACATGAAACATGCTTCCCTCAAAGCACTTTTTCCTGTCCACAGTAATTAGGATGGCAGCACCATTATTGTTTGGTATTCCCACAGCTTCTATTTTTCTATTGAAATCCAAATTTGTTTTTGCTGTTGACTCAATTACTCTAAATAAGTTTATCTGGAACTTACTTCCAAGAAATGTTCTAAAAAACAGAGCCAGAGTAATTTTCACTGCCCTGAAGGAGCTTATTCAAAACATTTTTTAAATAGACCATAATGTGGAGGCATTTTCCCAGTTTTGGGTTTTTTGGTCAGTAGATTTTATGTACTTTAATAGTATCAGCAGAATCAAATATCACTAAGTCTTCTCCAGTGACACAAACAAAAAGGTAAATTTTACTGTAGTTTTCAAGTCTGGATTCCAAACTCTAACAGAAAGAGCATTTTATCTTAGTCAAATATGAAAAGTGCATGTGTGTAAATATTTACACACATGTATGTGTATATACATGTATATACATTTAAATATATAAATGCACATGACACACAAATTGACTAATCCATCTATTTATACTTAATTGCTATTCCAACCTCAACCAGTAGCACAACCTTGCTAAGAATCTGCTTGTGACCTAAATGTACAGTCTGAGCAAGAGAAAGCAGGATCTAAAACAGAAGGAAGGGGTAAGAGAAGAGGCTCTCTAGGGATATTAAAAACTCTTTTTATGATAAGTATAACTAAAGACTATTAAATATGATCTCTTTACCACACAGAAAAATATTGCATTCACTTTTTCAAAACAAATTCTGGAGCTACGTCATTAAATGTTTATCTCAAATCATCAATCCAGAATACAACAGTATCCATAGCTTTGATATTTCATTTATCAACAATGACCAGCAAAGAAATGCATAAAAGATTCAATAAATCTTCATAAAGTTGCATGTCCACTGTATTATAAAAACCTAGGTTTTATTTTTTTCATAATTTTTTATGTATAGGATTTGTCTTTTTTGGCTCCAAATCCATATATTTTGGCAGTGTATCTTTACATAACACAGGTTAACACAAGGTCAACTCTCAGAATTAACCTTGTTATTTTTCTTTACACACACACAAAAGAGTTTTCACATTAATTGATTGTTTTTATTAGGGACTATGAGCACAAAATAATCTCTCAATCTCCTCTCTCTGCCAAGAGTACTGCATGCACATCTGGCACACCAGTCCATGCTGAGAGGGAAGCAGTGATGCTTTCCTCATACCAACATCCCAGACCCCTGAGAGGACTAAGGGTGCCACACATCTATCCCAGACTTTTCACTGCACAGTTAGATAGGATGGCCATCACCTCTCAGGGCTGTCATTAAGGTTTGCACATGTTTACTGATTTCTTTTGCCATCCTGGGCATACTAAGTGCCACAAAGTGGTGCTGAGCTCACAGGTAAAGAGGAAAGCAGCAACTCATTTTATCAACTAGGTATCAGCTGAAACACATGACTACGACCAAGGAAATGTGAATAAAGGGTTTTGGAATTGATCTCACCATTTTCATGCTTTATTACTGTTTCAATGCAATTCAGTAAGTAATAATCCATCATAAGACCACAGTAAATATGGTTAATTGAGATCTATTTCACTCTTCTAATACAGTGTGCTGCTGTATCTTAAGGAAGCTCCTAGATGATTAATGATTTTTCCCCTCTCTCAGACTACCAGATCTAGGGCATTTTACTTTCTGAAGCTCTAAATGATAGTGCATGCTGTACCATAACTGATACTATCTATAACACTCCACACAGAAGAGAGAAGCCTTTCTCAAAATGTCATATATATTTTGGAAGACGTTCTAAAATTTTTTCCATATAGGAAGTATATTGCAGATGTTGTCCTAAGTGTTTTTATCATTCTAAAGAAGGACTAAACTGTCATTTAACCATTAAACATTTCCTTTAGTAATTTAGACAATAGTTTGGGAGGCTGTTTGATCTGCTTCACCTGGAATTACCTCATCAGTTTTATGCAGGATGTTTGGTAAAACAAGAGATAAAGTCACACACCAGCAGACAAACTTAATTCACTTAAGACACTAAATTCAGTTAAGACACTAAGAGTGAACTTCAGGCAGTAAGAGTTGAAGAGGGGGAGATAACCCACACAGAACACCCACACTAAGGAAAAAGTATACTGTGATTAGGTTTAAAAAAAAAAAAAATATCCTTACTGACTATGTGAATCAGACAGGAGTATCTAGTACAAATTCTACCCTGTCCTTTTCTGAACGTGACGCTCATATTTTAATAGATAATGGTTTTCGGGCTGGAACTCCTGAATTTATTGAAACAACACTAATTTAAAACATATTTGTCTGAGAAAATATATAGAAGAAATATTGATCAAATTAGCAACTCTAAAGAGATTTAAAAAAAGACAGAAGGAATTGAAGAGACCATATTTCAAGAACTTTTACATCTTTGGAAAGCAGTTACATTGAGAGAGCTGTGAGCTGTGTGGGATTTTACTTTTCTCTCAGCTCTTTCTCATGGTAGGAGACCAGAATATCCCTAATAAGAGTGACATAGTTAGCAGTCTGTGCTGTTTAGTCATTCTTCCTCTGATCTGGTGACTGTCACACAGCTTGCATTAAAAAAAATAAAATCCTTTTCCTCTCATATTCCAAACTCCATTCAATTTCTCTGTAACTGTAGATATGATGTGTAATTTTTTTCTTCTCAACCCTGCCTATGCACCGTGTTTTCATTCGAAGCTTCACAAATAATTAAAGAAGCACAAATAACCTAATTCAGTTAAACCTACTGAAATGTAAGGTACCTCCAATCATACTGAACTGAGGAAAACAACAAAGCAATTGCCAATAGCTGAAAACCCTTTTCAGAACTCCTTTGGCCTCAGTGTACTCATTTATTTTAATAATTGACTGAAAGCCCTCAAAATTGTTGCTGTTCTAATTTTGGTGTTATTGAATTCTCAACTGAAGGCAAGTTTTAAATAATGATAAACTGAACTATGTTTACTCTTACTTCCATAGGAAACAAAATGGTCTATTAGAAAAGAAGGAAGAATCCAGAACTTAATAAATAAATAAAAAGCTGCAATAATTTTTGGTGTGTTAGTAGTACCATACATATAAAATCATTATAGTACCTTTATTATTAGCAATTTTACAAAAAGAAACCATTGAAAACTTTATATTCATTTTCATATTTCACAAGAAGAAAATTAATAATTAATATGCTACGAAATAACTTTTATCTCTCTTTGCATTTTTCTGCTGAAAGCTGAAAAGTATTTTGCAAATATTAAGTATCCCTCTAAGGTGACTCCTTCTATTATTGACATATTTAGAAGAATTGAAGTAGGAAAAGTACCAGTGACTGCTGTAAGTCAGAATAAATGGCAAGAAAGAGTATTTCAAATTCTAAAGTCCTGATTACCCACCCACAGTCTTCATCACACAATGATGCTCCTCTTTCTCTATGAAGACAAAATGATTCACACTGCCTTCTCAATAATTGGAATATTCATAAGCAATTATAGCTGTGTTCAAAGAATGTCCTTGGACTAAGCTCTTGAATAAATCCATTATCAAGGATTTTAAAAAAATCACATTTTCACATAAAATAGCACATGTTCACTTCACCAGGGTGTTTTCAACTCTTTTCATGAAATTCATGAAGTAGCACAGCAAATTTACTACATCCTCTGCACTTCTAGAGAACTGAAGTCTGGTAACACCTATGATAACTTGGATTCCAAATAAGAATTAAAGTCATTGTGTTCCTGTTGATGCAGAGCCACAAACCTAATTAATTACCAAGTTATCTTTCTAGTGTTACATAAAATCCTGAAATAAGCATCAAGAAAAGAAAACAAACAAACAAACAAAAAAAAAAATTTACCATAGGAAATGAAAACAAATCACAATACCAGAGTGAGTTGAAAGAGTCACAACTTAGAAAGCAGGCAACTTTTCAACTTCAAAAGTTATCCTTTTAAAAAAGTTGTATTTTGTCAGTGTCTCCTGCAAGATTTTTCTTATTTTACTTCAGTCTAAATACACAGAACCTCCAAAGGGGTTTCACCAAGTTTCAAACAGGCTCCTGGAAATCTAGAACTGAAAATTGAAATAAAAGTAAGTGCAGCAAACAAGCTGTTGCTGCCACAGTAGCTGTTCTCAGTGCAAACCAGGCTGCTCTGTACTGGCACAGCACACCTGGCACCATCCTGCACTAACACAGAGCTTGGATTTCCCTTTGCTGCACGGGGTGCTCTACCTCAGGCAGAGAGGGAAATACAGCTCTATGCCAATGGAGCTGCTAAGTGAACACCCAGTTCCAGGGTGTCTTGACAATGTTTGGGTGAAAGCAGGGCACAGGCAGTGCTCTGCAGCCAGCTGCCAGCACAGCTTTTCCAGGAGCCAGCAAAGAATGGCTGCTTTCTGTACCCAGATACTGCAGCCTTTACTGAATTAATGTGCTTTAAAACCCCACCCACACGAACCTGGCTCTAAAGCAAACCTGGAAGACTTTGTGCCAGCGATGCTCAGGCTGAAAGGGTTTGGTTTAAAACTCAGATGCACACACTCAGCCTGGAAGCAGTCACAAGACACCTCCCTCCCTGCCAGGCTGCTGGGCAGTGCAGTGCCCTCACAGCATTCCCTAAAACACGCTGGTGACACCCAGTGAATGTGGATATCGAGGGCTCCTGGGGACAGGGCTGGGGGATGGGAGCAGCACTGCTTCTGGCAAGCCTGAAAGCAGCCACTTGTCAGGATGCAGAATTCAGAAAAGGCTCATCTAAGACCTGGGAGCACAGCAAATTCACTAAAAAGTGAAACAAAGGGTGACATTCCAGCTTCAAAAAATAAGTGGCAAAACCCATCACAAATATCTCTCAAGTCTCCTCACTTTATGAAAATAAGAAGCATGCTGCTTACAAGCAAGTGAAATTGAGCTAAACTTTTGTACTACCAAAAAAGTGAATTTTTGTGTCCATGGTGGGCACATACTAATAAACTTTACTATGAAATAAATACCACTAACTTTGCAGAAGGTAACAGGAAATTACATGACAGCTATACACCTACACAGATTCTTAAATTTGCATGGATTCTTCCTAAGAAGTTGATGGTGTCTTTTCTCTATTGAGTAAAAAATGGTGCATTCTTTGAAACTAACTTTAATGACTTTTAAATGTAGAACCTGACAAAAAAAGGACTAGTAGTAGGTTGTCTCTCCAGGTATGTTTGCTCTCTGTCAGTTTTAAGAAAAATGAGATTTCCTATGTGGATTTATTTCAGATTTCACAATAATCTCACTTATGGAAAGTAATTCAGATGGGAAAAAAGAATTTATTCGTTACCTGCCTAATGAAGTAACAGAATTTCTTCATTCAGTGTCTAAATTTAATAATGGGCTTATTTCTCACTAGAATTTGCTCTTAAAAATGAAGTGGATAATGGCAGCCACCGAAAGCCATGAAATCCAAATTTCAACTGAAGTTCAATATGATTTCCATGTGAATATACTGTATTTCACCTAGAATCACATTTTTTAAATCCACAAGTAAATAAAGAGTTTAGCTGTTTTGAAAAAAAACCAAACCAAAACCATTGTGATTTATTTCTGGCAAAGAATATAATGCTTTTTTTGATCTGTGTGACTTGTGTTTTTCCCTGCAAACACTGTGTACCCATCAGATTACACATTCTGAAGCATGATGCACTGGAGTAAAGCATCTGCTGTACAAGAACCCCTAAGCTGGCAGCTGTATTTTGCTGACAGACCTTGGGAGTTAGATGTTTATCAAGATCTTGCTGGTGGATGGGAGCATGGTTCATAATACTCCAGAATAATCTCTGGGGACTCAACTTTTGCAATAAAGCAAGATAGGCTCTGGCTGTAAGCTGTAAGAAAAGTAACAAATACATACCCTAAAATTTCATCATTGTACTGTATTTTACTAAACTTGCACTTCAGTTTTAGGTATTTATGATCCTTAGTTTTTACTTTAGAGCTGGATGAGAAAGAATAAACACCATAAACTGAAAGGGTGTAGAGACAAATTCTTTCAATTTGAACAGATATATGGGAATCCCACCTTTCAAAGTTTGGATTGTAATGTTTTACTGTCTTAGAAAACAAATACTCAAATGCAATCAAATAGAGAATTGCTCCAGATTTGGTGGTAATTTGTTGCTATATAAGAAGCAGTGGAGCAATAAATGTAATACAAAGGAAAATGTCAAACTCTTCAGCCCAAGAGAAGATCTGAACTGAAACAAAACTTTCTATGGGGCTGCTAAAGAATCCAGTGAATAATCTTCTCCATACTTCAAGGCTTCATTTCCACAGTAGAAATTGCTAAAATCACCTTTGAAATCAATGGAAACAGTCTGAAGTCTGTGGCAGGACTCAAAACATGTACATTGTTAACCTCCAATTTCTCCATCATCAGCAGTCTATTTGTTGAAGAACTGGTCCAATGTGCAGTTAAGCTACAGTTAAGCACAATAGATGCACAGAAAGGTATGTAAGAGGATACCCAAGGTAAAGGAGAGATGCAAAAGAAGGCAACATAATAACTATAACTGCATAAGGCAATGAGCACTTCTACAGCATTTTTCTTCCTATTTCTTCAATGTTCTTCATTGTCTCTTATTTAAGCAATATGTAAAGTGACTCTTAGTCCTAGGGAGTTCAGTTCTGAGGAAATGACACATACATGCAACTCTGAGAAAAGATAATGAAGAATGAATCCCAACAGATTGAAAATTCAAATGCAGTTTATTTGAAAAAGTTGAAAACCAGAGGAAAACATTCTTTCCAATTATTTCAGCTTCTGCTATAAACAAAGATGAATGTTTCTCAAGTTTTTTTCCCATTAATAATGTTGCTGTAAAGCTCAAGTATGCAAAACAAAATTAAATAAACAGGACTGATTCATCATTACACTCCAATTGTTTTGCAGTGCTCTGGTGAAGCAGTAAATGCAGAAAAACTCATATTTTAGACCAACTTTATAGCTGTTCTGCATCACCAAAGTGGCACTGAGCAACTTATCACAGACAAGTAGCACAAAACAATTTGAAAAACCTCTTTCTTATTCTTCCCATCTCTGCCCTCTCTCGCTTTCCCTAGCAGTTGCATAAGACTAAGAAAACTAGTTGCCTTCCAGCTCCTTTGATCCCTTCTGTACTTTGAGCCATACTCAATACCTTTCATGCTGTTACTCACCCCTGAAGCTGCTCCTCAATGCAAAGCTGCTGAGCACTGAAGACAATCACTAGCCCTGACTGCTGTTCTACAGCCATGCCTGGCTGCAGCCCAGCTCAGAGCCAGGGCAGGGCTGGGATCACTGAATAGAAGCTGTACAAACAGATGAACAATTCTAACTATGTGTTACTAAGAGCTGCAACCAAAACAGCAGGGAAAAAGCCCCAAAAACACAAAACCAAAAGGCAAAACCTCTGGAAAACGAATGTGCCTGTGATGCACACCTGCAATTTGTAAGATGCTGCTCAGCAAAGCACTTACACTGCCATGGCTGAAGCTGAGCTTCCTGAAGCACTTTAGCACACTTCACTTGTGGATGAAAACTCTTATGAACAATGAATTCCTAGGTGGTGAGAAAGGGCCAACCACTTCTGCACCAAGCACCCAGGAGAAGAGGGAAGCAGAACATGCAGCATTTATTTTCTCCAAAACAGTGAAAGAATTTATCACCTTGTCCAGGCCAGGGGGTAACAAGGTGACCTCTCCAGCTGCAACTCTGCACTTTCACCAGCTCACTCACCTTCACATTTGCAGCCTTACTGTGGCTCTACTTTGGCATTGCTATCCATGCCCATATCCACAGTGGAAACAAAAATCCCACATTTCCTCACACTGGGATGATTTTTTTTCAAGTTCAGAACCAATTAAATCCATGTTACCAGCTGAACTAGAAATCATATTTTCCTGACACACAGAGAAAAGAAAAAAGTGATTTGTTTATCCTTTATCTCTTTAATTTCCAAAAAATCAGCAGGAAAGTTCCATCCTTATGAAAGCTCAGGGGAGATTAAAAGCCATAGAAAAATATATAGTTAAACAAAGTCCACCTACAACTGCAGCAGGAATAATACACAGCAAGATTTAGATGCAAATATGATGGTCTAGAGCCCTACATAAAAAGTTTAAATTCACTGGCATACAGACAAGGAAGACACCCACAATGATCTCTCAGGGAATGACTTTCAAGCCCACAATGGATATATTTACCAACTAACTACTCAGGAGATGACAATCACTGACATTTACTATCTAATATTAGACCACAACTCTCCAATGCTTTACACCTACAGGATAAACAGCAAGGTACAAGAAGCTGATACTGACAAATTTTGAACAGTCCAGTTCTCACATCACCAAAGCTTGCATTACATATGCTTGATGCTCCTGGAGATTTTTCTGAGGGTGCCCAGTCTCAGGTTTTACCCACCCAGGCAAGGTTCTCATTAGATTAAATTATAGTTTAATATTGGTATAACTAAGGTATACCTAAGACACTGATCTGTTCAGTCACTGGCAGCATTTTCAGCTCAACTGGTAGATAAATCTGCAGCATTTAGAAATCTGAAAAGCATTTTATATGGTTTTCAAGAAAATTATGCACACACATTGAATCATTCCCTTCTGACATCTTTTCATTGGCTGTGATCACACTCCTTTGAAATGAGAAAAAATCACAATTCTGCATACATGATTAACTTTAATTAGCAAGCACCTACAAATCAATTATTAGACTGTCACCTAATTAGCTGGAATAGTAAATTGTAAGCAGCTGAGAGAAATTTCAGAGAGGAATGAGAAAACAAACAGTGCCAAGCACGCATGAATTCTGAGCCAAGTTCAGCACCACTGAAAAGGAGCTGAGATGGGGTCTAGGAAGCCCTGACTTGTCTTCCAGCTCAAGTCATGATGACATTAAGTAATTTCTGTAAAACTACACAGGTCCTCACTCTGGGCACAAGAAGAAGCAAACAGAGCTGTACCTGGATGTTGTGTTACAGCACCGTGCTGCTCCACAGCACACAAGCTGAGGACTTAGGTGATTTTATTTTCTATGCATTTTAAAAATGTTACATCATCTGAAAGATTATTTTAGCCATATTTTATCAGGCTGCAGAGACAGAAACATGTTTTGCTATCCTGACCTCTATTTTTTTCCCTGTGATATCTCCCTTCTAAATCTTGGCTCAGTTACAGAAATATCAAGAGGATTTGGTAGGGCAGCCAGGCTATTGACACAATTGCAGTTTCTTTTGTTGAAATGGATGGGATCCTCGAAATAATTCCTATGATCACAATTTTGGTTGTAATAACATAATTCATAGGCAATATGACAAAGAAACTCTGAACCACTTCATTGTGGCCACAGTTTTTAATATTAGAGAATACACATCATAAATCATTCTAGTCTGGGAGGAAAAAACATTGATTAAAATTTGCATTTCCTGACAAGGTTATTGCATGAGCATATGGATCATATGTAGCATATGTATCATGTCATCTCCACTGGGTGGAGAGTAGGTGCTGCTTTTGGAACAGGGTAGTTGCAAGAACCATTCAGGTGATTTGGTCCTGACAGCAAGTATGCTGCTCAATCTCAGGAGGGAAAAAATCCCAGATCACCCCTTGGTGGATCAGGCCAAAAAGGAATTGAACTTACATTTTCTTTTTGAAATAGTTTACTCCAGTAAACAGCTAATGAAGCGAAAAAACCCAACTAAACCACTGAACCAGAAAACACATTTCCTTTCCTTTCCTTTTGCCTTCATCAAATGAAATACCTTACAGAAGGACCTTTATTAATCTTTTTTTTCCAATACTGCTATTTAAAACATTGTCTTTCTTTATAACAAATGGAAAAGCACTACTCATGTAAGTGGGAGTTCTAAAAATTCAAGTGTGTGGTTGCTCTTTATATGAAAAATCATTTACTCTTTTAATATGCAGTGCATAGAACAATTCCCTTAAGTATTAGTGTTTCTGGCTTGATATGAATTTGGCTTTCTTCCCCTCTCCTCTGTTTTTCCCATCTAACAAAACTGTATCAGCAAAAATGGTGTTATGCAATGTACCTTAGAATGCTCCTAATGTAAAAGCTTGTCTTTCACCAGAGATTTCTTAACAAAGGTAAACAAAAGAAAAATTTGGAGCATTTGAAAATCTTTATAAAAAGCTTAATATGGCATATCTTCATTATAGAGAAAAGTGAAAGCACATTTTTTAGAAAGTGTGTACTTAAAAATGCTTGCCTGAAGTACAAGTTTTAAACCAGAGGCAAAGCCTGCCAGCCATTGTTATGAAAACCATCAGGCAGTGAAGGCAGCCATGGAAATGGTTGGGATAGTGAGCTGGCAATTTCAGCATCACTTGGGCATTCTCCTTGCTGAGCTGGACATCAAACCTGACTTTCAGGTAGAAGAAAACATTTCATTCCACATCTTACTCTTTCAGAAGGCTATTCAGAAAAGAACAAGAGCTAAATGCTATAATCACCTCAGAGCGAGACACAAGGATTACTGTGAACACTACCAAAGTATGCACAGTATGATCTGCATTTCCCATGCTATGGAGAAGATAAAAAACTAGGGTCTGTAAAAGTGCTCTCAAACTTGTGGCACAAACTGCTGTCCTTTGTTCTGAGAGGGGCTATCATCAGAACAGTAATCATTTACACAAACTGAATGCTAAGTTTTGAAACACATTCTTAACATAAATATCTGACAAAGCATATGATAAGATCTTTTATGCAAAAGCCAGTTCATTAACTGCTTACCTCAGTCTTTAATTGTAAAGGATTGTTGTGTGAATTTCTTGGATGATTCAATGTCTATGTAAGATCATATGTTTATGCTGTTCTCTACAAGTTGATTTTACTTATGAAGTGATGCTTCTTACTGAGGATATAATTTATTTTTTCAATATGAGAATGATTAATAACCATATTTTTTGCCTTGATCAGAATTTATTATTTTTATTGATTGTTGCACCAGACTGATGGGTCAGCCAGCAAGAATGTCGGTCATGCTAGAAAAAAAATATACCCTCCTGTTGTACTGACAAGACAAACTGTTCATTAAAAGAACATGTGACCAAGAAAAAAAAATAAAGCAGGTGGAGAAAAGATTTTTTGCTAAAACAAGCAGCTGAAATCCCTTTCAGGCTTATCAGCTTGAATTGAGGATTATCTACTCCTCGTGCAACACTAAATATGATAAAGGAAAACATACTGCCTGTTTCAGCATTGGCAGTACGAGAAAATGCTTCTCTTTGAGCTGAAATAAAAGCACCAAGAACACACTGCTGCTGCTAAGTACTTTGTACGGGCAAAACCCCTTGATACCAGGAATAAACAGTTTTGCCACATTAGATTATTACATTTCAAGAAGAACCTGTCACAAATTTCCTTCTGGATTTAAGAACAGTGCAGTGAGAATGGCATGTTATCTACACAAAACTAATGTGATGCCATGACTGGCCCACACAGCTGCTTTACAAAAGACTTTACAAACTGAGAATGAAAACAGAGCTTATCCCCTAATTCCACATAAGAGTTATTACATTTTTAATACACAGAAAGCATTTCCCTCTCTTACCTTTGACAGACATGTGCTGAAAGGGTGCTCCAAGATATTTTTCAGGGTGCTGCTGATAGAGGAATCCCTGACTTACATGGGTCAGCTGCCATGGCATAATACTAAAATTCAGATGAAGTAGCCAGAATTACCCAGTGGCTTGATAAAAATAATCTTACTGTAGATCTAATCTAGAGACTGCATAGTGATAGGTATGTGTTGGAGAAATGGCAAATACGACAGCCCAAAAGGACAACTGAGGAACAAACTATGAGCTGAAACTGCTATGCCTATTAACTTGACTAGTATAAAAACGCCACCTTACTGTTCCTGAGCCTTGCAAATGAGTACTGTAAAATTTGTCATATTCAGAGCTCTCTTTTGAGTAATTCTGCATAATATTTATGCAAATACGATTACAGTTATTTTGAAAGGATTGGAATAACTTCCAAAACTGTCTTTCCAGAGAGGAATCTCCCGAATGAGCATTAGGTTCTCAACACGAAGAGAAAATTCTATTTACTCTTTGCTATTTTACAAGCTCTTAAATTTACTAAAATAATGAAAACACCATCCATGAAAAAAGAATTCTAAAAAACACCTCCATAATACAGCCAACATTTGTTGTGGATCAACAAAAAACACAGCATCTCTAATGAATAAACACTGAGACCTTTCAGAAGAATGAATAATCCAGAAAAATCTCATTAAGGTTTTGCACATACAGAAGTATGTATATTATCAAGCAAGCCAGTCAGCCCTATTTTCTGCACCTTCCTGCAAAGCCATGAGGCTTCTGCTCCTGGATGTAGCTGTGCCTGCTCTGACCTTTGGGACAGTTCCCTTTCTGAGCTGCAGCATTTTGTATCTGCTATTTAATTTGGAAAATGTTTGCATTTTAGGATCCATTAATACTGCTTTGGTAAAAAAAAAGACAGCTAATATTCCTTTCATATCCCGTTGCTGCAATCAGCAACAGTGGCATGCACAATTGTTACTTTTGGTATTACATGAACTGCATTATCTATAAGTCAGCAAAAGGTAGCAACAGAACAAAAATGGTTTTGAATTTTTTTTTTTAAAGGAGATGAGCAGTATTTCACAAAATTAAAATTAAGCTTTTGAGTATACAACCATGGAATTTTAGTGTCAACATTTATGGAAATATTACACAAATGAAAATAAGCATTTTGCCATAATCTCATGAGAAATAAAGTTTAGCAAAAAAATAACACAGCTAAATAATTTCTCATATTTGCATAAATTAAAAGGAAGTTAATTCTTATTGTAAGTGCTAAGGTGCAGCAGTGAAATAAAGATTATCTTGGCACTAGTGTAGAGGTACAAGTGCTCTTTATTACCACTTGTAGCACTGCTAACATCAGTGATTAGGGATAAATAGATACATTTGCCTTTATTTAAGAAGTAATCCCTCTGCTAAGTATAAAGAATAAATTCAGAACACAGCAAATAACACGATAAAGTGTTTCATTAAGTAGGCTCTTCCTGGAACAGCTGGAAGGTCATGAAAGATCAAACTTTTTTCTGTCAACCTGAATACAACTAAAAATCCAAACAGCATAAACTATCTCAATTCTCAGTCACATACAAACATGGGTACTACTGCATACAACCATGAGTTTGTGGTAAAAAAACAATCTTGGCAGAGACACAAAATGAAGAAATATCCTGCTGAGGAATCTGGACAATACTCATTCTTTATAATTTTTTATTAGTAATCTTATAGCACACAGTACTAACTACTTACTAACCAATACAAAAATGCTCATTACATCCTGTTTTGGCACTAAGTCTTCTTTTAAACTGAAAAGGAAGATAATTTAAATTCTGCCTCAGATTTTGTATATTCAAGTCAGGCTCCAAATCCAATCCAGGAGACTGAAGAACTACATGCATTCACAGAAATATATAAATATATATTCTGAATATAAATATACAAAGACTCTGAACCTAGTGACACAGCCATGTGTAATTAGGTACCACCACTTTTACTCAATATTCACATGTAAACTGATGTTAGTCTCTGGGTTCCATGCAGTGATAAAATAATGGTTCTACTGAAAGCCCAGATCAGTGGCCAACCCAGAGCTTCATTCGTTCATTCAAGTCAGGATTTATCAGGAACAAAGGATGCTCTGTTTTTTCTGGAGTGTGAAAAGAAATGGTGGCACATCAGTTTATTGCTATGATGTGTAATATGTCCTGTGCAAGGGATATCTACCTCTACCTTTAGAAAAAAGATGAGGGACAAAGGACGTCACATTACTTTGAATCTTGGAAATAGGGAAGCAGAACTTCTCTTTGGTGGCAGATTGGTTGGTCTGTCAGCTTCCTCCAGTTTCAGAATATAAATTTCTAGTATGGCTGCACGGCACTTACAATTCATTTAAATCAAGGATACCATGGGCTTCTGCTTCTTCAAGTCACCAACCCCTGTCAGTGAACCATCACTGACACACCTGTGAACCAGAGGAGTGAACTGGAAACTGGAAATTAATTACTGTTTGTAGGATTACACTGTCAGTACTTGAATGTAAAGTGATTCCCAGCCCACTTAAACATACCTTAAAAATGTAAATTTAGATACAATCTCTAGGAAAAGGGATGCTTTGGATTTTATAACTCAGTTTAGGGAACACAAGAAGGTAGAAGAGTAAATGCCAACAGCATAGCTGTATCCAAATTAAATCCTTGTGCAGGAAGGATCAAGAAAGGTCTTCCAGAAATACAAATGTGGGAGAGGAGGGGAGAAGGAGAAGAAGGAGAAGAAGGAGAAGGAGGAGAAGGAGGAGAAGGAGGAGAAGGAGGAGAAGAAGGAGGAGGAAAAGGAAGAGAAGGAGAAGGAGGAGAAGAAGGAGAAGGATGAGAAGGAGGAGAAGAAGGACAAGGAGGAGAAGGAGGAGAAGGAGAAGGAGGAGAAGGAGGAGGAGAGGGACTGCACTTGCAGAAGGGTACCTAGAGCAGGTGTAGCCCCACACATGGAGCAGTTCAATTGAAGCAAAGGTTGCTGCATTCCCCCACCCCTCAGGCCTGAAGCAATGAGCATTGAGCCTGGTCAGCCCCCTGCAGCCTCCTGGGGTCTCACATACGTGGGTGCAGGAGCAGGGACACAGCACAGGGCCAGCCTGGGGCAGGGTGCTGCTGGGACTGCTCCTTCCAGGAGAGCTGCCAGGGCAGAGCAGCCACATTCACATGCTACCTATGGCAAGTAAGAAGGAGCCTTTGATTTTCTACAGATAATACCTTGTGAAACTTGCTGAGAGCAGTCTCAGTCTAACCTGAGAGGTGGGAGCCACATTATTCCTCAAGAGGAAAGTATTTCTCATGAATAGTGTGCAGGACAAAATCCTTGCAACTTGGAACAAACCTACATTGCTCAGGAAAAGAAATGCATCTCTAACCAAGCCATGAGTGTAAACAGCTGAAAAGGTCAAGTCCCAGCATATAAAGAAATCTCTCTCAGGTGTGAGCTAAAGCCCTTCTGCCACAGGCAGGTGGATGGAGGCAGCATTAATTTCTGAAATATTCCCTGGGGATTTGACAGGCTAAAGCATCATAAATCTTAAAAATCTGCAGAAACAAGAGACTTTTTTGGGAAGCCAAGTAAGTGAAATATTGACCATTCCTTAAACAAAACTTCCATCCTATTTATTGAGATTTCAAGTGAGGTTTAGATATAATTTATTGAAGGAATTAAAACTCATTTGTTGTGAAGCCTTAGTCACAAGATTTTAGTCTACATCTTTCAGCCCTGTCACTCTCCTCTCTCATTTGTTATGCTGCTGTCACCCACTCTTCTTCCTTCTCTGAATCAACAATGCTGGAGAGGGATAATCAGGTCATTTTAAAAGACCTTAATTTTTACTGAGAGCTGACAAAACCCCTTGAAGTGTATAAAAAAAGTAGAAAACACTGATATTTGAAAATGAAAAGCTTTTAAAAAGAAAAAAAAAAAGTCCTCAGGGAAAAATAAAACCTTTAAATTATTCTCCTGAAGACCTCAGAGGACAAAATCCTTTAAATCCATTAATATTTTGGCATCAGTATGCAGTTATTAAAATCATGCTTGACTGAAGGTTTTTTCCATAACGCTGAGTACAAAGACATTACACAGAATTCAATGACTTCTCTCGATTATTTGCTACTGAGTTCAAAAAGATGCCCTAATAGAAAGGAAAACCCAAAGCCACAACTCCCCTCAAAACCACATAAAACTGCCCCCTAAAAACCCAACCTTCTGAGACATGTAAAGAGGGAGTAGCACAGAGCCCTTTCTCTGACACCTTTCCCTGGGGTCAGGATTTCAGGGATGCAGAATAAAACAGGTGATACAAACTGCAGATCTTTGCTTTTGCATGAAAATACTCGAGTTATCCAGGAGGATAACTTGAAGGCCAGGATGCTTTAGATGTGCAGGCACTGCTGAGCAGTGGTGCTTTAGGCAGTGCAGGGCTCTGCTGGGAACACCCAGCATTCGTGCTTCAGACCTGTCTAGGGGCACTCCTTGCGAGCAGGAAGAATGTGCTCCCTTCAATCAAAAGATTTTCCTCAAACCTATATTGAAAAGATAGTTTGTCCTCCAACTACAGTGAGTGCCAAAGGCTGCTGACTGAATATAGCAGAAAACTCATGAGTGAAGATGATGTTTTCCTTTATCCTGCACGAAAGATGTGCTACAGATCCCACCTGCCTACTCAGCATTTTCTGGTGGTTCTTTTAGGGAGAGTCTCACACTGTGATGGCTTTTCAGGTGCCATTTCCTACTGTAGAAGGTGCTAGGTGTACAATTTAAGCACTTGCAAGAAAGTATAGCAGCCAAAAATGCAGTTTTTCAATAGTAAGTGTCCTACAAAGAACAGCTGGCTGAGTCTTGACATGTCTAGGACTTCTGCTATTGCCAAAAGGTTATAACAGAGCATGGATTAAAAGACAAAAACAACTATTTCATGGAATTGTAACTTTGAGGCAGGAAAATTTTATATACATATATTTGATATATTGCATTTAGTGGAATAATAAAACATGCAACATTATTTGATTATTATGGCCTTTAATTCAGTGATTATAAAATAGTTGGTCAGACAATAATTTGGTCCTGATAATTACATCTTTTCCATCTTTGTGATTGGGCAAAATACAGAATGAACTATGAATGATCCTTAAATAAGTTACAGTCAAAAATATGTATTTGAAAATGTATATATGGATCCAAATCAGTTCAGCTGTAACTGAAAGAACACCAATGGATACAGTTTTTGGGGTTTCAAGATTAACTGTCGCATCTGCAACATATTATATATAATTTGATAAATCCCAAGATCAGGGAATTTTTAAACTTTCTTATTACAGACAATATGTAATTTCATGAGCCAAGTTTTGGCTTTCTCTTTGTCCATATAAAGCAATACATGTTCAGTTTGAGTGAAATGAGCTTTCATTATAAACATAAGTATTACTTGAGAAACCTACCATATATTAGTATCCTTATTGCACGTACTCACTTGTATATTCATGTCCTGAGCATTCCAGGCAAAGGGAAAGATGAATTTTTCCACACTAGGTAAGATGAATTATTAGAAAAAATAGAAAAGTTGGGGTTGTTGATTACCATGTTAATTCCTTGCCCTTAGCACTTTGTTTAAGGACCCTTCCCGCCACCAAAAAAAAAAAAAGAAAATTGTAACAATATAAAACTAATGATCATAAACAAGAGTAGTAAGAGATAATACTGATTGTAAGCTCTGCACTGATTACAAAACCAGTGTCTGCTATAAATAAGGAAGACCTACTATAAACAGCTCATGGAACATCCTATAAACTAGCTTCAATATGTTTTCTATGCCATAGAAAAATATAACTTTGTGTCTTGAAACACTTTCTGATGGTGAGTTCTCCAGGCCCATTATATATTTTTCTAAACTCTACTTTCTTTTCAACATTTCTATGTTTTTAATCAAGAGCAGATTATTTTGATTGATATCTAAGGAACATGCTGGATTCTTGCACATGTGTGAATCCAGCAAAATGATGATTGCCAGCCCCTGCTGCAGGAGTATGTTTTGAACACTGTGCTCATGCCCAGTGCTTTGTTGACACTCACTACTGACACCTCAGCCTGCTTGGTTGTGTTTCTCATCCCACAGTTGTTTGCTGCCTCCTGATTCCTGATGCCTTCTAGTTAAAATAATGCAATAACTTAGATGTGTTTATATAATATCAGCACACAGTACATCCTAACAAACAAAATCAAACAACCAAAAATAAAAAAATGTACTCTAAAAGCAATATTTAGGCCAAGCTTACTTTTCATCAAAGTTCAGCAAAACAATGGTTTAGTTTTTGGGTTAAGTTTTAATATGTTGTAATTTTATATGAATACATATGGGTTACTGATTTTTTAATTTGTAATTTGAGATGAAAGAGCAGGAAAGATCAGTAGAAAGAAGATTATTTTACATATCAGTTTTGTTTTGAGACCAGAGTTTTCTCTTATTTGCATCCAGGGAGAAATATACAAGTGTTTTATTCCCATTTAATGAGAGTAAAAGTGGTAATATGTTCCTTTGAAATGGAATTTGTAAAGCAAGAGGCTATTTGGTATCAACAAAAGCAGAAGATAGGCTGTCTTGATGACACATATGAAAAATGTGAATCTAGAGCTAAGCATCTTTGAGAATTCTATAAAATGCCCCCAAAATCTCAAAGAACAAAAGCAAAAGGCCAAATATATCCAATATAGATCCTCTTCTAATTTGAGAAGGGCCATGCAGGAACTCTCCTTCATGCTGAAGCCAAGATCAGCACATATTTTATTACTAAACTCTGCTTATATGGTATCATAAGTTTATGAGGGGAACTCACAGAGAAATATTTGACTGTTGTGAAGAACTGCATTCATCACAAAGGCAGAGCTGCTTCCAAAGGGCACTAAGTGATGATGTAAAGCTGCAATTTGTGCACACCAACGAGGTACCAAACTGCACTCCTCATAAACCAGAGAAAAGCAACTAGCATGCACATACAGACCAAAAAGCAGGAAAAGAAATGCTCCTGGAGGTGTGCAAGACCACAGAGCAACTTCCTGCTGTGACACAGCTCTGAATTGTGTCAGTGGGTGTTTCTGTCATTGCTGCTTACTTAATTAGCTGGAAAAATCTACCCTCTGAAGCTTGGACACTCCAGAAGAGCCATATTTTATTCAGTCAGGGCTTCCTGCTGAAACAACTCAGGCAGACTTTCTGAACAGAGACAACAAGTAGCTCGCCTTTTGTAGTTCAAGGTTGAAGACCCAAATTAAAAATGTATTCTGGGCTGCTCAGAATGTAGATGTATTATAAGAAAAATAAATAAACATCAGGTTTTAGTACATTCCCTGGTCTTGGTTTTTCAGTGCCTAAGCCTAAGAGAAGCAAATATTCCCATGCATTGAGGCATTGCAGAGTAATCATCCTAATTCAAAATCAAATGTGACCAATGACAGTATGGTTTGCAGAGCACACTGCTTTAAATTCAAAGGCATCCAGTGTATCACCATAATAAAGACTCTTAAGTGATGTTTATTCATCTTGCACCTACCTTTAAGCATAGCTATAAAGTTTGCTATTCAGGAAGATATGCAGAAGTATTTTATTATAATTTTCAGTTCTAATGTCTAAGCTGTCTGATTCCATTTGCTAAAAATCCATTGGCGAGATGGTGAGTGCACAAGCCACCTAAAATCAATGCAAGGACCATGGCTGATGGTCCATTTCACATTCCCTGCTCAACTGAAATTCCAGAAGCTTTAACAGTTCCATAGGCATAGAGGTTTTAGTATGATGATCTGGAGGTTAATGGTGTCTGCAGTGATGTGAAGCCCATGGTCAGTTAAAACATTGGCTGCACAGCCTGTCTGAGAACTTTGGTAGAGTTGTGGGCTGCTGACTTGAACTCAACTCTCTAATTATCCCAGATCCAGCAATTCTAAGTGAGCCTTGAGGTGTTTATATGAGGCACATTATCACAAGTGATTACACAGTAGCTACAGCCATCAGTTTATCACAGTCTGGTGGAAAAATACCTATTTTGAAATCAGACCAATATACATTTTGCAGGACCTTTCACGATGCCACTGCATTCTTTTCATGTTGCTAACTGAAAGCTAAGAAGGAAAAGCTGGTAATTAAAATTTTAAATTTACCTTTGAGATGAAATATACGTAAGACAAAATATCCGTAAACTGCTAGTGTTGCACAGCAGTTTCATTTTATCAGAGCTTAATTTTCAGGTTTTTTAAAAATATATTTTGTATTTAATATGTTGGCTTTTAATGTCATGGACTTGGAAGTACTAGGTTAATGGCTGGACTTGATGAGCTTAAAACATTTTTCAATCTAAAAAATTCCATGATTCTATATAATTAATTTATCAATGCTCTGATTCTCCTTACCTTAAGTACCAATGGTGTAGACCAAGAAGTTTAGCAAAATGGAACCTACTAGTCTTTAAATAATTATGAGACCTAAGGATTTCCTTCAAGGCTGCTGTTTGGTTTTAGCAAACTATCTTCTACTCACACCTTTTGGATGTGGTACTTTTAGACACAGATGCATGTTGAAGATTTTCCTGCAATATACAGTGCAGAAAGCAATAAAGGTATTTGTGAGCTGGAAAACTGGGAAATGTTGATGATATGGGCAAAATTTGACTGTTTGTGATTTTTTAGCCTATATAAGAGACCAGAAATTTTATCTGACTAAAATTTTTCTTTTTTGCTCTTTTCTAGGCTGACAGCCCAGCTTGCTATTGCTTTGAAAATATTTATCTCTGAGAAAGCACTGCAGTCCAATATTATAAGTATAGAGACTTTCTTTTAAAAGAAAAATCTTACCAGCTTCAGTTACTTCATAGTCCTTATTATGGTGTCTCTAAAAGTCAGGAACACCTGTAGCTGATTTTTTTCAGGTCTATGTTCAGGTCAATAAACAAGTTGCACTCATTCCTACAATTCTTTCAATTTATTCACTGAACAATGTTAAATGTAATCATCAAAAATAATAGCTGCTATTTACTGAGAGGGGCAGCCACTTGTTTCCAGTGCTGCCACCGAGGATCTCACAATTGTTTCCATTCCTCCAAGGAGCTTCATACAAGAGCACCACAGGGAATTACTGATTACCTGAACTCTGCTAGGAAACAAGACTGAAAACAATGCAAAGTACCAGAGATTGAAAGAAGCCCTGGAAAATGCAAGCTGGCTTTAGGCACTTTGTAGTTGTGCAGCACCAGTAGATGCTGCCCCTTACTCTTCTCCTTCCAGACTTTACAATGCTGCAGGACTTGAGGTCTCTCTTGAGATGTGTTTGCATGTGGCAAAAGGGGAAAATTACTTTTCCCTCAATGAGAGACATGTTAAAAAAGTATTCAGAGACAGAACTGCAGCAAAATGATAACAAGCAACCAGTTTTGCCTATTTCTTTGCAGATAAAAATTCACAGTGTACTCCTATGAAATGATGTAACTTTTACCTATTTTCTGGATTTTAAGAAAAAAAAATAAACACTACAAAATCTGTAACTGTTTCTTTCTCTAAATAATTAATAATAATTCAGCAGGAAATAGAATTTTACTACAGAGAACTGAACAGTCACCTGAAAAAAGAACATAAATAAGGAACACAAAATATGCTGTGCTGGTTCAGACTAGTAGGCATCAAATTGGGCCTTTTTTGCTCTGGCAAAAACCCCCTAGATATCTGCAAACTATGCTACTCCAGGGTGCAGCAAGGAGTCATTTAGTTTCTTCAATGGCTTTGTAGAGTCTTGATCTTAAGACATCTTCTGAGTTTCACATATAAAATGGAATAACCCCAAAAATCTCACAATAGATCTAACCAAAGTAATTATGCTTTCATCTGAAATCCCAAACAGAAGCCTCAGAAGCCAAGCTTCGTCTTGGAATGTGACATATCTAATAAATCTACTCCTGCTACCAACAGATACCTATGCTGTCCCATATTATCTCTTCCCATTTTTTCTCACTGATGGCTATTGCCATTCAATTTGAAAATGCCATTCACTAACAAATTACAATAAAAGCAGTGGAACACATGCATAAGGAAAAATTAAACAGTGACTGGCAGCAAACCAAAGAGACAGTCCAAGCAATCGAAAGGATATGGAAGAGAAGTGAACTTTTATTCCCTGATAGCATATGTCACTGCCATTATAAATCAAGGACTTATTTATACTTGCCTGTTTATACCAAATGTCCCAGCTGCCCACCACATGGCTCCCTCTAAAGTTCTCCTCACTGCATAGATTTCAGAATAGACCCTCAGTGGTATTAAAGCAGAAAAGTCCTGAAGAGGTTGCTGACAGAAAGGCAATCATGCTCATGTGAGCCAAGAAGAAATGTAAATGGTCATTGCTAAGAGACAAAATGTGGATGCAATAACAGGAGCCAGGCTTGAGGAGGAAACCAACTCTCTGTGTGAATTTTTTTTTTTTTTTCTGGAGTAAAATATATAGCAAACCTAGAATTTATAATCAAGTTAATTTCTTAATTTCTGCAAAACCAGGAAGAGATTACACTGTCCATAGCATGAGATCATAGATGCTTTCAGCACTTATGCTACACAGTTCTTCCATACTCCTCTGAAGTCGTTCCACCTTTTGATCAGTCCTTGGCTCAGCTACTTTGATTCCATGTTGGCACAATGTATTATTTAGGGAGGAAAAAATGTCCTAGTCATGAATCAGAAGGTCTACAAACATCATTTAACTGTTATCTAAACCAGATTCAAATCATGCAGGAAATTAATCTGGAAAGAAAAGTATGTGTGATAGGCTAATCTAAACACTGGTGTAACTAGTTTAAACTGTGGTTAAATAGAGATATGCTCTTTTGTAAATGTCTTCTTCTTCCTGGAATAGTTCTGCATGCATAGGAAGACAGAGAATCTGACTTTTCAAATAGCTCTATACATATTAGAAAGAAAAAAAGTCTTCAAGAATTGGAATCAGAGGCACATGCCTTCACAGTCACGTGGACTAGAACATTAGAAAAACAATGCTTAGGTATCTCAACCCAATGAGAAAAAAGAAAGCAATATGTCTTTCAGATTTTTCTAAAACCCACCTGCTATTTTTACCTTTTTCTGACTCCATCTCACATAGTTAGGATAAGTTACTGTATATAAGATTTAAAAAAAATAAAGTTGGGTCCTTGCTAGGGAATAAGAGAGCAATGATTTAATTAACTATAACTTTCTGTGGCTGACAGAACTGAAAAGATGGAAAATAAGGCTGAAAACATGGGCCACACCAGGATATCAAGATTGTTTACAGCAGTACACAGATACAGCATCTCACTTGAGAAGTTTTTGATTTGTAGTGAGCATATGATAATTCATTTAGCATGTCTGCATTGAGGTGATAAAAGAAAACAAGTAGGAACATGAATAGAAATGTTAAGAAATGCTAAAATACTAAAACTTTGAAATGCAGACAGTGGTTTTCTCTAGAGTAACAGGAAGAGCTGTGCTTTGAATGGGTATAACAATACAGTTTTAAAACTTTATCTTCTGCCCTTGTCAGAAATTTTTGGAGAAAATGAAGGGCGTGGTCTCCAAACCTTGCCAGTTGGGAGGATTTGCCACATTACAAGCACCTGTTCAGACTGACCAGTAGGTGACAAAGAGAATGGCAGAAGCTTTGTCTTTGAAGGAATTTACTGGGGAAACGTCATGCAAAATTAAAATAGGATTTCACTGTTACATGGCATGCAGTTGTGACAAGAATACTGATTTCTATTTACATCTGCACAACAAAACACTAATGGCAGTATCACTTAATGGGCAGGTCCCTAAATGTGATTACATTTTGGCACTGCATTGTTCAGGCTGATCCATCTGAGAGTAATATTGCAAGTTGTCCTCTAGGGACTTGGGCTTTTTACAAACATGTGACTTTATTTTGATGGCAAAATAGAAATTTCTATGGAGACACTGATTACATGGAAAGTAAATTCGCCAGAACATGAGGAATGAATTCCCACAGAAACAAAGGACAAGCACAGTCTTGCCTCAACACTTTTTATTGTACCTTATCAGTGGGAGTGCTTCAGGTAACACCTTCCACAATGGAACACAATACTGTGTATGCATTTGTTGTGACTAATTAATCTGCATCCAAAAGATATTACAATATTGCTGTGGGGAGGACAGCATTAAGAGAGATGGAGAACAGCATGTAGCAAACTATCAATATGTCTGGCATAAAATAAGAAGTGGTTTGTGTTTCCAAACCTTATTGCTTACCAGATAAGAGTGTATATTTTGGTCCAAATTTTAAAAAGTTTCTAAACAATCCCTGATTAAGAAGTTTGAGTTAAGTTCTACTGTTTTACAGTTTCAGTCCTTGTAACAGAAAATAGTTGACTTAAAAGAAAAAAAAAAATCATACATTTAGAATGACCAATCCTTACTCTAGACAGTGGGAAGGACCCTGAGTACAGTATTGTTACTACAGTTTTTTTCTAGTGGCCTTTGAAGACCATTACACTAGAATTCACTTTTCAACTATTAAAATAGAATCATGAACTCATAGTGACATTAAACAGCTGTACTTTTGTGCAATTCTAGTGCTGCAGCAACCTTATCCCTTCTATTACATGCTGGCTTGCTCTACATCACACTTTGAACAGAAGACACATTCAGCACGTTGATTTTGTAGAATTTTTAGCCTTTCAGTGTTGATCTCTGCTAATTCTTTAACCTCCTCTAAAATCATCCTGAAGCCTAGACCATAGTCACTCCAGCCCACTTGTTACAGCCTCTGTGGAGGGCCAAGCACAGCAACAGATACAGACATCTGTATTCACACCATCTGTGAATGAATAAGAGAGTGCTGTGCTTGCTGTCAGACACTGATGTTCTCAAGCCCTTGCTTGATCCCATCTGAGCTGGCAGCCTCCAACACTCTATCCATGCTTCCTATCTATTGGAAGTTGCAGATTAAAGTCTCTTGTTCTGAGATTAGCAGTATCACATAAATGCTCTGCATCCTTGATCTAGTACATTTGTGAGAGACACATGTCAGTCAGCTCATTCAGCCACTGCCAGCCAAGATGCACATGCTGTTCCAAGAGATGTGTTTGCACAAACATTGATTTGGCTTGAGTTTTTTTCTGATGAAAAATAGACACAGTGGACTAACCCGACCACCCCACTTTTCATAAGTCTGCAGAGAGGTGGGAAATGAAATAATGCACAGCTTTTCCCAGTGCAATACTGCTGCTGCTGCTTCTCAGCTCCTTGTAAATGGGGCAGAAAAATCCTGGGTTCATGTCCCTCCCACTGGCACAAAGCTCAGAAGTCATGTACTTCTCCTCACTGACTCAATCCTCACTTACAACTGAGTTTGATATTCTTGGTCAGGAAACTGTCAAAAACATATAGTTTCATTAAAAAAAATAATTACATTCTTGTTGAAAATTTAACTTCCCTTAGACACTTTCAGAGTAAAAAAATAAGGAGATTTTTAAAACAAAAATATTGATAAAAAACATTTTATATCTCTCATTATCTTCATTTTAATTTTAAAAGTCAGTTTTTGATGATGAAAATGAAAAATTAAAATACATGCTATTACATTGAACTGTACATTCAAGAAAAAAGATATTTTCATTTATGTTAGGTTTATAAGATATTACTAAAAATTTGAATACAAAATCCAGCCTTTTTAAACATTAAGTTAACAACAGACCAAGAACAGTTACGTGCTTTTCTGTATTTCCATTATCATATGCTTATTCAAGCCTCATAAAAAATGGACCAACAGATTTCCACAGTTTTTAAACCTTTAGTTATGGGAGCAAATATAAAAAAAAAACAAACAAGTGCCTGTATACATAAATAGGTAAATAAAGGAATCCCTTTTGATTAATCTTCAGGGAACTATATACATCTGATATAAAAGAAATATATTTCCCTACAGTTTGAGGTCTTTATAGCACAAACTGATCTAGAAAATAAATCCAAACAAATGTATTATTTATTTATGTGAAAACTGTCCTAAATGAAAAAGGACTGAGAAAGAAGTGTAGATTCTCAAACACGTGATTCTTGATCCTCTAGTTCCCTACACTGAAATAGTGGAAACTCCTCACTGCCTCATGGAGATACATTCAGTTTTTGTACAAGTCTTTAAAGCAATGATTTAGAGAAAGTAGCTTTGAGATCTAATCACTAAGGCAGCAAAGCCTGGACTCCCTGAAGCTGAGGCTGTAATGCTGGCTGGCTCATTTCAACCTTTCATCTCTCAAAGGCAGATTAAATTCCATGTAGCTCAGCATATAGGGGTCCTCCACAGTGCTTTAAAATGATGAAGTTCTATCTCCTCTAAGTGCTGTTAAATCTAACATTTTTTCTCCCCTTAGAAATAAATCCTAGCAACCTGAAATCATTTTTCTAGATATATTTCTCTTTTACAAATGACTCCCTACCTTCTTGTCTTGAAGGTCTGCAGCTGTATTTCTTTGATTCTTTATTTTTGTACAACAGACCCTCTTCTATAGAATTGTTCTATTCCACGGGTGGCATTAGCAGAATCAGGCCCCAAAGGAATACACACATGTCCTCCCAGTTTAAGATGTGCTTTTAAAATTTCTTTAAATTGCAAGAAAAGCTCATCAGACATACTGAAAACATTGAAATGAAGTTTTGAACTATCTGTATAAAGAGGAAGAAACCTCAGCAAATATCAAAATAACTATTGACAGTCTCCTACAAATCCCTATGTGTACTGAGGAACAGTCTGAGGAAATTAATGACAGTGGCTACAACAGCTTGAGCTGAAATTTTTAGAGCTAAAACTGCTGATACATATTACAAGCATCAGTGATTTTACATGTATGCACTAGGGACCTCATTTAAGCATTTAATGACAACTAATGCATTATGAAACCTTATATATTTTGGTAGACACTTGGTACAGTTTATCCCAAAGGCTTCTTCAGCAATTACAAAGAACTGGAAAATTGCTAATAGAACTTGTGATAATGCAAAATATCTTGGCAAGAGAGAAAGTGGGATTTGTGGATTCCTAGTCCTTATGTTTTTGATTTTTTTCCCAATTAAATAAAGAGTAAATTAAAAGAGTAAATTAAATTATCAGTACTTTAAATCTTCCTCCTGAATGGGGTTTAACCACATAATCCAAAAAGTCCCCAAAAGAAAGATGCCTAAAGAAAACGGATAATAATGGTTGGATTACTTTGGCTGCTCTTTGGAAAAAAGAAATCCTAGAAGTGGATGCATGGCAGGAAAATAAAACAGTTCAGCAAAGAAGCACTGGCTTACACAAATAAAACCAGAAATTTGAGAGTCTATAACCTCTCCCCAAGAAGTCATAGAAAATATTTTGGAGTACAATGCAACATATTTCTGTTGAGAGAGAAATAGGCTTATCACAGCCAAGTGTGGTGATCCCACTTGAAACACCTGTTGTTTCTTTCCCCAGGGTCCTTTCAGTACACCTAGATCTTATTAACCACACAATGTCTGCTAATATTTCAGAAGGGAAGAAGATACACTTTTTTAATTATTCAGAGCAACACAGCCTGAAGATCTGGCTCAATGCTTTTGAAGACACACATTGTTAACAAGTGTTGCTGACAAATTTTGTGTTAAAAAGTTGCTCCTCAAGCTTTTTTTTACAAGTGCTTCAAGCTGGTAAATGCCAGTCTGTGAGCAGCCCAGGACATGTTTGTCAGCCCTCTCAAGCCTCCAGCTGCTCAAAACCCTTTGCACAATACCACCAGGGCTGCAAGAATCTCAGATTAAGTGGTACAGGAATGGTGCCTGGAGTTCACCTCAAAATGAGACAGCAGGCTGAGAAGTTTTCTCTTGCAAGCTGTGTTGCCTGCAGCTCTGTCACCCAGAGATTGCAAAGGGAATGGTCCAGAATTACAAACTAGACTTTGAGACCCTGGACATCAGAATAATAATGTAGAAGTCACAGGGCAGTGGAAAAATCACAGAACCACAGCAGTGCTAGGGTTGGAAGGGACCTCTGGAGATCATCTAGTCCCATGCCACTACCATGGCAGGGTCATCCAGAGGAGGTTACACAGGACTGCATCCAGGTTGGTTTTGAATGTCTCCAGAGGGGGAAACTCCACAACTTTCCTGGGATGTTCAGTGCTCTGCCACCCTCGGTGTGAAGAAGCTCAAACAATGAGGCAAATGCAAAAAAGTGAGCACAGAGAAAAACTGAAACAAATCTTGAAGATGCTTTGGCAGACTGCCATTTACAAGTAGAAGCAGAGGGCATTAGGGTTACCAAGTCTGAGTTCTTGCTGCAGAATGCCCTGCTCTCCATTTAGCAAATTCTCTATGGATATTTCTCAAGTGCTGCAAAGTCTTGGGCGTATTCTGGGCCACTGTGTGACAATGCCAATGTGTTGTGCTGTTTTGAAAATACTTTTTGAGTTTACTTTAGATGAAACAAATAAAATAAGCATCAAAGCAACAACAACAATTATTTTAATTAATTTTAATTAATCATTTGATAGATTGATTTTGAGAAAGGTTTCAATTTCACGAATCATCACGCATCAATTGTTTTAGACCTAGAACACAACCATTAAGTTCTGCTCCTTGGTATCAGTCTGTCAACAGAGACAACCTGTTAACATAAAATAATACAAGGCATGGAATATCCACAACTAAAAAAATCTAGAGGCACACTATTAATTTCTTATTTTTCAATCACTAGGGTAAGCCTTCCAAAGCTCTCCAACAAAGTACTTACAGTGAATGTGAGTGTAAGTCTTCTCTCATGCACAGTGTACCAGTGCATGTCCAAATCATGACTAATTTGTTCTCAAACTATGAGCTTAGTTATAGTCACCAAATCCTCACTAAAAAGGCATTTTAAAACATTTTGAACACAGAGGAATCTTTTTTGGTTTGTTTGAGTTTTTTTTTTCCTATGCAAACAATTGTATTAACTCAGATTTAAATCAATATAGAGACAGATGTTGAGAGTCACTATACCTTAGGGTATGATCATTTCTGCAAGAGGGTCCCAATGAAATTCAGGCATTTTTTCAGAAGATATGCTTTGGCATGAAAGATAAGCTTTGTAATTCCCCCAGGACCAGGCAAATCAGCAGTGACCATTATGCTAGAGCCAAATTTGAACCTTGCTAGCTTTGATGGACAAGTGATGTACTGTGCCCAAAACCAGAGTATAAATCTCAGCTTTATAATGGTGTCTACAATTGAAAGAAACTTGAAAAATCCCAGAGAAACACACAAATGTACAAATGTGGCTTGTCTGGACTGCTTCCTTCCTTCCTGAATTCTGTGCTTCAAAGCAACATTGATTACTGACTGCAGTTGGACTGACACCTCCAATGTGATATCTGCTAGTATTTATACTTTGATAGCAGGCACTAACACATACTCATAGAATAAATAAGAAAACAACAGAGAGATGTCTATATATATGCAGTTCATTTTACACTGCATCTTTACACATTTAGGTAACTTAATGCACCCTGAAGTATTTCTGACTTTAATGCTGCAGTATTTCATTTTCAATTGGTCACCACAGTGTTCAAATTAATGATAACAAAATAGGCATGATTTGAGTGGATATTTCAATACAGTGCTATAAAATCATGAGAGGTGATATGAAAAGCACAAATAGGAGATGAGAGCAGTCATTCAGAAAAATGTAACTGGAAAACCAGACCAGACAAGGTGTTGTATGAACAGAAGATTGAAAATACTTTGTTATTAAACTTTTGGACATTTTGGCATTAAAAAATTTCTCTTGCCACATTAGTTGTCCATTTGAAAGCTGACTTTACTTTAAATTACAGTGAAACAACAGATTCAGTGGACTTACAACTTAGTTTGCCTATGACTCTGAATAAAACACGTCCATCTACTGCCTTGCTGTCATTCAGAGCATGGGTTGGTGGCTGGGTGGCAGTGCATATGGAGACAGAGCACATGATTAAGTACAAAACTAGTCAAATGAACAAATGAAATTTGCTAATTCCAAACAAATCTTTACTTCAAAGTTCCTCATTAAAGGAATTCCACAGCTCCTCCCTGCTTTGGCTATGCACTTCTATGACAACAATATAAACATTCCAGTGAAATCCTAAGGTTATATCACTATGATAATGACTGTAAGTTCCTCCCTAAGTCCTTGCACATGAAGGTTTACAAGGAGAACTTGACTGTCACCTTGAGCATCATGAGTCTGGAGAGGGGCAGGCAATGCCAGAGCAGCACAGCTGCAATGAGAGCTGGGAAAAAGGATAAAGGGACTGCTGCCCTCCCATGCCATGTCTCCAGTGTTTGCTATCAACTTGAATTTCTCCAGGGACTCTTGTTTCTTTGTTGTAATTGAGCAATCAGCCCTTAAAGTACAAAATGAGTCATGCATGGCCTTTTTTACATATTTCAATAGTGTTAATAACTAGCTGCAAACATTTATTTTCCTATCTAAAAATAGTTCTAATTACTTGAAATTAAGTGATATGAAGCAAAAAACATGTTTTAGACTTAAATAGGGATTAATTTGAGGCTAATGGCTTTTTTAAAGTTGACTCTAAAGTGGAAATAAGTGTGAGATATGAGATTGGCCTGCTTTTATTATACAACCTGTTTCAGCTCCTGTAAGCCTATATGTGCTTAGACTATCTCTACAGAACCCCATACTGCAAAGCTGTCAATATTAGAGGAGCTTGGCAGCACAGATTTACTGCCCTCCTTGCTCTGAGGAATGACAGCCTGATATAGTCCTGCCTGTAAAGTCTCATCACGGGGTGAAAAAGGAAGAAAAATAAATCACTCTTAAAATTAGATAGTTCACTAAGGTTTTCCAGTAGTTTCCTCTCCTAGAAAACATATTATCTTCATATCTTATCAGGCTCCCTTGCCTCCAAGTTATCTTTATGGAGTAGGGAGACTAATGGATTCTGTGCTCGTGCTGCAGTCCCTGCTCAAGTTACCCCTGCAAGCACCCTGCAAAGAGCAAGCAGCGCAGTTTGGAGGAGCAGACTAAAATATTGATACGGAAGAAAGCTTCACCCCCTCCATTGTTTTGATCCCAAACTTCAGGCTGAGCTGGGACTCAGTTGCAGCAGGAGTTTGATGAAGCTGAACATGCGTGGCACAGCGATGGTAATCTGTCACAGCCCGTTAGTCACCCGTAACACAGCACTGAGAAATGAAGGCAGGCAAATAAAACTACACTGGTCTGCTCAACACAAGGGCTTGGAACACAAGATGGGAAAGAATTACTCCTCTTGCAATGACAATACTTTTAATTATATATAGTCAATGAAAAGTAAACTATTAGAGAATAAAATACTTCCAATTAATGGAAGTAATGCAATGTTCAAACTTAAATGAAGTATTTTTCTCTTGAGGGTTCTGCTGTACTATTTTATTTAGCTTAATGTAATTTAAATTATAAACAGAATGGTTTTGTAAGCCCCCAGAGAAATGTACTTTATTTATAATGTATTTCCTTTGAAGTGGTTATGGAAATCATGCTCTTCCTGAAGTCTGTATTTCACATACCACCTACAGCTGCAAGCTAGTCAGTCCTCACAAGTTAAATATGATCTGTCTGGTAAAGTGCATTACAAGAATACATGAGATTTTTTTTAAATGCCAGAGGGAATAAAATTTTTTAATTCTGCAAGCTAATAGTCTTTCTTTCAAAAAAAGTTATTGAAAAATCTTTGTTGATAAACGTTATGTATTTCCAGAGGGAATGGAACTCAGCCATAGTCACTTTATTTGAGTTTTAATGCACACAATGAAAGAATAATTGTTTATACTATACCCTAGAGACAGTTTCAGCTGGAAAAAGTTGTATTTTTTTTATACTTAAATTTAAACACATAAATATTTCCATCTTTCATTTACATAAAAAAAAGTATTTTAAATTTTAATTCTAGTATTAAGAGCAGACACTTTCTTTCAGGAGAAAAATTAAAAATGCGTAGTTTGTGTCACCTTCTTACTTCAAAGTAATTAAAGTTATCTATTTACACAAAAATAAGCAGCCACAAATGAATAAATGGAACCCCAATCTCTGTGCTCTCCTCACCATCAATACCTACTGCATCGCGTTGGATAAATAGAGACAAAGAGGAAACAGTTTCTAGAAAATTCATTTTGGCCATTAACCATCTTTATGAAGCATAATGGTACCTTACCCTCATGGATGAACCACTAGCTTAACATGCCAGCACAGACATACAATAGTCTAAATAGTGAAATAACACCACACCAAGTCACTTCAAAGGGAAGAGACAAAGGCAGCTGTGTATGTAAAAGCATACAACATACCTTGTCATAATTTCAGGATAAAAAATCAGGGATAAACATTGTCACAGGATTCACCTGAGGCACCTGTTGTTAAAACTGAAGCAAAAAAAAAATTCAGCCAGCACACTCTGAAAATGTTTTACTGCTTAGAAACCTTCTCCAGACAGAACTGAGTGACTGAAATCTCAAGACACTCCAGAAACAATCACAATAAACTTTCAGCGTCACAGTTCCAACAGAGAATGTGAGGAGAGCTGTTTGTTATGTGCAGAGACTGTGCCAGCATGTGTAAATACAACTGCTACACACCCAAGTTTACAGCTAATTTCCATAAAATTAGAAATGCAAACCAAGGTAGAGCTTTTACAGTGTAAGGAATGCAAAAGACACGCCGATTATAATGTAGACAAACTCTGCAGCTTACCAATTCATGTGAATTATTTTAAGTGCCACTGCAGCTGAGACATAAAACAGCATAGAGTACAAGGGAGAAAGCAGTCAAGAGACAATAAATGCTGGCAATTTAATCAGAACAATTTAGTCCTCTGCCTAGGTCTGCTAGCTCAGAGGGAGGTGAAACTCAATGCAGCTAGCATATCAAAGCAAAAAGGAAAAATACACTTTTCAAGAAATCGAGTATAAATCGCTGGATTCACAGCTCTTCTAGAGGAAAACTGAATTATTCTGCAGGAAATCCTGGTGATAGAATTTTGGCTACATTTTATATTTTGTCTGAAACTCATAGAAAACTTAAAGATTTGTGCAGAAGCTCAAGATCATCAACAGAAATAACTTGAAGGCACCTTTCTTCTGATTATTAATACCATGATACTCTTCTTTAGACAATGCATGTAAACCTCTTCAGCCTAGCTCTTATTCTGCTAGCTGTATGGTTGTAACAACAAGAACCTCAAGATTTACCAGCTGCTTCAGAACTCATTCAATTTCTCTGCTGGGTTTTGTGCCTAAGCTGAAATTTCCACCACTGCAGCTGCTACTAAAGTTAGCTCAGGTAATCCTACAGGAATGATGGGCATCACCTGTTGCCAGCACCTGCAAATACTTAAAACAGAGGTGGCCAGAAGACCAAACACATTGTGACATTTGACCCTCTAATTTTGTGCTTTTGTTAACAATAAAGCTCATCAAAAAGTTGTGGAGTCTTAATGATACTGTAGTCCATAAATTCCAAAAGACCCCACAAATGAGCAATGTTGCCAAAAAACAGATGTTTCCCAATATGTTGAATACTTTTACAGATACAGTATAGATATAAATAGGGTTTTTTGAATTTTACCTACATGGTCCAGTGAGGATCATCAGAGCAGCTAGTTGGAACAGACACTGTAATTCTGTGAACTCCTCTTTTGGAAACAAAACTGGTACTGTGTCAGCATGTAGACTGTGAACAAATAAAAAGATGGAACAATTATAAAAATAGATTACAGAAACATGGGAAAAGCACAGACATATAAGCCAAAATGGCTAATTTGGAGCAAGATAAGACAAAAGCTTTTAATAATTATGACTGCCAAATAATATTGGGTTTCTTTTGTTGTTTGGTTTTTTTGGTTTTTTTTTTTTTTCCGTCTGAGAGACCTAGTTGGAGATAAAACAACTCAAGCACACATTTATCACACAGAGATCTGGAGCAGTGGTAGTAACATGGTACCAACAAGCCTTGGGCTGCTCACACCTCTCTCCAAAGGGCTATGCATGACCACAGTATTTTCAGATTTTTTTTTTTTTTAAACCGGGTGACCAAACTGGAGTGAAGGGAACAGTTTCTCCAATACAGTACAATCAACCATAGAATCATAGAATATGAGGCTGAACCTTTCCTGGAAAAAGTACAATCTTGACAGATAACTCAGCAAGCTGTGCAGCTGCATCTTGAAAGATCAATGCTGGGGGATCCAACACTTTCCTGGGGAGCTTATTTGCTTGCATCAGCAAGCAAACTTGTGTAGCTTGTGTCTGAAAATGGGCACCTCCAGCAAAGAGGAATGATGAGCCCATTCAGACCAAGGAGCAGGCGACCTCAAAGGCAGAATTAAGAACTGGGATCTCCTTTTCTTCCCCAAATGATGCAGTCTTTCAAGCTAACCACTTCAGAAAGTTGGTCTAGAATATAATTTTTCATGTAAAAAATGTAACAGAGAAAGCAAAAAATATTAATAATTAAAACCTAAACAAAACACTTTCCTCTGCAGAAGTTGTAAATGTCTGAATTTACAGTGTAGGAGAAAGATTAATGACTGACCACCATGCTCCATTTCATTACATGTAATTAGGGCCAAGTAGAACCACATACCATTATTATTCCATTTACTGCATGCCATTGCAGCCTAAGGCTTCCAGACCCCTTTGAATAACTTAAACACAGAAGAGTGAATCCAATCAAGAAGTTTCTTAATGTTTCTTCAAGATGTCCCAGCCTTTACTAGAATGCCAAGGGATTTTACTCCCAGGTGTTATAAACAGAAGAAAACAGACCAGAGACGGAATATATTTGTTATGCTGCATATTTCTCAGAAAAAAAACCCCAAAAACACCACCAAAACCCAAGAGCAACAACAAGGGTGAGGTTACTAACAAAGCCAGGACTATATTCCTTAATTTTCAGCATAATATTCAGTTAATTTTCAGAAGGGAAGATAATACACATTTACTACCCATGTGCATTGCTGCCTGCCAGCCCAGCACTTGTAACACAGCTCTGATATGCCTTTAATTATGAAGGACTCCCTCTAATCTGGTAAAACACTCTCCTGGAAGAAAGCTGTTCCCTCCACCAACCCTGTACCGTCAAGGAAGTGCCAAGAGTCAGAGAGGAAACCAATCTGAACAACCCCTTAAACCAAATGAACACAAGAGAGGCTGTATTTGAATGAATGAAGGGAAATTAAACAAATCAGATGAAGCATGGCCAGAATTTATATAATCTGACTTACAAGGAGTGCAAAGCAGTTCTCAGCTGGACATGTCAGCGTGGCAGCCCTTTCATAAGAGCAGGCTTTGAAATGGATCCTCCCAGCCCAGGGTCTATGTTTGGATCAGAGACTATTGCTCCAAACTCACTTCCTAGAACATTTATTTTCCAGGGCATTTCTTGCCAGCCATTACACCACTATAATGCTCTGCTCCCAGACTGACAGTGCACAGCAAGCACACCACAAGGAAGAGTCTGTACTGAGGGTCAGGAGGCAAAGCTCAGAGAGGCAAAGAGCAGCCAGGGAGATCAAATGCATCATTAACCCCCTTCCCACCTGAAAGGGTTTTCACTCTGGAATGATCTCATGGAGCCTTTGGCACTAGAGCTTGACCTTTCTGCTCAGGAAGGATGGTTTCAGACTTCTCAAGACAGCAGCTCTGATTTTAGCACTTCATTCCAGCAATGCAGCAGTGAATCTACACACACACTTATAATTCACTCACGTAGTAAAACTACAATTTGCACAGCACATACCAATTTTTGACTAATTGAGGTCCCTAGAGGTCATTAGTGGAATGCTTACAGTGTTGGCAACACGAACCAATAATGTGAATTACTCTTAAAAAAAACTTGAATGTTTAAAAATTAATTCATCCATTTATTTAATTCAGAAAGTGTAAAGGTTGAAAAAGATTTCTTATTTACACTATCAATGCAGAAAAATAATTTTAGAAACCCAGCTACATGATCAAAATCAGTTTTAAGTAACTTGCAAACCTTTAAGACTAAAAAACAATTGAAAAGAGAAGCCTTTTTTTGTTAGCTGAGTCTCCTTTTAGTTGAGGAAATTAGGTGTCTGGCAATTAAAATTTGAATTTTAATAATTTCCCTCTTATCAAATTATTATGCTTTAGGTTAGCAAAAAACTAATTTATTACGAAAATAGCTTTTCTAGCTATTCTCAATTAAAAAAAAAATCTTCCCAATAATTTTCTAGTACATTTTAGTTTTATGCCATTACTACCAAGAATCCAGTTTTACATGCCTAATAATGCAGGTTGTGACTCAGAGCTTTGGAATTCATTGCCTTAATTTACAATAAACTAAGTCTCCTCAAATAAGCTTGTGCTGTTTGCACATTCAGCTACAAAGCTAATACACTCTCCTCTCTATGAACAGTGACCAAGGCCAGTTGACAATCCAGCTTGTGCAGAACATCAAGCTCCAGCTGAACAGCCCTGTCAACAAATCCCCCAAAGCCCCATTCCAGCTATCAGCATGAACCCTGGACCTCTTTAAGCCATCATCTGTCATCTTTAACCTCATTTACTATGTCTGTGCTAGAAAATTTAATTTGAGGAGTGCTTATAGACATTGGCACCCAAATTCTGCCATAAAACTGTGAGACTGGTCCTAGCAGGATTTTAGCTTGGGTGTGGTCTGGGTGGCAGCACAGCCAAGGAATTTCAGTAATGCTCTGCACACATGGACACACTATGAAGAGGAGAGGACTGAAATTTGTGGCATCACAAATACAGCTGTGATTTCAATAACTAACAAACAAAAAAAAAAAGAAAGAAAAGAAAAAAAAAGAAAAAAAAAGAAAAAAAAGAAAAAAGTCAGGATAGGCAGGCACTCAGAAACTGAACTGAAAACCACGTTTTATGACTTGCACAATTCCTTTCCTATATTCATGAGAATCCCTACTTAAATCAGGAAGAGACCCTGTGTGCTGCCTTTAGCTTTTTATTTATCTTCGATAAAACCTCACTTGAGACTGGAATGCCAGAAATGAATGACTAGAATGTCTAAGTAAGTAAAGTACTTTTGTGGAAAGCAAAACTAAGGATACAGTAATTTCTACCCTGTTTACTTCAGAAGACAAACTTGCATGCATTGACTCTGCACTGAGAAAATTACTTCCCATGTTTCATGAAGTAGGTTCCTCTCTATGAAAAATAAAATTCACACTGGTAAAACTTTATACATAATAAGGCAAGTATTTCACATGAGTTTGTGTCAAGAGAGATAAATGTGATCTCATGTGTTGGGATCTTTTAAATGAATTATGTTCAATTTTTGCCTTGCTGTGATGACAAAAAAAGTCTCAAAAACTTGACTTAGTTATGTATTTTTATTTTTTTTGCTGAAATAACCGAATAAAAATCAACACTTTTTCACATCACATTTTTCAACCTCAAAAATGCCTACAGAGATACCTAAATAGATAAAAAAGCATTTTAATAGTTGAATGAATATGAATAATAATGAATATGATCTTGATGCAAAAAAAAAAAAATTCACCAAAAGGGCAGTTTCTATTTTCAATGGACTTTAAAGAGCAGAAAATAATTTGATTCTTAAGCTTCAGACATAAAAAAGTCCACAAGCTGGAAGGAGCATCTCTGCCTTGTACTTCTTTCAGTGGATCTCATTAGAAAGAAGTTAGGATCTTTCTGGACCAAAACAATATCAAAGATGGATGGTAAAAGATTGCAACTGCAATATTTGTACACTTGAAAAGTGATACAACAGAAAAAGGTGCAACATGTAGATCAGAACAGAATTTCTTTGCTGGGACAAATTCAGTATCAAACAAATTCATCCAACTTGCTCTACTTTTATTTGTTCAAGAATGCTGAAAACAATCATTTTATGCTACTTTTGTTCAGTTTAATGGAGATAAAAACTGATTATTAACATCCTGATTTAGGACCATGTTCTCAGTGAACTCCTGTCAATTCACAGTACTGTCTCAGCCAACTCTCAGCTTCTGAAGAGCTAGAAGCCTTCATTTCAGTTTGAAGTTCTGAGGAGTATGGTAAAACAAAATCTAAATATTTCAGATATGATTCTAATTTGGCAGTCTCATAGCTCAAAAACTGACCAATCCAGACATATCACAGTTTTCACTCTAGAATAGTGACTTCAGTGTTTTATGGACAAAGCTGAGTGCCTATCATGGCAATACTCAGGACGGCTCAGGATAAAGGTGTTCAGCTCAGTTCTGTTCACACACAAAGCATCTCAGAAGGGCACTACAGTGTCTGAATAAACAGTAGAACAAGCAACTAGGAAAAAGGAAAACATCAGGAAAAAATACACTAGAAGAATACTTCAATCTAATTGCTCTATTACTTATGTTTTCTATGTATCTGACATATAACCATGAAAGCTTCTTAAAATTTGCTTTAGACTGTTGCTTCTTCAAGTGTCTACTGATACCTGACTACTAGTGTCTCTGACAAGGATTATTATTTTACACACTGAAATCTTCTAAATGTCATGTATAATTTTATATGGCACTAAGAGATAATAATGACCAACACAGGAAGCTCACTATTAGTGTACAGTTATCTGCATTAATAATTTAGGGTGGTTCTACTTAACTTTAGATATCTTTGCAGTTACAGGCATCTGCCCCTGAGCAGTACAGGCTGCACAATCAATACAAGAAAAGCTACCACACCAAAGAACAATTCAACAGAGCTGATGTGTTTTAGTTGCTGGCCCTAGGATGAGATGAAGTAAGCTTTAGGAGGTTCTCTTGTTCACCATCCATTATGCAGCACATCTAAATCTGTTTTGATTAATCCCTTCCTGATTGTTCATTTCTCATATTGGTATCCTTAATTGTTTTTACCAATCCCTTCCATGCACTGTTTAGTCTATAAATATTCTAATCCATCCAGCTACTTAGAGTGAGATTAGGCTCCACTACATGCATCAAAAAAAAACCCCACACCCCTTCTTGTGGAAGACAGCCTTATCTGAAAAATATGTCCCAGGCAAACATACTGCTCCATTTCTTTCAGTTTCACTTTAACTGCTACTCAAAAGTTTCAAGATATTAATGACTCCTGTATTGATAGCCTTTTCTCCACCCATCTCTGCAACTAATAAACCCCCCTAAGGTGGTTTTTACTGTAATTGATTATTCTAAACACAAAGAAAAAAAAGTTTCACAAAACAGTAGACTTTTCAACATTTGAGGAAATATTTGGGTGTGACTCATGTACACAAGATATGTCTGGTGTGTCAAATCTGAGAAAGTGGGAAAGCACAAGTAAAATTTTGAATTATCATGAGGCAGCTGAATGTGCAGTGAGTAATATGCTGCTTTATCAGCTGGAAGCAGATGGGCTTTCCTGAAAAGGGATTGTGAGCCTGCTAATGGAAATGTGCAGCCTGTTCACTGGAATACCCAGGTAGGAAATGTCCCATAATTTGGCCCTTCCTAACTATGTCTGCCAGGCAGTACTGGAAAATCCAAGTAATCATAAATTTCTTTCTAAACTCCATTTTGTATCAAAGATACACAAAACTACCCAACAAACATTTAAATGAAACATCTGATGAGAAATTATGAGATTAATGATGTTTATAAGCAAAAAGAGGAGACAAGCTGTAGGCTCTTGTGGAGCAGGTGCCTTCCCCTACCTGGGGGAAGGACTCTGGGTCACTGATGGAGATGTCCATGCCATCTCCTGGGGCTATTCCCAGGCACCCAGAGGGTCCCTGGGAAGGTAAAGAAGACATCCCTGCATGCCCCAGGGACAGCAGCAAACACAGCAGCACTGACACAACCTCCAGGGCGAATGTCACTTGAAACAATAAAAGAAAATCAGCCAAGAATCCTTGGATTCAGCTCTGCTGTGGGCAGCCCTGTGCATGCTCCTCTGTGGAGAGAGGCAGGGATGCCTCATGCTGCAGCTGGCTCCCAGGCAAGCAGCACAGGGCATGGATGAGCCCTGCAGCTGCACTGGCAGTCCTGTGGGATGTGTGGCCCATGGAGAGCCCAGGCTGGTGCAGGCTTCTCCTAAAGCACAGCAGCCTGGGGATGCCTCAGGCTGGAACAGGGAGCAGCTGGAGAAAGGAGGGGCAGAGAGGAGCTACCAGCAGCTGACCACAACCCCTGTCCCCACAGATTCACTGTGCAGAAACAGTCCTGACCCCCTATGGGAGAATATGGTAAGCATCTTTTGGGACTGTAACATGCCTTTGCTCATGGCTGAAAATATGTAAACCTCTTAAGATCACTTGCAGAATGGCTCTCTGTGCAGCTGAAGTTAAAGATCTGTTATCAATTTTGTATTGAGTCAGTATTGGAAAAAACTCAATAATTTCTTTATCAATATCTTGAATATTCCTTTTTTTTTTTTTTTTTCTTCTTTTTTTTTTTTTTTTATATATATTGTTTGCTTATACAAAATAAAATGCTAAACAGCTTTTGCCTGGTGGGGAGAAGGGATGAGGAAGGAAAAAAAAAAAAGAAAGAAATGATATGTGGAAAGATAAAAATCCGGACACGAGGCTCTTGTGTCATGTCACCTTCTGTTGTTAAATACAGAACTTACACAACAAATCAGATCCCCAAGTATACTGTATCATCCCAGTGCTCTACTAAAACTAGACAGCCCAGGGAATAAAAGCCAGTGGCTTTGCTATCACAGTTTTACTCTTCTGCTCAGATAATGCAGGTTTAGCTTTGCTCGGGATTTATTTAATTCTGAGCATTAGGAAAAGCTTGGACCTGATTACTACCAAGGGCAGTAGTAATCAACATCTGTTGCTGATATACATTTGCTCAGATGAGTTAATATGAGTAAAACAGTGTAAACGACCCCAAAGTACATAAACTGGTACAGGAGATTAGGGATATAATGGGATGTATCTGTGAAAGCAGCAGAATGACCTGTACCCTAACCAGGACAGAGATCAGAGCAGACCAGGTCTGTGTGCTGTCTGTAGGCTTTGACTTCCAGGGGCAGTATCATAAGAGCAGGCACTTGTGGCTGGCTCAGTATAATCACTCCTGCCATGCAGCACTGCTCTGCTCTCTGTAATCTCTCAGGTCATTACAGTAATGACAGTGCTGTCACCTAGACAAAATGTAAAAGTGTGCTTTTCTCTTGTGAACTGATGGCAGCCCCAGCCACATTTTCTAGCTGGAATAAACATGGGCTTTTCCTATGCATGTTTCCTTCTGTATTTCAATTCAATCAAAGAAAAAGTGTTGTTTCTATACATTCACCAAAGTGATATTCCCTAAAGCATAATGATTCTGTTTTTCCTGTATATACAGTTTTCAGAGTGTTGCTTTGGAAAGCAAAGAAAATGATGGGCTTCTCCTGACAGATGATATGACTGGAGGCAACTTTTTAAATATTTCAGAAAAATTAGATGCCTTAGAAACTGGGGAGAGGACTCATATCTGTCTTCTTTCTGTTACAGGCTGAAGTATGGAAGTGGAAAACCCTTTTCATCTTCAAGGAAAGCTTAAGCATACCAGACTAACCCCAAAGCCATGTGGACCAATGCTACCTACTAGCAATACTAAAAATTTCAGGTATCTAGCTATATTCTGTAAAAACTAAACTAAACTAAACTATCTTTAAGCCAATAGCCAAATCCAAAGGTAAGATGAAAAGATGGTTAGATTGGCAGGGACTGCTGTGTTTGGCTTTATTACTGCCTTTCCCTGGACTATGAGAAGCAGTGTTCTTCCCAAAAATAATGTGATCTTTTCCACTCTTACAGGCACTTAAGCTATTGGCAATAGCCTTCATTTCTTATACTCTCTTTCTGAAGTATCCTGTAATTGTGGCTTTTGATTTTTAAAGTACATATTCAGTGGCCACCAGGAACATATCAGTAAAACATTTTATGAACGTTCTGATCTGGAAATTTACTGAGTAATTGCAACGTTGGGGAACAATCCCTAAAACCACAGGTACTTCCATTCCTATGGTACACAATCACATTAGCTTTATGTTTCTGCTGAAGAAATGCAATTCAAGACTTAATAAAAATATTAAATTGCATAATTAATTTAGAGGAATTAAAGAACACTAGGATGTATTGAGACAATTAAGATCTTTAGCAGGATTATCTTATGATATTTTCTGCCTCTGGAAGGCAACATAATACTAGCACACCATCAGCCCAAGCAAAGGCTCTCACTGGGATAAAATTTTAAATCACTTAATAAAGACTTTAACAGACAAAATTCTGCGATCATCTTCATGGAGTTCATAAGTCGAGAAAGGTCCTGATTTATTACAAGCTAACAATGCAATTACAGAAATTATGCATCTTGCTGACATTACAGAAAATGAGACAGTAAGCTCAGCTATTTTTCTAAATGCAGCAAAAGGAATGTCAAAGAGAGAGTCAAAACCCTCAAGGCTGAGCACAGTCTTACATTAGTATAACAAAATATCAATGCAGAACAACCAACAGAACTCATTATGCCTTTTGTTTTCCTTGCCAAAAAGGTGTCAGTATAGGTAACTTTGAATTAACTGCATAATACCACTGCAGTGATACTAAATTTGTAACTGCATCAGTTCTAAAAAGTACTCAATTATTTTCCATCATAAATATCCCCATGGCTTAACTTCCCAGAGATGTAAGAAATACCCTGAAGAGGGCTATTGATACCATGGAACTTGAATATTTATCTTATTCTGATGTGAATCATTCTTTGCAGGAGCTTCTACCCAGGATCACAGGAAAAAGCCCACTGGTTAATTTAGATTAAAGATGCAATACCTAAACAGGTAACTTTAGGCAAGTTGGATTCTACCCAAAACTAAGCCAAGAATAAAAATCTATCCCTTTCCTTCTTATCAAGCAGTGGCACACTCAAGGTCTGAAGACTTTTTAAGCCAGAAAACATCACCCTCTTCCCCACCATCTGAAAGTGGTCTGAAATCCACTGATTGCTAAACTAAATTTCTAAGTTGCCAGAGTAACTAAACTCGCTCATTAATTCCTGTATTTCTACCTGATTTTTTTTGCTGCTGTTTAATTAGCAGCATTCATGAACTAAGCATTAATAATGTGCAAGGAGGAAATGAGTCTGATGTGTATAACTATGTAACAGGTAATGTTAGCTAGAGAGAAAATCATAACACCACCAATCTTTGTCAACATATGTCAATGGAGCTGGCTTCAGGATTCAGAGCTAAACTCTGGTTTTTGACAAGAGCTCTACCAAGGATGGCATGTTCTTGGACTAAGCCCTGAAGCAGGGAGGAGAGACAGGTGTTACTCTGTCTGTTCCAAATATAATGTATCCCTTAACCACCCTTATCCACAGGAAAGGGACTGTCCTTGCATTGACCAGACTATTCTGAGAACACAATTTTATTCTGAGGCTATATCATCACCCTTTAGGCACCACTCATACCATCTTTCTTCCAGTACAGGTTCTCTGATCTGCAGATATCTTCCATCTTCCACTGTAAACCTTGATAAAGCATCGATAGCTTCAATCTGCATTAAGGCAGTACTTCATGCCCTCCTAATTTCTTCAAAACAGTGCTGCCAGCCAAGTAAATATATTTGTTACAGACAGGAACAGCAGCTCAGCAGCTGCTTTTACTCTGAATATTATAAGGCTTTTTTGTGGGTTTGTTTTTTTTGTTTTTGTTTTTGTTTTTGCTGTTTGTTTAGTTTTGTTTTGTTAAAGAAGAAAAAAAAAATCTGTATATCTTTTTTTTATAGTCCAGGAATAAGGTCATAATCTTGTTCTACATTAAGTCAGTGAAAGAATTCCTGTATCAACACCCATGAAGAAAAAACAACGTAAAAAGAGAAGCAAGCATCCCTAATTGCTCAATATTGGTGCTATTTTGGAAGATTGGCAAAGCACTGCTGAAAACTGCTTCTGGTGTCATTTATTCTTTTAAATAGTGCAGTTTTCTTATGGGGCGCTGATTTAATGGCAATATCAGTTCAAATCACAGGGAGGTTCTTTAATAGCTAGTAATTTTCAAGGACAGCATTTAAACCTTGCAGCAAATAAACAAATTCCATCTACAAAACTTTCTTTCCTTACTATATTAATTAAAGCAAGTCAACTTTTCAAGGTTCTGCCTTTTGTATAAAAATAGCTCTTTCTCAGCCTGGCAAACAAAAGGAAAAACTGGCAACATTTTAATAAGACTGTAAATTCAAAAACCAATATGAAATTATAAAAAGTGTGTTGACGCCTCAAGCACTGCCATATATGTATTAGATGCAAAAATGCCATTTATTTAAAAGCCTACCACTCTGAAAAAGAAGAAAGAAGTGTAAGGAAACCCATGATGGGTAATAGCAAGGGTCCAGCAATGCAAGTTCCCAGCTGAGGCTTATAAACTTTCAACCAGGTGGAATCATCTTATTTCAGGCAGAGACAGAGCAGTTGTTGGTGACTTACTTGCAAATATAATGGAGGTGAACTTCAAAGCAAAGTTTGTTGAGACAGAGATTTATTCTCATGCAGAGAAAAGAATTTTATAGTGAACATGACTTTGATGACTGCTTTTATTTAAAATAACCCTATCTTTTTTAAAACAGTCTAGCATTCAAATGACTTAATAAACTTATAATCCTCTCTCCAGCAAACTGATGTGCAACCAATCTGTGCCTATTTAGACACAACCTTTTCCCTAGGATTTTATACTTCAGTGAAGAAGTATTCACCTTGTTTAGGGGAAGAGGGGAAACTCCACTCAGCAGGTATCTTCCACAGCTTGTTTCTGGTTGTTTAAACAGTGCAACTGTACTTACCAAATGATATTGCAGATTTTCTGGGCTTTACTTTAGTTTTCTTCTCACAAGTCTGGGATTATTAAAAACCCCATAACCCACATTAGATTACAGAAAAAAAGCTCACCTTTAACCTAGTCTGCTGCTCTGAAGTGGTTTGTTGTTGGCCATATCCTCACCTCACAGTAATTCCAGTTACCAAACTGCTGCAACCTAGATTCTCTACTCAAGCCAAAGTTCACCTCAAAAGGAAGAGACACAAGCAAAGGAGTCTCTCTTTTCCACTTCTAAGTGCACTGCACTCCAGATGAAGAATTAAGGTCACTGTTTCTTAAAAGATTATATTGATGAAATTCATTTTTATTCACTCCTAGACGCAAAAACTTTTAGTGAAAGATAAAAAAATCCAAACAACTCACCCAAAACCCAATCCAATACTGCAGAAGCAGAAAGCTTAGGTGATTTGTATTATAGTGTTGAAAGGAATTTTTAGGTTTTGCCACATTTTTTCTGCTGCACTGAGCACCCTGCAAGCCTTGATGGCACAGCAGTCCCGGTGGGCTCCTCACAGACAATCCCATCTCAAGCCAGGATTAGCTCCAGAGTGAACAGAGGAACCACACATGCTCCAAAACAAAGCCTCACAGAGAAATTTATAGCTACACTTTATTTTTTTCATTTTTTAATTTATTTTTTTAATGTTTTTTTTTTTAAATTTTCTTTAATGAAGAAATTCTTCAATACAGGACCATTTCCTCCTAGCTTACAGTGCATGATCTACACATTCTTCAATCCAACTCTATCTCTTGGTTTAAGAAAGTAGTTTGCTGAATTCTCCTTAAAGAATTGGGAAGATGGTAAAATTGCTACATGTTTTGCAGTGGCACACTCCAGAACAATGCCCTGCAAGTTATATCTGAAAACATGTTGAACTGTAACTCATTCACTACAAGGAAATTAAATTTTTCTTCTGTCAGGGAACCACTGAAGTTTCTTATGTCCAAATTAATTGTATCTACTACCTAATTTTCCAGACACAGGATGAGAAGATCAGCTACTTGGGAATTCTGTATCTGTAAAGATACAAGTAAAAAACCAAAAAAAACCCTTTAAACAAATATATAACACCAAGACTAAAATACAGATACAAAGAAAGTAATAAATCAAAACAAAAGAAAGGAATTAAATTTAATCTCTACATAATATCTCAGCTGATTCTGAGGAGTGTTTTATCTATTTGACTAGAGAAATATCCATTTTTATTCAATATTAAGAGTTTAAATGATGAAAAACTTTCTTTGTTATTAAACAGAAGTTCTACTTGTTCAGAAGTGATAAAAATAGCAAATTCTTACCTCAGGTTTACACATGTTTAAATGCTAACATAGCAAGAAAAGGAAAAGGAACCATTAGAAAATGATCTCACTCCTCCTAATGTATTCTGGGATTTCATTTTTTTTCACTTGTAGCAATAAAAAACAAGTTCCTCTTTACAAGAAGGCATTTTAACATCATCGTACTGTTGGTGTTTGGAAGATAAAAATACCTTTTATTGCTAAAGGAATTCAAAGAATCCAGCCATATGTAGTCTTTTCAATTAAGGTTATTTCTTCAAATAAAGCTCAAGCAGATATAAAAGTATTCCAATTTTATATGCTTACTGAAAGTGAAATTATTTCTTTGAGCTTTCCAATTTTTAGCTATAATCAGGTTTGATTTATGCAGAAAAATGTTGAAAAAAAATGAAAATAATCTTAGAAAACAGTTCAACAGAAATATGGTTTGGGGTGTTTCCCTACATTTTTTCTTTTTCTTTTTTTTTTTTGTTTTAAATGCGATACCAAAACTTCTTAAAGTTTTATCTTTTTTTTTCTTTTTTTTCCTGTCAAATTCTTATCAAAACAACAATCTTGATTATCTAATACAACGATCAGTGACAAAAAACAGAAAGCAATTATTTACAAGTAACTGTCAAGTCCACTTTTTGTTAGGCAAGAACAATTTAATTTTATTGACAAAAAGAGATGCTTTCTACGTTTAGGTTTCCTGTTACCAAAGGTAACATAACAGCACCTGAGATTGGCTCAGCTGGTTAGAGGCTGGTGCTAAAAACAAAAAGGTTTTTGGTTCAATTCCCATATGGACCATTCACTTAAAAATTGCATTTGATGATCCTTTTGGGTCCCTTGAACACAAAATATTCTGTGACCTCTGTTTTAATACTAGGCTGGCACATGTTTTGCTGTCCTGAAACTTGAAGTTGAATCTCCATGCCAAAAAACAGCAACATCAATAAAAAAACCCCCAAACAACCAAAAAAAGTAGTTGAGTTGTACTTACAGGTAAACATTCTCATTCAGGGTGCCTGAAATCCCACTGGCTATAGCACCCCTAGCCATGTAATTGTAATACAGAACTAAAGCCCTAGAATGCATACCAAAAAATGAAAAACTAACGTACAGACAAAACTCACATATGGAACAAATATTCATTTCCAACTTAGACTAGAAGTGTCTAAGCCTTCTCTTCCTTTGCCTCTATTCTGAGCCTTGTTATTCCAATAATTATTGAAATTATTTGCTACAACTCATGCGTTTGAGGTTTTCCACACGCTGATGTGAAACACAGCAGCCATGCCTTGTGGATGTGCAGCATATTCAATTTACACTGAACATTTACAGCTCCCAGCTGTACAGCAATCTGCATCTTTGGGCTCTCTGGCAATATATAACTTGCAGATCATCTCACTTCCACAGGGCACTTGGAGAGAGCACATTTTAAAGGCCAAGAAGTCACTTTGTTATGAGAAGAGCTCAGAAGTTCTTCCAGCACGTCAAGCCCAGCTGCCTAAGGAGCCCATCAAGAGCCAGATGTCAGAAAATATCTTTCAAGAACTTGCCACTTGCATCCTGTGATTGCCATCCAAGAAGGAAAAAAAGGTGGATGAACATCTCATGGGACAGGATGGCTGGCAATCCCTGCAGAGTTGTATCCTGATCAAAAGATTTACAAGACTGAAATAAGAAATTAAATTTAATGGATAAGTAATGATGGACAGCATATTTGCACCTAAACCCAAGCATATATTAGCACTTAAAATACATACTTGTTTTGTTGGTTTTTTTTTTTTTTTTTTTTTAAATCTTGCTAATTAGTTACATATTTTTGCAATAACATAAACCTAACTTGCTTATTACCACAACTAAATTCTGGGACATTATGAATACCTGGAATAAATTTACCTGACAAATGTAATGGGAGTGATTTATTTTTCTTTGCATTAGTTTTGTGTTTGAGCATACAAAATTAACAGGGCTTTTTCTTTCACGTGAGCCTGGGGACCTATACTGTGAAGAAGATCAGTATTGGGTTTAGAAGCAGGTAATAAACAAGTAGTGAAATGGACAGATTAACAACATATTTTGAAAGTTCTTGACAAATGTTTGTTCAGCTACCAGAAATAACATCTATAAATGTGAAGATATATTTGAAAAGAGAGTTTTTAAACTATACCCTCTTCAGCTTTTGCACGCTTTGTGAGATTTGTTGAAATCTAATAAAAGTATGTATTCTTTCTAAGGTACCACAACTGAATTCCACTGTTCATAGCTCCAAAATAAGCAGTTTGTGTAACCTCACTTTAAAGTCATTAACAGTAGAAGAATGTTGCCATGTCCTAGAGATATACACAGAGCTCAGATAAAGAGACAGTCCATAACCCATGCTCTGTCCTTGAACCAGCATTTCCAGCAGTATTTTACTATTCATTTCTAAAACAATCAGATAACTTTCCCTTTGAATTGTGACTTCAAAGCACTCAAAGTTTTGGATCTAAAAGAGTTTTCTGATTACATACTTAATCTAATAAAAAAGTAGTGTACAGAACTATTTAAAAAGTATTTTCCTACAAAGGATGACAATTTCTTTGGAATCTTTCTTGTTCCAAGCAACCTTGGGATCATCATTAAATACTGGCTGCATAAAGATTACCTCTATGTATTTACCAAATAGTGCTCCAGCTCTGACAAGATAAGATGAAAGAATATTGTTACTAGCCAGGGTCAAAAGTTATGGCAGTCTAAAACACAGAGCACTTTGCATGATTACAAGATTTTTTTTTTTAAATAAAATTTTGTTTGGGTTATTTTATTCCTTAGGTTTGCAGGTTTTTTTGATCAGTTGTTTGGGTACTTCTTTTTTTGGGGGGGGAGGGGGGGGGTTTGGGGTTGGTTTTTTTGGGTTTTTTTGTCCCCCCTTAAGTAGGATAGGAAGTCATGAAACAACATAAGTAAATGGAAATGAACAGAATTTTCTAAAGAGACAGATGAAAGAGTCCATATATAAAATAAAGGAATATTATAAAATGCATGGGAAGGGAAAAATAAAAAAATATCTCTAACTTTTGTACAAGAGCCAATGCAAAACTTAGCTTACTTCTGCATGCATTGTAATTGATGTAACCTGATTTCAGAGCCAACGTTTTCTTCATACAATTCTCTACTTTTTCTTCCCTCTGATTATGTTTCTTAGCACACTTGATCAACTGTGTTTCTGCCATGAGGATGCTCAAAGCAAATCCATGACCAACCTGATTTCTGCCTAGCCCACCATTGTAAGGCAAGGCAGCAACAACACCCCTTTTTCCTTCACAAAATTAAGCAGGATATAATATTCAAAGAACACTTTAAAGAGAAATGCTAGCAGCTTTTGGTCTGAAGCTGGCTATACAAACCTCATGCCACATTTGAAAAGGACAAGCTAGATTGTAACTTATAAAAATACCTGCAATAATGAAATCTATGTGTTCTTTCATCCTTCTTTTAGTCTTTGACTTACTTTCCCTTCCACCTCTATAAACAAAATTTCAATCTCTTAACTTCCTTTTTTTTGATCTGCAGCATTATGTTTTTTGTGGGTGTTGCCCCTTAAGCATCTAAATAATTTTTTTTAATTCCATGTCCTTCCCCTGTCTTTCCCTGGTACTGAGATGTTCTCTGTTCCTCCTCCTCCCTCTTGCTAGACCTCAGCTCTCTGAGCCATTTCCTGATAGACCTTTTAATGATCTTTTTTTCAGCAACAAGGAGAACTGCTGCATCAATGCCACAGCAGTCTGGAAGCTAAAGATGTTTAAAAGGTGTGTTAAAAACTCTTCTCTCACTGACTATTTTATTATTTATACTTTTAACTTTTGTATTTGGCTGGGACTTTTCACAGGGATTTTGAAAGAAAGCTAAGATGGAAGCAGAGGCATGTAAACACCATAAAAGTGCTGGAGACTGTTTGCAAACAGCAATCTACAGACAAGTCAAAAATAAACATATTGCTTTTATCCCCAGACAGTTTTCACTGTCAGGTGCCCTCAGAAGGCCAGGATGGGACTTGCAACTCAGACACATCATGAAGATCCATCACCACTGCTCCTGACAGAACAAGAGCAGAGCTAAGCCTTCCTTTGCCTTCAGGTAGGGAGCAGAAAGGACACAGGGTTTGGACATATTGCAATAAATTGTCCTGATTGCCATAGAGAGACATTACCTCTGTTCTTATCTACCTTTTCAGTATACCAGTTATTTACTTCTGCATATGTCCCTTATAAAGTATGACAAGGAGGACATAAAGGTGATGAGGCACACTGAAAATTGTGAAATGTCAGTGTGAAAACCCTGTAGAGAAAATCTCCATGAATCAGTGAGATAAGCATAGGAAAGAGAAAAGCGAGCCCAAAAATAAATTAATTTATTCAAGGATATTACAGATTAATAATTCTTTCTAACATTTGAACAGATAACTAGATATGCTATTTGGTTTCACAGACCTGTTAAAAAATTAAGAAAGAAAAATAAGAAAAAACCAACCTTCCTCACAAAATTAATAATAAAGGCAAGAGAATATAGTCTGAGTTATAGGAAACACATCTGCTTCCTCAGATGATAATATGATAAATCTTGACAAGATGTTTAAATTTTCACGAGTTCTCATATATACACATGAGATGTAAGAATTAGTACACCTTGCCAAGGAAAGGCTCATGAATAAAAGCAAAACAGCAAAGTGGATCAGAAGGAACCACTAAGTGTTATTAAAAGGGCTGAGGAGACTTCTTCTAAAGAAAGTTGTAAAAATCAGATGAGTCAGTCTGGCAAAAGAACATGCTGAAGAATCAGAAAACCATAGAATGCTGTGAAAAAGCCAATCACCTAGCTGACAATTTTTTTTTGAGAGCCTTCTCACATTTCTCTGTTTCAGTCCATTTCATCCATTGCACGCAATTAAATGTCTTTATAAGAAATAAAAACAACTCTTCCCAACTGCATTTAGGCAAGTAGCAGGGAAATTCTTTGCAAAAATGCTTGCTGTTCACATTTATCTCCAATACTAATTTCAGGAAAAAAAACAGCACCCAAACACTGATATTTCTAACTAACTTTAAATTAATACAATTCAAGAATACAAGAAGCACATGTGAGAAGTTTTGTTTTGATGTAACAAAGTCCACTTCTGCTACCAATGGATTGAATGCTTTGCATCTTAAACAGATTAAAGCACTTAACAGAAAGATACTAGTACATTGTAAAAAGTTACTAGCATAAACTGAAAATTGATATACTGTTATTGATAACTTGATAGTGTCAGTTGATACTATTTCTGTGATTGATTTTAAATAAATTAACTTATTTTAATTCCTTGCATCAGATTTGCAACCCATTTCAAAAACTGCAGAAAAATAGATTTATTCCCCTTGTGTCTGAATACCTCATATTAAATCTGTTTTAGTTCCATAGCACTGTGCACATTAGCACTGAGCACGTTAGAAAAATACTATCTTCATTTTCTAGAGATTTTGTAGACCTGAAATGCCTGCTCTGTTACACACACTTACAGAATGCACCATTTGGTCTCTTATTCCAGTTCTCCAGGATGGAGAACATTACTACAGGTAGCAGCTTCTCCATTTTTCACAGAATATCAGTGTCAGTGGAACTTTGCAGGAAAAAGGCATGACTGCAATCTTGCTTTCTGAAGTAGGATCAACAGGTAAATATATGCAACTTGTCATGGCAAACTATTGAAATGCCTGAGAAATACACTGACAGAGCTTGCCTTCACACCCAGCCTGTCCTCCACAGCAGCAGCCAAAATCTGTTTTTCTCTCTTACATTTCATACAGCACTTTCACTCTGCACTCTCAGAGCTCCCTGTTTGATGTCAGCTAAGCATCTGACTCCACAAAGTGAGATGCTCATTTCTGGGCTAGAAATGCCTTAGGCTAGTATTTTTAACCTCCTGCTTTCACTTCCATGTGTTTCTCTAATCTCCTACACTCTGGCTGCACTGTTGTGATGTATGCAATGATAAGGTGGTAGAAACTCCTTGTAACACGTTCATAAAAATTTGAACAGAGACAAACAAAAGAGTTTTGCCTCTTCTTGGCACATATTTGTATTTATGGCAATCCTGTAGGGTACGGATCAGTTACTAATGACTATGGAAATACTGCCTGAGATACTGAACTTAGAAAGATCTCTATGTAATAATGGATTTTTTTTCACCTTATAATAGAAAGTGCTAATTGGTGGTACATAAGATATTAACATTTTTATGAGCACTACAAAGCTTCAAAGAGTTTAATCGACCTTTACTTTTGCTGGTACTGTTCCATGTCTGAAAACAGTTTTTGTCAGTTTTGGTTAACAGCAGCTTTAGTATCAAGTGGCTGCAGCTGAGTTACTCACAATTACAGTTTTGAATCTAGAGAAATAGCTTCACAGAATTTAACCAGTTTTTAACTTCACAGACTCAATTCTAGATCTAATTGCAAAATGCTTCTGAATGATACTTTGAAAATTGTAACTTACATCACTTGTCAAATGGTTATAACGACCAAGCAATCTCTCTGGATGCTTACAGAAAAAATTGAACTATGGTTTATGATATAAAACATTAGAGCATCTCTTGGCAATTTCCTTTCCTCTTTTTTCCACCTCTCACAGAAGAAGAAGATTAATCACTTTTCCAATCTATTTCAGCACATAGCTGCCCAAGCAGCTTTGTGGAAACACAGGGACAGGTGACAGGCACAAAATACCAGACTTCAGCATAGCTGGATATCTCTATCGTGAAACCCAAGACTAACACTGCTTTGAAGGTGTTGGCACTGCTGAGACCACAGAGTATCCTTGCCTTTACATGACATTACTGGAGACAAATTAATTATTTAGGGTTCTTAAAGTTCACCTCTGCAGGAACTGATACTGCACAGTTAGGAAATAAAGCAGAACCTGCTCACTGAGAGATCCTACCCCATTTTTACTGCAGAAGCAACTTTACTATTGGCACACTTATTAACTATTGTTAAAACTCATATTGACACTGTAGAATCATCATATCCTCATAAGATGGATGTAGGAAATAGATAACAATTGCCAAATTATTGTTCATGATTAAATCCAGAAGAGAATCCAGTTAAAAGTCATAGGGTGAGCTAGAAGCAACACCAGTTGGAAGACAGCTCTATGTTCATAAGCTATAGATATATTTCACTAGGATTATTAAACACCTGACCTTATGTGGGCTGCACCAGGAAACTTGCACAAGAACTATAATGTGCAGTTTTATAAATTGGAAAATAATTTATGAATGATGATTTTTAGACCGGTCTAATGTAAACAAATTTTTCCTTTCAAATAAGAAGCAGAAAGTCAATTTTCTCTACATCAACAAACAACACCAACTCTATGACCTTGCTACATGGCAAAACACTTTTTGAACCAAATTGTGAAGAACTGCATTAGACTCAGTGCCATTTTGAACTCTAGAAGGACATTATGCAAAGGACATTATGCATTGTGAACATTTATTCTGAAAATTTATGTGGACTATTTCTCGAGTAACTAGTGAATCTGTTTTTTCATGTCTTCATCTGAACACTTGAACAACTTTTAGTGGGCACTTAATGCCAGTCTTGAGCCCAGTGACTTTCAACTGCTGATTCAATCATTGAATGCCATAAACATGCACAAAGAAAAGAAATAACCATTTTGAGAAGAGTTTTGAAAGATTTTCTTTGAGTTTCATTCACATGGATGACAAGTAGGCTTGATAGTGAAAAGGGGACAAAAGCCCACCTACACTGTTTGAAACTAATTTAACACACAATAAGCTTATTTGAAAACAGCATATTATAAACACCAATAATTGTGTTAGATTGTAGTGATAAAAGATAAATTGTTGTCTTTTGTTATTGCCAGAAGATTGATTTGCATGCATCATTTGCATGTGGAAAAATATTGCAAGGATGCTAGAAATCACATTAAAATGTACATTAAAATCTTTACATCATGTTAAATTCCATTGCCGTTGTCTTTCCCTCTCAAAATTTTAGAAGGATGGGAAGGTTACAAAGTTACTACAGTAGTAATACCATACTATAAACATTTTTGCCCACTCACCAGCAGAAATCTCCCAAGATAAGCCTCAATGGCTGGTTGGGAAATTCTAGTCACAGAATCACAGAATAATTTAGGTTGGAAAAGCCCTCTCTGATCATTGAGTCCAACCTTTGACCCACCACCACCTTTGTCAACCACAGCATGGCACCGAGTGCCACATCCAGTGGTTCCCAGAACACCTCCAGGATAGAGACTGACTCCATGACCAGTCTGTTTCAATGTTTAACAACCTCTTCCACAGTGAAATTCCTTCTGCTGCCCAGCCTGAACATCCTCTGGCACAGCTTGAGGCTGTGTCATCTCCGCCCGTCCCTGGACCAGCCCCCACCTGGCCCCACTCTCTTTACAGGTAGTTGTTGAGAGTGGTGAGGTCACCCTGAGACTCCTTTTCCCCAGGCTAAACAACCCCAGCTCCCTCAGTACATGGGCTCAAGTCCATATTTGAAACTAGCATAACTCTTACGTAAGCCAGAATAAATCAGAGCAAGTCAGAAACTTGGTTTAAGATCTGAGTTGGCTCTTGGCTGCTTCTGAGCACCGATGGAAAAGTGGATGTGCATGGAAAGTACTTATGTACCTCCCCTCAGTGTTCCAACAAATCTTCTACATGCCTCTGAAATAGGCTTTTAAAATATCAACTACCTGGCTAGGGCAATATTTTTGCAAGCAACGTGGTTGTTATAGCAAATCGAATTTGTCAAATTGTACTGGATACAACTACTTACTAATGCAGCATTACCTTCAGAATAGCAAATTTATTAGCATACATTACCTAAGAAAGAGAATGCATTTTAAATACCTATTTTTAATAACTTGTAGCAGTTACAAGAAAATTGTGGTTCAGTAATTTCCTCTTGTTCTACTGAAGAGTGTTTATATGAAAATCTAATTGAGTACTTCACTGATTATTGTTGCATTTAATGATCATCCTAACTCCTTTTTGTTCAAGCTGTGAAATGCAATATTTATTACAGACATAACTCACACATAATCATGCCCTTAATAACGACATGTTGGCAAGAAGAATGTTAGATCACAGAAATATTTTGCAATAAGAAATCTATTCTCATTTCCAATTTCCAATGCATTAAAAAAAAAAGGGGGTATACATGAAAATCTAACATGCTTAAAATTAACTTTACTGCCTTCTTTAAGGTTTTACAAAATGAAATATATTAACTTTCAAACTCGGTAAATTAGCACAGATCATTATAACAATCTGCTAAATTCCTTAAATCCAAAAGTCATTGTTAACAGTTATTTTACACTTTGAAATTAAAATTTGGGCATTCAGAGTTGCTGGCAACTTCTGTGTTGGCAAAAATACACAAGCTGAAAGTGGATTGAAAACAAAACAAAAAAGGCACCGAGGATCACTTAGGTATTAGACAGAGAACAACATTTAGTCTCATGGCTACATCCTGGAAATCCTTTGAGCCTTTGGCTGGAGCAAGACACGCATTCCTGACAAACAAAATAAAATCTATTCTATTAAACATTCGTGTGTCAGCTGTGCTTAGCAAAAAACCTTTGACTGCAGGTACCTTAGTGAACTTTAAGTTGCACCATGCATCATTTCAATTAGATAAAGTTTTGGAGAACAGCCAGTTTTAATTGTCTTTGCAATCTTGACTGGTTATTTGCTCACTGTACCAACAGTGGATAATAGAATTCTCTATAAGGAAAAAAGCATAATCTCAAAACAAAGTAGATAGTCCAGTTTCAGTTTGCTAGCAGGAGGGTGTGGGGACAGAGTTCTGAGCAAGAGGTGACAGAAAACAATTTCTTAAAGCAAGACAGACAATGGAATTCTCACTTTTAACAGAACCTGAAGGCTTAGTTTGAAAACACCTCATTATTTAGACATTTCTCTATGTGTAAAGAATTTACCATCTCTATTCTTCACACGTATCTCTGACTTTCCATGTAGTACTGGTTATATTTCAAACTCTCACTGCTGCTCCTATATTTCTTCATGTGTAATTGAACTTTAAGGGTACATCTGTCTGACAATGTGCAAATACCTATTTGTGATGAGACCACTACAAAATATGAAGAATTTCTCAACATTAATCCCAGAAAAGTCAGGAAAAGAGAATTATGCAAAATTCATTGCTATTCAAAATGGTCCCAAGGACCAATTTTCCATTTTGTTAGAGCTGGGAAAATCCTGAAACTGTAAAAACAAGTAAGGCTCAAAAGCATCATTCTCCCCCTTGATGTTGTTTTGCAATCCCAAACTCCTAAAGAAGGCACCTGATTAATTATCCCTGGGCTGTCACAAGTCCCTCTGTGTCCCCCCAGTGCTCTGGATTGGCTGCACAACAGGAATACCAGACAAGATCAGAAGAGCTGAGTTTTGGGAATGGCTGCAGAAGTCAATTGTATATTTGAAAACACTTGAGATACACAGACAATAGCATGTGAGATTACTCTTTTGACAGGATATACACTGTGCTCTCAGCACATCTCTGGACTGAAGTATTTCTGTGAAATGACAGCTCTTTCTTTTTGAACTTTAGATGAACCAAAGCAGAGAATTCATATATTTCATATCTCTTCTTAAAAGTACACACATAGGATGTAAGATACCATAAAAGTTGCAGTATAAATCAATTGTCATCATCTGTCATCTTCAATATTGACATTGTTCCTCCAAAACAGAATAAACTGCTTGAGAATGACAGATGATTTTCCCTTATGGTATGACTTGCACATACTTTGTTCCTTCCTCTTTTTTTCCCAGTTTCACTCTAGTTTTATTAGTATTGGCAAGAAAGTGAACTCTAACAAAACTTAGCCAATGTTTCATGTTCAGCCCAACTTTGAGCAAAGCACTGAAGGAGCTCCTATAGTGAGCCAGTGGGGTAAAGAAGGTGCTGGGTAAAAAGACAGCAAATGAGGAGCCCCAAGATGCCAGACCAGTCCTCATTTCTGCTGCTGCCAGACCAGAGCAAATGAATTATGCAGTGACTTGGGACAGTTTATTTTCTGATCTCTTTACATCAGTAACACCTCATTGTCACACCCACTACTGGCTACACTGAATTAACATGAAAGGCCCTGCAGTGTGTATTGTGTACCTAACACCTAGGTACAACATATACTCTTACAGATCAAAAAAACAGTCACTCAGAAGGCAAGAAAATGGAATATAAATTTGTATCCACTTCAGGGAAGTCAGTAAGTTTACATCATCTCAAGAGTTCAAAGGGAAGAGTCTGGAGTCCTGCCTGGGATCTTTTTGAGACTGAAATTTATTCTGGCTAATGTCAGACCAATGTAAAATCTATAGAAGCTCACTGAATTAAAATATATATATCAACCCAACACAAGCTGGACCCTGTTTCAGGATCTTCTCACACTGCCTAAAGAGACACAAATGAAAATACTAACAGGCTTGCAACATAAATTAAGGGGTTTTGGAAATACCATAATTTATCATGTCATATCTAAATGTCACCTTTAGTTCATATAAATGTCACCTAATTAGTTCATATAAACGCTTTTTCTGAAATTACATCAGCCTTAAAATTTTAGAAAGGTCAGAACTGATAAGCAGAAGCACATATATTCTCTCTGCCCCTCCTTAGAGTTATTCTGCAAAATACCTGACAGAATTTTGTCTTTGGTAACTAATGTAAATAAGACGACCTTGGGACAATGTTTAACACAGATGTGTGTTCCAGACAGCCCTCAGTGGCAAGACAAACATTATTCCAACTAAATTTTCTAAAAGTAAAAAGCACCAAGTTTATACTCCATATGCAGTCTCCTACTTAGTAACCTTTCCATTGGAAAAGAGGAAAAAATAAAAATCTTGCCACAGCTTTTATACAGATCCTTCATTTAAATATTTTACCTTATTTCTTTTCTAAATACATAGCATTTTTTTTCAAATAAAGCCAAATCATAGCCTGAGCATAGGAGCAAGTGATTTGCTGAATTTTATCTGCCTTATCAAGTCCTTTTATTTACATTGAATATGTTTAAGCAGTGCAGGATTTACCTTTTTCCATTTTAAATCTGGAGCCTGAAAATAAGCCCAGTGTAGAGTTGCATCCCAATAACACATCCTGAGGAAATGCTGATAAACAGGCCACAAAACATGGCAACAAATATTTCTAATCCTACCTATATCAAAACTCTAATAAGAAGTTTTATAGTCTTTAATTCTACATATATCAAAACTTACCTAAGAGGGTTTTTTGTTTTCAAGTAGACATAGATGCTTCAAGACTGATTATGATTTTTATTTCTCTTAACACAATGCTTGAAACAATTGTTCCCATAATTGGTTTCCAGATTAAATAAATCTAAAACATCAAGCCAATGACAATGAATAAAGAGAAAAACAGAAAATTTCAGATTTCAAATGTTTTCTTAATTTTTTGTTGGTCTCCAGAAAACACTATACTGATGCCCCAGAAATAAAGACTGAGAATCTTACAAATTTTTACAGTTTCAGAATACTTCCAAAGGGAAAGGCTTCATAATGGAACATTCTTAATATTGGAACATTATTTATATTAACACGAAATCAATTCATCAATAAAAAATTACAAAGAGCCCTTTTCTTTTTCATACCAAAATCAATTCTGAAGTCATTCATGAAAGACTAGAAGCGTTGGGGACAGAAAAAAATTTAATTCTCCTTTCTGCTACATCAGCATAAAAGAAAATATTGTGGAGCATTATTTAAAAAATCCCTCAGAAACCAAAGAAAAGGAAGCCAAGATTAATACTGATGTTTGTTGGGTTCAGATTTTTCTTTTGTCGTTTTGGGTTTTTTTAATCTTTATTTTATATGTTGATAACCACCCAGAAACACTGTATATGTGCTATATATGACATTGAACTTATTTCAGGCCCAAATTAAAGAATGTAACTGCAAGTGTTTTCTTCTTCATCACTCAGTGGAAAGTCACTGTGGAAGTCACAAGTGAAACCTTTTGAGAAAGGGGTCACAGTGAATTAAAACACGTGAAATATACAGAATCTACAAAGTACTTATAATTTTCCTTCTAAACTACACATTTTTGCAGTTTAGTTTCACCACATGTCTACTCTGCATAAAACAAAGTAGCTTTGAAACATCAAGAAAACTGCAGATGAGATTTGCTCCAAAGCTGCACTACTGAACCAAACTAAAACTCTCAGTAGTTCAACCACCAGTGAAAGGTCAGAGTTCGTTTCTGTCAAGCACCTTACTCCTACAATTGTTCTTCTGTATGAAAATGTAAACAAGATCTGTATGTACAGCCACATTAGGCAGTTACTGTAACAGAATGTCACATTTAATTTTTGCTTTCAACTCTGCTGAACTGCAGAGTCAAAATTCTTGCTGTTATGTGACCATAAAAATATAGTTTATATTTGTATAAATGACCACTGAAATCTACTTGAGAAACAATGAGAAAGAAACAATATCCACTTGAACAGAAGATCAACTGAAACAGAATTTCCTTTATGGCAAGACAGCAATTTACATTCTAAGTCTTCTTTGCTCCTATCTAAAACTTGGAATCAAATGGGAAGAAAATATCTTAAGCTAAAAAGCCAGCATCTCCATGTCTTTCTTTTAGTGGTGTGCATTCTCTGATGGAGAAATGGTCGTGCAACTAGACAGGGACACCTTCCATGAGGCCAGGCTGCTCAAGGTCCATCCCACCCAGCCTTGAGCACTTCCATGGATGATGCACCCACAACTCCTCTAAACCTTATTATCCTTATCTTATCTCTAAACCTGAATCTTATCTAAACCTACTCTCTTTAGTTTGAAGCTATCCCCCTTTGTATGCCATTTCACTCCTGTTAAAAGTCTCTCTCCAGCTCTCTTGTAGGCTCCCCCCAGGTACTGGAAAATTTCAATTAGGACACCTCAAAGCCTTCTCCCTTATGAGCTGGACAATCCCAATTGTCTCAGACTTTCCTCATAGGAGAGGAGCTTCACTTCTTTAATCATTTTAGTGGCCCTCCTCTGGTCCATGTCCTTACTGCTGGGGACCCCAGAGCTGGACACAGCAGTGTGGTGGGATCTCTCCACAGTGGAGCAGAGAGGGAGGATCACCTCTCTTCACATGCTGGCCATGCTGGCCATGCTCCTTTCCATGCAGCCCAGGACATGGTTGGCTCTCTGGGATGCAGGCACACACTGGGGCCTTATGCCCACCAGCAGCACCAATTTTGCAAGAGGCAAGATGCACTGAATTTGGAAGAGCAAACAAATCGTCTCTGGAGTCCAAAGAGAGCGGATGCAAAAACAGCCAAACACTCCAGTCAGGATGCCAACACCTAACATTCTCCTTATATAAACATATGTCTTAAATCTCTGTTCTTTTCTTTCTGTTCATGGAGCAATTCATTCCTATTCCCATATTTTCCTCTCTCCTGTCCTTCTTGTCTTCTGCTTAAATTGTGTAGACAAGCTTGACAAGCTTAACAGAACTCTGAAGTGATGTAATTGCTGTGATAGGCCAAAATGCAGTCAGCAGCCTTGCTTCAGGCCAGAAGTCCAGTTACTGTAAGACTGCTCTCCATATTTCACTCATCTGTTAGAAAAGCAAACTTTGAAGTCAGACCTCTCCATTGCATCCTCTCATCCCTCCGCGTTCTTCCAAATGATTAGGACATTTGGGAAAATAATTTAGAAGAGGGAATTTAGGTTGATATGAACATTGTTTAATTACTGCAGATAAGTAAGGAAAGAAAAATTTTAACTTTTGAATGTCAAGAATATATTTTAAGGTTTTTCTTTTCTATTCTCACATGCCATTAGAATAAATGGGGGTAGCTGCACATAAAGATGGCCAATGCCCATATGCAATCAAATCATCTTAATGATAAACAGTGATGTGATTTCTCATACAGAAAGATGATTCTAACACAAAACTGAACCTTCTAGCTCTGTACAACTTTCCTCTATGGGCCATGAGAGAAGCTCAGCATGGCTGATTAGTAAATGGGATAGATCAAAAAGCCTAGCTTATTCTTTGAGACAAGAAAGAGACCTAAGCCCTTACTTTTCTTTTACAGCCAACCTGAACCCAAATGCAAGAATCATACTTTTAATTTTTCTTTCATTTTTTTTGCAATAATCTCCTGTCACAAAGTCATTTCCTAATGTACAAGTTATAAATTGTATGTGTATAACAATGTAAGCAATATTTATTAAAAGTATAAAGCTATAATATATATCCATGTTTTTAAAATATAAACCTTCTACTTATAGATAAGGTAATATCTACACAATAATAAGGCAATATCTACACAAATTAAATAAAAATTAAAAGCATACTGGAGAAAGTTAATAGTAAGATGCACATATTTATGGCAAATTCTTGCAGTTTCAAATGTTTGCTAAAAATTTCAGATGAAAATATGCAGAGTTTTTTTCTGTTTATTTTAAGATTTATAGGACAAAAGTGATGACTACCACTGTGCAATTAATATAATGTTATAAAAAGATTTGGGGGTAAATAGTGTATGCAACAATTACTAGCTATTTCCTACATATCTGAATATATTTTCTAAAGAATATGTAAGTGAATACATATATCTAAATAGAAGTTCAATATGATTTTACAATTTCTTTAAGTTCAAATTCTACATTAATTCACTGGGAAAAAAAAAATCACCTAAAAAGTTTTCTGTAAAAAGGATGTGGAAATGCTCACAACAAAAGCAAGAAATCATATCAGGATCAAACACAAGGAAAACTGAAGTAACCCCTCTGCAGTGCAGATCAGCATTTCTGCAAATGAGGAAATGTACTACTGCAGTCACATGGACTGATGGAAGCCAAAGGCTCTGTGACAACACTCACTACAAGCAGCAGATGCAACTTCAAAAGCGCTGGGAAATGTCTAGATAAGAGGAGTTGTTCTGGTAAAGCAATTCTTCTTGTCCTTTGCCCTGGCATAAATAACTTTGCAATTGAAGAGTACAATCTGCTCTTTCTTCTGCCCTTACCATCTGTCCTGCTCTTGCATCACCATGATAGGCACCTCAGCAATCATCAATGAGGTAGGGGAATTTCATCAGACAGACATGGAGAACAATACAAAAAAGCAGAACAGATTTCTAAAAGGAATCTAAAGAAAGGTTAGAGGAAAGAAACCCTGCACATTGTTTGTTTTCTCTAAAGAAACACACAAAACCAGAATCACCATGACAATTGTGAATCATGCCCCAATGTGATAAAAGCAAATATCTGGAAAGAAAAATAACTTCAAGAGTTCTCAAGGATAATGAAGTTTGAAACACTTGGCTTTATTAATAAGTCATCATTCTCTTCACCTACTTTCAGGTAGGTTTCTGTTATCTCATAATCATTTAATTGCAATTTTCTTTGCTTCTTTTCCAGTATCTATTTGTTTTTCAGTATTTATGCTGATTATATTGACTACTCCACAGCAGAAAGATCCATTATTGAAAACAATCCCAATGTATTTTGAAGTAAATGTTTATGCTGACACAATGAAAGGCTTTTTCTCATCGACTATATCCTTGCATTTACTAGAAATCACTGTTCTTCTAGTGAACAGACAATTATTTTCCAAATAAAACCAATAAAAATAGTATATTTTTAATAAAAAATATAGGATGATTTCCTTCCAGGGAAAAATCACTCTCTGAGAAGCACAGACTTTCAAAACACCTCAATGAAGTAATTTTCAGACACTAAAAATATGAAGCAATTTACTCATTACATCTTATTAATAAGAAATTCACAAGAAACACTGAAAAATAGTAAGTATATAGTCACATCTGATGATGTTTTAGTAAAGTGAATATTCTCTCAATTTAACACAATGATCTAAGTTACCAGTGCTCCTGTACAGTACAATATAAATACACATAATGAAGGTGTCTGCCCTTCCCTTGGCATGTACAAATCACTACTGTGAAGCACCTTCTGGGTCATGGAGGGCCAAAATCCTTGAAGCTCACAGCAAACTCACAGTCCTGTATTTGACTTTTCTAAGCTGCAAAACACAGAGATGCTGACAATCATCCATTTATTATTCCCCTGTATTTCCCTCTGGCGATTTGCTATGGGGACAGATGGATGCTGTTCAATAGCTCACTTACCCTCTGTCATTACACTCATAGAACAGATTATGGGTACACAGTGCTAATGAGACCCTCAGAACAAAATATTAAATGTCAGTCACCCTTGGAAACACATAGCAAATTAAAACTAATTTCTTGTGTACACCACAGAATTACAAATTGATTTTGACATGACCAGAGTAAGATAAAAAGCCTGTAACAGAAAGCAGGAGGATCTGGACTTTATAATTAAATAAAATACAGATGTACATTAGAAAAAAATAACCCAGGTTGGTGACTCAGCTACATCTCGTGGGTACTATTACAACGAATGAAGGCAGCTCCTGGATCAGTACAAAGTTCTTAATCAGACATTCTCCCAAATCAAATTACAAGTCAGAACAATAGGGAGGCACCTCAGAATAGCCTGTAGCCTGATGCATAGCAGTAGTACTACAGTGAGGTGTTTTGATTTCAGGTAAATGTGAAAGGATGTACTTTCTCTTTTCTGTCTACCCCAAGGAGTCCACAGGGCAAGTGCATCCTTCCATCTCCTGCTGTCCTGTGAGACCCTGACATCAGACATCACTGGAAATGCTCAGTCAGGTTCAGTGGAGCCCTGAGCGATCTGATCTTTTGAAAGATGACCCTGCACATGGCAGGGGGTTGGGCTAGGTGGTCTTTGAAGATTCACTACAATCCAAAGCACTCTGTGGTTCCATGGTCTGTGGGAAATGCTGGGGCAGGTTGCAAGGAAATACCACCCATGCTCGTATGTTGCCTGTGCTTACAAAGATCTGGCCTTTCATACAGCAGAAGAATTCACAGAGCCCATGAACAGAGCCAATAAACTCTCTAATTAGTATCATCACATCAGGTAGATGTTATAGTACAATTGTAACAAAAGAGAAGGAGAGAACTGCTTGAGGAACCAAATGTGCTTGTGAACAGATTCTTCACTACCCCAGAACTGCCCTGGTAGGACCCCACTGAAATGAGACCATGTTAAACAGAGTAGGGACCAAATGGCTATCTTCACCACTCAGCTAGCCTTGTCACCCTGTATTTCTTTTACAGAGCTGCTGGTAGCTGATCTAAGACAAAAGTTCTTTCTCATTAAATATCAGATATATCTGAGTTGTAAGACTCATTTTGATAGTTTAATGGGACTTCTGTGGCTTGCATGCCTTATGCTAGCACTGTTGGAATGAGCATTTCATTGGGAATGCACACATATCAGCACTGTCAGACTGAGAGGTCTGGAAAAGCTGGAGCTGAATATTTCAGCTCCTTTTGAAATATTTCAAGCCACTTCCTCAGCCCTTTTAGTGAAGAGCAGATCACTTTTCCTGAAATGACAAAAGTATTAATGATCTTGACATATAAGAAATGGGGGCTTCTTAGAGAAAGTAATAAATTATCAGTTACTTCAAAGATCATTCTTTAATGAGAATTCTTCCTCTTAGCAGCCTAAGTGATAGAAATCACCCATGATATTATTACATAAATGGACAATGTGAAAATGGCTCTAGTTTTGGTTTCAAAGCAGGAACCACAGTATTTCTTTTCATGGCAACAAAGCTTGAAACAAACAGACCTGAGATGAAATTATCACCTTTGTTCAACTCAGTTTTCCCTAAATTAGCCACTACAAAACTATCTGCTAAAATACTTCCAAAGGATTGCAAATTGCTGTGATGGAGTGCACACAACTAGATTTGAAATACTATCTCTCAGAAATTCACTTTTCAGCATTCAAAATTGAAAATGCCAAGGAAGATGGAAAGGGACCACAGCAGTAAATATCTTGTCTTCTTTAGAAATTGCCTCAAAAATATAGTTTTGAAGCATTTCCAACTACTCTTATTCAACTGAACATGTTTCTAATTGAAGCCTTCCTAGAAACCTTAAGACCACATGTCCTTGAGTGAATTAGGACAAAAGGTAAAATGACTCAGAGGTGTTGGTGCATGAGAAGCTCAACATGACCTGGTCACACGCACTTGCAGACCAGAAACACAACTGCATCCTGGGCTGCATCAAAAGAAAGTGACAAGCAGGTCAAGAGAGGGGGCTCTACTCCTCTGCTCTCACCTTGAGACTCTCCTTGAGTACTGTGCCCAGCTCTGGGACTCCTAACACAAGAGACACCTGTTGGAGCAATCCCAAAGGAAGGTCACATAGATGATCAGATTCTCCTATGAGAAAAGGCTGAGGTGGGATTGTTCAGCCTGAAGAAAAGGTTCCTTAGCCTTCCAGTGCCTAAAGGGAGCCTACAAGAGAGCTGGAGAGGGATATTTTACAGCAGCACAGAGTGACAGAACAAGGGGAAATGGATTTCAACAGAAAGAGAGTAGGTTAAATAAGCTATTAGGAAGATATTCTTCACTGTGGGAGTGATGAGGCACTGGAACAGGTTGCCCAGAAAAGTTATGGATGCCCCATCCCTGGAAACATTCAAGGCCAGGGAGGATGGAGCTCTGAGCAACCTGTAGGTGGTGTCCATGCTCACAGAGGGTGGAACTAGGTGATCTTTTAAGACCCTTTCCAAGCACAAACATTCTACGATATGCAGATCAAAACATCAAACTACAGAACTATGATTTTTCAACTTCTTTTCAGTAACTTACAATCTCTCTCCAGAGGCACGGACATTTACCTTTCCTAAATCTTACAGTTTCAAGGTTTTCTTTACACAGCTCATGATTTCAGAATGAAGTAGTATATTACCAGCCTTCTACTCCTTTTCCACAACACTGTCCAGAAGCCTCTGCTCCCATTCAGAAGAGCACATGCTACTGGCTGTCCTGACAAAGACTGAAATAGATCCTAAGAGGGAGCAGCTCTTTGAAAACCTCACACCTTTCAAGGCCCAAGAGAAACTTTTTTCAGTCCTATGAATGGGGATGAACCCTGTTTGTTATAAACAAAACACTCAGCCATGAACTCAGACAGTAAGGGATGTCCACTTAGGAGAAAAGTTTGGGTTTAAGGAATTTTTAAAGGAAAAGAGACTCTTCCCTAGCCAGCACACATCAGGCTGATTGGCTAAGAAGAGGCCATGCAACCTAACCTAAACAAGGCACAAATCAGCATTTGTGTCCCTGAGCACAAAGATTCCAATGCTTCAAACCAACTGCTTTGATTCCTGTTCTTCAAAGAGAATGCTTTGTTACATGTCTAAGGAAACATTCTCTACAGTGACATATTCAATTATTCTTTACAAAACACATGCAAATAACTATAGGAACTATAGTTATAGGAAAGGGGAGGGATTCCCTCATCACATATTTCCATAATTCCAACAGAGAAGCTCTTAATAATGATAAACAATTTTTAAATCTCAGTTTAAATGTCTATTATACTTCAAAAGTCTGCTTATCTGCATTACAGTACCTCTGTATCAGATAAAGCTTTTATCTTTTAAGCCTAAAATTAAAAAAAATATTTGAGATAATAACTCTAATTTCCTAACCTCTTCAGGGAGATATAGTAAACTTTCTTCTCAAACAAACAAAAATCACTCAAATGAAAATGGTTTATATTACCTATTAAAAGGCTGGTGATGGCATGCAATGGAAGTAACAGAAAGCTTTGTCTTGTACTACTTTACATATTTAACAACATTCCACAAGCATCAGTTCCCACAAGCAGATTTTGAGAAAACCAATAGAGAATTTCTATTACAGTGTTAGAAAAATTACAAGGCATAATTAAAATCACTGTCCAGGAGACAGAAAATGTCTGGATACAAACCCTGGTTTAAGAATCATCCTTCATCCCTGAGAAGCACAGGACCAGTCACCATTTACAGCCCAGGCACCAGCACTTCCCTTCCTGATGCTGAGCAGCTGCCAGCCTCGGGAGCAGCCCAGCACAGCTGCTTGGTGTGATGCACTGGAAGTATCCAGGAGAGGGTAAGGCAGCTGAGACAAAAGGAAGGTGGAGGGGTGTGCATGGGAAACAGCTGAATGTGATTATGCATCCTTGCTCTCTTTTGCATGCAGGAATGGAGAGCTGCCCCAGTAATTCCTTACCAGGTCTCTGGTGAGAGCTTGCAAGGAAAATGTGCCTAGAGAGCCTGTTGTCTCTTGCTGTTGTATCAAGTTCAATTCCATGCAAGAAAAACATAAGTTCAGTCTCAAGGCTTCAGCAAGAAGAAATTAGGGCACATTGCTTCCAGTGACTGATTTTAAAACATGACACAGAACACTGGAAAACAAGAGCAATAATGAAAATGAAGAAAGGAGAGATACTAACCCACCTGCTTTTTGACCTGAAATAAGAGAGATGAGACTCAGTAACTGTGAGCTCACACTAAGCTCAATTTTGGCACTGTGGGTAATTTCCCTAGACATAGTATTTTCACTATATAGGCACTCAAAAAAGAACAAGCATTGAAAATTAAATAGTTAGCAAGATATCATCACCTGCCTTGGTCAACCTACTCCTGTAAATTCAATTAAAAAAAATATTAAGGGGCAAAGTGGTTTGTTTGTTCAGTTTCTCCAACTTTTTGTTGTTTTCAACAACAAAACCATCACCACCACCAAAACAGTCCTGTCATCTCAGTGATAGCATTTACCATGGACAAGATTTGCAAGGTGTTCACTAGTATTCACACTAAGATTCACTACCACCAAGTTCAAAAGTCAAAAGTAGTTACAACAGGCTGTAAGGTGAGTCTAAAATGTTTTACAGTGGGGATAGGGAAAACATCTCTCATTCAGCTGAAATCTGCTGCTGATATCACCACAGCCAGAAGACTTGTATCATTTCAACCTTCCCTATTGGCTTCAATCTATGAATGATCCTTATGTTCACTTCAAATGCAAGTAAGGACATTTTATAAACACAACACAATTTTTTTATTGATTAATACATTGTTTTTCAGTCTGCAAGGAGACACTGCAAGGAGAATGAAATCTGGATCTGTGGAAAGCCTATCCCACCTCGCTAGAAAAAAGAGTATTATTCTGTGCTCATTATTCTGATCCTCCAAAAGTGATTTTTGGGAATGAGGAATGTACTGGTGAAAAAGTACACAAGCTATTGACAAGGTTGATTGCCAACATTAAATGACTTTAACAATTATTAGGTTTTTTTAATTAAAACTTCACTGTTCATTCCAAGCAAAACTTTTAAAGCTGCACTATGTCTCCCTGATGCTCAGACCTTTAATAAGCAACTGGTCTCTCAGTATTTTATGGGCTGTGTTAATAGTTCTCTAAGGTGTTCTGCACAGCTAAGAGACCAATGTCTCTAAGCTGCATTAGGAGCCCACATCAGACATGTAATACATCTCTTAATGCTCAGAAAAAATGCATATAGACTATGGCCCTCTCTGTCCCTTTTATTTCCTGTATAATTATCCCTATGATAAATTATTAATGTGATCTAGCATTTTACTGACTCATCTGTGCACTCATTTCAGGATCAGAGATGTAATACTCTGAACAGTACAGGGTTGTAATTCAATGTCATTGCCTAAAGAGAAAGTATTAGTGAATTATTTCTTATGACAACCTCACCTAAGATGATGGGAGAGACCTCATGAAAAAAGGCAAGTATGCTTAGATATTTTTGAGATTTGCTTTGCCACAGAAAAGGTCAACATATAAAAAAGAATCCTAGTGCACATTATCAGTAAGAGGCAGGAAGTGTTACTGAGTTTCAGTCATTAACTTTGCAGGTTAAGAAAGTATCTCCTGAGTTGCTGGATGGTTCCTTCCTATTACATGCACTGCATTAAACAACATTTTTAATCACAGCCAAGTCAAGATGAGTAATTGTAAGGGCAAATCTTACCAGCTATCTTTTGTATACTACAGTCAAAGCTTGTTACACTAACAAACCTAATTGCAAATGTAATTAGTGAAACCCCAATAGACCCAGTAAAATACTGTTACGATGGAAGGCAAAGTCAGCACAAAGTCTGCTACTTACCTGCCTAGAAAGCAATTTTAAAAATCCACAATAATACAATAGCTGATGTCCTATATAAAAAGTTTGTTGTTTTTTTTTTTTAAGAACTATGGAAAAGGTTATTTAAAGAAAGATCAGGGACCAATGTGTCTGGATGTCTGAATAAATTGCCACAAAGATTGTTCTAGATCTATCCTACCAGTATACTCCCTTCTACACTTACGTGACAATAAAAATATCTGAGCTGGCTGGCACAGCTCTGCAACTATATGGAGAAAAAAATAAAAGTCGGGGACAGCATCCAGCTGAAAGTCAGCTTGGATGTCACAGCCTGTAGAAAAGCGCCTGGGCAGAACTGCAACAGTAACAAGGTTCCTGGATTAATTGAACAGACACCAGAAATCAATTAATGATCTCAATGACATGAAAGGCAAAGGTCTCAAGGAGAAAGGGGTGTAATTACAGGGAAAAGCCACTGCCCCTTTTCAAGGGAAGTTGTCTCTGAAAGACAGTTTTGGAGCTTGGATGCCTGGCATAGGCTTTTCATCTCTGGGATTCCAGAGAGCGCCTGCTGAAGATCACAGCTAGGCTTGGAAGAAAAGTTGCACAGATACACACATGCTCAAAAAAAAAGAAAAAAAGCATGGAAGAGACTATTTGCTTTCTCATATAATCTAAAAGAATATGGAGCAGGGAGACTGAACAGGAGTTAATTGACAAATTTTTACTGTTTATTTTAAGTGCATGGTTGCAAGATTTTGTCTGATGAAAAGGACTGAAGCAGAGGTGAGGAATGGAAAAAAGATGAGAGAGACCATTTGTACCCATCAGACCAACTCTTCAGAGGCAGGAGAGGCAAGAAACTATTGTTTTCTGCTGTGAGCACGTGAAAAGTGGGCTCCAGGGTTACCTTTATAGTTTGTTGCTCCCTTGACCTCTCCTGGATCCCTTCAGCACATCACACCAAGCAGCTGTGCTGAGCTGCTGCTGGCTGAGGGCATCCCCAGGGCTGTGGGAGAAGAGGCAGCAGGGCTGCCTGCAGCAGGTGGCTGCAGAGCCACAGGAGGTGAGGGGACCCAAGGATGGGCAGCACACCATGGCTGGCCCAGAGTGTCTCAGAGTACAGTGGATTTCAGGCAGAATTTGTATCCATATTTCGTCTCTGTCCTGGGATGACAATTTTGCATCTCCCTGATAGATTTTCTCTTGCTTTATATAGAAGTGGTCTATTAAGTTTCTCCAAATTTTTTTTTGAGAACTATGAAGTGTTTTTCTAATACCCAAATCAGTTTGCAAGGAGTTTAAATGAGATGAACATTCCAATCTCCCTTCTCCTTTTTACTTGTACCTAAGCACAGTGGCACCTCTCCTCCTCCACTTTTTTTCCCAGAACAGACTGCAGAAGTGGTCCTGCAATTAGTTCCCAGATTCCCAGTGTTTCTTATGCAGCCTCTCTGCTGTAACACTCTGAGCTGTAAGAGGCCTGAGCTATTTTCTTCACTGCTCCTCACAAATGGAAAGTTCAGGCAGGAGGCTGGAGTCCTGCCATGCCTTCTTGCAGACTTGGATTGCTTCAGCTCTCCATTTCTCAGCTATCCTTCACCAAGGAATTGGGACATTTTTTTGTGCTGGATGCCCAAGTTCTGCTCTACCTAATTTAAGTGTGGTGCATGAACTCAGTTCTGTGGAATGTGGATGTGCACACGTGTCTATAATCAACTGAGGTAACAATCATACACAGAGTTAAAAGCTTTGAATTCAAAGATCTTGAGCAAATCTGAAGTTTCCATAATGCTTACTCACAGACAATATATTATCCTGATCCCAACTGCAGCTTGCAAGATTTTCATTAAAGATAGCATGCCATGAAAAGGCTTTTTAAGGATTTGCCACTTCATCAAAACTTCTGCAGCAGAAAATGACAAATTAGGATACAGAACTTTTATATGTAACTTATCAATGGGTAAGAGAGTTTCATTCTAGCTGCTATTAAACTCTAACTGGTATTGGAGCTATCTCTGTAATAGAGATTTTCCCTCTTTTAGAAGTGATACATTATGAGAAATATTACATAGATTATTAAAATTAGTTCTTTCCCCCCAAACACTTGGTAGAGGACACGTCCCAAGAATTCAGAAATTAGAATAAGCTGCTGATACGATGTCAGAAAATATTTATGCCTGTTATTTTCAGAGAGGAGTAGCAATCAAATATATAAAAACCACAGAAGCCTGCAGAAAACACAGGAAATTTTGAATACCACTATTTAATGTTATCTGTCCCTTTTGTGCTGCTGCAAAAATACTATAAATGGTAAATATATTTATTTATGGGTGGCTGGGATAGAGGTTACTTTTTGTTTAGATTTTTAGTGCTTTTTCACTGAGCAAAAGGAAAAAAAATAAAGCTCTGTAAAATAACTGCAGCACAAGGACTTGACCAAGTAGAAAGTCACTTGCTCAAAGCTTAACATTCATCCAGACTCTCAAACTTCATGGAAATTTCTCTGCATCTCTAGTATCACTCCAAAACAAAGAAGACTTTTCTGTCACAAGACCTCTTCTCACTCTGGAGGGGAACAGATCACCCAGAATTACCATAAGGAGAAAGCACCATGCCTATATCCACAGCTGGATGTGCAATGACTGTAAATGACTGAAGTGCTCTGATAGAAAGCAGCAGTGATGAGGACCCTTTACAGATTTCTGTAACTCTTATTGCCAAGTCAGGCTGCCACAGCTGCTCTCTGCTAGCACTGATGGATGGGTGGCTGTCAGAGGAATGCTTGCTCCTACCATTCCAGAACAAATTGTTCCAAGTGGAGGAGAAAGTTCATTGTGCAATTTGCAGAAAAGAGGAAACCAAATGCCCTTCCCAGAGCCCCCAGTCATGAGCAGCCTCAGAGCAATCTTCCAGGACAGGCAAAAGGGGATCAGGGCTGTGAGCACACACTTAGGTGGCCACACAGTGCCAAAATCTCCTCCCACACAACTAGAGCTTTGCCCAGTGACCCCCAAGGAGGGATATCAACTAGCCAGCCCCCTTCCCTGCAAGGAACAGTTTCCTTGCCATCAACCCCATCCCTCCCTGGGTCAGCATGCTTCCATGCTATAGGCAGGAAAATAACAGAAATGCTCCAGATAAGATGCTCTCCTAAGTGATTTGACAGAATGGGTTAAGGCATATACAGAGCTATGGGAGGATTTAGAAGGATTTAACAGCAAATTCAGAAGAGAGAAAAAACTGAGATGAGCTAATCAAGTGGAAACACAAAACACAAACTGCTTTCTGACATCATTATTTTGTGGAGCTTCTTCAGAGGGAGCTCAGTAAAAACACATTTGAAGTCTGTCATTTTGCTCCAGAAAAAGAAGGTGATTGGCAATGCTCCTAATCATTCTTATGTAGGATTACTTATACCACAAGCATCACCTTACTCTTTCTTAATAACATATATTAATGGTAATAAATATTGGCTATTTAAATAATAAATATCAATAAACCATGACAAAGCTTATTATTCTCTTATATTATGTAAAACCACTACTGCAGTATCATCTATCCTGAAGTATCTTGTAAGGTAGGGTGTTTGAGGATATTCCATTGAGAAATAAATATATTTTAGAACCACTGTATCACAGTGAGTTACCAAGGCTTGTGACAGAGACAGTTTTTGACTTGTGGCAGTGAGAACCCACTTAACAGAGATATACAGCTAGTGAAAATTGAGCTATGCTCTACATAGGCATATTTTATTGCAACCTTGAAAAACAGCCCTTATCAGAATATATGGAATTCTGCTAAGATTTCACTGGTTAGAAAGCTCTTGATCTTCATCATGATTTATAGAAGATGAAACTTTTTTCCCCTCTGAAAGATGCAAGCATTGCTTTCTAGTAAAGTATCAGTGTACTCATTCCAGATTTTAATCAAAGCAAGCAGCACCTGCTGTTGGAATAAACCTGCTTATTTCATCTGCTATTCTGCTTTCAAATCTTAAAGTATCACTTTTGTTCTGTCAGCTCTGAGGTGTACTGTCCTTTCTCTCCATCTCACAGGTCTCACATGCTCCTCCACAGGCAGAAGCTGACTTGTCCATCTTCCTCTTGGAGATGCAACACCACGCTGGGACCAGAAGGATGAGCAGAGGCAATGCTAGAAGCCGGGGAGAGAGAGGCCTCACCCTTGGATGTTTTCAAAATATGAATGGCCAGACTGGGGATACAGCCCAGTCAAACAATGAAGTTAACCCTGCCCAGAGCAATGGGCTGAAGAAGGTACCTCCAGAGGTCCTTTCCACCACAAAGCAGCCCTTGCTTCCTCCTTCTTTCATCCCTTTTTTTCACTTTTGAGAAGTGCAAAGGTCTGAGCATAACAATATTAGCTCTTACTGCTTTCTGCATACCTCTGTGCCAACTTCTATTCACTCTGAGAATAATACTGCTAAGGACTACTTGAACAACACACAATAAGATCTTCTCAGACACAGGAATGTTTTTATTTCTTTCCTCCTAACCCGTAGATTTTGGCAAGCACAAGTCACATATATCCACAAAAGAGCTTAATGTTTAATAAATACCTTTTTGAACCTTTCTCTTGTTTTTCATTTTGACAACTTTTCTTCATACAATATTTTGATTTGCACTCTAAGATAAAAATTTTCTCAGAAGATCCCTGGAGTTCACGTATATTACATCTTGTCCCATTATTTCAGTGAAAATAAAAAATAAGGAAAAAACTGTAGAAAGAGGGATTTTTCTGCTGAAAAAGGGGAGCAGATAGAGAAAAAGGCAATCAATAGGCCTTGGAATTACTGTGGAGAAATAGGCATGTTTGGAAAGTACAAAATGCTGCTGAGAGCACAAAACATCACACAAAACCTGCCTTAGCAGTTGCTATTTCACTATCTGAAGAGGCAAACTGTATGCTCTGTTTATTTCCACTCACCATAAGCACTCTGCACTTAGCAGATGCCAGCATATGTTTTGACTAGAAAGGCAATTAAACAAGGAAATGACCAATATGTGGGGGAATAAAGACATGTTGAGCCACTTGACACCAGCTGGAAGGCAGCAGGACAATCTAGCAGCCACAGTAGCCAACAGAACTTTAGGAAACCGAAATATTTGACTTTATGGAAGCTCTACTGAGGGCTGAACAGTAATTGTTGAGGTGGGGTGGAAATAGTCCTCTACATAGAACAAAAACCAGCTGCACATCCTTTACAGGGAACCCTTTGCAAATCACTCTGAATTGCTAGTGTCTTTATAGTCTTATTTATAGCTCTTCATTGCCACGGTTGAGACTGCAGTATTTCTGGTTGTTTGGAGTTTTTTTTCTGAGAAAATACCCCAGACTCTATAGACATTTAGCTGTGGCACCCTCCCATGCTGCATTCTGCAACTTCCAGCCCCAAACATGCCCAACTATCAGTCCTTTGTTCTTATTTTTAAGCTTTACTAGTTCCCTACACTCCATTTAATTTTTTGTCATATGTTCATAATTTCATCTTCTGTCAACAAGCCAAAAGATTCTCCCCAAGAGACTGGAAAGCCACTTACTCCTTTCCCATGCTTTACTGACAGTAAACACAATTCCTGAATCTTGCCTGTGTAGCGTTTTAAATGTGCCCCTGGAGATTGCTGAGCTCTGGGGCTAAATTGTTCAGCCCAGTTGGATTGCTGAAACCCCTGTTTCAACATGCCAGCATTGGCAAGCACGAGGAAAGAAATATCCTCTGGAAAGCAACAGTTCAGAAGAGCCTCTTCAGTAAGCTGTGTAACAATTTATGTAAAACTAGCTGACTGAAAAGAAAAATAAAAGCTGACCAAAAATGGACTGGACAACTAAGAAGCAGAATCAGCTATCAAAAGTTCAGTGATTAATAAAAAAAAAATTAACTACACTCTTCTTAACACCACCCTTCTGTCTCTCAGTATCTCACCCAAAGCAAAACAACACATTTTATACATTTTATACTAGTGAAAGCTATTAACAATAATTTAAAATGTCATCTTTCAACTATCCCCCAAACAAGAAAAGTTCCTTCACAGATAGTGACAGAAAAACAAAATATGCATGAAATTAAATTATGAAGACTTAGTTACCAAAGAATACTTGCCAAAATGCATGTTTGAAGTATTTCCCACTTTATGTCACTATTACCACAGGGAAAAAACCCACACAAAAAGCTTTAGTGATAAGGATCCTGGGATGTCTCTGTGGTGCAAATAAGAAGAGAAGAGAAGAGAGAGAATGGAGATCTCCCACCTGCTCCCTCTGCTTCTTCAGCAGCAATAATGTGCAGATTAAACCACAAATTACATTTATTAGGCATTAATGTGAAGGCATTTAAAGCTTTATAACAGGAAAGAAGGCTAAATTAATGCCATCTTCAACAATGTGTGAAAAAATAAGAGACTTCAGCGGCAGGAACAAGCTCAAACACGGTGATGAGAAAATTAACTGACCAATTCATTAGCCACAAAATGCACCTCATTTTAATACAACTTAAAAAAGCATTGGCATTGCTTCTGTTGCTTGTACTTGCTAGGAGCCTGAGCTACTCTCCATAGAGTTAATTCTGATTTTTTCCTGGACTAGAGAAGACCATACATTAAAGCAGCATGCATTTAGGGCTCAGCCCTGTAGCATGTTGAGTGCTCTGGCCCCTGGCCACCAGAGCACTTAGGCACATGTTTTATTTTAAACACATGAGCAGTTCTGCTGAAATTCAGAGAGAAAGTCACAGTATGGAAAGGGCCACATTATGCCTTGCAAATGTAAAGCTATATTAAAAATGAGCAAATCTATTTAAAACTAATGCAATTATTATATTCAGGTAAATCCACCTGGGTAGACAACATATTCTACAACACATTAATAGGGTCAGAGAAGCCTCTCAGCCCCACTCATGGCTCAGGTATGCTCCCAAATTTGACAAAAATTGTTTAGCAGAAAATAAGATGAGCATTCAAAGTTCAGTAATATCATTCATAGCCACCAAAACCAAAAAGAAAGGCAGAAACTGGAACCTGGAGCATATCCTCAATTCTAGTGCAGCTTGCAGGATTCTGGGCCATGAAGGATGTGTGTGCTCTTCACAAAATTGTTCAAATTGACACCACCTTTTAACAGCTACCAAGGTCTGGCAAATTTCTTTTCTTTTCACCGCTGACATAAGCAATAGAACTGCACAAATTATTCCCTGAAAATGCTATTAACATTTCACTGTTAAAATTACCCAGTGACAAGTTGCAGACAAAAAAAAAAAAAAAAGTTGAATAAATTTAATATACAGACTACATACAATTTCAGTATACTTAATGCTTTGAGGATAAGATTAAAAAAAATCAAAAAACACATGAAGACCACTTTTACCTGTGTGCCTAAATCTTTACTCACTTTTCAGATGAAAAGAAAAAGCATTATTTTACACTATTATGACCATATTTCCTGAAATGTGAATGTTACATAATGCATCATTTTTTTTGTGAAAACAAATCTGGTTTTAATTTTGAGTTCACAAAATAATGTTAGCATATTTTATATCTCTTGCTCAAACACATCAGAAACAATTTAAATAATTTTTGTTACATATTGTAATCTGCACCTTGAGTGACAACCTCTGCACTGGTTATCATCTTAGAGGGATGAGATAATAAATAACCCCCTGCTTCAAGCAGTATTTACAATGCAAAATGTCACAGCTCTGTAAAGCAGTGCTGGCACATCTTAGCAAATTGTTGTATCAATGACATTTTAAAACTAGATAATAGGAAGTTGAAGCTAAAAGATCAACAACATTCTGTGCTTGAATTTGCAGCACATCAAAGCATAATGCCTCCACCACAGCAGCTGAGAGCACCTTAGTTTCTTCAACACCATTGTATTAAAAATAAAATTAATTTTTAAAATGAAAGGACAAGCCTTATTACAAAAACTTTAAATTTTCAGTAACTGCTGGTATATACAACATCCCCACCTTTTCCCCCAATTAAATCCTCACTTGGTTTTACCAGGTTTAATGGGATTGAGAAACTTGGCTCAAGGCTTTGGGCTTCCTGATGAAAGGATGAAACAACATGCATTTGAGCCACAGGTTATACAGACCTCTGGCATCTGTACAAAACCTTGCAGCTGAAAGGAAAAGCTGGGACAGGATCGTGAGAAGCAGGCTCCAGGTAACAGTTCATGCCAGCCTTTGGCACACAGGACATCTCTCAGCTGCCTGGGCCCAGGGACACAGACCCACCATCCCTGATTCCAGGGAATTGCTCAGTTTGGAAAAGATCTCTGTGGTCATTAAGTCAAGCCATTAACCCAGCACTGCCAAGTCCATCAATAAACCATGTCCCTAAGTGCCATATCTACATGTGTTTTAAATACCTCCAAGGCTGGTGACTTCACCACTTCCCTGGGCAGCCTCTTCCAACATTTAACAACTCTTCAGTGAAGGTTGCTGTCAGATGCAAAACACTTAAAACCTGTAAGAATTTTTTTATTTTAAATATTTTAACATCTACCTTTTTAACATCTAATTTTTTTTTTTGTTGTGCTGAGATATTTGAAATGCCTTTCAGGTGCTGAAACATTACCAGCCATTTCTGCCACTGTGGCAGCTGTGATGCACACTGTTCAGAAGAATGATTGCAATAGACTTGCCCAGTCCTGAGAGACCTCTGTTTATACCTCTTTTCTAGGCCCTACCCTGCAGTGCTTAACTCCATCAGTTCTCATGAACACAACAGATCAGATTACTAAATCCTGACAGCCTGTAGAAAAATACTTCATTTGAGACAGCACACTATCCATTCTGCTTTTCCTGATCCAGAGGCTGCTCTGTAGAGGAGCTGCAGCTGGAAGTTCTGTATTTGCTTTGTTTTAAGGGGGATCCTGTATGGATAAATAATGCTGTCCTTAGAAGATGATTTGACTTGTCTGACAATGAATCTGCCCTGTTGCATTGCTATGCCAACACATCTCACTGGGCTCTGATAAATTACTGAAGCAGGAACACTCTTAAAGGCCACCTGTGAACCACTGATGGTACATATACAGATCTAGCAGGGTGAGCTTCAGATGCCAAGGTGCTCAGCAGCAAAGGGTCATATGACTTATTAAATAGAGAAATTATATATATTGAACATAACCTATATGCAGAGGCTGCTGCATAGTTCAATTGCACTAATGATGAAGAAATTCTCTTCTAACTCCTAAACTACATTTATACACAATTTATAAAATTACTCTTTCTTTAAATGAGTTGGTCTTCATTAAGGGAAAAAAAAGCCAAACCAAAAAGCCCAACAAACCCACCCTAAATCAGCACCTCAATAAAGGCCAAAACAGTTTGTGATTTTAGTGGGAACAAAGCAATTACCATTTTAGATAAATAAGTAAGGAAAAACCACAGCCTGCTATCTCATTCTGTATAAAAGCAGAGACTTGATTAAGTCAGAACTAATACTGAAGAGGTCCATTAAAATAAGCAAAAACAGAAAGGTGACTTTCTATTCATATTGAAGCCCACTGTAAACCTCATTTGGTCATCAATTTGTGAAATCACTAAATATAAACAGGAAACCCAAGCCAAATCAGACTTACAAAAAGTACTTCCAGTAACTACTTAGCTGCTAGCACTGGATGAGCTCAGGGGTGAGGGACACAAGCAATGAGGCTTTACAGCTCCAGGCAAACAGGGGCACAGGAGCTGTGCAGGACAGCAGAGCTGAGCCTGGACAACATCCCCTCTGCACATCCCCCCTACCAGCTGGTATCAGTCCACACACTTTAACTTTCCCTTTTCAATTTAAAGTAAGTGATAAAATCTCCACGGTGAAGCACAAAGAAGTTGAGACAACTACCACCATTCTACACCAGATTAACCAAGCAGAGTTAATCAGAGCAGTTTGAGTAAGTACTTATAAACCAGAGATAAGGAAATATATATACAGTAGAGTCAACTGCTTTGTTATATTTTGTATGACCCATAAGATGTGTCTAGAAAAGACTCACAGAAGGACAAATAATAGAGAGCTCAGACTTCTAATTAATACTGCTAATTTAACTTGTACCCTAACACACCACTCAGTTATTGTTATCTGCACTCCATCGAGGAGTAGATGGTGACAGTTCTCAAGCATTGCTAGTAAATTATTTTCATTTTGTCCTTTCCCTCATAAACAAAACATCAGTGACAGAAGCTGCTTGACCTACTTTCTAAGAAAGAGATTTTCAAAGAAGCACACCCCCCTCCTCCCATTATTCCTGATTTCTGCTTTACTTACACCTCCAGTATGTAAAAGAGTACACAAACCAGGAACTAAACTGATTTGCATGTTTTATCCACTGTGTCACAGATGTTTACAAATCAATCTTACCTATTCTTTTCCTGGATTTTGTGTTTTAGGTGTCTATATACTCCATTAGTAGAGAGCAAGCCCCACAACAGTGGTGAAAACCTACACAGACAAATAGACATAATGCTAGTTTATCACTTATCTCAGTGAGACCCTTGTTTTCCCCAGATCTCAGGGATCTGCCAAACTTTAAGATGCTACAAAAGAGCTCTGGCAAACTTTCTGTGAATATCACAGAAGTGAAGTAACCTCTTGAAAAGGTCATCTTCCCTATCTTTTAAATTATTTTCTTAACTTCATTTTTTTCATCTATGAACAGCTACAAGTGATAAAATGATGCTATGCCATGGGGCTTGCCTTTGGAACCTTAATGTCAGCTTCTGCTGCACAGCTACACTATCACAATGGCTAGCCTTGTTTTATCTCTGCCTGCTGTTTCCTCAGATGCCTGTTCCTTCAATTTTCCTGCACCTTGACACCCTCTGAAACAACGACATCCTTTTCCTACCAAGCATGTGCCAGGGCACAGCAACTTCCATCCTCAGTGGAATCAGGGGAGTATGATCTCTGAAATGAAGTGGGTTACAGCCAACAGAGAGGTGCTCACTTATTAGGAAGCAATAATCTTTTACCAAAATAGAGGCTTTTCACCCATCACATCAGGAAAATGAAACCTTAAGGGTAAATTAGAGAATTTGAAAAAAAAATAAATTATAGCTCTATAGTTCATCAAGTCTGAGAAGTGATAAATTCTTCCAATAATTTAATCCAGATCAAGTACAGGCAGCTTTTTAAGTGTATTGCATCAACACATTTGAACTAAAGCATTCTTTGCTGCAGAATAACCAGATAATGACAAATTTGCACAGTAACATTGGTGTCTTGCTCTGACTTTCTTCTCCTACATGACAAATTTAAGTAAAGGGAGAGGAAAAGGAGATGAAAAGTAAAATAGGTTTATTTCAGCCCTTCAAATAGTTAGGAGCTTATCAGTAATCACACACTGCATAATCATGAATTCAATCCAAAATGCATAGAATATTGGGAGCAAAAATAAAAGTCAAACATAATCAAAAACTGTAAACAATGATATGGCTCACAGAAATGTGGTATAAAAGCAGCTGCATAAAACAGTTTACAAGCAAGGTTTATATCTTTCTTTAACCAAACAGAGGGGGAAGTCAATGTTAGCAGTCTCATAATACTCACTGAGGTGATGATAATACAACAGCATTATTTAACCTCTGAAATAATAATGACTCTTTGTGAACAGCTGAATTAGCTGTTATCTTATAAACTGCTCAGGATTACAGATATTTATGTCAGAGCAGAGGATGCACACAGCCCTCCCATGGATAGCCCTGCAGTTAAATGCACCTTCTTTCTTCCACCTGTGTCACCCACAAAAGACTGGGAGCACTGGATGATGTCACCCCATGTGCAGTCACCCTGTGCATCCTAAACACAGAAATTGTCACCTCTTGTGAATCATTTCTCCCCAGGCTCTAGTTCTGGTTTTAAAAATTTCTGTTAGAACTATAACAAATATGGTAAAATTGTGCTTGAATCAGCTCAAGTATGTATATTTGCCAAACAAAAGAAATTCTGTGAGTATTCCTACTCCACAGCTGACTCACATTCAGAACTAAATCATGCACACAATTATTTTATGGCCTTGCTTGAAGTCAACATAAAGCTGACTTGCACTGCAATTTAAATTACCTCCAAATCTCTTTTGGAAAGAAAAACTTTCCATAGTAACAAGAACTATTCTTTAGAGACCAGATTTTCTAACACCAACACCTGAATTCATTTAATCTGAGCTTTTCAGACTCATTGCTGTCACCTGCAGTAGATGCTAATGCGTTGCTTCAGGCTGTTGTTGAAAAGTTTGATGCCTCAGTTCTCACAGGATTTATCACTTTGAGGCAGGTCCATCACTTCCTCTCCCCTAAGTACAATAACACCCACAAACCCTTCTCAAAAGCCTTTAGCCACTCTTTCATAGCTATGTAGCTGGGCAGCATATAAAGCAATAAAGCTATTTCCCTAACATAAAAAACAATCTCACCTTTTCCTAATGTTGCAATAACAAAATATCAACAATCTTTCAGTTAGGAAAAGGTGGACCACGAGATATTTTAAATACTTGTGGTGTTACCTCTTTCTAAGCAGAATAATTTTTTCCAGGCATTTGAAGCAAAGCCACCTGGAGGAGGGGACGCAGCAGCTGCTCACTGGAGCCAAGCAACAGAACAGCTTAGAAGGAAGAATTAAGAGAATGAGAGACTATATAATTGAAAATATTATAAAAGGGTTATAACACCAGATGTAAGCTCAAATCTGGTTGATAACCCGAATTGACACAGTTTGTTTTATTAGTACAAGCAGTTAAATTAAATCATGGTGTTATCTCTCACTCAAAATGTTTCACCCTTAAAGCATGGCATTGATTAATTAGAACTACACCAGAAAGTCTTGTATAATGGAGTCAGGCCATTAACTTCACTTGGCTGAAGGTGAGACCTGGGCTGTAAGTATTAAGTCCTGAAAAGAGCTATATATATTCCCCAATGGGAAATCATTTCCACATGACTAAAATGCCCATGTTGCTCTGCTGAAACAGTGACTATTTAACAGAGCACCAGAACATCCATTTCACTGAGAGGAAATGAAGACTGGCTACTACATAGGAGCAAATATTTTCCAGTAACAAGTAAAAAATGGTTCAATAAGTCTTGCTTCTCATGATTTTTAAAATTTATTTAAACAAACTCCTCATTTTAATAAAGCTAACATTCTGTTTAGATATAAAAAATGCATCAGGTAGCACACAAAATGGAAAGTGTGCTATTTCTGTGAATGTCAAACCATTGAGTTCCTATCATTTTGAGACACCTCTTGTATACCTAAAATATACAACCCATTTGAACAAGTGTGGTTGCTCCAGAGATGCAATTACTGCAGCTCCAACAAAATAAAACGAACTATAGGAAGCATTGGGTTCTTCAGGCTTATCTTGGCCTTGTTTTTTAAAATAAGAAATAACAATATTGCATGCACAGACAATTACCCAGAGGGTAATATATCCCTTCTGTGATAAGTATCTAAGACAAATGTAATACAAGAATTGCCTTCTGAAGTCGCCTGCCTCTCCCCATGGACAACTTTAGAAACACCCGGTAAATCCTACCCTTATTATAAAGAACTGAGTAATAAGAGATACACAGTAATGACATCAGATTTCAGATAAAGTGAGCAATTAAGAAGTAAAAAACCCCATAATTTTACATGAAAGATTATTTTCCAAATTTTCTCTTCTCCTTTTTTTTCCTTCACCAAAACAACTTGTTTAAAGTTCCTCTGTATAATTTAAACCATTATTGCCTCTTATATTTGTGCACACATATATATACACACACACAGAGCATAATAAAAATACATACAGGAAACAAAATGAAGATATATCAGCATATGTTAATTCTTAGAATAATGAATATCGTGCCTCACCAAGACATTGGTGCTAAGTATTCAAAATCAGTACTTTGAAGTATCTAAATTGTTTCCATATTAGCATGGAAAATACTGACTTTTGACACTAAATCTATTTACTGCCTCATTTAAGCAAATGATGTAGCAGAAAAATTAAACTCTCCCAAGAGAAATGCTTATACACAGAAATGTATAGCCCAAATTAGTAGCTACAAACTGCTGCAAAATGCACTCAATTCACATAAAATACAGATAGAAGACATGTTTATGTAATGCTGAAGGTTGTATAATACAAAGACAAATAAAATGAGAGGAAAGCTAATAACACAAAGCATTACATAGTTTTACAAAAAGCAGAGAAGGATACTAAAATGCTTTTGTCAAAAGCAACACCACAAAAGATACTCCTTAAAGTTAATGGGATTTGAGTTGGTTTACTTCAACTTTAATTTTCTGGTAAAAAATGATAACCAAGGGTATTTCACTGAAACCAGTCACTCTGAAAAGATGATTATCTACAAAAATTAGTAATTCTACCAGAAAGTATGACTGATATACTTGTGAAAATTTACACTGATATAGTTTTGCTCTCATTTAGATAGTTCCATCCAAGCTAACAAATTGCCACTATCTAGATGGTGAAAATTGTTTGACAACATTAAAACAAAAAAGCAAAAAAAACCAAAACCTGAGCCTTACATAAATTTCTGAATAAATTTGCTTGGATGTAATGCAAACCTCATCTCAAAGCAATGAATTTGAAATTGAACTGTGGATGCCTGTTGTAACAACATGAATTAAATGTATGAATCTCATTCCTCCCCTTCTCAAGCACTTAATTAGTTTTTGAATGCCTAGATTTTGTTTCACTGAGCTGAGAAATATAAATTACTTATCAGAAGCTCTATCTTTTCTACAGTTTCCTCTTTCCACCACTTTTGCTATTGCTGATGCTGGCTACAGGAATAAACAGTGAGAGGAGATACAGACACCATATGCATCTGATCAGCTGGAAATCACAGAACTGTAGTGATATTATCTGTTTTCCACCTTGTGCTTTGCAAAGGAACTTTTCACATAAGTCTTAAGACATTATGTTTAATTGGGTACATGTTCTTATAACTACTCTCTGATATTAGGTAAACTATACAACACCACAGATTTATTGACAATAATTGAAAAATAAAATGAAAAAATAATTCTTACCTCATTGTAAAGGCAAATTTTGGGAGCCTATATTTTTCAATAACTTCATTGGTGATCTGCTGATTGCACAAGAGGCAACAACTGACAGTAAATTGGAGGGAATGCTGTCACAGCTGATGGCAGCTATGCCATCATAGCTAGCTGGGAAGATGTTTGCACCCTTGAGGTTTAAGCCAACAAAAAGCTCATGTCCTACTCCAGGCACCAAGGTGGGCTCATTTCACAGAATAACCCCCTGCATGAGTAGGGACCAGGTGTGGAAGGGATGGGCAGGAGCTATGGCAAAGGCAGAAACCACACCTGCCCTCATCCAGGTGGGAAATGATCCTGAACATATAGTTTTAAAATATCTCATTATCATATCATTAATTTCAGAATTATGCCTATATAAAAAACTATTTCCAGCATCTATATTATATAACACAATGCTTCAAAAGAATAAGCCTTCAGAAAGGAACTCTACCTGCTGTATATGAAAGAACAAAGGAAAAAAATACTGATTTCTTTAAGCATCATGGTTTTTTTTTTTTTTTTTTTTGCCCCAGAAGTTCCTATTAAATCAGTTCTGTGAGAAAGCTGGGAGTTATCAAACTCATGTTTCCCAGGGATATTGGAAGCCCTACCCAATTCCAACAGTCAATATCCACTATATAAGAGATGTGTATATTTAGTTTATCATTAGATGAAACGAAGTTCCCCTTTCTAGGACTATTTTTGGGTGATTAATCCTGGGTGATTTTTAGGTCCTCAACTCTTCTAGTAAGCATTTAGCAAATCTTCTCAAGCCAGATATCCAGAATTAAAACTGTGTCATTGCTCACACTGCAAACCTGGCTGCTGTGCAAGTCAGGAGTGCGAGCAGGCAGGAGAGGTGACACACCATGGAGTGATGCCATGTGCCTCCTCCTGCCAGCCCAGCCACCCTGAGGAACAGGGAAGAACATCTGGAGCAGATTTGCTAGCACTTACAGAGGCTGAAGTAAGCAAAATTCTTTGGTGAATCCCCAGAATTCATCTGTTGCCACCAAGAAGAACCCAAGAGAAGTGGTGAGGATGCAGCTCCATCCACAAACCAGTGAACTCAGTTACAGATTGTCTAAAATAAGCCACCTCTCCCTTCAAAATGGTATCTCACTGAGTTAATTCCACTAATTTCATGCAGTTCCACAAGGTCTAACTTTGAGGAGAGGAGGCAGTGCTGCTTGGGCACCACAAGCAGTTTGCTGCCAGTACAGCTCTGCTTGATCACACACCACTTAAACACTTCCAGCTTTCCAGGATCCTCCCCTATCAAATGTGTTGGATAGCTCTGCAAGTTCTGTACTACATCTTGGTTATCCATTGGAAACTTTACCTCCATAGCAGGACTATTACAAAAAAAACAAACCAAACAGATCTTAAGCACTCAATATATTCTTGTACTATTTTTAACGAGAAAAAACCCCCACAACAAACTAGATTAATATTCTAATAAAAAGAATAATAATCAGTTTACTAGTGTTTGCTTTTTGGGTTTTTTTTTTTACTCTAACAAAACTGGAAAGCTTTAAGTCTTTTGTGGTAAATAGCTGCTGTTGCTTTTTAACAGTAGCACAGTAGAAAAGCTAAAAATTAAATATTAATACATTGAATATATTTCCAAGCAAGCTTGCTCAAGCTTTAAACCCAGCTTTTTCTTTAACAGCCTGCTGCAGTTAAAAGAGTATAACATTTAAATCCCACAGTAAGATTACCACAGAACCTCTTCTGATTCCAAGCAGTTTTAAAAAATCTACTATGTTTTTAAATGCAAAAATCTCACAGAATTAGTTACTTGGTACAAATAATTCATGAATTCAGAAGAAAATTATGCAGGAATTCAAAACATTAGAAAGTGAAAATATTTTCTCCATTCAGATATAGAAATTGCTTGCAGCAGTTAATTTAAAGGCAATTCCTGTCACACTCACAATAGAAGGATGCTCTTTAAGAGAAAACAAAATGACACTGATTCATTGACTTGCACATTAATCAGGACATGCTGATAGAGAATCATTAATCAGGACTCCACTAATAGAAAATCATTAGAACAAAGCACATCAGCAGTGATGCCTCTTCACTTACCAGGCCTTTCTTGAACCAATACCTAACACTGAGGCCAGTTTCTCAGTAGCTTTCAAAGCTCCTATGACATAATTTATTCAAGACTCTTGACATAGTGCAGTCCTTCAGTATGACAACATCAGCTTGAAAATTAAGTACATAAAGGCATAGGGAAACAAGGGCAAAGGGGATTTCTTACTTTATTTAATGTACTGAAGCAACATGAGTTTAAATTCACCCAAAACAGAAGTTTTCAATACAAATGTTAACATTATTTCTTTGTTTCTATTAGCTGCAGGAACCACAGTTCAGGATATACCTCAGTGGGACTTGGATTACTTTAATAAATAATACATGCTTCATTCTGATTTTTTCAGTGTACCTGCCATGCCATTTACTCTTTCATCCAAACAGAGTCTGTGATGTGTTTGGACAGCCAGAGTAGCAGGTGGCACAGATGGACCCAGGTTCACTGAATCCACCTGTGTGAACTCTGATGGAGAAATGCTGTAAGCAAAATCAGTGGTAATCTAGAGAACCCTGAATATTTCCACAATAGGCAGAAAACAATGGAAATAATAAAACTGATTTCAATACTTATTAATGGTAATTTTCACTTAAAATGGAGCACTTCAGTAACAACACTATCTGTAAACTGTGAGAAGCCTCCAGCACAGAGGAGCTGAAACAAACAGAAGCAGAACCAGACAAAAACACAAGCTTCCATAGTTCAGTGATGGTACAGGAGGTTTTAATACATGATTTTTGACAGATTGTTTTGGATTGAGAAACTGAGATTCAGGGCTAGATTTTTTTCCATGTTTTCTTCTCATTGACGTTTTTTCCTTATTCCCTTTTTTTTTCAAAGTAAGGTAATAGAATTGTAATCTTATTTAGCAGCAGCTGGTATTTTTTCTTTAAGTGGTAATCTCAAAAATATAACACTCAGAAAATACAGCTGGTAAATATTAGGAATACCTGTTATGTTTTTTTAAATTGAGCTTTCTGGAATTATTCAGTCTAAGTAAATGAAGGTAATTCTCCATTAAAAAATCCTTTGTTACTCTTATAACTTAACACACGGCCTGAAACACTTATCTGTAGATGTCCTGTCCTTTAATGTACTATAAATTCTCTTTTCAATTACCATAAACATCTCCCAAATAGCACCTGGCTTCTGTTCGCTATGGCTCCTTTTTCCTCCTGTGCTGACATTGAATATTGAATATCTTAAAAAAAAAAGTCCTTTCAAAAATAAAATACCATAAGAATTTTCTCAATTTATAGTAGACAGTTAATATTTACACTTTTTATTTTTGTTTGGCTTTTTTATTATTGGTTTGGGTTTTGTTGTTTGGGATTTGGTTAATTATATTTTTTTAAATCTCAGTGCTTTCCAGAAACTAAAAAAACACAACCAAAGTTGATATCAGTTTTCCTAAAGCAGAATGAAGATCGGGAGGCACGCAGCTACAGGCTGATATATAATTTTGCATTTAAAGTACTTCTTCCTTATAAGAGATTCTCTTTTCACACAAGTTCCCGAATCCCACTGTGTCCCCTAAAAGTCTGACTTAATGGTATTAACACACATGTAATAGGTTTCCCTGGTCTATGTAATAGGGCACAGGATTTGGGAACAAACTAGAAATATTATTATCATAATTATTTTACATATTTTAAATATATACTACTGCTTTTCCTCTCTTGTATGAATTTGATGAGCAAAGCTTACTAATCCTCTAGACATCATTGTGCAAGCTACTGTGGTAAGGATGGAGAATGCTCAAGGTTTCACATGCTGGGTGATGGCATTCAGTTTACCCCCTGATGCTCACCTTAGCTTTACTCTGCTTAGAAAGAAGCAGTGGAGTAACTTGCTGGCCATTTGAGAGCCCTTGTGAGCCCTGAGTGGATACAGAAGTGAGAGGAGGATGAGGATGGACTGACACATGGTGCATCCTCTTTGCCTGAAGATTTTTGACTGCAAAAAGAAGCAATTCTAACAAGAACGGCAAACCTGTGGTTTTTTTAAATTGTCAGGACAATGTATAATGACATTTCTTAAACAATTAAAGATGTCATCACACCTTTATTTTTTTTAAGTCTGGCCTCAAGGGAAAGTCTGTGAATTGAAATAGATTTTGTTCTCCTGCTGGTGGACACAGGAAATAAATGCAGTAAAATGGTAGTAAAATGTAGTATTGCAGACATCTACAAAAAGACATAATCCTACAGTATTTACACATATGGGACATGTGATAGCTTTTTCTGTTTTTTCTGTTTAAAGAACTCAGGTCTTCCATGACACTTGACACAAAGCTCTTATTTCATGATGAATCAGTGCACACTCAGGGTGTATTAACAGGCTCAGAAATGTATGGCACATTGCTGATAAGGAAAAGGAGATAAAAAGGTCAAGTCTTTGAAGCAAATCTGCTAATTTGGCAAATACAAAACTTGGTTAGAGAACCATGCAGAACTCAATAAATACCCAGGGCAATGCTTCACAGAACCAACAGGTGCTGGATAACCCATCAAACAATATCAGGTTTGTCCCCTCAAACACTTGCAGGTGGAATCAAGCAAGGTGATGCTTTTTTTTGTTATTTATTTGACTCCCTGGTTTCAGAGTTGTATGGTTGCTACTTGGGAGACATAAAATTTGAAAGGCAAAGCCCACTGAAGCTGGTAACAGAAGCAGGCAGAAAATGTCCACTAAAGGATGAGAAAATGTGCTACATGGCTGACCATTTCTCTGTGTAAACATCCATTTTCACCACAAATAACAGGAACCAGTTTTGCTGGTGAACACCTCTATACACTTGTACAGGATATTTAAACACATCTTTCAATTACCAAGCTCAAACACACCTCTAGAAACTGCATTGCATCTATCTTAGTTCATTACAGCAATTAAGCATATAATAAGAACAGCCTTGATTAAAAGCCTTATGGCATTAGGCAAATTAACATTGGCCTCTTCTATTCTCTTTACTTTTTCACTACTTCGCATCCTTCTAAGAAATCTGGAACCTGGAGCAGAAAAGGAAAGATACCTTTCATATCATATCTTTTCTAACCCGAACACTAGACACAAAGTTAGTGTAACAAACATTTATAGGCAAACTTTAACAGTGGCTAAGCAATTATTCCAGACAATTCGGTATCATTCACAACCAAACTCTGGCATAAGAACCATATCTAAACCCTCAACAGGAGGAAGAGTGAGAGAGTGATGAAGACTTTAACCTCAGTTGCTTAACCTGATTTTTGGAGAGGAGGCTGGGCTGCAATTTCTGGTATGTTAAGGAGTAGTCAGTCAGGAACATTTTGATTTCCAAATTTGGTTTGTCAATATGTTTAGCCAAATGAATGATGAGTGCTTTGGATCTCATTATTGTATGTCTGGACACAGAAGCAATAATTAAGTTATAATACGAGGAGCCTTGCTCTCAGTATTATTGATTATAAAATACTTAACAGTGCTCACAGATACTATAATCAGATTAACTATAGGCACAAAACAGAGAAGCAGTGCAAAAATAAGACTGAAAAATTATTTTCAAATATTTCATCCAATTAATTTTTTACCTGTGTTTTATAGTATATTTGTAATGCAGTTACAATTATCTTAAATACATTGTGGTACGTGTTTGACCAAAAAGAACATTTGGTTGGAATCTAATTTTAACTAGAAACACTAAATGAAGGTAAAGATGCTTTCAAGCTGAAGGGAGAGATAACATTTCAAGTTGTGTATCAGGATTTTTGCACAGCTCTAAAATAATCCAAAAAGAGAAAAGTTCTATACAGTTATTTTTGAACTTAGGTTTTTAAAACATTTTCAAATGGCTGACGAAAAAAGAATGGGTTTTATGTAGTCAGTAAATTGACAGCTCCAGGGTAATCCATACAAAAACAGTGGGAACAACATCCAATGTGGGTCACTGAAAACTTGTAGCTCCTTCTCTGAAACATTTAATATATGCATATAGAAGAGAACTCACCATGGACACGGAAGAGGAGAAGTATATATCATGTTTCAGATGACTGTATATCATCCAACTGGTAGTCCATTATACCATCGGCTGATGAAAGACTTTGCCATACCATAAAGATCTCTAAAAAAATAAATAAATAGGGGAGTCAAAAGATAAACACTGAAGAAGTTAAAACTGAATGTTCTTTATTTAAAATACAGTTTCACTGCTGTTTAAAGCATACTTTTAAAACAACAGTAACCAAAGAGCCTGTTCTACATCATCACCATCCAGCAAGAGGTGGATACATATTCTCTTATAACCATTGCAATGATATTTGCTCAGATATTTCATTTGCAGTTATTTTACTGCAAAGGCTACTGTACAGATTTTTTGACTTCCAGCTGACTTCACGATTCATCTTTTTTTCCATGTTGTTTAACAATGACAGTTGTATGCACTGGTGTTTTCTCAAAACAGTATTTTTCAAGTGCTATTTTCCTTCTTGTTTCATTTATGCAGGACTCCACTGCACATTTTCTAACAAAACACAAAATCCACGTGCCAAAATTAACTACAAAGGTGGATGATGGGGAACACCACTGCACACGAGCAGGCAGCTGACAAATCAAAGACCTTCATACAAGACACAGCACTCAGCTTGGGTTAACAGCACATACAGAACAAGGGACACCAACCAGCCCATCACCAGCTCTTAATTCCTTGTTTCTCTTTTGCTAAACACAAAGGCCAGACTGCTGCAAAGCTTGCTTGAGGCTCTGATCCCAGAGTTGCAATTTTAAACTCTGATGATGGGCAGAGTGGCAAGAGAGCTGGATTCTAAGCCATGCTGTATAGCATGGAGGCAAAAGCCAAGGTAGCTTCACTGAAAAAATTTATACCAGCAATTTTCAGGAATCTTGTTTTCTCTCAATTCTTAGTAGGCCTCCTTGTAAGAATTTTTATCCAGGACTACTTTTCCATGGTTCCTCAAAGCTCCCAGCAAGTGCTACAAGTTAAACTGAAACAATGGCTTACATCAGAAAACCTGATAAATTTGGGGTTATTGAGTTTTGTGGTTTGCTGGGGGGAGGAGTTGTCTGTGTGTTGGTTATTTGTTATTGTTATTGTCTCATTGGTGGTTTTTTTGCATTTTGTTCCCCCAAAGCAAAAAGGGATGTGAGGATTCCACCACTCCAGATGTATCCAGTTTCTATAGTTTCAGTTTTAAACATTTCCTCTCAAAAGAGGCTTTCAAGTTTAATTATATTTAATGTCAAATCCTAGGTTAAAAGAAAGTTAGGATTAAAGTGAAAATGTGACCCCAGCACAGTGGTTCCTCTCTCATGGAACTCTTTTAAAGTCAGATTTCCAAAACACACTTTTCATCAGATAGAGAATGAGATTTCATGAGATTTCAGAGATCTCTCTGAAGCAGGGCTTTACATTTTCAATAGAATTGCAAAGAACTTAAAAGCTAAGAAATTGATTCTCTTTTCACCTTTTATGAGAACAGTTTAAGTAAAATGAATACAATTTTCTGATATTTTTCCACAGATTATTTTTGTCTGCATTAATCACACTTTTTCTTTTGATCCCATCTTCTGCAATTTTACATCTAAATTCTGTTGATAATTTAAGGACAGCAACATGACCCTGCCAAATATTTAACTTTCCTAATCTGCTTTACTCTTCTAAAAACCCACTAAAAATGCTGAAGATGCATTCAATCAAGTGCACATGAGTAGAAAACATCATCACCATCAAAATTTAGAATAACCAACTTTTATCCAGATTTTTTATACAAGGGAATTAAATTCTTAATTTTAATAATCATAAGAGTATTTTATCATGGTAAAACCAGCATAAAATTCAAAACAAACATGTTTGGGAAGAGGCATTTTACTCACATACAATAGTTTTTGTTTTATGTGTTCTACATACTTTTCTAATGCTCTTTCACAGGACAAAATTCATATTTTCAAGTATAATGAGGCTTTTTCCAAACAATCAGCAACTTCTAGCAAGTCCTACAACAGCCTACTTATTGCTGCTACCTCTCACATTTTTGCTATCTTTTCAGCACAAAGGAACAAGAGTGAGGAACTGGTCCAATCCAAGAAAAATATGAGAAAAATTTGTCCTTTTTTATCAAGGTAGGTCTGTTTTCTCTCCTTGGAATACTACTGAACCCAAAATACTACTGTAATGGATGAAGTACACAGGGGTAGGCACAGAGGGAAGATAAAGTGCCTCCCCTACCACTGTTACTACTGAAACACACATCAAAACACAATCTTGTTTTGAAAAAGAATTTATTGGCAAAGACAGTATTTATATGAATACATTACTATTTCAAAACACTATTTCATATTCACAACTTTGCCATGTCAATTACTCAGTACAAGCTTTTAGAATTTCAAATGAAATTGATATAAAATGTGAAAAATGTGTAACAGGATTGATATAGTTATTTGGGGTCTTTTAAAGGATATTATTTTTTTTCCTTCAAAGTCTGCAAGAACCATATCTTTATCATAAGCCCTTTCCATAACTTATTTAGGTAATTTGATTTATTTGTTATTTCATTCATTGTTTGCAGCTGTGCACCTATGACAAGGCACCAGCCTAGCCCTGCCAAGACAGTAAGGTGGGCAATCAGATAATCTAAATTTTTCCTTGAACAGACTTAGAATTCACTGAAGGACTTCCTTCCAGGTGCTGAAAGAACAAACAAATAAAACCAAACAACCCCAAAGAACATTAAAACTAGAAAAAAACTGTAACATTCAGCATTTAAGAAAACTGTGAGCAGACAATTTCCAACTCTCCTAGTTCTTTCCTTTGAAAAATATAAAATAATGTGAGAAATCAGAGTCTTTTTTTATATTGGCATATCTTTCCTTCACTATAAAGCAGTTATTCCACAAAATTTTCAGGAACTTTGCAGTGTGAGAAGCTGTAGAATGTAGGAAGCCATCAGCATGCACAATGAACAGGGCCTGGTAACTGCTGCAGTTCTACTATAATTTCTGAAGAACTACATTTTCCTTTAAATAATTACATTATTAACTTAGAAGTAGATGTTGTTGAAAGTGAATTCACTCATATGTCAGAGGACTAGCTACATAGAGCTGATCAATCACTGTGACTCAATATAAGAGGACTGACTTACAGCTGTGAAATGCAGAGTTATTAAAGCATTCCAACAGAAGCCCCTGACCATCATTCAGTCATATGATTGAGGGGTTTGTCTTGCAGGACTAGATTTCTGAGCTGCACTTAAGGATGCTTTAGTGACCAATGTAAAAAGCTGGAAATGGTGTTTACACATTCTGCTGACAGCTTTAATCAGTCAAGAAGATGTCTGCAGATCCAAAACAATACAAGTTTTGGCTCTCCTGTGGTATTCTGACTTCCCACAAAATAAAAAGCCATAAAAAGATTTTGATGTTTTCAAATACTTTAAGAATATGAAGAAAAAAAAAAAATAAACTTTGCAAGGACTACCATCGTTGTATTTTTTGAGTATGCACAAAACCAAATAAGGTATTATTCCCTACAAAGAGTATTTTTAAGAAGCTATTAAACATTTTAAAAAGTGATAAAACACCTGAAATAGCACCAACTAAAAATCTCCTCACTGCAGCCAGTCTTAATCTGTTCCCAGCACTTACGTGTCACAGGTGGACAGTAAGAATTTATCTGTGACTTCTCTGCTGGACACAGGACAGTTAGTTGAATTCAGTCTCAGAATTACATAAAAAACAGCATTATATTGGGACCACACATCTCTTCAGCCAGCTCCTGCAAGGTCAGTAGTATTCCAGCACAGCTCCAGGCACTGGCACCACCCAGCTTCCAGAGCACAGCCTCCAAGGTCCACAAAACACAAAAATAATGAACTGACAATGAACTAAATGAAAAAATTCTATCCTAGTTTCAGCTCTCAGGAATGTGGAAAGAGTTTTAGGCTGTGCACGTCTCACTGTCATTGCCACAAAAGCCTTTCTAAAAAATGGCAATTTCCTGAGTGTGTTATGCAGCTACACAGGCACCCAGATGGAACACGAATTAGCAATTGATTTCATTAATTAGAAAAGTTGCTGTGAAGGAACTGATCATTACAGACAGAAGTAGTTTGTAAGCATTGTTCTCCAATGAAATCCAAACTGTCATTTCAACAAAGGCAAAAGGTTTTTTCCTAACAAGCAACCTGCACTGAAAACTAATCAGAAGCCACAGGTATTTTGCTGCACTTCACAGTCAGTGAGAGGCTAATCTGGAACAGCCAATTGCAAATAGCTCAGCTCGTACAGATAAAATTAACAAGCCACTCAAACTTAATTGTCATTGACCCTTTATTGTCAGCTTCCACCAGCCTGTCCCAGTGCTGCTCACCTGCAGGGGCAGAGAGGAATGTGGTCATTCCAGAGCACGGTGCATGCTGGAGACATGCTTGGATGTCACATGAATTTTCATTCCTTACAAGTGTAACACAGAGAAGAACATTTTTTGTACTTGTATCTCTAATTGTAAGTGTAATCCTTGACTCCTGTTATTTTATCTCCAAATCAGTCAAACAAGCAGTTACTACCTGGCATAATTTAACAAAAAGAAAACACAAAATCCCAACAGTGCTGCCAGGACATGCTGTGCAAAGCAGGATGGACACAACCATGTAAATGCACACAGGTGCTAAAGAGCTTTTGTGACAAAACAAGTAAGCTACACGTGGTTTTCAATCATGGGCTATATTCAAACTCATTGCTATTCATACATTTTTCCTTATTTAAATAAAAACTTCTCATCAGGTTTGGTTCTACTAAAATTTGTATCAGCAACATGCTAAATAGCAGTTGCTTATTCTAACACACTGAAAAATAACTATATATTAATAATTTACAAAAAATCCTGGATGCATTTATGCCCCTTAATATGATCAAAACTGGATTGTATTCAAGTGACCAAGAATTTTGGCCCATAACAACTAATACAATTTGTTTTAATCAAACTTTGTTTTATGCTATGAATATGCAACGTTTAAAATTGTGGAACAGCACATTATGGCTTGAAACTCTCAAGTTTGTTTTAAGAGTGGGACCTCATAACCACAACATCTAACGAGTTCTGATAAATCATAATGATAATGAGTCCTCTGGTCTTTAAACTAACTGCACTAGCCACTGACCTATTTTCAAAGTTTAACCAACTCAACTTGCACTTATAAAAAATTCTACCTATTAAAAAAATCTACTACTCAGAGAAAAAATAATATGATCTCCATTAAAATACTATTTTCTAAAAAGAAAATGGGTGATAAAACACAATGTTTAAAAACATATTTTTATTACTGTTTTAGCATAATTCTTATTTTAACTTAACCCCAGGCACAGAGAGAATCAAAGAGAGAATAAGCAACCTTTTCCCTCAAAATTTTAGTGCTTTCCTAACCAAGATGCTGTTAGCCAAATCTTAAATCTTTTTCTGCATTACTCCTGCTCTGTTGCTTTGTAGGAAGATCTTTTTTCAGGAAATAAGAAGGGACAGAGAATATTTTTTCTGTTAATATGAGCTAAGCAAATAAGATAAAGAATTCAGATACTACAAGGACATACTGTTCCCTATGTGGAAGCTTTATTAGTAATAATTATGAGACAAAGTTACACACAGAAATCATTCACCTGATTAAAGGTTTATGCTAAACTTATAAAAGCTATGACCTAAAGGCTAACCTTAATATATTTTTTAAAAACTCCAAAAGGAAAAGAAAAACATGCTGCATATGGAAATATAATCACTTTATAAACTTTAGGTAACTGTCTGAAATAGGCAACTGCTGAAGAGGGAGAGCATGAAAATGCAACACTTGCTATCACTTAACAGCTAACTCATCAGAAAGGAGAATGATTTCAAGGCTGGTAGGGCTAAAAAGACAGGTTTCTGGGTTTTTTCTAAATTCTATTTCAAAATCCATGATACAAAAAAATCTCAACCAAACAAACACAAAAAACTTCTAAAACAAACAAAAAGCCAAAACAAAACAATAAAAAAACAAAACAAAAAAATAAAACAAAATCAAAACCAAGCCAACAATAAATCTCCAGAATAATTCAATAGAGCATCATCAAAGAAAAATGCTTTCATTAAAGCAAAATGTTCTTCTTTGGTCACAGTTTATCCCTTTTTATCCATGATCATTCATACTACCCACAGAACCATACAACCTTGGAACTGCTTTATACAGAATAACAGGATAATCATGTAAAAAACCTACAAGAGTACAAACTGTGATTCTTCAAGAGTACAAAACACTTTTGCAAATTCTATCAAAAGAATAAGGGGGAAAACAAAAAGCAGCTGTGACTGATAATGCACTAGAAACCATATAATTAATTCCACTTCACAATTACAATCTGTTTATTGTCTTTATTTTATTTTTTTTTTTTTAAATCAGATTCCATGTAAAAGAGAGATTTGAATTTCATTCAGGCATGGTCCAGAGCATGTGATATTCTGGAACTGCACCTTTAAGAAAATCTCAAAATTTGTGTTTTGTTATGTTTTGCTTTTTTTCCTTAAGAGACATCTTTTTTGCACGTAAGATGATTGACCATATTGCTTTATCAATTTGAATAATTTTTAAAAGTAATAAAGGCTTCTGAAAAAAACTATTCTAGTTTTGAACATACTCAAAAAAACTGGTGTGTTTGTTTCCAAGGAACAAGTTAGGGTGGATGCTGGGGAAATGTTTTTTATTTAGATTAGGGTTTGGTTAGTTTTGTCTTTAACAAAGAGTTGAGTTCCTGTTAAAAAACCTGATAACTAAAATTGTTTTAAGTGTTTCAGTTGTATCAGTTTTTTTTGTTACTGCTGCTGTTTTTAATAAAAAGATGATGCTATTTGTAGACATTCTTTACAGAAAGCCTGTTGAACTTGGTGTCCATTCATTTTGAAATAAAATCAATAAAGATCAATAGTATCTACACCTGTACCTGCAAGAGTACATGACAATCCTGAACAGGGTGAGATCTAAAATACAATGCCTTTTCCCTCCAAGTAGAATTAACCAGCAATTCCTCAGACACTCTGGTGACAGGGAACTGTGTTTATATTTTAGATAGTGACCATAATAAAGCAAACATTAATGACCTTCTCTTTCCAGTGAAAACAAACCATTTTTGTAACCAAGTTTGTTTCTTCAAAGGTTTCTAACAGACAGTAATTGTAAATGCATGATTTTAATCTCATCTTGAGGAATTTGTGCTGAAGTTGACTTTGTACATCCAGCCAAACTAAAGATTTTCATGCCCTGTGAACTGAAAACATTGGATTCTCACAAAGATGCTGACATTTTTCTTTATAAATCAGAGTGTAAACTACCAAAGTGAGACAGCTGAAGACTTCCTAATAAGAAATACATCCATAAACTGTCAATATTATAGTTTTTTCCTCCCAAGTAAAATCTATGCTTGAGTGTCTGGTTTGTTTTTATTTGCTTTCATGTTTTTCCTTTGCTTAGCTTTCTGTCACGCTTGAAACAGCTTTACTGGCTTTTTAAACACATTTATTTCAGAAGCTTGTAGGAACACAAGAGAACTGTACTGCCTCTGAAAGGAGTCCAATGAGCTCATACTGTCACTTCCAACAGTGACCAAAAGCAAATGCCCAGGCAGGAACAAAAGTTATCCACAAGAATAAACCACCTATTCCCCATCTTCCAGACACTTTACAGAATCACTGAGCCACATATGGTGGTAACTTCTGTGTATGGTATTATCTCCATCTCCCAAAATCCCTCTGCAATTCTTTCAGTTTTCCTCTCTATCCCAAATAAGTTTACACTATCAACAAACCTCGCCATTCAGCTGGTCTCCACGTAAATATATGTTCATCTGAATGACCATTTTTATTGTCATGCTAATCATTTTTTAATATCAGATACAATCAAATCATGACAATACAAGATGAAGAAACATCCTCATTACAAGGGGGTTTGTTTTTTTTTTATTTCTCAGAAAAAAAACTCTTCAAAAATGGAATGGAGATATGAGCCTAGACTCTAACTTGTGAGGCTTCTACAAGTTTAACAATTAATAGGTAGTAGAAACAGCAGTAATGAAAGAAGACCTTTAAAAAATGGGCAAGAAATACTTAGTATTAATCTGCTTTGCCTTGCAGCCATTCCATCTGCTGGCACCAGGAGAATCTGCAGATTTGTCCTTTCTGAATCAGGTCCACCCAGAGAGAAGATGATAGGAAAATGCAGACGACATAAGACAGAAACAGAATTAGCAACAAATAAAGCTTAGCTATTTTCTTTGCTTATAGAACAAACTGTTTCAAATTCCACATCTAACTAAACATCTATATATTAAGGGGTGGAAAAAAAAGATGCTGTTTTAGCAGCAGAGTAAGAGCCACATTGTGATAATGGTTGACTATCCTGTGCATGTGAGAAAGGAGAAGAGAAAGCAATACAGCTTAGAAAACAGTTTCTTTCTATAAGAAGACATGTCACAAAGGGGAAGTCCCATTGCTGTGAAAAATGGTCAGTTATTATTTTCCTATACATACAGACTATTGACTGGATGTTAGACACTGAGAGAGGTGAAGATGTGAATCTACACTGAGATCTGCCCAAAACTAAGTGTGCCTGGGGTTGGATGGACAACTTGGAAAATGTTCTTCATCTTCTCCATCACAGGAATCCTGTCAGTTCCCATCACCAAGTTAAATAAAGCATCCAGTGGCATGCCTGGGGATTATCTGTAAAAAAACAAATTTTCCAAGCCCGATGAACTTTTGCACCTGCCTAGTGAGATCTGGAAGAGGTCTTTATTTCCAGGAAAGACAGAGAGGCTCTAAGGAAATGTCCTGCAGGAGCAGAAAATCACAGGGAAATGAGTAAGACTCACTGCAGACATCAGATGGCAAAAACCTGTATTCACATCTGGTAAGTTTCCTTCACCTTTCTTCTACCTTAATAACCCAAGGTTCTCGGAGCAAACGATCTTTTTCAAAATCAGAAAATTACAACAACACAAAGAACACCTTAAACTTGAATCTATGGGACATTTGTTATTTTTCTTGCACTGTTGGTAAGCCTCCAAATGACCTTTTCAAAATCTTGTGTACAACCTGTATAGTGGCCCATTGTGCCAGAAATTAAGTAATATGCCATTGGCAGGGCTCAGGAAAACAAGTTCATGAGGTAGTTGTGTTACTGGGACTGCTTCTTGGACCTCCCCAAATGCTACTGAACACACAGCTTACTACAGCTGCTTCCAGTGTGCACCCATAAATATGCAGGAAGTTTAGAGGAATACAAAGAGGTAAATACCAAATCTTCAGCTTGGAATCTGTTGCATAACTCTGAAATGCATGGAAATCTCCCTGATTTCAAAGACCTGATTCCTCCCTAAGCTAAAGGATCACAAACACCCCTTAAAGCAACCTGAGGAATGTATCTCGTGATACAGAGCAAGAATAGATTTAAAGGGGTAGGAAGCATTCTTGTGGTAAGAGGGGAGGAAAACTTACAAAGTGAAAGACCATGAACAATAATCATATTTTAGGGGCTCATCACAACAGTTCTGTAAATTAAGGACAGTAAAATCAGTGCACATTCCAGGGAAGCAGCTGCTGCTGAGCAGGAACCTACGCACTGACGGAATGTCCAATTTCTATATTCAATACTGGGACAGAGTTTGTCACCTTGTCCCCTGCTGGCAACTGTTGAGAACACAAAGCACAGCAGAAGGAAGGCAGAAACAACTTAAAGCTCTCTCAATATCAACAGCTTGGTACTTGTATAGTATTTACAGGGGAATGCTGCCAAGACATTGACCTCCAACAAAGCCTGCAGTGTGTGAATCAGTGAGGTTCAGCATAATCCCCTCATAAAATCTGGTGGTGAGTCACTGTCACAAATAGCTGCCTCATTTTGAAAATGAGGAAGAGGCAGGAAAGGGATGAATGACCAAATGAATAAATGGTAAATGTATTTCTTTTCTCTGAAATGCTGGCTCTGAAGGGGACACAGATGAAGAGAAAGCAGCAGCAGCTGCTCAAGGCTATCACACATGAAAAATGGTAAAGAAAAGGGCCAGAGAAGAAGATATACAACATGGTTCCAGACAAAAAGATTAATGTCACCTTAAGAGACTGATTCTCAGACATATTATCAATACAAGCACTGCTTAACAGTTTTGGGCCTGAATGAACAGTGCCAAGTCTTCTCCATCATAGAGCTTTTAAAATCTTTATTGCCTAAAATCATATCAATCATAATCAATCATAAAATAGTTTGGGCTGGAAGGGACCTTTAGAGGTCAACTAGCCCAATCCCCCTACAATTAGAAGGGACACCTTAAATAAGCTCAGGCTGCTCAGAGTCCTGTCTAACCTGACCTTAAATGTTTCTGGGCATGGGGCCTCCATCACCTCCCTGGGCAACCTGGTCCAGTCTTTCACCACCTTCTTGGAAAAAAAAAATAAAAAAATTCACCTTATATATAATCAAAAGGAACTCCTGGCAGTTTAAAACCATTACCCCTTGTCCTATCACTACAGACCCTGCTAAAATGTTCCTCTTCAGTTTTCTTGTGGGCCCCCTTTGAGTACCAAAAGGTTCTCCCTGAGCCTCCTCTTGTCTCCAGGCTAGACAGCCCCATCTCTCCCAGTTCTTCCCCACAGAAGAGGTGCTTCAGCCCCTTCATCATCCTCATGGCCCTCCTCTGGACCCACTCTAAGCAGGTATTCTCTTAAGTCTAGGATGTCTTTCTTCAATTACTACAAATATTCTGGGTTTCCAGATAAAGATATGTAAATGACCCTGCATATCCTAAAAAGCTTTCTTAAGTTATGACTGAACAAAACTCCCATTGTACATATCCATATATCAAAAATTTTACAAAAAAATGTAATCTGTACTTTCTAAAGGCAAAGAATCAGAGTATCTGTAAAATCATTTAAACTTTGATTTTAAGGCATGAAAAGGACCTACCACATACCAAGCCACCTTCAATACCATGTGAGAAAAGAAGTATTTCAAAGGACTATTTTTTCCCTATGAAGGAGCAAAATGCAAAATTTCCCTTACTGCTTGTGCCAGGTAGGGAGCTGTAATTGCACATTTTTCTATGAGATCTGCTAACACCTCACAGGTAACTTACTAATTTTTCAGTTCATTGCTTGGCTAGAGATACCTAAATTAAATTTGGACACGTCACGTCCTTGGAGTCACCCGTTTATACTGGGAGAGTGTCAGGAAGAGATCTGCTATCAAAGACAGCCATGTCAGCAGATGCTCTTGGAAACAGGGGACCAGACTGACTTTCATCAGTGAGATGATCTATTCCTTGCTTCAAAATACCATTCCTGCAAGGTCTTGAGAAAGACTCAACAACTTACACGTGCCACCTTCAAAAATGAGTCAGGTTATAAAAATTACATCAAGAACCCAGGTTAATCAGGATATACTTGGATTCAAATTAATCAAATCTCCCTAAAAGGGATTCCAATTTCTTAAATGTGTTTGTTTGTTTCTAGGAAAGGTGAAAATTTAAATACATATTTTTAACTGCTTCCTGCTTTAATTGCGTTGAGCAGTTCTGAAGCACTTAAAATGCTTTGGCATGCAGTCAAATAATATGAAAAATGAAAATTAATTTCAATAATCTTCTGTTTTCTGTTGTCAAAATGCAAGTTTTCTCTGGTTTGTCATCTTCCGGGAATGGTCAGTTTTACTAATCACAGAAAGCTCATTTGGCTATTTACAATCCTCTTGTGCTCCATAAAAGGCAATTAAAACAAAACTTCACATTAAGATGTCTTTATCTCATCAGATGCATGAATGATTCAATTCTGCTTAATTACTTTGATGTCCAACTGGAATAAACTTGGTTTAGGATAGCCAAAAATAGTGAAGGAAACAAATCAAAAAGGATGGCCAAATGGAGTCAAGGCACCCAACACTTTTATCTCAGAAATGCACGTGTCTGTCAGAGCTACAGGAAGCCTTTACATATAGAATCATCATTAACTTTGCATGTTTTTGTCAGAAATTCACAGGGACGAGGCTTCAACTACAGGAACAGAAAGCCAAGAAAACATAAAACAACCCTGCTCCATTCCAGTGCATTAACTTAAGGGTGTCTCCAGTTGCCTTCTCATTTCTATCAGAGGAGCTGAAGTCACAGTCAATAATTCAGAGACTAAAACTAAAAGTAAAGTACTTATTTTGCAATCAAAAGCAGTTTTCACAAAAAAGATTCTTCAGTGAATCTGTGTCTGTCTACCAAGGTAGAGAGGTGCTCTAAGGCATATATATTCCTCCAGATTTATGCCAGCAGAAGTGATGTGACATTCCAGATTTTTTTTAAATGCTTATTAAAAAAGAATGGTTGCCAACTATTGAAGGAAAATAAAAACTTACAGATGATTCTCCTTTGCAAAAAATCCCACATACCATATTCACTGCTGCATTATCAGACAAGCATTTTTACTATTGCTTTGTACTCAGTTATTTGTAAAGTTGCAATTAAATGTTGTGAACAAGTTTTCACTCATTCTTGAAAACACCCAGAAGCAACAATGTTTGATATACAATTATTTGCAGTACACAACACAGGGGGTTCTGCCTTACAATCACAGGGTAACAGATGAAGCTTTGAAGTTGTCTGTATTTTTACTGTTTAAAGCTGCCTTTCATATCTATTTCATTTTTAATCATCTTGCCTCGTAGAAAGCTTTTATTTTATTCCTGTCAATTTCCTCCCCCCCACCCTTTTCTATTACATAGAGTATGACTTTCTGCACAGACACATGCCAGCAGACTTGTCTCCAAGCTGCAATATAAGAATGCCAGTAATAGGAAAAGAATATAAACTTGTCAGAATTTTTATAATTACTCTACTGACAGGTATAAATCAATTACACCACAATCACCAGAACTTGTTTTTAAATCTCTAATCATTCAGTAATGGGACAACACCAGTATCACATACAAGAGAAATAACTTGCTCCCTAGAAGTTATAGGCTATAGTCAGTAAGGAGGGATTTCCTTTAGAAGATCTATAAATTACATTGTACTTCCTGAAAATCTTCAGGAGTGAATGAGCTATCTCAGGCAGAGAATGAGGAACTTCCCATTAACTTCCTTGAAATCACCTTAGCAGCTTATAGCAGAGGTAGGGATACAAAGAAATTTTTCTCTCACTATGGTGCCTATCAGGTGGACTACAGTAATCTGTTTTTTAAATTCTTCCACACTTTGTATTTTCTTGTCATAGCAGATGTTACTGAGGCATGGAGTAACCCAAAGATAACATAAAGGACACTGCTACAAGGCACTGTGCAGCTTACACACTGAAGAGAACCCTCAGGATTACAATGATTAACTGTTATTGTACCACTCAGAAGTGGTACATTTAGTTTTTAATTCAGAAGGAGAATGACATATGGGAAGAGTATAACAGGAGTATTTTTAGTGGAGGGATTGATAGAAGGGAAAAGCCCTCTAAGTTACTCTTGCCCAAACCAAGTTGTCAGACAAGGGCTCTAGGTGTATGCTCTCTCCATAGATCAGAGTCTACCTTGGACTTCCAAAATGCAATTCGTTCCAGGCTTAATTTGGGCACACACAGCGTGGCACTGGAGCAGCAGATTGTGGGGTGACACCGTTATGCAGCCAACAGCAAGGCACCCAGCACCAAAAAACTTCCCAGAGGGATCATTTGTTTTGCAGTGCCTTCCCCAAGATGACAAACTGCACACAGGAAGGCATGCCAGCCTTAGTCATCCCAGATCCTCATACCTGGCCACTCTGGCACTTCATTCTCCAGCCAAGGGACTGCTCAGAAAACTTTGTCTTTAGGCCTGACTGCTCAGGGAGAAGAGAAGAAGTGCACAAAGAGAGAGGATGCAACTAGGGTAACACAGGGACCCACAAGATAACTACTTCTCCCAGGTCATACAGCACAAGGCCATGTGTGTGCTATCAGCAAATATTCACACTAGGTCTACATTGAAAGAAAACTGGAGAAGCCACCTGACAGGGAGCAGAGGAAGCCACACCAGAAGCCTGACTAAGGGACTGCTCTAACAAGAGACACGTGGTGCCTCTGGGACACAGGAAAAGCCAGCTGGCCATACAGAGAGGATATTGACACAAAATACATTCAGTAAAGCACCTTGGTACACCATATCTATAATGGGAAAAACAGAAGCAACAAGCTGTAGACAAAAAGGAGCCAGTCACCAGTGGGAAATCACTCAGAGAATGTCTTAGAGACATAAGGAAAGACATTTGTGACAGAAAGCAAGATAAGCATGTGATCCTTATTGAAATCAAGGTTGCTTCCCTTCTGGCATAAGCCACAACAGGTAAGAGCCCTAAAAGCACAAGCTATTAAAGCAGCCATTGCCCAAAGACTCACTCATGTGCTAGAAAATGGCACCAGTCATCAGAGAGCAGGCTGGTCAGAGCTGGAATGACTCCTGGACAGTGATATTTCACTGTCAGCTCACAGCAGCTCAAGTGTGACAGAAGCACAGAGCACTGCTGCAGAGAGGCTGCCCACCTCCCCTGGTGATAGCTATAAAGTGATCCTTATATTAGATATCCTTTCTGAAAAAACACTATGGATGTTCTCCGTCTCCTCCCCAAAACAAACTGAAATTTATTTGTTTATAAACAACATCACCTGTCAAACACACAATTGCAATCTATTTGGAAAACCTAGTTTTATTTTTATTTTTGATTGATTTTCTTAGATGTGCATATCATCCCAAAATGCATTTGAATTTGCTTGTTTTATACTACCAGACCAGCTCAGTCTCTCCAATGTTTTAAAGCCATGCCCTCTCCTTCTTCAGTAACTGGGGAAGGCTTCTAAGTGCTTCTTCTGCCCCTAGTGCAGCAAGGGATAGAAGAGAACACAAAGACAGGCATAATTAAAAAAAAAAAACAAAACAAAAACAAAAACAGAAAAACCAGGAAAAAAAAAAACCACAAAAAAAACCCAAACCAAAACTAAACAAAAAAACCCACAAAAAATTCCAAAAACTAACCAAAAAAAAAAAAAAAAAAAAAAAAAAAAAGCAAACCCCAAAAATTAAACTCCACACCCACTTTATAATGATTGGGGTTTTTTCTTGACATAGATATTTGTCTGCTTTAAGAAGGCTCTGAAATCTGTAATTCACATAAGCCACAACCAACTACACCAATATAACACAGACCAGTACAGGAACCACATGACTTAATAACATGACACTAAGGTGAAGAGGAAATTTTTAAACTCTTACTTTCTTCACTGGAAAGCCTCCCTGTGCTCATATTTTAATGAAAAATGTTTCTTAAAGATCAAGTACATAGACTTGCAAAGCTGGAAAGAGGGAGCCACCACACAAAACCCAGAAAAAGGATTTAACTGAAGTGGGGTGTGCCCACCAGCACAGACGTAGGGGAGGAGGAGAAAGGAGAAAGTGCATCCATCTATTCTTTTATTAGGACAAAATGGAAACTTCTCAATTTTTGTTTCCTCATTGGAACAAAACCACAATTTTCAAAGTGCTTTCTAAAAAGCAGTATTTTGGTTTTCAACAAGCACTAGCAATAATCCATTACAGCAAGTGTCAGCTCCAAGCATTTCAAAGCTGTAGATCACATCAGACATCTGCTTTTAAAAGGCAAATTGCTGACTCATTTCTGATCCACCATGCTTGACATTCACATCCTCTCTTAATGACACCACTACCCTTTTGTTTCTTCCCTGCACTTTCTTAAATAAGCTTAAATTAATTGCCCATTAGATATAATCAGTGTTGAGGATAATACTGCAGCATATTTCAATTCCTTTCATAAATCAAATGAAAGATGCTTGTTATATTTTCTTAAAGGATTTCTTTTATGCCTGTATTATCATTTAACTTCTATAATTACCCTACCAATTAATTTTCAAGTTTATATGTACTTTTAACTAATCAAAAACTAATTTTAAAAAAAAGTGTTGTTTGTGAGCCAGTATAAATTGAAACCTTAGCTTCCAATTCTTAAAATACACAGGCACAAAAAAAATTAATTTTCCTTTAGAATATTTTTAAACAATCTGCTAAATATTTATGAACACTTTTTAAGATTAAAAAGTTTAAAAATTAAAATTTGCCTTTACCACCTTGAATTTTAGAGGAATCTTATTTTCTTTACTAGTGCTTCCCACAAAGAAGTACTACCTCAAAACTCAACAATGGGAAAATGTTAAAAATAAAAAAAAACCACCAAAATTGCCAAACAGGAAAAAAAAGCCAATTAATTTAAATAATAATTTAAAAGCAAACATCCAAGAGGGTGGAAAAGAAAATTATGAAGCACAAGGTTCTATGTTTTCTGTTTTATCTGCCTCAAAAACGATGATAAGCTTGAGCTAAAATTTGAAACAATTTTATAATTGAAGTAATATAATCTCTCTGTGTAGAAAAGAGATCAGGATAAACTCCACTGTTGCAGATCTGAAATGGGATTTCTGGTACAATTTCCTCTGAGAAGCAGGTCATGATTGTCAAAACCAGGGAATGAAGCAATGTGAAGTAAGTAGGGACCCACAGGGGCTTTGAGTTATAAGCACACCACTGATCAGAAAAACACCAATGCACATGCAACCAGTGAGGAGAAAAGTGTTGGAGCACAACAACATTATTTTTTCATTAAAAGAGAAAAATTAAATCATGGAAGCAGCAATGCATATAGTTTTGTTCCTTAAATTGGTTTACTCAGACTTAAATTATCTTCATTATTAATTTTGTTTTAGTTACATTTGAAGAAGAGCTAGAGGCATGAAACCATGTCCTCTGCTTTCAAATTATAACCACTTCTTTGTGCAGTAGAGAAAAACCAAAACTACCATTAAACAAATCCTGCTTCATGACTGTATTTGTGGAAGAGGAAAAGGTATGAACCCAAAAGCAGATCTCTCAATGACAACAAAAATATCCAGGAGTCATTAGCAATTCAATTTTTATTTTATTCATATAAAAATATAATTTCATATATATATATATATGTAAAACCTGAAAAAGACAGTTTTTAGCTTTATACGTGTTACTAGATTTGATCAATGTAGAATTATATGAAAAAAGAATCTGCCTGCTATAACTAAAGCACAGCATCTAAAATTACTGCTTGGGTCCATCCACCTAAGCAGGCAGATTTCTAAGACACCTGGGCTCCTTAGAACTGCCTTGATTCTCAGCAAAGTTGCTAGTTACTAAACATGTTTTCAAACATATCCAATTATTTTAAGCCAATTTATTCTTCAAAACCCAAATATTGTTCCTTGAGGGGAATAAAAATTAAAAGCAGAATTGACACAGATTGAGGCTTAAGCAGTTTAGTCCCAAGGCTGTTGGCTTTGAACACTCCCACTGGGAAATAGTATTCAACATCAAAGTTGTGTGTGGATGGGTTTGCCCCATCCTTCCAACTTGTTTTCCTTTATTAAATCCTTTTAGTTGTGTCAACTTGCTGTAATTGCTTTTTCATGAAATTGATAATATTGTGCCTAGTGCTCAACTTTCACTTTATTAACCAGAGCAAAGCACTCTCCTGTAAATCTCCACAACACTTAACCTTTGTGATTCAGTGATCTTTGCTCATTCTCCAACATTAAAAGATTGTCTTATTTTGGTATACAGGTGTTCTAGAAACTTTCTAGTTTAAATTTCATAGAGAATGGGTTTAACTGAATGCATAGGGCAGATTCTTGGAAAATAAATTATTCCTCATTTCCCTGGCACATGAACAATTGCTGTCCTTCTAAGGATATGTTAAAATTTATGAGCCCTCTTTGTCTGAACTGCCATTTGCAAGAAAGGGTAATTACCAAGGCTTTCAAAGTAGCTATATTAATTCAAGCAAAGTAAATGCTAAATACTAAACAGTATTACTACAGTATTTTACTACATTAAAAAGATGGAAAACATGGCTCATGGTAAAAAAGTCTAATACTTAGCATTCTTTTAAAAATAAATGTTATTTTAAACACAGAAGAGCCTCTTAAAAGTAGTTTTGTAGAAATAAAAAAAGTACCACTTCATTGGAAAAATTGATATAAACATTACAAGCAGTATTTTTTCCTGTTTTTCTTTCTCTCATTAAAATAATTTTACCACCATCTTATGATTCTTCAGTTGTCTCTCAGATGTGCATATAGCACAGATCCTGCTATCTACCATGGCACAGTAACTGAAGAATCTTTCATAAGAGAACTTCATTTTCATTCTTCTGATAAATATTAGTTAACATATGTTAAACCAAAATGAAACAAAACAACACAACAAAAAAAGCCAGCTAGAGCTTTTTGACATTGAATAGCTTTAGAAATCAGCTATATCTATGAAAATTGTATCTTGAAGAGGCATTTCCACCCTGGCCCAGCCCTTGCTGTGCTGATCAAGGGAAGCATAATGTGACAAAGGCAGCACTAAAGCTGAACTTAATTTCACCAGGACTGAACTCGAGGCAGGTGAAGCCTGCTAAAGTACATCCACTGGGCAATGCCATGCCTGATTTTAAACATCACTTTCTCCTCATTAAGTGGAGCATTTCAGCAGCTTTATACCTTTTAATACTATATACTTGCATCTTCAGTAAATAAAGTATTTAAAGAATTTCCCTCTCACCCTCCAAAAGAAATAAATTAAAAAAAGAAATCCGTAAGTTGCCCAAATGTTAGTCTTTAGAGAAAGTCTTCTCCTCTGAGATAATAATTTCATTCCCTAGTGTAAGCCAAATGAGTTTCCACAGCCCTTCCCATCCACACTGCCCTCACTCTAAATATTAACCTAAATATCTGCTTTAGTGAATTAAGTAAAAATATTTTTAACTTAGGTATAGATAGCTTCCAAATCATTGCTCATTCCTTTTATACTCAGCCAACTATCTTAATTGAATGGCAAGCCATTGCAAAGGTAACAAGTCAGTGAGATTCAGCAGAAATATATACAGAAGTGTCACACAGAACAGCAGTAAAGTAGAAGGGTGATATAAGAGATGCAGCTCAGCAAGAGGTTTTGGCATGAAAACCTTTTCTCTTGCTAATGATATAATTCAGATTATCTGGCTGCATCAAAGAGAGGCAGAAACTTGTGTCTAAAATGATGAAGCTACTGAAACTGCAATAAAGACTTGCATTTATGAGCAGAACCATTAGATAATGCTACATGCCATAAATTAGTGTGCCAATAACACAGCATTTGGAAAGAAAGAATTGTGATCTACCACCCTTTTATGCTTTGGCTTAAGCTGTTCACCATGTACCTTCCCAGGGGATGAACCCCAAGTACTGTGTTTGGTCTCCCCTGCATATGTAGTACAGCTGAGTTATCATTGATTCTCCCAGACAACCTATAGGATGAAGAATTCTTTCCTATGAGCACAGGTGTGTTCACACCTCTCTACTACTTTTAGGAAAATAATTATCTTGTTTTAAGTCTCTCTTTTACTTCTTGATGCTTCCAAGTCAAAATATATGGCTCTCTCTCACTCCTCAAAGTGCAAAGACAACCTCAGGTATCTTTTTTGCTAGTAAAGTTTACCTAACCTATGGTTTTGCACCACATTCAGAAGGTGTCCTTTGCCCACTGCAATGCTGTAATACAAAAGATCAGCAGATTCCCTCTGCTCCTCCAAGGAGCCTGTTGATGGAACACCTTTGGACCATGACAGAAGTAAATTCCGAGAAAAAAGACTTCTCTGACCCTGCAATTTAACAACACATGAAGATCATCATGGGACCTAATCCTAATTCCCCATGCTGACAAGTGGTTTTTAGACAACCTACACTATCTCAGCCACAGACCATTTGTGGGGGATATGCTGCTGATTACCATGAGCAGGATGCCACTTTAACACATGGCTTAGTTAAGGTAGGATGTCATTAACATATGGCTTAGTTAAGAAGGGATTTTTTTCACTACTTTAACATCAGATTATCAGGTAGATTATCAAATGCACCACATCAAACCCTGCTAGCTGGAACTGTCTAGTGAATTTTCTTAACATTAAGGGCTAAAACTAAATGTAAATTTTGAGAACAGAAAAATGAGTTAGCTCCTCTGAAGTTATGGCTACAAGGCAAATCTGATTGAACCTAAACCACAAACAAGAACCTTGAAACAATTGATTTTGCAACACTTACAGCTATAGCAAGTTACTGAACCATGAAAATAAATACAGAATTGAAAAGGAAAAAAAAAAAACTAACCAATTTTTTAGTCTATTTTTCTAAGGAAGTTGGCACAATGCCACATAAAATATAAGTTATGTTTTTGTATAACTGTGTTGCGGATCTTCTTGAGGAGGACAGTTTAAGCCTTTGGTCTTGGCTGAGGTTCTAGATTATAAATCCAGAATTAACAAAACATATTAAAAATTACATATAGCACCAAAATATTGTAGTTTTATACAGTCAAATATATAGCATAGCATTTTCTAGAAGTTATAGTATGTAAAACTACAAAATTGACTCTCGTTATTTCTGCCAGATGTAGAAATCTCATTAGACTCACAGCCCTTCAGCTGTTCCTCACTCTGGTCAAAAAGACAAATTTAACATCAGGATTTGAAGAAGATAGAAAGAAATACAAAACAAGAAAACCTGCAAAGGTATAATTACTAAAAAGGGGGGGGGGGGGTGTTTGTTTATTTTCACACATGCAATACTGTTGCATCTTTCAAAAAATCCAGCCATGCATACGCGCATGCTCTTAATGACATAAAAAATTCAGAGAACCAAATGCTTAATGTTTTTCTCACAGAATAGTAACCAGAAAATATCCTGAACTGTGTGGACATCCAAAGGTCGAAACTCACGGAAACTGAGTTGAATGAAAAGTGCAAGGTCACTGATGTGAAGAAAGGCAGTCCAGTTAATATTAGCACAACTCTCCAATTAGCACTGCTGAGAAGCAGCATTTAACCTGAGCAGAACTCACATCTGACAAGGCACTGCTTCTTCCAAGTTAGCTCAATTATTTTCACTTGGCAGAACACAGTGCACCTGGATGTACCAGGAGCGCTGCTGGAAAATCATCTCGCACGCAGGACCGTAACAGCAGTAGTTCTACTCCCTGCCTCTGGGAAACTCAAGTACCACTTCCTATAGCTATGTTCTAAGCAGGTATTGTAAATTACCCTTTTCCTCAGTCCTGATGTTTAAGAGACAATCAAGACAGCAGATATCCAGATTGAATACATACATAGGCAAAATGCCCTTTGCTGGCACATTCCTGAACCAAGGAACTCATTTGTGAAGAACACCAATCTATTCTGACATACAGAAACTGTAAGAATGAAATTCAGCCAGCTGTAATCCCTTCTGGAGACTTTCCTGTGGTTTGAAGAATTCTAGGACTAAATTGATACTTTGCCACTACTTTAGGACAATATTAACAATTGATCCCAGAGGGATCAGGCAAATGGTACTTTCAGGAGTATGGGCTCAAAGCCAAGTACTAATCTGTATTTACCAGTGTTCACTTCTCTCTTCTGTTTTATCCACAAGTTGCTTTGCATATACAAAATCAGACTTTTCAAGTTACTTGAGCTATCTGTTGTGAAGGACCCAGGTCCAGAAAATCAGATCTGTGAGTGGATTTCTCATCAGTTTTATGGTATTTCTGGAGAACCTAGAGAAAGGATCTAGAAATGGTGCCCTTTTCTCTCTCTCTCTTTTTTTTATTAATCATTATTAAATAATAAAATTATGTATTTTTCCTTTTTTTTTTTCCTTTTTCCCAAAAACTCTTCATTCTGAAGAAAGCCACAGCTCCTGATACTGTCAGGTTCTTTTCAGACTCCTGCCCTTGAACTGGCCAAGGTCTCTCAACTCAGATATTTAAAACAATATATTTAGCTTCAGTCAATTTCCAATTTCAAGATGATTTTTTTGTTTGCTTTCAAAAAAATTCTTACCAACTTTATACAATGTGCTTATCTACACACTGAGCTTCTAAGAAATTGCACTTCAACATGATCTGAAGTTCTAAATAATAAAATTAGAAAGTTAAATAGTAGATTAAAACCAGGAAGAAGTATTAACATGAAAGGTATAGAAGAAATGTGTTTTGAAGTTTTATTGGGAAAGAAATTTCACTAGGAAACTGAATTAGTGAAGCATTACACATAAAATAAGTAGATTTGAGCAGACACATCACTGTGAACAGCAACACAGAGAAGCAAAAAAGTGGTGGAAAGAAGTTTGTTAAGGCAAGCTGAAAGAGCCCTACTATGCAGAGGCAGAATACTATTTTCAGGATAACTGTTTACACATTTGTGCTCCACGGGAGAGGGCTGGCAACCACATTTTATGCATACTGGAACAGAAGGGTTTGAACTCTTGCAGGAAATGCTGCCAGGCCATCAGCTCCTGCCACTTCCCCAGCTCCCAGCAGAGTACTAGGGAGCTGATTTCAGGCCATGTCCCTGAGGGACAGACACTTCATGGCACTGACTGGGGAGCAGAGAGCTGCTTCTCCACATGGAGATGGGACAGTCACTGATCCTAATTCAGCTCATGGCACCACTTCTCACCAATTTTCTTTCAAACTGCTCACAGTTACACAGTCCACAGAGGTGTGCTAGCAAATTGCAACCCACTCTTTACATAAAGAAGAAAGGCAACACACTAAAACAAAAACCAGAGAGAGTCTTAACTAAGAATTTGAAGCAGAAGTACCAAACTGAATTTGGAAATCATCTTGTTCAGAGATTACTTTTTCTCTTAATTTTTAAAATTAAATGATAAAAATAACTTGTACAAAAAAGTATCAGAAATCTAGTCAGCACCAAATATCATCTAAATAAATTACATAACTTAGTCTGAACCTACATCATATGTTTTGCAGAGTGCATCACACAACAGTCTTATCTTTACTCACACACATATATGCCCCACCTTGCAAATGACATTCTGCTGGATTGATGTGCTAAGATACTGAGTGCTATCACAGGAGGGACACAGAAGGTAAACCAATCCCTTTTAGTCCTGTGCCACACCTTTCCACAGTACTCTAAGACAGAATTATGTGGGAGTCCAAGTCTTTCTAACCAGAACTATGAATTTTTTGGCATGGATATTTAGCAAGAATGTTTCCATGCTGACATTTTCTCCAAGGTAAGTTTCACTGTACAAACTCCAGTCTCCTTGGTCACCAGGTGGACAGACTGCCACAGCTGCCAGAAGTTTAACAGTGGGTATACATGCTCCCCATCTTCTCCCCTGAAGTATGAGCCCCAACAGCAATGCTAAAGCACAGAAAGCAGAGCCAGGCATGAGTCTGGGCATCCCTTGATCTGGTGGTGGGTTATTTCTTAGGGGAAGTGGGGCAGGGGAGGGGGGGATGGAAGAGGAGGAGGGGAAGGCACCAAAAGAAATAAAAACCTTTCCAAAGTGAGAAGTTTGTTGGGACACAATAACGTGGAAAGCAGTTCAAAGGGATAAGCTAATATTGGATGGTCCTAGGGTGAAATGAAATAGCCATTATCCCTCTTCCTGCAAAAGGAAACATCACACATTTGAGAAGAAGAAAACTAAGAAGGAAGGCAGAAACGATGCTTACAGTAGCTGCTAAGTCTCTAAATAAGATCTGCAGTGGCTTTTAATACTTAGTGTTTATTTCTATGGGTGGTTAAAATTTCTGTCTTTTAAGGGAAAATGCAAAAAAGCACCATGCATCTATGGCCTCTTGATCCATCTGTATTTTCAAAGAAAACAAAGAATGCTTGCTTTGGAAGAACATCTAAGAAAACATTTTCTGAAATAAGTCCCTTGACAAGTAGAATGTTAACAAAGATTGTAGGTGAAGCATAACTTCAAGCCCAGCCTCTTCATATGCGACATGCACAGAGTAAGAAACCACAAATTATTAATTTGTCTACATCCAGGACTTAAACTCACAGTTTCTACTAATAACATAATACTTGTGACATGTCCGTACAGCCTAATAACAGCCAAAAGTGGTTAGGTGCATTATCATATCTGCATCTGATTTCACATTCACCTGTACAGAATGGCACAGATGCACACATTTAAATCCATGCTGATTATCACACACATCTCTTGCTGCTGCTAATTCTTAATGATGACATAATTCGTTCTGGCATTAAAGATAATTATTCTATTAATTCTGGCATCATTTGTATGTTAAAAATACAGCCTGAAGTAAGTAAAAGAAAACAACTTGACCAAGATGGCAAAAAGTTTGGATTTCCGATTTTCTAGGCGAAGAAAAAGGAATCGTTCCCATTTTTGGCTGCAGTATCTCAGAATTAAAAATTGTGTCTGTCCCAGATGTCTAAAGGAATGTATCCACACACTGCAGTCCAAATTTATGTTATTGTAGTCTAAACAGCATTTTTTCTTTCTTTTCCTCTATCTCTTCTCCTTAAGTTTCTGACAATCAATTGCCTTTAATCATTTGGGCCATTTTTTCCTAGGCATTATCTATTGCAGTGACATTATTACAACAATTCAAAAACTGCAGACCTGAACTGAAATTGTGTAATAATTTACTTTAAATATAATAATAACAACAATACTACTTATATTACTACTACTAATAATAATAACAAAGACAATTCAGAGTATGTGTCCATCAAGGAATAGTTTTCTCAACTTTCAAGGCAAGATGAATTAATCTATGTGGTTTTCAGCAAATCCCTATAAATAACAATGGACTCTTAGGTGCTCCAAATCCCACAATATTTAGCAACCCTGTAGTGTCCCTACCTCACCAGAGCACAGGGGAGCTGCAGTGTTGCACTCATGGGTTGATTGTTGCCAAACCATAGCCCTGCAATGAGCAGTTTTTGTTAAGATTGAGACATCCAGTTAATGTCTTTAAAACACATAAACTTCGGAATGCAGTCCTGCCTCTGAACACCGTCAGAGCAGACTGTGTGTAACTCTTGTGAAAAGCACTGCCTTTCTCCAGGCAGGGGCAGGGCTGATCCCCAGGACACAGAGATCACCTGCAGGTGTGCACACTGGACAGGGAACAGGCATGCTGCCAGCCCTGTCAATACTGGGGCTTGTCAGGAACCAAAAATCAGCAGCCAGAATTACAACTAAGAAGCTCTCTGAATGGGAAAATATAATTCCAAAGAACAGGGAGGGGGGTGACAGGGTGTCACACGATGTGACCATGCACTGTGGTCATACGGTGGAAGGAACCAGAGAGGGGCTGCCTGCCAAGCCCCTAAACACCTCTGCTCCAACACTTGTGCTGACACCAGGAAAGAGGGATAAGAACTGGCTCTCACCATCACAGGAGACAAGACACACCTGCCCAAACATGCCTGGAACTGCTCCTCCCACTTGTATATCCAGAAAACCTCTTTTTTCCCCTCCTCCCACCTTTGCAAAAAAGTGCAAAAAAAGGAAACAGTATGACCTGTGGAAATTAAGAGGAGTGCCATCTGTAATCAGCCTTTAAAAACATCTAAAACTCCTATAGCCTTGCAGTCACTTCACTGTCCCAGGGAGGAAATACCTTTCAGGCAGAGGAAGGAACCAAGCCCAAGCTACAGAATTATTTTATAAAAAGATGACAATTACTTAATCTGCGGTAGTTTTCTTAACACATCCTTCCTTTTCTGTTGCTTTTTTTGTAACCAAAAAAACAGTTATTCACAGTAGCTTTATAAAAGCTCTTCTGAAATATCAGTGGCTTTCTTAAAGAGACAAGGGCTTGGTTGTGGATGGGAGAGAGGGAAAGGGTCAATCACATGGCACACAACAGGTCCAGCTTCTTCACAGCTTAATGTTGGGATAACCAACACACATTTAAAGTACAATCCACATCTGTGGTTTGTTTTCTGATCCACTCTATCATAACATATTCCTCATGCTTACATGAATGACCACAAAGCCCTCATATTACAAATAAAGGAGAAGAGTTATTTAGTCACAAGTTACCTGTTCTTAGACACGGTAAGTTAAAATAACAATGACAGCTTAACTACCAATAGGAATATTTTTCCTTCAAATTAAAAGCAAAATCAGGAAGGAAATAAACAGTTTAAAGTTTTGTGAATGAAAGGCTAAGGTTGCCAGCCACAGTGTGGACTGTTTCAAATACCTCATTTAGTGGTAAGAGAAAAATATAACCAGAACATAAAGTTTACTACCAGACAGCCATTTAACATTTCTTTTCTTGAGTAACACTCTCATAATGACCACCTACAGTCATCCATTTAGATCATTCTTTTGATGTTGCAGGACCTTTGTCAGAGAAATATATTTGTCACGGAGTATATTTCATTGTGGAGAAAATCCACATTTAATTTTTATTAGTCATATAAATACACCTATTCAGTGTAACAAAAGGATAATTTGGGACCTAAAGGTAACAAAAATCTTTAGTTGCTTATACCACAAAAGAAAATCAAATAGCCTTTTACTTGAGAGCTGCTGGAATTTCTGAATTACATGGGCATAGCTTATGGAATTTACTAGGGAAAGAAATCCAACCTATTTCTCCAGAAAAATCCCAAATGCACACTTCAAACAGAAGAGAGAATGGCATGAAAATTCAAGGACTCTCGCCCCTCTGAGTGAGAGGGGTAAGTCAGGGGGCTGATAAAAGCAGGGCTCAAAAGCTAAATACATGCAGGAATAAAGCCCTTGACTAGATGCTGCCATCTGAGATAAAACAGAGGAGCTATTAAAAGCGTGTCCTCTGCACAGGTGTCACTTCCTTCCTGTGTATTTTAACTGGGAAGACAAGTGATGCAATTTACTCTGTCACACTGTTTATAATGCTTCCTCCTTTAGTAATCAGCTCATATGTGGGAGTGGGAATCAGTGTCTCCTACAGAGAGGATCTGGAAAACACCATTTACCCCTCAGCTCTTTATTTTCTCTCTTTGTAAATTACTAAGTACTAGCCTCTGTTATATGAATGTTACCAAGACTTTGATGTCTTCAGCATTAACAACTGCAGCTGTCTTCAGCATTTTCTGGTACCTATAATCATACTTTACATCATTAGAAAATAGTAACTACAGTCTAACAGTATGAAAGCATTAGGATTAGTCACCAACAAATAAGAAGATTGATCTGTTTTCTTTGTGAGTTCAGATAACACAAGCCATGCTTAACTGGTTCATTACATGGAAGTGCATAATAAAACTGTAAAACTAAATGAATTGCCAGTACAGACTAATCATTTCACATTTACCCAAGATGATGGCATCCAAACAAGACTACTGCATTCCAAAGCAGATTTCTTAATTAATGTTAAGTTCTTCATGTCATGTTATAAGAAGGTATCTTTATTTTATACTTAAGTCCAAAATAAGATGAGCAATGTGAAACAGCATAGTCATTACCAGGCCATGTAAGGAACAAAATGAGCTGCTAAGTTTAATATTATAGTTTAAGGGGAAAGCGTAGGAACCAAGAAAAGGTTAATTATTATGATGTTTTTCATGGTTCTGGGGATTTATATGATAGCAAAAAAAGAGGATGATTTGTGACTGTATTTCTCCTCATGAAGAGTTTAACCTAATGTTTCTTCTTCATTTTAAATGTTCTCAAGAAATATATTAAGACAAGTTTAATGTGGTAAGACAAATGGTGGTGATGTGCTGAGCAATCTTTTATGTACTTCAGCCTTGACCTGCAGTATCTCTGACACAAACCAACTGAGGCAGAAAAGGGCAATTATTCTAAATTATGCTTTACTATAGAAATTCAAGAAAAAAATTGACTAAATATGCCAAAATTATTTTAATTCTACCTTAAAATAGACATTAAAATAGATTTTAAAGACAGGAGATTCAGTACATGAATATACTCTGTCAGCAAAACTTCCAAATGGCAACAAAAGGACAATGACAAAGTTATTAGAATTCCAAATAAAAATAAGAACTGTATAGCTCATACATAAGCAAGAGTATCTGGTTTAGAACATCTTGTGAGCTGAGGACAGGCATTCAGAAAGGGAAAAGAGTTTTATGAAAGCAATTTAATTTCATTTATTGATTAGTCACAATTCCTTGAAACAAATCTACTGAAAAGAATCAAGCAGAAATCCATACTGAAATGAGAGGGCATAGAATGGCATGAATTGGAGATTTGGAAAGAACTATATTCAAATCTGAAGAAGGAAAAATGAAGAAATGCATGGAAAGATACATTGATACACAGACATCAAAAACCCTGGAAAGATAGATAAAGGCCAGCACATGGAATTGAATATTTTAAGCTCAAGAAACACTCTGAAGTGCTTCACAGAAATAGCACAGGAAAGGTTACATTACACAGCACGCTTATTTCTCAGAACACACTTTCAAAAAGGCATGTGACCATCTGATCATATGTGTAAAACCACATCTCTTTTTAATAGAAATGCCATGCAAGAATCCATGTTGCACAAAAAATAGATTTTTCAATTCTTCCACAAAATTTAAACTTAACTTTGACTAGTTAAGGAGGAAATAGATAACAATAATTTGGTGTATTTATGATTTAATGAAATATACTGGGAAAAATATCTGTTATGACTTTTTCCTAAAAATCTTTAGAATGCTATAAAAAGAATACATTAAAATGATCATTATGATCATCTTGCCTTCAAGCACATGTATAAGAATTGTTCAGTCCAATTTTAAGAATAAAACTAGTTCTACTAAAAACGATTAAATTTATTCAAATTGTTTATTTATAATCTAAAAAAAAATCTTTCCAGTGATGGGCTACTTCTTCTGGAAGTTCATATACATACCCCTGTATATGAATATACATATTGTAAATAAATACTGAAAAACCTGTGACTATTGAGACTGTCATGACCAAGGATTCTATACAAAGCAGAAGAAAGGAAAACAACTTTAATAAAATATTAGTATTTTAACAAGCAGTAATAGACTAATGGTGTAAGTTACCAATATACAGTTCAAAGCTATGCAATAATTATTTAACATGCATTTGCTAGTATGATAATATGTAAGTAGAATGCTAAGCAGCAGCTATAGTACTTTTCATTGGCAAATTCAAATTACTATTTAAAATAAATGCAAATGTAAATGTAAATGTCAATATAAATAATTTAAATATTTAAGATATGGCTAAGAAGTACTCTATCCCTTGAACTGCCACTTGGAATTCAGCAACACCTACAGAAGACTGAAAGAAAGCCATGTTACAATATTTAGCAAGATTAATTTGCAAACTAAAAAAACCCTACAGGTATTATGATTTCGTCAGACAACAGAAACAGGGTTAATTCATCAAAAGCAGTAGTGGAACTTAACATAAGTAATGGTTAGTCAATATGAGTTTTTGAAACAATTTCATAAAATTTATATTTAGAAATTATAGACTTGGTTAAGTTTATTGCCACCATAAATTTGTTTTCATTAAGATCTGGTACAACACGGAATCTCAGTTAAGAAACTAATACAATATAAAAAAGCAATACAACTTTCACTGAATTGCTTTAAAAAATTGAATTCAGAAGATATCCTGCAATTAGTCCTACTAGGCATTCATTTCTTTGTTCTTGATTTTCCAACTTGCTCAGTCAATTTAAGACATTATGAGCCAGGATTTTACCACTTGCTTAAGAACTAAATAAGAAAAAATTTAGATGTTATAAAATTATAATTCTCGATGATATTGTTTTTGATTTTAAAACAATTCATCTCTTCAAATTGGTTTTAAGTACCTATCTTTGATTAAAATCAATTACTCATTTTTATATCCGTGCTGCAGAGACAGTCAGGATTTTTGACCTCCCAATAATATTGAGATAATAAACCCATTAAAGACTAGAAGTGGACCAGTGGCTACTGTAACACTTTAGATTAATCACCTTTTGTTCTCATATTAAAGGAAGTGAATGTTTCCTTTTCTAAATACAAATACTGTGGCTATGCAATACAGGCCAACTTACTGTGGCAGCCTTAATGTAATCTAATTTAAAAGTCAGGAATACCTTCACTCTTAAGAGATACTAACAAACCTTGCTGAAACAGAAAACTGAAAATATTAAGAATATTTTCAAATGACTCATTGGATTCTGAATAATAACACTGTATAGGCTGCATGTTACAACAAGTGAAAGAAAAACACACTTTATACCAGAATGCACTTGTATCTTCTCAAAATGCTAACAAGGTAATAGAAAAGCTTCTAAAAATTTCTGGAAAACTATGAAAAAAGCCAAGACTTCCATAGAATTGGAAATAATGTCATTTTTAGGACATTTAACTGTAATTACAATTTAGACATCTCTCAGGTCAAGGAAACATGGACATTAAGAATCTTTCACTCTCCCAATTTGAGAAGCATTTCTTCAATACTTTATACAACACACTACTCAGATGTAACTTTGATGTAACCTTGCAGTAATTCCAGAAGGCCTGGCATGCACAAAATACAGGTCAATGTTGAATACCTTGCTCATTTATTGTAACTTAACCCTACTATGGCAGAGATACCTGTAAGAGAGCCCAAAGTTAATTGTCCTTATCGCTAAAATAATTTAAAAGTTACTTTGCAACTTCCCAAATTTGAGCTGCTGAGATATAGCTATAGTTAATTCCATAGGTTTATTATTTATACCTTCTTTTAAAGGGCTGTTAACAAAGAAAGAATCTCTTTTTTTTTCTGGACTGGAAGAAAATAAATGTTAAAAAAAAAAAATAAAAATGGGCTGATCACAATTGACAAAGTGCAGAGCCCTGAAAGTAAGACATCTGGTTTCTGAGACTGACCCACTCATTGAGATTAAAAATAAAGAGAAGATTATGAAAAATCTAGTCCCTGATTCAATAAACTATTCAACTATGTCTAGCTTTACATATTTAAGTTATCCTACTAAAACTAATGAAATTAGTTCCTTAAAAAATTATCTCTATGCTCATAGACAATGCTGGAGGAGAGAGTGAAAGTAACTTCAGGGAGAAAAAGTAAGGCAAAGCATTTCAGCGTCAGGTTGCACCCAGCATTGTGCAGAAACTCCACAAGCCCCCTGTTCCAGAAAAGTCAAGGGTTTGGCTTCACTGATTTCAGATAAGCAATGAGCCCCATCCATGCAGTGATCACTTCCAGAATCACCTAACCCATGTTCCAGGCAGCCTTGCTGAGGGATAAACAGCAGCAGAGGTTTGAAATGGAACATCTGGGAAAAGGAGCTGTTAAGCAACTCCTCTAATCCTTCCTTTGGCAAGATCAACGAGCTGCAGACACTAATTTTCTGTATTTTTCAGGAAAAATGAAAATCGAGATTTACTAACAATGGATACTTCTAGCACAGCTTCTTCCCCTCAGTGACAACAAAACATGAACGTGAACAACTCAAAGAGGAATTAAGGTATTACCAATTGCTTAGGGGACATTAAATACAGTTAAGAAATCTATTAAAAGCAGTTTACTAGGAAAAGAAAAAGAAAGGAAATTGGCCAGGCTTTCATTGTAAAATTACCAATGGCTGCAGAATAGATTGTTACTATTCCTGTTTATAATGTGGCAACATTCTACAAGTTGAAAAAAAAATTAAAACTCTAATAACAACCTTCAGAATACTTAAATAATCTGAATTCTTTTATTGAAATAATAAATATTCCTCAATATTCCAGATGATTTTTTTTTTCATTTCCATTTGTTAAACTAACTGAAAATTACGTTCACAAGCAGATGCCGTTGAAAATTAAAGTTCAAGCTACATTCTCTTGTGGAAAATGCAGTTCAAGGAAGCTGAATTGAATCTCAAGAAACCCTCATCAAACATGTTGAACTATAAGAAACTTTTGTGGTCAGAGAAGAATGTGTCTTGAGTTAGGTGAGGCTGGTACTAATTTTCACTTTTTCATCTATACCTTTCAGCAAAGTTGAACTGGAACATTTATCCATGAACTATTTCAGTGGAAATAATTCAACAGCTCTCAAAAGAGCATGAAGACAGGAAAACCAACAACAAAAGAAAAAAAATACTTCTTAAGGAAAACAAGGAGTTGTCTTAAACTATTTTTGACCACTGAAATGAAATTATCTGAAATGACTCATCAAACTCATGTCAAGCAAGGCCATCACTTTCAATTCTCTTAATCTACAAAGAAAAACTTCAGTAATTCAAATGCTGCTATTTTCCTGATTTTGTTCATTTTAATATAATTTGCAGCTAACAGATAATAAGTATAGGAAATCTCTCCTCTTTGGATATGCAGTTTGTTCAGCTGCTGCTCACTATCATCTATTGATACGAAGTAAAATTAAAATGGGTATTGAAGCAATGTAAATTAATTATCTCCCAGATTCCAGCTCTAGAATGTTCCATTTTTTTAAAATTGTTAGTCTTATAATGTAATTTTAAAATAAGATTGGGGGAAAATTGTTTTGCCAATCAAACTTGCTTACTTGGTTACTTAAAAGATTAGGAGTCCCTCAGTGCCTAGATTCCATGTAGCCTAAGAAGCACTCTAAAGTTAATTGGTGAAATTTTCTATTTTCTTCAGTTTAACACCTGTGCTCCCTTTCTTCCCCAAACAGGCATGCACATCTTCTGCCTGCTTCTAAACTTCTTGTAACTAAATAAATAATGCATTTTTTTTTCTCCTTACACAGTTCATTTAAAAAAAAAAAAAAATCAACTTTTCCTAAGGCTTATCGTTAATAAAATTAAGAGAAAAATCACCAAAAGGACTGAAGTAAAAGTACCACATATAAGTTAAAAGCAACTATGCTGTACCAGTCTGCTTGTTGATAGCTATTAAAATGACACAAATGTTTTCCACCAGTCAAGATAAATAAAGGAACAGATTCATTGAAAGGAGGTAAAAAGAAGAAAAAGAAAATCTATTGGAAGGTAGAAATATTTTCTTTTCACAATTGATATTAAATGTCATAAAAAATTTTGAAGTGACATAACTTGCCATTCTTATCTTCAGAATGTGCTATCTCATTAGGTAGTAAAAAACTGAGTCAATAAACTTACTAGCACTGTCTACCCTAATCAATTATTAACCAACTCTCTTCAAGCTATGTATGATGATGGATATATACTGCAAAAGATTTATTTTAATAAAAACAGGAGGAGGAGACTTTGAAAATAAAAGGAATTTGGAAGATTATCTTCCTGACTTGCACATTGCTCTGCTGTTTCTTAGGAGAATCAATTGAAATCTTCTATTTCCTTAAATATAATAATGGAAAAAAATTACATTTTTCTCCGTTGAAAACTTGTTTACAATTGCAGCTTTAATGTCATCCAAACATCATAGAAATAAGTGTATTCAGGAATACAGCCTGAATACAGCTTTTCCACTTGAAATTACATGCTGAAATTGCCAGTGACTGTGTGCTGGGAGATCTGCATGTGCTGCTCCTCACTACCCCAGTAATCTGGGAGTCCAAAGTAACCAGGTTAATACTGAAATGCACCTGCTGCTTTCACACTTTTTCCACCTTTTTGCACAAAGAGCTTCCTTTTTATTTTTTCAATAATTGTTTTGTCTAAATAAGCACAACAATGTATTAAAAAAATCATTGATATGGTTTTCAGATTCAAAGGAAAGATTCTTGTCTGATAATCCCTGATATCAAAAGCAACTTCTCAGAATTTATTTAATGCCAAAAGTTTCTTGTGCTTTATGCAATCATGCTAATGATGTCAGCCTGATTGGGTCCTTTCACCTCCAAATTTAAGGGAAGACTTCATTTTTGTTTTCACTTTTTTTAAATGGATTTGGTTTGGTATTTGTCCTTTTTTTAAAATTCATGTTTCATATTTTAAGCTGAGAGAAAAATCAACTTAAGCATATGATGTTTATAACGTCAAAGAGTATTTGTGAGTAGAAGAAGACACATTTTCAAACAAAAAAATGAGGTCAGAAGAAGTTCCAGGGACTGTCTAATCTAACCCAGCTGCTCAAGCAAGGTCACCTAAGGTAGGTGCTCCAAGTTCACGGCCAGTAGGATCTTAAATACCTCCAAGGATGAAGCTCCACAGCTTCTCTGGGCAACTGTACCAGTGTTTGCTCATCCTCAGAGTATTAAGATGTTTCTTTGATGTTCACACAGAAAGTCCTGTGGTTTATCTTGTGCTCATCACCTCTCAGCCTGCCACAGGGCACCATGGAAAAGTCTTCCTCCTCTTCAGTCCCTCCCTCCAGGCATTCCTTGGCATGGATGAGTTCCCCCTGAGCCTGTTCCTCTCCAGGCTGAAGTCCCAGCTTCTCAGCCTCTCCTCACAGAGAAGATGCTCCAGGTCCCTGTGCTGGACTTGCTTCACTGTGCCCACATCTCCCTCATCCTGGGAAGCCCAGACCTGAGCCCAGCACTGCTGGTGTGGCCCCACCAGTGCCACATTGGGAAGGGAGGGGAAGGATCACTTCCCTGAACTCGCAGGCACTTCTCCTAATGCAGCTCTCTCCCTACATTCATTTCAGTTCAAACTGGAACTGAAGGTCTCAGTTCCTTGAGGCAACCATAAGGACACAGAATTTTTCAGATAAAACAAGTTAAAAATAGTAATGCTTTGTCTCTATCCTTATTCTTATATTTACTCTTACTTTTATATTCTTCTTTGAAGAACCATGCAGGTTCTTGGTGCTTGACCTACTCAAGTATCTTTTGGCTAATCATTCTCTCCTGCATTTGCATTAGACATGGTACAGTTATACCCTTTGGAAAATTATATGCCAGTGTGAAAATTCCTAATACTCCAGGATAATTGGAACTGTCTCCTGTGAATAAACTGTATGTAAATGGAGGAAGGGAGGAGTTATGAGAAAATGCAACTCTCTAGCCTGGTGGCAAGATTAGTCTCTTGGGAAATGAGACATCTGGTTCCAATCCCTGCTCCCCTGAGTGTTTAATTTTGTATACAGAGCAGCAGAACAAACCTTATTTCTGAGTTATTTCTAGTCTGGTTATCAGAGCACTTTCTTCAGAGAGGGAAGGTGCCTGTTGAAGTCTGCTTAGGCAAAAATAGTGTGTTGAATCTGAGTTTACTACATGTAACATGACCACCCTTATTACCAGGCTAATAGTTTAGTGCACTATCAAAGCAGTACCCAGCCACTCAGTTCTTTGCCTGTTTCACCACTTTTATATTATAAATTATTTATAAAAATTATTAATACAAAAATAAACAAATAAAACATACATTAAAAAAAACACATACAAAAAAGGAAAAAATATCTAACTCTAATTATTTTGCTTCAGATGAAT